>NC_092741.1:57681355-58288855 GCF_047496795.1 Chiloscyllium punctatum | reverse complement strand
GAATCAACGTTTGAAATTGAGAACTTCGCTTCTCTGCACTAGTTCCAATGCTCGACCGGTTCAGTAATTAGAACTGGAAGAACACATTAAGTGTCAAGTAAAACAGCAGAGAATTTGACTTTATTTTGGAAAGGAAGAGCCAAAACGTGTGCTGATGGAAAAAGCACACCAGGTCAGGCAGCATCCGAGGAGCAGGAGAGTTGACGTTTCGGGCATTATCCCTTCATCAGGAATTTGTGATGAAAGGCTAATGCCTGAAATGTCAACTCTCCTGCTCCTCAGATGCCGCCTGACCTGACGTGCTTTTTCCAGCACCATGCTTTTCAACTCTGACTCTCTAGTATCTGCTGTCGCCACTTTTTCCTTTTTTGAAATGAATTCAATTAGTTCCATTTACCTGCCCTTTCTACGTATCTTTGCCAAATGTAGTAATTGCACCCTGTTTTTTCCACCGTTTCAGACAGTATATTTCTATTTACAAACTTACAACATTCATATCTTTCTTTATATCCTCGTTCTGAATGAATCTTCCTGTGTCATCACGTCTGGGAGCAGGAATGCTACCCATGATGCCACAAAATCTCCAAAAGCCACTTTTAATGACATGTTTTGACATACCTTTGGCGTAAGAAGGCAAGTAGTACTTGAAGTTAGATCCTCTGGCCTGGAGGTAGAAATTCTACCCTTGCACTTCTCACCTCATGTTGCTCGTAACTATTTTGGCAATTACCTTAAATCTGTGCCTTTTGGTAACTCGCTGTTTTGCTAATGAAAATAATCCTTGAATTGTGGCTCTACATTGCAGATAGTAACTGCGTTTGTTGTGACTCCCCAATAACTCCATGAATGGTCCTCGTCAAATACAAGCAAGGGACAGGAGTGAGCTATCCAACTCCTTAAGTTTGTTCTGCCATTCAATCAGAATATGACTGAATTTTGTTTCACATTTTCCAAGAACGTTAAGTGATGGACTGTACTGAGGCACATGTTACTTTGCTCTAGTCCAAACAGCAGGGGGAATGAGGCCCAGCGGGGGCGCGCCCTGCCCTCGAGCGCGTAGTGGTTTGTGCCCGCGCAGAGCGCGCGCGCGCGCGGGGGGGAGAGAGAGGGTGCGCGCCGGCGTGGAGCTTGCTCGTTGCCAACGGTTTGAAGAAGGTCCTCCAGCGGCAGCGGATTTCCACCATATCCCCCGGCCCGGGAACCACCGACTCGGCTTCAGCGGCGTTTCCGCGGATCTTCGCTTTTAAATCAACAACAACAACAACAAAATACAGGCGGTACCGGGACTTTAGGGGCCGGTTTGAGGCCTCCAAGCCGGGGACTCGCCTCTGATGTGAGGAGGGAAAGAACCCGGCGAGGATCCAGCGGTTACTGGGTGGCGACATTCCCCATCCCCTCCCCCTGCTGCCGCCAGGAGCAGAGAACTTGTGGCGGTGTGAAATATCCAGCATGTCAAACAGCGCAATCCCCCCGCGATGGTTACATTGTCCCAGGAGAGGACAACCAGTAGCAGGTGAGTGTCAGAAATCAGGCCGATGGCGGGGCCGATGCCTTTGCGTTTGTTTATTGTTGTTGTCTCTGATTAGTTGCATTGTGCAATAATTCACAATCCTGAGGAGGTCAACGTCTTGGCGGGAGGGGGTTTGCTTCCTGGCCTCGCTGAATTGAAATGATTTATTGGTTTGGGGGTTGCTGCAGTGTTGTTTAGCATCCAATCATAACAAGGTAGCACATTTCAAATGTTTAAGTTGAAGAAGGAACGCTTTTCACTTGTGGATGGATGGGCTCCTCCGAGTATTCATTAATCCAACTAATAGGTCAATTCGTTCTGGTAAATAAGACGCTTGTGTTGTTTCTTTATTTATAAACTTCCTTTGTAACTGTCTAAATGTTGTTGAAATTGATTAAAAGAACACATTGAACCAAATCCTCTGAAAGTGAAATGAAATATCGGTAATCTCTTTACTACAATGTGTTTATTGAAAACTTTACTATGTTCTGAACACCCTCTGACGCCTTCTAGTGCTTGTAACTTGTGAGTTCAGTACAGTAGATGGTTGTACTGTTTGATTTCGCTGCTCGTTGGATGCTGCCTGAGCTGCTGTGCTCTTCCAGCACCACTCATCCAGTACTGTACTGTATATAGATTTTTCTTCACTGAGTGACAAAGCTTTACATAGCAACAATTGCAGAATTGAATGGGGCATGTGAAGTAGGTGCAGAATTAGATAATTAGACCTTTAAATCTGATCTGCAAAAACTGTGTGTGTTTGTTTGTTTGTTTTGAGATCCACATCTCTCCAATTGCTATTTGGTTCCCCAGCCTAACAAGAGTCTATTTAACTCTGCCTTAAAATATTAAATGACCTTGTCTCAACAATGTTCTGAGGTGAAGAGTTCCAAAATCGTGCAACCTCGAAAAAAAAGTCTTCACCTCTCTCTTGAAAGGGTAATCTGAATTTTGAAACAATATAATGGAGTCACAGAGTCATATAGCATGGAAATAGACCCTTTGGTCCAACTATGGTTCATACTGACTTTAATCCCAAGTTAAACTAGTCCCACCTGTCTGGGTTTGGCACCTGTCCCTCAAACATTTCTTATTCGTGTACATATCTTTTAAACATTGTAACTGTACTCGCATCCACCACTTAGTCTGGAATTTCAATCCACACACGAACCACTCTCTGTACAAAAAGAATGCATTCCATGAGTTTTTAAATCTTTCTTCTCTCACCTTAAAAATGTGACCCTAGTCTTAAAATCTCCCACCTGAGGGAAAAGAGACCTGTCATTCATTTTATTTATACCTGTCATGATTTTATAAACCTCAACAGGGCCACGGTTCTACCTTGTACACTTAAGTGAAAAAAGTCCCAGCCTACTTAACCTCTTTCCCATAACTCAAACCCTCAAGTACCAGCAATAGCATGGTAAATCTGAACCTTCTCCAGCTTAGACCATAAGACATAGGAGTGGAAGTAAGGCCATTCTGCCTATCAAATCTACTCCGCCATTTAATCATGGCTGATGGGCATTTCAACTCCACTTACCCGCATTCTCTCCGTAGCCCTTAATTCCTTGTGACATCAAGAATTTATCAATCTCTGCTTTGAAGACATTTAGCGTTCCGGCTTCCATTGCACTCCGTGGCAATGAATTCCACAGGCCCACCACTCTCTGGCTGAAGAAATGTCTCCGCATTTCTGTTCTGAATTGACCCCCTCTAATTCTAAGGCTGTGCCCAGGGGTCCTAGTCTCCCCGCCTAATGGAAACAATTTTCTAGCGTCCACCCTTTCCAAGCCATGTATTATCTTGTAAGTTTCTATGAGATCTCCCCTTAACCTTCTAAACTCCAATGAATACAATCCCAGGATCCTCAGCCGTTCCTCGTATGTTAGACCTACCATTTCAGGGATCATCCGTGTGAATTTCCGCTGGACACGCTCCAGTGCCAGTATGTCCTTCCTGAGGTGTGGAGCCCAAAACTGGACACAGTACTCCAAATGGGGCCTAACCAGAGCTTTATAAAGTCTCAGTAGCACAACAGTGCTTTTATATTCCAACCCTCTTGAGATAAATGACAACATTGCATTCGCTTTCTTAATCATGGATTCAACCTGCATATTTACCTTTAGAGAATCCTCGACGAGCACTCCCAGATCCCTTTGTACTTTGGCTTTATTAATTTTCTCAATGTTTAGAAGGTAGTCCATGATCGTATTCTTTTTTCCAAAGTGCAAGACCTCGCATTTGCTCACATTGAATTTCATCAGCCATTTCCTGGACCACTCTCCCAAACTGTCTAGATCCTTCTGCAGCCTCCCCACTTCCTCGGTACTACCAGTCTGTCCACCTAACTTTGTATCATCGGCAAACTTCGCTAGAATGCCCCCAGTCCTTTCATCCAGATCATTAATACATAACATGAACAGCTGCGGCCCCAAAACTGAACCCTGAGGGACACCGCTTGTCACCGGCTGCCATTCCGAAAAAGAACCTTTTATCCCAACTCTCTGCCTTCTCTCAGACAGCCAATCCTCAATCCATACCAGTAGCTCACCTCGAACACCATGGGCCCTCACCTTAGTCAGCAGCCTCCCGTGTGACACCTTATCAAAGGCCTTTTGGAAGTCTAGAGAGACCACATCCACTGGGTTTCCCTGGTCTAACCTACTTGTCACCTCTTCAGAGAATTCTAACAGGTTTGTCAGGCACGACCTCCCCTTACTAAATCCATGTTGACTTGTTCTAATCCGACCCTGCTCTTCCAAGAATTTAGAAACCTCATCCTTAATGATGGATTCTAGAATTTTACCAACAACCGAGGTTAGGCTAATTGGCCTATAATTTTCCATCTTTTGTCTTGATCCTTTCTTGAACAAGGGGGTTACAACAGCGATCTTCCAATCATCTGGGACTTTCCCTGACTCCAGTGACTTTTGAAAGATCTCAACCAACGCCTCCGCTATTTCCTCAACCACCTCCCTCCGAACTCTAGGATGTAGCCCATCGGGACCAGGAGATTTATCAATTTTAAGACCTTTTAGCTTTTCTAGCACTTTCTCTTTTGTAGTGGCAGCCATACTCAACACAGCCCCTGACTCCCTTTAATTGTTGGGATATTACTCATGTCTTCCACTGTGAAGACTGATGCAAAGTACTTATTAAGTTCTCCAGCTATTTCCTTATCTCCCATCACTAGGCTTCCAGCATCAGTTTGAAGTGCCCAATGTCTGCTTTTGCCTGTCGTTTGTTTCTTATGTATTGAAAGAAACTTTTACTATCATTTCTAATATTACTGGCGAGCCTATCTTCATATTTGATCCTCTCCTTCCTTATTTCTCTCTTTGTTATCCTCTGTTTGTTTTTGTAGCCTTCCCAATCTTCTGATTTCCCAGTGCTCTTGGTCACTTTATAGGATCTCTCTTTTTCTTTGATACATTTCCTGACTTCCTTTGTCAGCCATGGCTGTCTAATCCCTCCCCGGATAATCTACATTTTCTTGGGGATGAACCTCTGTACTGTGTCCTCAATTATACCCACAAACTCCTGCCATTTTTGCTCTACTGTCTTCCCCGCTAGGCTCTGCTTCCAGTCAATGTTCGTCAGTTCCTCTCTCATGCCCTCATTATTACCTTTTATTTAACTGTAACACCATTATGTCCGATTTTGCCTTTTCTCTTTCAAACTGCAGACTGAACTCTACCATATTATGATCATTGCTTCCTAAGTGTTCCCTTACTTTAAGATCTTTTATAAAGTCTGGTTCATTACATAGCACTAGGTCCAGAATAGCCTGCTCCCTTGTGAGCTCCATGACAAGCTGTTCCAAAAAGTCATCCTGTAAGCATTCCATGAATTCCCTTTCTTTGGATCCACTGGCAACATTATTTACCCAGTCCACCTGCATATTGAAGTCCCCCATGATCACCGTGACCTTGCCTTTCTGACATGCTTAATGATATCCTTTCTATAAAAGGGTAACCAGAACTACATACAGTACTCTAGAAGAGGCTTCACCAATGTTCAGTACAACCTCAACATAACATTTCAGCTCCTATACTTTAAAGGTCTGATCAATGAGGGCAAACATGCTAAATACCTTCTTAATCAGCCTATCTATATGTGATGCAAACTTCAAAGAATTATGTATCTGAGCCCCTAAGTCTCTCTGTTCTACAACACTACCCAAGGCCCTACCATTTTTTGTATAAATCCTACCCATGTGTGTTTTACCAAAATGCAATATCTTGTAATTATACAAATTAAGCTCCACCTGCCACTCTTCAGTCCATTGAACAAATCAGTCAAGATCTCTTTGTAATCTTAGATAACCTTCTTCACTGTCCACGATATTACCAATCTTGGTATCATTCACAAACGTACTAACCATGCCTTCTATGTTCTCATCTAAATCGTGAGAATAAAATCTAAAAGTGGACCCAGCACCGATTTCTGTGGAACACTGCTGGTTACAGAGCTCCAGTCTGAAAAACAACCCTGCACCATCACTCTCTGACACCCATTAGGCCAATTTTGTATCCAATTGGCACATTCTGTGAATCCCACATGATCTAACTTTAGTAATGGGTCTATCATGTAGAACCTTATCAAAGCCTTTACTAAGGTCCAAGTAAACAATGTCTGTTCCTCTGCCTGCATCAATCTTCTTGGTTACTTCCTCAAAAAACTCAGTCAAGTTTGTGAGACATAATTGCCCTTGCACAAAACCATGCTGACGATCCCTAACCAATTCTATAGGAATGACAGAAAGAGAGGCAAAAGAGGAGGGGGAGTGATGTTTTTGATTCAGAAAAACATTACTGCTGTAACTAGAGAAATTTAAAAGTCACACAACACCAGATTATAGTCCAACAGGTTCATTTGGAAGCACTAGCTTTCGGAGTGCTGCTCCTTCATCAGGTGATTGTGGAATATAAGATCGTAGGACACAGAATTTATAGCAAAAGTTTATAATGTGATGTAACTGAAATTATAAGTTGAAAAAGACCTGGATTGTTTGTTAAGTCACTCATCTTTTAGAATCAGCATGTTGGTTTCATATGTAAGTTCCAGAGCTTTCTTAAAGTTACATTCTCAAGTGAACTTTAACAGTAGGTGTCATGTTGGCCTGGATAATGCATTTGAAGGTGTGATGTGCCCTGTGTGAGACTGTCTGTGCCACAACATTGAGACTGAATCTAATCTAAAAATGGGATTTACAGAATCTTACATGAATTCATGCAGTTTTTGAGTGAAATAAAATGTAATTCTGCAAGTACAAATTCACCCCGCAAACCTTTATGGGTGCATGTGTTCTGGGGGTATGAGTGACTATGAGAGAGAGTGTCTGTGTATGTGAGTGAGGGAGAGAGTAAAGGAGTATAAGTCTGTGAGAAGGGGAGTGTGAGAACGTATGTGTGAGCGTATGAGAGAGGATCTGTCTGTGAGTGTAGTGCAGTGGGGTCACCTGTAGTGTGACATGAATCCAAGGTCCAGGCTGAGGCCATCTCCATGGCTACTGAACCTGGCTATCAGTCTCTGCTTGGCCACTTTGCGTTGTTAGGCGAAAGTGAGGACTGCAGATTAGAGTTGAGAGTGTGGTGCTGGAAAAGCACAGCAGGTGAGGTAGCATCCGAGGAGCAGGAACATCGATTTTCCTGCTCCTCGGATGCTGCCTGACCTGCTGTGCTTTTCCAGCACCACACTCTCGACACTTTGTGTTGTTGCCTGTCCCAAAGTCCGCCTTGGAGGATGGTCACCTGAGGATCCGAAGTTCAATGTCCCGGATCGCTGAAGTGTTCTCCGACTGGGAGAGAACACTCCTGTCTTGATTGTTGTGCAGTGTCCATTCATCCATTGTTGTAGCCTCTGCCCGTTCTCACCAATGTACCATGCCTCAGGGCATCCTTGTCTGCAGCTTATGAGATAGACAACATTGGCCGAGTGACATGAGTACCTACCACATACCTGGTGGGAGGTGTCCCCACGTGTAATGGTGGTAATTGTGTCGACACTCTGACACGTCCTGCAGAGTCTACTGTGACAATGTTTTATGGTGTTGTCTTGAAAGCCGGGCAGTTTGCTGCGAACAACGATCTGCTTGAGGTTTGGTGGTTGTTTAAATGTGAGAAGTGGAGGCATGGGGAAGGTCTTGGCGAGGTGCTTATCCTCATTTGATAATGTGTTGCAGGCTGCAAAGACCATAGCGTAGTTTTTTGGCTCCCAGGAAGTACAAGACAATGAAGGGTACCCTGTTGGTTGCAGCTTGTGTCTGTCTCCTGAGGAGATCATTACGGCTTCTCACTGTGGCACGTTGGAACTGGCGGTCGATGAGTTGAGCATCGTACTCCGTTCTTATGAGGGTATCCTTGAGTACTTCCAAGTGCCCATCACGTACCTCTTCATCTGAACAGATCCTGTGTATGCGTAGGGCTTATCTGTTGGGGATGGCTGTTTTAATTTGTTTTGGATGGAAGCTGGAGAAGTGTAGCATCGTGAGGTTATCTGTGGATTTGTGGTAGAATGAGCTGCTGAAATGCCCGTCCTTGATGGAGTTGTTTCAGTGACTCCTTGCCATATGTCCAGAGGAAGAAAATGTCGTCACTACACCTGCTGTATAGTGTTGCTTGGAGGTCCCGCTTAGAGAAGAAGTCTTGTTTGAACCTGTGCATGAAAATGTTGGCATATTGGGCTCCCAGCTTCTGTTGCGGTACTACAGATTTCTTATAGAAACTCAGTACCCACAGACCAGTCAAAACAGGCAACAGCTTCAATACTCAACACCAACCTCCGAGTATTGTCCTACAACTCATCTGCTTTATCCTCGACCACAGCATTTTCACTTTTGACAACCAGTTCTTCATCCAGACACACGGCACAGCCATGGGGATCAAATTTGCACCCCAATATACCAACATTTTAATGCACAGGTTCGAACCTCCAACCAACCCTATTCACCAGATATATTGACAACATTTTCTTCCTCTGGACGTATGGCAAGGAGTCACTGAAACAACTACACAGTGATATCAACGAGTTTCATCCCACCATCAAACTCACCATGGACTACTCTCTAGTCTCTGTTTCATTCTTGAACACTTGCATCTCCAACAAAGATGTGCACTTCAGCACCTCAATCTACCGCAAACCCATGGATAACCTCATGATGCTACACTTCTCCAGCTTCCATCCAAAACATATTAGAACAGCCATCCCCAACGGACAAGCCCGACGCATATACACGATCTGTTCAGATGAGGAGGAACGTGATGGGCAATTGGAAGTACTCAAGGATGTCCTCATAAGAACTGAATACGATACTCAACTCATCGACTGCCAGTTCTGACGTGCCATAGCGAGAAGCCATAATGACCTCCACAGGAGACAGACACGAGCTGCAACCAACAGGGTACTCTTCCTGGGAGCCGACAAACTACGCCATGTTCTTTGCAGCCTACAACATATTATCAATGAGAATGAGCACCTCGCCATGACCTTCCCTATGCCTCTACTTCTCGTCCTTAGACAACCTTAGAAGAGTATAAAAGCAGTAGGAGTATACTTAAGAGGAAAATCAGGAGGGCAAAAAGGGGACATGAGATAACTTTAGCAAATAGAATTAAGGAGATCCAAAAGGTTTTTACAAGTATGTTCAGGACAAAAGGGTAACTGGGGAGAAAATAGGGCCCCTCAAAGATCAGCAAAGCGGCCTTTTTGTGGAGCTGCAGAAAATGGGGGAAGATACTAAACAAGTATTTTGCATCAGTATTTACAGTGGAAAAGGATATGGAAGATATAGACTGCAGGGAAATAGATGGTGACACCTTGCAAAACGTCCATATTACAGAGGAGGAAGTGCTGGATGTCTTGAAATGCACAAAGGTGGATAAATCCCCAGGACCTGATCAGGTGTACCCGAGAACTCTGTGGGAAGCTAGAGAAGTGATCGCTGGGCCTCTTGCTGAGATATTTGTTTCATTGATAGTCACAGGTGAGGTGCAGGAAGACTGGAGGTTGGCTAATGTGGTGCCACTGTTTAAGAAGGGTGGTCAGGACAATCCAGGGAACTATAGATCAGAGAGCCTGACTTCGGTGGTGGGCAAGTTGTTGGAAGGAATCCTGAGGGACAGGACTATCCCTAATCAGTCCTTGGAAAGGCAAGGACTGATTAGGGATAGTCAGCGTGGCTTTGTGCATGGGAAATAATGTCTCACAAACTTGATTGAGCGTTTTGAGGAAGTTACAAAGAGAATTGATGAAAGCAGAGCAGTAGATCTGATCTATATGGACTTCAGTAGGGCATTCGACAAGGTTCCCCATGGGAGACTAATTAGCAAGGTTAGATCTCATGGAATACATGGACAACTAGCCATTTGGATATAGAACTGGCTCAAAGGTAGAAGACAGAGGGTGGTGGTGAAGGTTTAGTTTTCAGACTGGAGGCTTGTGACCAGTGGAGTGCCACAAGGATCAGTGCTGGGCCCTCTACTTTTTGTCATTTACATAAATGATTTGGATGCGAGCATAAGAGGTACAGTTAGTAAATTTGCAGATGACAGCAAAATTGGAGGTGTAGTGGACAGCGAAGAGGGTTACCTCAGATTACAACAGGATCTGGACCAGATGGGCCAATGGGCTGAGAAGTGGCAGATGGAGTTTAATTCAGATAAATGTGAGTGCTGCATTTTGGGAAAGCAAATCTTAGCAGGACTTATACACTTAATGGTAAGGTCCTAGGGAGTGTTGCTGAACAAAGAGACCTTGGAGTGCAGGTTCATAGTTCCTTGAAAGTGGAGTCGCAGGTAGATAGGACAGTGAAGGCGGCGTTTAGTATGCTTTCGTTTATTGGTCAGAGTATTGAGTACAGGAGTTGGGAGGTCATGTTGTGGCTGTACAGGACATTGGTTAGGTCACTGTTGGAATATTGCGTGAAATTCTGGTCTTCTTCCTATCGGCAAGATGTTGTGAAACCTGAAAGTGTTTAGGAATGATTACCAAGGATGTTGCCAAGGTTGGAGGATTTGAGCTGTTGGGAGAGGTTGAATAGGCTGGGGCTGTTTTCCCTGGAGCACCGAAGGCTGAGGGGTGATCTTGTAGAGGTTTACAAAATTATGAGGGGCATGAATAGGATAAATAGACCAAGTCTTTTCCCTGGGGTTGGGGAGTCCAGAACTAGAAGGCATAGGTTTAGGGTGAGAGGGGAAAGATATAAAAGAGACCTAAGGGGTGACTTTTTCACGCAGAGGGTGGTATATGTATGGAATGAACTGCCAGAACAAGTGGTGGAGGCTGATACAGTGCAACATTTCAAAGGCATTTGGATGGGCATATGAATAGGAAGGGTTTGGAGGGATATGGGCCGCGTGCTGGCAGGTGGGACTAGATTGGGTTGGGATATCTGGTTGGCATGGACGGGTTGGACCAAAGGGTCTGTTTCTGTGTTGTACATCTCTGTGACTGTAACCACCAAACCTCAAACAGATAATTGTTCGTAGCAAGCTGCCCGGCTTTCAGGATAACAACATACAATGTTGTTACGGTAGACCCTGCAAGATGTGTCAGAATCTCGACAAGGATATCACCATTACACGTGGGGACACCTCCCACCACGTATATGGCAGGTACTTGTGACTCGGCTAACGTTGTCTATCTCATATGCTGCAGGCAAGGATGCCCTGAGGCATGGTACATTGGTGAGACTGAGCAGAGGCTATGGCAACGGATGAATGGACGTGCACAATAATCAACAGACTGAAATGTTCCCTCCCAGTCGGAGAGCACTTCAGCAATCTGGGACATTCAACCACGGGCCTTCGGCTGGCCATCCTCCAAGGCGGACTTCGGGGCAGGCAACAATGCAAAATGGCTGAGCAGAGGCGGATAGCTCAATTTGGTACCCGTGGGGATGGCCTTAATCGGCACCTTGGGTTCATGTTGCACTACAGACCTCCCAGCAGTGGCCAGGACCAGGGGCGCAAGATGTACCAGGAAATAGATAGTGTATGTCAGAAAGGCAAGGTCACCGTGATCATGGGGGACTTCAATATGCAAATGGACTGGGTGAATAATGTTGCTGGAGGATCCAAAGAAAGGGAATTCATGGAATGTTTACAGGATGGCTTTTTGGAACTGCTTGTGATGGAGCTCACAAGGGAGGATAACAGAGAAATAAGGAAGGAGTGAATCAAACATGAAGGTAATTTAGCCAGTAATATTAGGCATGATAGTAAAAGTTTCTTTCAATACATAAAAAACAAATGAGAGGCAAATGTAGAAATTGGGCTGCTCCAAATTGATGTCTAATGATAGGAGATAAGGAAATAGCTGAAGAACATAATAAGTACATTGCGTCAGTCTTCATAGTGGAAGACATGAGTACTATCCCAGCAATTAAGGAGAGTCAGGGGGCAGAGTTGAGTACAAAAGAGAAAGTGCTAGAAAAGCTAAAAGGTCTAAAAATTGATAAATCACCTGGCTTCGATGGGCTACATCCTAGAATTCCGAGGGAGGTGGCTGAAGAAATAGCGGAGGTGTTGATTGTGATTTTTCAAAAATCATTGGAGTCAGGGAAAGTCCTAGATGATTGGAAAATCACTGTTGTAACCCCCTTGTTCAAGAAGGGATCAAGACAAAAGATGGAAAATTTATAGGTCGATTAGCCTAACCTCGGTTGTAGGTAAAATTCTAGAATCCATTGTTAAGGATGGTATTTCTAAATTCTTGGAAGTGCAGGGTCAGATTAGAACAAGTCAGTTTGGGTTTAGTAAGGGGAGGTTGTGCCTGACAAACCTGTTAGAATTCTCTGAAGAGGTGACAAGTAGGTTAGACCAGGGAAACCTAGTGAAAGTTACCTACCCAGACTTCCAAAAGGCCTTTGATAAGGTGCCTCATGGAAGGCTGCTGAGTAAGCTTAGGGCCCATGGTGTTTGAGGTGAGCTACTGGCATGGATTGAGGATTGGCTGTCTGACAGAAGGCAGAGAGTTGGGGAAAAAGGTTCTTTTTTGGAATGGCAAGTGGTGTCCCTCAGGGTTCAGTGTTGGGGCTACAGCTGTTCATGTTATATATTAATGATCTGGATGAAGGTGTTAGGGGCGAAGTTTGCTGATGATACGAAGTTAGGCCGACAGGCAGGTAGTTCTGAGGAGGTGGGGAGGCTGCAGAAAGACAGTTTAGGACAGTGGTCCAAGAAATGGCTGATGAAATTCAGTGTGAGGAAATGATAGGTCTTGTACTTTGGAAAAAAGAATATAGGGACGGACTATTTTCTTAACAGTGAGAAAATTCATAAAGTCAAAGTGCAAAGGGATCTGGGAGTGCTAGTCCAGGATTCTCTAAAGGTTGAGTCAGTGGTTAAGAAAGCAAATGTAATGTTGTCATTTATCTCAAGAGGGTTGGAATGTAAAAGCAGCAATGTGCCACTGAGACTTTATAAAGCTGTGGTTAGGCCCAATTTAGAATATCGAGTCCAGTTTTGGTCCCCACACTAAGGAAGGACATACTGGCACTGGAGCGTATCCAGTAGAGATTCACACGGATGATTCCTGGAATGGTAGGCCTAACATATGATGCACAGCTGAGGATCCTGGGATTGTATTCATTGGAGTTTAGAAGGTTGAGGGGAGATCTAATAGAAACTGACAAGATAATGCATGGATTAGAAAGGGTGAACGCTGAGAATTTGATTCTGCCAGGCAGGGATACTAGGACCTGTGGGCACAGTCTTAGAATGAGAGGGGGTCAATTTAGAACAGAAATGGGGAGACATTTCTTCAGTCAGAAAGTGATGGAATTCATTGCCACGGAGTGCAGTGGAGGTCAGGACATTAAATGTCTTCAAGGCAGAGATTGATATATTCTTAATCTTGCAAGGAATTAAGGGATCGGGGAGAGTACAGGGAAGCAGCGTTGAAATGCTCATCAGCCATGATTGAATGGCAGAGTGGACCCGATGGACTGAATGGCCTTACTTCCGCTCCTACTTCGTGGTCTTACAGGTGACCCCACTGCACTACGCGCACACACGCATACTCACAGACATAGACACATACTTACAGACCTTTACACTCTCACAGATCCTCTCCCATACACAAGCTCTCTCTCATACACTCACACATACACCCCCACACTCTCACATGCATCCTCTCGTACCCCTTTACACTCACACTCATTCATGTACACAGTGACACAGTCTCTCATAGGCACTCATACTCCACCCACCGCGCACGTGTATACGCACGTAGGCACGCACACACACACACACACACACACACACACACACACATAAGTTTGTGCGGTGAACTTGTACTTGCAGAATTACATTTTATTTTGCTCAAAGTCTGCATGAATCCATGTAAGATTCTGTAAATCCCTTTTTTAGATTAGAATCATTCTGAACATTGGGCAGAGGCAGGCTCACACAGGGCATCTCACATCTTTAATGCATTATCAGGGCTAACATGGCACCTGCTGTTAAAGTTCACTTAAGAATGTAATTTTAAGAAAGTTTTGGAATTTACATATGAAAGAACTGAAACCAACATGCCCATTCTGAAAGATGAGAGACCTAAGAAACAATCCAGGTCTTTTTTAACTTATAATTTCAGTTACATTACACTGTAAACGTTTGCTATAAATTCTGTGTCTAATGATCTTATATTCCACAACCACCTGATGAAGGAGCAGTGCTCCAAAAGCTAGTGCTTCCAAATCAACCTGTTGGACTATATCCTGGTGTTGTGTGATTTTTTTAACTTGGTACACTCCAGTCCAACACTGGCACCTCCAACTCCTAACTAGAGAAAATATTTCTGAAAAATTTTGTCCTGTGAAAATATACGGGGTTACAATTAGAAATAAAAAAGGATTGATCACCTTGAAGGGATTGTCCTGATGAAAGGCCTTTGCCCGAAACGTTGATTTTCCTGCTTCTCGGATGCTGCCTGACCTGCTGTGCTTTTCTAGCACCACTCGACTCTAATCTCCAGCAATGGCAGTACTCACTTTCGCCTTGTCCTACAAACCACCCAGTCGTCACAGGGAAATTGAGGAACAAATATGTAGAGAGATCTCACATATATGTAAGAATAATGAGGTCATAATAGCAGGAGATTTTAAGTTGCCAATCATTGACTATGGCTTCCAGAATGTTAAACGTTTGAATCGTGAAGAATTCATTAATGTGTTCGAGAAAATATTCTTTATCAATATGTAAGTGTTCCTACTGGAGAAGGAGCAAAACCTGTCATTGTCTTGGTTAATAAGCAGGACTTGCCCACAAGAGGAATCTCCCTTTGACATTCACCTTGTCAAATCCATTCAGTATTGAGTCATAGAGTTGTACAGCATGGAAACAGATACTTAGGTCCAACTTGTCCATGTGTGTGAGATGTCCTAAGTTGACCCATTCCCATTTTCTAGCATTTGGCCCATATCCCTCTAAACCCTTCCAATTCATAAACCCATCTGTCATTCCCTGGCTTATACACTTTAGCCACTCTTCTAAGTTTCATTGGAAACAAGTCAAGCCTGTCCAAACTATCCAGGTAACCACCTGCTTATTCTGGCTACCAATCTAGTAAACCTCCTCTGAAATGGTTCCAAAGGATTTAAATCCTTCTTTAAATAAAGAGTCCAAAACTGTGTACATTATTCAATATGTGGTCTTACCAATGCCCCATGTAACAGCTATGCTTTCTCTTTAAATAAAACCAAAATATTGCAGATGTTGGAAATCTGCAACAAAATCTCAAACTGCGGGAGAAACTCAGCAGGTCTGACAGCATTTGTTGACAGATTAAAAAGAGTGCATGTTTTGAGTACAATATAACTCTTTTTCGATTCAGAAGACGACATTAGGTTGTTGCAGCATTTTCTGTTTTTGATACCCTTACTTTCAATTCCTCTTAAAATATATGTTGGCATCCCATTAGCTACCTTGATTACATGATGTGTGTATATATATCAACATTTGTGTCGCATGCACCAGAGCATCTAAATTACTTTGCATCTTGGAATTTTGAAGTTTTCTTTGTTTAAGTAATGCTTTTGCTTTTTTATTATTTCCTGCCAAAGTGAACAACTTCATGTTTTCCCACATTATATTCTGTTTGTCAACGTTCTGCTCACTCAATCACTCTTGGCCCCAGTCTTCTCCCTTCCAAATTTGGATGTAAAATTCAACATATTATCATTGCTTGAGGTGCGTTTATTCTGAGATTATTAATTAATTCTGCCTCAACTCCCAATACTAAGTTTAGTATAACCTGCCCTCTGTTCAGTTCCAGAAAGTGTTGCTCGAAGCAACTATCTCATAAGCAGTCTGTGAACTCCTCAACGAGGCTAAAACTGTCAATCTGATTTTTCCTAAAAGGTAAAGTCTAGCATGCTTATCGTTACCCCTTTATTACAAGCAGCTAATATTTATTCTTGTATACTTTTTCTCACTTTGTGCTGACTGCTAGGGGGCCTGGAGACCAGTTTCACTAGTGACTATTCCTCATCTCCACCCAAACTGATTCTATATCCTGATTTCCTGAATCAAGTCCAACTCTTTTACATAAATGGCATCCTCAATAATCATATGCCATGTAAACTCAAGAATAAATGTTAGACAAGCAACTTAAACAATGTAATAATAAAAGCCAATTTCTGCAGATGCTGGAAATCTGAAGTAAAAATAGTGCTGGAGAACTTTGGATAGAGAAACAGAATTGACATTTCAAATCCAATATAACTCTTCAGAATAATTTATTCTTTTCCTTGTCTATATAACTTATAAGTGTAACACAACAATTCTAAATTAAAAAAAAGATTTTAGAGTTTGGATTAAGATAGAAAAAGGAGTAGGCTATTTAGATTAGATTAGATTACTTACAGTGTGGAAACAGGCCCTTCGGCCCAACAAATCCACACCGACCCGCCGAAGCGCAACCCACCCATACCCCTACATCTACCCCTTACCTAATACTACGGCAATTTAGCATGGCCAATTCACCTGACCTGCACATCTTTGGACTGTGGGAGGAAACCGGAGCACCTGGAGGAAACCCACGCAGACACTGGGAGAATGTGCAAACTCCACACAGACAGTCGCCTGAGGCGGGAATTAAACCCGGTCTCTGGCACTGTGAGGCAACAGTGCTAACCACTGTGCCACCGTGCCGCCCACCAAAAATTAAAAAATTTTCGAACTCAACCAAGTTCGCTGGTGAGAAGTTCTGTGGTTGCTAATCTTGCTCGTGTTGGAGGCGTAGGGAAGGAGTGGACAATGAAATTATTAAAGCCACAAAGTGATGTAAACATATGTATTAGGTGTAGGGATAGGCTACTCAACCCCTCGATAACAACATAATGGCTGAATCTGATTACTTTACATTTCTATCTACCCATTCCCTTTTGCTTATAAAGAATCTATCTACCTCTGCCTTATAAATATTCAAAAACTCTGCTTCCACCATTCTTCGAGGAAGTGAGTTATCTCAGTGCTCTCAACACAGGAAAAAAAACTCATCGTTTCTTTTCCTAAGTAGTGAGCCCTCATTGTTTCCACCTCCACCCTGCCAAAACCTCACTAGTCCAGGTATTAATCTAGGAAGCCTTCTCTGAACTGCTTCCATTGCATTTACATCCTCCTTTAAATAAGGAGCCTGATACTGTACACCATACTCAAGATGTCCAACTAATGCTTTGTATAACTGAAACATGGCCACTTGATTGTATTGTATTCAATTTTCCCTCATAATAAACAATGACATTCTGTCAATTTTCCTAGTAATTGCTGTACATATATATACAAACTTTTGTGATTTGTACACTTGGGCACTTTGATCCCTCTGCACCGACGAGCTCTGCAGTGTCTTGTCATTTAGATAAAACACATTCTGTTCTTCCTGCCAAAATAGACAGTGCCACATTTTTCTACGTTATACTCTTATTTGCCAGAAATTAAATCAAATGATTGGTTTCAATATCACCATGCGCAATACTTATAATACTGCTGTCACTGGTTGCTCTATCTCCAATACTGGTTAGAGTCATACCAAATAGAAAAGAAGATGCTTTTGGCTGCTGGAGACTTTGCTGCAGGGGTTCGTTATGACACTGCCTTCAGGCCCAAACATCTTCAATTGCTTCATCAATAACCTTCATCATTAGGCACAAATGGTGAAGTCACACGGATGTTTCCATAGTGTTCAATGCCATTCTCAAATCCTCAGATAAGGAAGTGGTCTGCCTTTGTGTGCATTGAGGACAGACATGAGATAGAATTGGAAAGTAACATTTGTTCCACAAAAGGGCCATACAATGATCATCTCCAACTAGAGAGTATCTGGCAAGTTCCCCTTGAAACTCTGTGGGATCATTGGCATTGAACAGGACCCCAACTGCAATTGCCACATGCTGTGGGTATCAGAGCAGGTTAGAAACTTGGAACTTTGTGGCAAATCTTTTGATTCATCATTTGACCAAGTGTGGCATTAAGGAGCCAAAAGTGGAGTTGATGGGAATTGAGGGAAATCTTCTTTTTGGTTGGGGTGATACCTAGCACAAAGGGAAATGGTGTTGTTGTTGGAAGTCAGTCATCTAGTTTCAGGACTTCATTGCAAGAGTTTCTTAGTGTCCAAGACGTAGCCATATTCAGCTGTTTCATCAACGATCTTCTCTCAGTCGTAAGGTCAGAAGTGGAGATGTGCAATCATCATTGAACAATGTTGAACACCATTTGCTATTGCTCGGTTGCTGAAATAGCCCATGTCAAATTGTAGCAAGACCTGGACAACATTCAGGATTTGGATATTTTCTGATGCAAATGTTTCTTGCCACTTAAGTGTCAGGTAATTAAGTGTCAGGGAGATTCTGAACCTCATTTCTTGACATGTTGTTACCATCTCTAAACCCTCTGTTATCCAGAAAGTGAACTGTACCAGCCATACCATTGCTGCAAGAGTGGGTCAGAGTATGGGAATTGTATAGTAAGTAACTCATTACTTTACACTTGAAAGCCTGAAACACCATCTACAAGACACAACTCTTGTTCGACTGGGACAACACTACTATTATAGGACAAGCCAAACAGAGAACAGCCAGGGAATTCCTAGAGGCATTCACTCATCCACAGATTCAATCAATAAGCACATCGACCTGGACCCAATATACCAGCCACTGCAGTGGACAGCTGGAACTGACAACCGGAAGCGGCAGATACAAATCACTATAAATGCTGGGGGAAACATCACAGAAGGCTCCCAAGCACTGAGGATGTCACCTAGGAAGGGGACGAAACGTCTGCAACACAAATTCCCAGCTAGGCGAACGGAACCACAACAACGAGCATCTGAGCTACAAATCTTCTCAGAAACTTTGAACACAAGTTAAATGTGTAATGACATACTCTCCACACAACACTCAAGAAGCTTGACATCATCCAAAGCAAACTGACTCACTTGGCACCCCATGTTACAACTTCGACATTCACTGTCTCCACCACTGGCATACACAGGCAGCAGTGTGCACCATCTACAGGATACATTGCAACAACTCACCAATGCTCCACTGAAACCACTTTCTAAACTCACAGACTCTGTTACTGAGAACAACAAGGGCATCTGTACATGGGGATATCACCACTTGCATGATTTGCGGAAAACTAATATGCAAGTACAGCACATAATAAGGAAGGCAAATGGAATTTTGGCATTTATTGCTGAAGGAAAAGAGTATAAAAGAAGGGAAGTGTATCTGCAACTGCACAAGGCATTAGTATGAAGTATGTATATAAGTTTGGACCCCTTATGTAGAACAAAGAACAGGACAGGCCCTTCAGATCATTCGGGAGGCTAAGGGGATGATAGAGAGGAGTAAGAAGGAGGTAGTCACACCTAAATTACAGGATAAAGGTTGCTGGATGACTGTCAGGAGAAGGAAAAGGAACAGGTGAACAGTGTAGATGTACGACCCCGTCTGGGGTCGTTCCCTCAATAAATATACCATTTTGGATACTGTTTGGGGGGGAGTGACCTAGCAGGGGAAAGCCACAGCGGCCAGGTTTCTGGTACTGAGTCTGACTCTGTGGCTCAGAAGGGAAGGGGGAGAGAATAGGAGAGCGATTAGTGATAGGAGATTCAATCGTGAGAAGAACAGACAGGAGATTCTGTGGTCATGAGTGAGCCTCCCGGAAGACATGTTGCCACCTGAGTGCCAGGGTCAGGGAATGCTCTAAGGCATTCTACACTTGAGGAACAAGAGGATGGCCAGAGTGAAGGTCAGGCCGATCAGGAGTAGTGGAGGGAACTTGTACCTGGAGTCGGAGGAAGTTGGGGAGGTCCTTGATGAATCCTTTGCTTCACTACTGATTGCTACCGATGTCACATGCTAGTGAGACTAGGACCAGCCTAAATTGGGAGCAGATGTTCTCAAAGAAATGCACAACAGAAATGTGGAGGTTGTTGAGGAAGCTCTTGCTGATAGTGTTGGACAGGTTTGTCCCACTGAGGCAAGGAAGGGATAGTAGGTTGAAAGAACCTTGGGTAACAAGGGATGTGGAACATCTGGTCAAGAGGAAGATCGAAATTTATTTAAGGTTGAGGAGGCATGGATCAGACAGGGTTTTAGAGGGTTACAAGGTAGCCAGGAAGGAACTAAAGAATGGACTTAGGAGAGCAAGAAGGCGGCATCAAAAAGCTTTAACGGATCGGATTAAGGAAAACCCTAAGGCATTCTATACTTAGTGAGGAACAAGAGGATGGCCAGCGTGAGGGTAGGGCTGATCGGGGATAGTGGAGGAAACGTGCGCCTGGAGTCAGAGGAAGTTGGGGGGGGGTCCTTAATGAATACTTTGCTTCAGTATTCACTACTGAGAGGAACCTTGATGTTTCTGAGGACAGCGTGAAACAGACTGATATGCTAGAACAGGCTGATGTTAAGAAGGAGGATGTGCTGAAAATTTTGAAAAACATAAGGATAGATAAATTCCCTGGGCCAGACAGGATATATCCTAGGTTACTACAGGAAGTAAGGGAAGAGAATGCTTCACCTTTGACAATGATCTTTGCGTCAATCCCTGTTCACTGGCATGGTGCCAGATGATTGGAGCGTGGCAAATGTTATTCCCTTGTTCAAGAAAGGAAATAGGGATAATTCTGGGAATTACAGACCAGTCAGTCTTAAGTCAGTGGTAGGCAAAGAATTGGAGAGGATTCTGAGAGACAGGATTTATGATTACTTGGAAAACCATAGTTTGACTAGAAATAGTCAGCATGGCTTTGAGAGGGGCATATCCTGCCTCACAAATCTTATTGAATTTTTTGAGGATGTGACAAAACTTGTTGATGAAGGTAGAGCAGTGGATGTGGTGTACATGGATTTTAGCAAGGCATTTGATAAGGTTCTTCATGGTAGACTCATTCAGAAAGGAAGGAGGCATAGGATATTGGGAAATCTGGCTGTCTGGACAGAGAATTGGCTGGCCCATAGAAGACAGAGGATGGTGGTAGATGGAAAGTATTCAACCTGGAGCTTGGTGACCACTGGCGTTCTGCAAGGATCGGTGTCGGACCTCTGCTCTTTGCGATTTTTATAAATGACTTGGATGAGGAAGTGAAAGAGTGGGTTAGTAAGTTTGCCAATGACACAAAGGATGGTGGAGTTGTGCATAGTGTGGAGTGCTGTTGTAGGTTGGAACAGGATATTGACAGGATGCAGAACTGGCATGAGAAGTGGCAGATGGAGTTCAACTTGGAAAAGTGTGAAGTCATTCACTTTGGAAGGTCAAGTTTGAATGCAGAATAGAGGGCTAAAGGCAGGATTCTTGACAATGTGGAGGAACAGAAGGATCTTGGGGTCCGAATCCATAGATCCCTTAAAGTTGCCACCCAAGTTGATAGGGTTAAATAAGAAGACATATGGAGGGTTGGCTTTCATTAGCAGGGGGATTGAGGTTAAGAACTGCAAAGTTTTGCTGCAGCTCTATAGAGCCCTGGTTGGACCACACTTGGAATATTGTGTTCAGTTCTGGTCACCTCATTATAGGAAAGATGTGGAAGGTTTAGAGAAAGTGCAGAGGAGATTTACCAGCTTGCTGCCTAGACTGGAGGGCATGTCTTATGAAGAAAGGTTGAGGGAGTTAGGGCTTTGCTCATTGGAGCGAAGAAAGAAGAGAAGTGACTTAATAGAGGTGTATAAGATATTGAGAGGCATAGAAAAAGTGGATAGCCAGAGGCGTTTTCCCAAGGCATAAATGGCTATCATGAGGGATCATCATTTTAAGATCATTAGAGGAAGGATAAGGGGAGATATCAGAGGTAGGTTCTTTACGCAGAGAGTGGTGGGTGCTTGGAATACACGGCCAGCAGTGGTAGTAGAGTCAGATACATTAAGGGCATTAAAGTGACTCCTGGATAGACACATGGAAGATTGTACAATAAAGGATATGTAGGTTAATCAGATCTTAGATAGAATAAAAAGCCAACACAACATCGAGGGCCAAGGGTGAGGAGGCATATAGTTGCATTGGAGGTTCATTAGATTGATTCCAGAGATAAGGAGTGTGGGGTTGTGTTCAATAACGACTGAGATCAGTGAGGAATGAAAATAGTCTCTCTATTGAGCATCTGCAGTAGCACAGTTCGAGGTGGCCATGGAATTCAAAGTTCAGTTTTACAGTAGCCTCTTCATGTACAGTTTGTACATTCATTAAAAATTTTAGCCCTATAGTATCTCATAGTTGTATCTATTGTACACGAATCTGTGTGACATCTGTCCTGGGGAGGCAAGAGATGGTTTAAGTACTTGCTAAATGCTGCCTGTTACTTCTGATGAGCTTAGAATGCTGTTCAGTCTGATCTTGCACAATTAAGAAGTGTTAGTCCTTTTGTCTTTGAAGTTAGTAATATCAGTACAAATACTTGACCTATGTGATCTAAATGAGTGAGAAATTATATGTATACTAAATAAAAGTGGAGAGGATATTAAACTGACTCCCACAGCTGTTCGTGAGATTTCATTTACTATCGTCTATTTTGACAGCTCTTACACATTCATGCAGTTTCATGGAAATGCTGCTTTGATAAGTAAGTTTCTTAAAGGGGATATCAGCCTATTTAATGCGTAATTAAAAAGTATAAATCTGTACCTTAGTATAAGATGGTAATCCTAAATAAAAGTTAGAAATAGGTAGTGTAATAAGGAAATTTAAAAGTGATAAAGAGCAGTAGACTGTAGGGACAAGATAGGGGAGGAAATTGTTTGATGTCCTGCCACCTATTCAGGTACAGAGAGATGGTTGCTCAGGGCTAACAAATATCATCATCTTTCCATAGTTTTGAGTGAGTTGTGGAGACATGATGACAGGAGCGGCATTGTTATGAGTAGGTTACAGTGTTGACATTTATTCAGGAGTAGCCTTTGACACAGAAACAGGTTTAAATGCTGCTGATAGCATGGGGCCGATAAGAATTGAAGGGTGTAAAGAAACAGTAATGGGTTGGAAAGGATGTTTAATTTGGTTCATTTTGTAAGAGTGAAATATACTACAAAAATGCAGTTTTATGAATGAGTGAATGGAAACACAGTTTAGTAAACATAGATGGCTTGTGAATGAGTTAGTAAAGAGAATCATAATACAATATCTTACAGGAGTTTCTTCTTACAAAGAGAGATTGAACTGATAGGCCTATAAATTCTAGAATGTGGAAGAATGAGAGGAGATCTAATTAGTTTTATAAGATGTTAAATGGGATTAACAAAGTAGATGTAGAAAGAATGTTCCTTCATGTGTGGCAAGCTCAAACAAGTTGTTATATTTTCAGAATAAGGGCAGCAGATGTAAAAACAGAAATGAGGAGCAATTACTTCTCAAAGTATTGTGAATATGTGGAATTCACTACTCCAGTGTGTGGTGGATGCTGGGGCAATGCGTAATTTTAAGGAGGAGATGGACAACTAATTTGTAATTTATAATAGGTTGAAAGGATATGGAGTGCGGGCACAAAAGTGGAGATGAGGCAGAAATGAGATCAGACATGATTGTATCAAATGGCAGAGCAGGCTTGAGGGCCTAAATTGTGTAGTCCCATTACATCTAGTTCTTCAGTCCCCTTCCAAGTGTTCAGGTAAACATTGCAGTGTGAAATATTAAACTAAGATTTCTGTTGTTCAGCCCAGTAATTGTAATGACACTAAATGTTTAAAATGTGATGCTTTGACATATTGATGAACAATTTTTTTTCCTGTATAAACAGCGACAAATATAAGTTAATGTCATTGGTGTTTAGAAGATCGTGCTTTGATAAAATAACCAATGCAATTACCTATATGGCATTCAGTGTGCTTACAGTTGTTTTTCTACATTGCATCCTTTTAAATTGTCATGTCAATGATATTGAGTCATACAGCATGGAAACGGGCCCTTCAACCCAACTCATCCATGCTAACCAGGTTTCCCAAACCGAACTAGTCCCATTTGCAGATGTTTGGCCTATATTGTTCTAAACCTTTTCTGTCCAAATGTCTTTTAAATGTTGTAATTGTACTCGCCTCTACCACTTCGTCTGGCAGCTTGTTCCACATACGCACCACCCTATGTGTGAAAATATTGCCTCTTAGGTTTCTTTTAAATATTTCCCCCCTCACCTTCAACCTATGCCTCTTATTTTCTGTCCTTGAACTCCTTCTGCTGGATTTTTTGCCTCCTCATTCAACCTGTGCCCGTCTGCAACTTCCTTATGTCGTCTTTATGAAATACATTTCCTACCCATCATAGTATCATCTGCAAATTTACCTGCTTTACCTTTGTTCCCCTGAAAGTAATTGATGTAAATTGTAAAACACTGAGGCTGCAGCAGGGACCCCTGTATGACCCAACTCATCACATCCTGTTAGTCAGGCAGAAACTCATTTATGCATTCTTTGCTGTCTGCCAGCCATTCAATCTTCAGTTGATACTAATATGCTATTCCTTAGATCATGATTTTTTATTTTCTGCAACAACTTTTGATGTGACATTTAAATACCTTCTTGAAATACGTGTATCATAGCACTACAGGATTCCTTTATCCACAGTGCCTGTTACTCCTTCAATACAAATAGATTGGCCAAACATGATTTCCCTTTTCTGAAACCATGTTGATTCTTGTTAACTGCGAAGAGTTTTTCTAACTGCACACCGATAAGCTTTTTAATGATCAATTTTATTATGTTCTCCACCACAGGTCCAGTTGACCTATAGGTTTCTCTTTCCCTCTTTAAATAATATGGTCATATTTGTTACTTTCCAGTCCAATGGAATACTTCTTGAATCTAGGGAATTTTGAAATATTATCAATGCAAGCTCTTTTAAGACCCTAGATGCTTTCCATCTGGACCTCTATCACCATCAGCTTGCGCAGTACGACACTTTTCTTGATTGTAATTTTAAGTTCCTCTCACCCTTCCACCTCTTTCGAGCCATTGCTGAAATAATTTGTCTCCTCTACAGTGAAGATAGAAGTAAAATATTCATTCATTTCTCTGCAATTTCCTCATTATCTACCTCAACTCTTCATTCTCACCCTCTAGTGGACCAACATTCACTTTACTTTCATCTTTCTTTCACAAATTTCAAACACTTCATTCCTAGTTAGCTTCTATTCATTCTCTAATTTCTTCCTCCTATTTAACCATCAAATAATCCTATACAGTTGTTTACATGCTGTCCAATCATCTGACTCACTGCTCATCTTTGTAGTCTTATGCTTTTCCTTCAAGTTTTGATATTCCAACTCTTAACCATGGAAGATGGGTCTTCTAAAGAGAACCTTTTTTTGACTTAACTCCAAAGTATTCCCTAGTTCTATGCCATTGTATCTTTGTTGATCTGTCACTTAGTTTGGTATCCCAGTTCACTCTAGCTCACACAGGTGCCCTGATTTTAGTTTACAAGTCCGAGACCCAAGCTACTCCCTTTCAAACTGCATAGTTACTCGTGTCTAGGGGTGTATTGACACTGGTCACTGCCCAACTCGTGAGAGATTTGTAGCTTTTCTTCATTTGTTTATGGAATATGAATCTCACTGAGGAAGTCAGCATTTATTATCCATCCATAATTCCCCAGAGGGAACTTGAGAGTCAACCACATTTCTGTCGGTTGGGAATCACATGTAGGCCAGACCAGGTAAACGTGACAGAGTTTCTTTCCTGAAGGACATTAGTGAATTGGATGAGTTTTTACAACAGTTCATAGATGGTCATCATAAGGCCAGTTTTTAATTCTAGATTCTTATTCAATGCAAATTTCATCAATTGTTTGGATTTCAAACCACATCCCCATTTATCTTGGGTTTTTGGATTACAAGTCCTGTGATATTACCACAATGCCATTACCTCCCCACACCTTGATTTAAATAGGTGAGCAAGACATAAACTCCCCATTCCACCCAAAAGCCCATTGGATTGTTTGTTAGAACATTGTTTTTCATAATGTTTATGGCCTTACTGCCGAACAATATAATTCTCATCAGTAATATTTTCATCTGAAAATTTGGAGCCAGTCTTGCAGATAAACCTGGAATAATCAAAATACATGAAAATCAGTTGCAGTTAATTATCCAAAGGTGTATGGCACATGCACTAACACATTCTGTCTTCATTCCGGTTCTGCAGAGTGTGCCAGTAGTTTTGTTGTGCCTCAAATGTCCTATTCCATTTGACAATTACATTAGGGACATTAAACCAGTCTAGCTGTGATAACACCCTAGCAATAACCTCAACTGAATGCTTACTAGACAATTCAAAATTACAATATAATAAGAGCTAAGAACTTTTTGTCAAGGGCATACCAATGTTTTGCAGAGTATGACTTCTGGCTGCTGATTCTGCTTTTATGAAATTATGTTTAACCATGACTTAACTATGATAAGCATTTTATGCCTCCAGTTATTCATCTCCCTTCTTTTTGAATCATCTACCCTCTAAAGAGTGATTTATTAAAATTCCAAAAGAATAATATAACACTCAGTCCCCCTCAAAGAAAAAATAGCTCATAACATTCACACAAATAGTTTCTCTTAAAGATTTGAAGTTGTCTGAAGGTGGTATGATGAACAGAAAAAGAAATTGTGAAATTTGTATAAGAGTTCAGAACAGCAGAGGATATTTTGCTACTGGTGAACATAATAATCATCTGTGCATTGTTGTTGAGCAACTCACTTCTGACTTTGTCAGCTTGCAGGATTGTCAGAGAATCACCGTAGCTGCCGCCTTTGACATCTTAAACTGCTGTCAGTGTCAGAATTGATACAGGTATGCAAAGACACTGCAAATTTCATGGCAAGAAAGATGGCTGAACAGATGTGTCCTCTCCCAATCCAACGTACTCTCCACGGAGACATTAATCGCTTAAGATCAGCTCCGCTATGTGGGACATTTCATACAGTGAACATCAGGTTCCCAAAGTTTCTGATCTACTCAGAACTTGGTCATGTCAGAGACTCTTGAGAGGCTAGTGGAAAGATGCCCTCGCAGCATCTCTGAAGAAATCAAATGTGCTTGTCAACTTATTGGCGTCCCTGGCTTATGACTGAATAGAATGGACAAAACTCATTTGAGAATGTGCCATATATCAAGAGATGTTTGCTGGGAACATTGTGAGAGAGTTAAGGTGTTGAGTATAGCACATAAACTTCTAAACACTTCCCTTGCTCTGCATTTGATAGGTCCAATGTGTGTTCTGCAGAACCAGTCAGTCCTTTTCAAAATCCATTGAACAGGAGTGGAAGCAAGTCATGCTTAATCAGTAGTCTCCCTAGGAAGACAGCAGGTTTATAGACTCAAATGAACCAAGATCTGGACAATGTCTAGATTTGAGCTGACAAGTGGCAAGTAACATTTGCACACACAAATACCAAGCAATGACCATCTCCAGTAAAAGATAATCTAAACACTGCCCAATGACATTCAGTGATCATCTCTAAATCTCCCTCTGTCAATGTCTTGTGGGTTACCATTGTCTAGAAACTCAACTGGACTTGTCACAAGAGCAGGTCAGAGACTAGGAATACTGTGGCAAGTAACTCCCCTCCTGATTCGGCAAAGCCTCTCGATCATCTACAAGGTGCGGTCAGTGAGCGTTTGATGGAATACTCCCCACTTGTCTGGATGGATCCAACTCCAATTGCACTTAAACTTAACACCATCCAGTACAAAGCAACTCACTTGTTTGGCACCACATCTGTGCTGCTCCACTCCTTTCACCTCAGATGCACTGTAGAAATACGTCAAAGATCCTTAAACAGTACTTTCCAAACCTACAACAACTTTCATATGGAAGGACAAGGACAGCAGGTACATGGGGACACTACTACCTGCAAGTTGCCCTCCAAGCCGCTCATCATCCTGACTTGGAAATATAGCGCTGTTCCTTCGCTGTTGCTGGGTCACAATCCTGACTTTCCCTCCCTAAAGAGCATTATGGGTCTGACTGTAGCAGTTCAAAAAGGCAGCTTGCCATCACAAATGGCAGCAAGTGACAGGCATTGCTGACAGAGCTAGCATTTATTGCCCATGTCCAATGAGTGAATTAAAAAAAAATTCTGGTGGGAAACTTACACTTATGCTTCTCCTATTGTTCTTGCTGTTTTTGTTTAAATAAATGAGACCTACTGCATTGGAACGTCTAAGGATTTGAAACAAAGTTGTGCATTTTTTTTCTGGGTGTTATCAATTCAATATCAACTGAGGCAGTGTTGCAATATCCAAAATGTTGAATCAGTTGTAACATAATGACGCTGGTAACATTATCAACTTAGTACTAACAACTGAGCAGTTCTTTGAAATGAAGATGACACAGTAAGAGGTGTTGCATTTATTGTACTTGGGAAGCTTGTCAAATTTTGAAGTTGGCAATGGAATTCTGTATTAATGGAGTGCATCTGTTAGATTTCTTGGATATCTTGCTAAATTTTCCACACACAGGATGCAGGTATGAGAATTTGTTTTTTAAAATATGCTCCAAACTAAAACTAAAATTTAGTGCTTACCCAGGGAAATACAATGCTGGTTTATGTAGAAGATTACAACTGAATGACAAAAGAACAAGCCCTTCAGCCCACCATGTCTGTGTCAACTGTGGTGCCATTCTAAACTTATCCCACCTGCTTGCCCCCGTCCCTATTCCTGTCTTCCCTGCTTGTTCATCTGTCTATCTAAATGCTTCTTCAACATTGTTTTCCGACTTGCTTCTACCAGCTTTCTTGGTATCGTGTTCCAGGCATCTCACATTCTCTGTATAAAAGAGAAAACTTTGCATGCACGTCTCTTTTAAACTTTCCCCTCTCATGTGCCCTAGTATTGGACATTTCCACCCTAGGCAGAAGACTCCAACTGCCAATCCTACCATGTTTCTCATATCTTATCAGGTCAACCCTCAGGCTCCAATGCTCACCAAAAACAATTTGCAACCTCTCTTCATAGCCTATACTTTCCTCTTACATTTCACCTCCCAAAATGCATCACCTCGTACTTTCCGATTGATTTATATCCTACTGCATCCTTTGACAACACTCTTCATTATTCACAACTCTTAACAGTTTTTGTGTCATCTACAAATTTACATATCAGACTACCAGCATTTTCATCCAAATCATTTATGTATATTACACACAACAGAGGTCCCAGTACTAATCTTGTGGAACACCACTGATCAAGGACTTCTAGTTGTGCCCCTCCACAACTGCTGTCTGTCTTTTATGTCCACACCAGTTTTGTGTCCAACTTAACAACTCTCTGTGGGTCCCATTTGACTTAATCTTCTGGATCAGCCTGCCATGAGGGACCTTTGCTTTAGTAAAGCCCATGTAGACAATATCCACTGTCTTACCAACATCACTCATCTTTATCACTTCTTCAACATACTCAAATCAAATTTGTGAGACAGGACAACCCCCACAGAGCCATGCTGATTGTCCCTAATATGTTCTTTTTTTTCCCAATGCAAGTAAATCCTATCTCAAAATCTTTTCAAGTAATTTCCCCACCATTACTATAAGGCTCACCAGCTTCCAATTTTCTGGATTATCCCTTTTGCACTCCTTAAACAAAGGAATGACATTGTCTATTCTCCAGTCTTCTGGACCTCACCTGTGATTAAAGAGGATACAAAGATCTCTGTCAAGGCCCTAGCAGTCTCCTTTCTCACATTGTTCAGTATCTTGGGATGAATTTCATCAGGCCTTGGGGGCTTATCTACCTAAATATTTTTCAAGACACCTAACACCACCACTTTAATATTGACGTGCTCTAGAAAATCAAACTATTCCTTCCTAATCTATTTAGCCAAAGTGTTAGGGAGCTCATTGCCAATACTTTCTCCTCTTCTCCTATTCCATCCTCTATCTAAAAATATAGCTTCTTGTTGAGGACTGCTGCCTTCATGACTGCTAGATGAGGAATGTCCTCCAATCTGAGCAATTATTGATAAACCCAGTTTCTTGGAGCCTATGCTGTGCGAATCAGTTGACTAAATTTGGCCATTAACCAATTGTTGGGTGACCATTGTTCTCTTGCCCACCTCCATTTGATGGTTAGTTGTAATTCTGTCTAAGAGCCAAAAATCCTATTCATCTCAACACTGCATTGGCAATAAAGTAGTGAGGCTCCTATAAATCTTTATCAAGTCAATGGAACATCATGACCTTGGTAATTCATGTGACTTTTTCCTTTGTTTCCATATGCTGGAGATTTATTTGTGTTTGTAGGAGTATAACGGTTAACTTAATTGAGGTGTACAAAATAGTGAGAGGCTTGGATAGAGTGGAAAGGAAAGATCTGTTTTTCCTCTAGCAGAGAGATGTCAGTTGAGGTGATTGATAGAAAGATTAGAGTGGGCATGAGGAAAAACATTTTTGCTCAGAAGGTGGTGGCTACCTGGAATTTGCTGCTTAGTTTGGTGGTTGAGATAGAAGCCCTCAATTTAGTTAAAAGGAATCTGAATCTGTAACTGAAGCACTGTAACCTGCAAGGTTGTGGATCAGATGCTGGTCAGTGGGATTACAATGGGTGGCCAGTTTATTGAGCTGATACGTAATGGGCTGAAAGGTCTCTTTCGATGCTGTATTTCTTCAACAGCTTTCTGGCTCCTCTTGAGATTTCTGTGAAGGCTACTTTTTGATCTTTAGAGGCTGCTCCCTCATTCTGGCTGTCTTTATTAGGATATATGGTTGCACAGTAACATTATTTTCTGTTTTTTATATTGACATGAGCAATATTTAGATTCACATAACACCGGGTTATAGTCCCACAATTAGACTAACACAGTCCTTTATTCTAAATTCTGAAATCTGAAGTTCTTTGTGAAATTTGTTTCTGTATTACAAGATTGTTTGGCATGTGTACAGGTGACCCAACTCCACACCCACTTGACCCACGTTTCTCCGATGTGACGGGGTAGTGTGGCCCAGCACTGGCAGGTGTCAATTGTGTCTCAGCGCTCGTACTAGTCACACGTGGGTCTGCTTTCAGTAAGATTTTTATTTCACTGAAAATGTCATTTATTCTGAAATCCAAAAAAACAACTGGCCCCAAGGATTTCCGATAAAGGATTGTGTAGCTGTACAAGTTTTCGGAACACTGCTCCTTCATCAGGTAGTGGGGCATGATCAGAGGACACAGAATTTATAGTGAAAGATCAAAGTGTCATACAACTGATGTGATGTATTGAACAAACCTAGATTGCTGTTAAGTTTTTAATCACTTAGAATAAGGTTGCAGGTTTTGATTCACTCATATGTAAATCCCAAAACTTCTTTCAAGTCACATTCCTAAGATTACTTAAGGTTTTTATCAAAGTTAAAAAATCACACAACACCAGGTTTATTTGGAGTGCTGTTCCTTCATCAGGTGGTTGTGGAGTATAAGACTATAAGACACTGCATTAATAGCAAAATAGTTTACATTGTGATATAACTGAAATTATATATTGAAAAAGACCTGGATTGTTTGTTATGTCTCTCATCTTTTTGAATGAACTTTTGGAATTTTATCAGTACAGTAGTTCCCCTGTACCTGCGGGGGATACGTTCCAGGACCTGCAATAGAAGGCTGAAACCACGGATAGGAGCGAACCCATTCATTTAAATGGGAAACATACCTTCCCGACAGCCTCCTGGTATCTGATTCCAGAACATTCCCTTTTTATATGTTCATGCTGTGGTAAACCACGATAACTGGACCCGCGGCTGTGGGGGTCACCCTGTATTTTTAAAAAAGTGACATCTCACTGCAGACATTGCACTAAAGGTGTGATATTAGAGTCTGTCTGCATCCCAGCCTTGAGTCAGACTGGTTCCGTTTCCAAAGTAGGAATTGATAAAATGTCACATGGACTGACTGCCGACAGATTTTGTGCTTTTTGAACAAAATAGAATGTATCTGCAAATACAAATCTGTAAAGCTTGTACTTTGAAATAGACGATAACCTGTTGTTGTGATTTTTAACTTCGTCCACTCTAGTCCACCTCCACGTCAATGTTTAGATTCACAAAGAAGCAAAATGAGAAGAATTCAACAATATCCTGAATATGTAATGTTCCATAAAATGTGAAGCCACAATATATAAGGAAAGTATTAATTTCAAGACACCACAGTACTCTAATTGGCACAAGATTGTGGGCTTAAGTTTGCAATAACATTTAAAAAAAAAATCAAATGACACACACCAACGTACCTAAAAGTCACCATTAGAAACATGCTTTTCACTTTCTTTTACCCCCTCCCTCCCTTGCCTTTATCTTTTGTGCGCGTTCGCTCACTCACTGTTCTCTTGTGAATAAATTGCTCCTCAGATCCTGACTATTCCAAGTTTTGGGTGTCTGCATTTTCCTGGCTGATCTTTAGAGTTTCGGAGGGAAATTTGTTCTATGTCTGTCTTTGTTTTGGTGTTGCCCTGAGACGCATTCTTTGAGAAAATGGGAAAAAGTGAAAGCTGAGACATTTGAATTGTTTTCAGGAAATTTTCTGAACACACTGTGATACAAATTGATTTAGAGATGCCGGTGTTGGACTGGGGTGTACAAAGTTAAAAATCTCACAACACCAGGTTATAGTCCAACAGGTTTAATTGGAAGCACTAGCTTTCAGAGTGCTGCTGCTTCATCCGGTGGTTGTCAACCATCGGATGAAGGAGCAGTGCTCCAAAGGCTAGTGCTTCCAATTAAACCTGATGGACTATAACCTGGTGTTGTGTGATTTTTAACTTAGAATCATAGAGATGTACAGCACAGAAACAGATCCTTCGGTCCAACCTGTCCATGCTGACTCGATATCCCAACCCAATTTAGTCCCACTTGTAAGCGCCCGGCCCATATCCCTACAAACCCTTCCTATTCATATACCCATCCAAAAGCCTCTTAAATGTTGCAGTTTTACCAGCCTCCACCACTTCCTCTGGCAGCTCATTCCATATACGTACTACCCACTGCATGAAAAAGTTGCCCCTTAGGTCTCTTTTATATCTTTCTCTTCTCACCCTAAACCTATGCCCTCTAGTTCTCGACTCTCTCACCCTAGGGAAAAGACTTTGTCTATTTACCCTATCCATTCCCCTCATAATTTTGTAAATCTCTATAAGGTCACCCCTCAGCCTTCGACGCTCCAGGGAAAACAGCCCCAGCCTGTTCAGCCTCTCCCGATAGCTCAGATCCTCCAACCCTGGCAACATCCCTGTAAATCTTTTCTGAACCCTTTCAAGTTTCACCACATTTTTCCGATAGGAAGGAGACCAGAATTGCACGCAATATTCCAACAGCGGCTACTGCCTTCATCAACTGTATCAATCTCAGATTGAGCTCTTTCCTCACTATCTCCCTGGGTACCCCCCCACCTTATTAGTTTAAGTCTTCCAAGGATTCATTCGATCTATCCTGTGTATACCTTACATATGCTTCCTTCTTTTTCTTCACCAAACCCTCAATTTCTTTCATCATCCAGCATTCCCTATACCTACCAGCCTTTCCTTTTACCCGGACAGGAAAATACTTTCTCTGGATTCTTGTTATCTCATTTCTGGAGGCTTCCCATTTTCCAGCCATCCCTTTACCTGTGAACATCTGCCCCCATTCAGCCTAATACCGTCAAAATTGGCCTTTCTCCAATTTAGAACTTCAACTTTTAGATCTGGTCTATCCTTTTCCATCACTATTTTAAATCTAATAGAATTATGGTCACTGGCCCCAAAGTGGTCCCCCACTGACACCTCAGTCACCTGCGCTGCCTTATTTCCCAAGAGTAGGTCAGGTTTTGCACCTTCTCTAGTAGGTACATCCACATAATGAATCAGAAAATTTTGTTGTACACACTTAACAAATTCCTCTCCATCTAAACCCTTAACAGTATGGCAGTCCCAGTCAATGTTTGGAAAGTTAAAATCCCCTACTATAACCACCCTATTATTCTTCCAGATAGCTGAGATCTCCTTACAAATTTGTTTCTCAATTTCCCTCTGACTATTAGACCGTCTATAATACAATCCCAATAAGGTGATCATCCCTTTCTTATTTCTCAGCTCCACCCAAATATTTTCCCTGGATGTATTTCCAGGAATATCCTCCCTTAGCATAGCTGTAATGCTATCCCTTATCAAAAATGCCACTCCCCTTCCTCTCTCGCCTCCCTTTCTATCCTTCCTGTAGCATTTGTATTCTGGAACATTAAGCTGCCAGTCCTGCCCATCCCTGAGCCATGTTTCTGTAATTGCTATGATATCCCAGTCCCATGTTCCTAACCATGCCCTGAGTTCATCTGCCTTCCCTGGTAGGCCCCTTGCATTGAGATAAATGCAGTTTAATGTATTAGTCCTACCTTGTCCCTGCCTGCCCTGACTGTTTGACTCGCTTCTGTTCTCAACTGTATCAATCTCAGATTGAGCTCTTTCCTCACTATCTCCCTGGGTACCCCCCCCCCCCCCCCCCCATTAGTTTGTTTTCCCGAGCAGCTCTAGCAAATTTCCCTGCCAGCATATTCGTCCCTTCCAATTTAGGTGCAATCCATCCTTCTTGCACAGGTCACTTCTACCCCAAAAGAGATTCCAATGATCCAAAATTGTGAATCCTTCTCCCATACACCAGCTCCTCAGCCATGCATTCATCCGCTCTAGCCTTCTATCCCTGGGCCCTCACTAGCTTATAGCACCTGGAATAATCCAGATATTACTACCCTCGAGGACCTCCTTTAACTTTCTGCCTGACTCTCTGTGATCTCCCTTCAGAATCTCAACCTTTTCCCTTCCTATGTCATTGGTTCCAATGTGGAAATTAACCTCTTGCTGGCTCCTCTCCACCTTGAGAACATTCTGCACCCTCTCTGAGACATCCTTGATCCTGGCATCGGGGAAGCAACACACCATTCTGATTTTCACTGCTGGCCACAGAAATGTCTTTCTGTACCTCGGAGTAAAAATCCCCTAACACAATTGATCTCTTGGAACCTGACATAGCCCTCGTTACATTAGAGCCAGTCTCAATACCAGAAACTTGGCTGTTCGTGCTAAGTTCCCCTGAGAATCCATCACCCCCTACCTTTTCCAAAACAGCATACTTTTTTGAAATGGGTATAGCCACAGAAAACTCCTGCAACCTCTCTTACCTTTCCTGGAGTTAACCTATCTATGTGACTGTATCTGAGACTTTCCCCCTTTCCTATAACTGCCATCCATCACATACTGGTGCTGTTGCAAATTCGTCATTGCTTCTAACTGTCTCTCTAACCGATCCATTCGATCTGATAAGATTCGCAACCAACAGCATTTATGGCAGATATGATCGGCTGTAACCCTTAAACTCTCTTTAAACTCCCACATCTGACAAGAAGCGCATATCACTCTACGAAAGGCAATTTTTGCTTCTTCACAATCTACAGACCCAGAAAATAACACTGTCTTATTCCTCGACAATCTCTGCCCCAGGTTAAATGAATAGTTATGGCTTATATTTTAAGTTTAATCAAGACATGTATCTCCAAAAACATTTAACCAAGAAAGAACCCATTCTACTTACTACTGCAGATTTTCTGTAGGTCACACTTAAAACAACAATACACTTATTTGCTTCTGTGCTGTGAACTTCACCCAAGAGTTCCTCCAAGATCAGCTGTGAATTTCACTGTTTGTTAATTTTCCCAGACACACTCCAATGTCCAGCGATACATGAATTCAAACAACAAAGCCAGTGTCAATTTCTTTCTTTCTCTGTCTCCTGCATTGACCTCACCATCTGCTTCTTTTGTCTGTTCTTCTCCCTTTTAAAACTGCTGTTATTTTGATTTTTTTATCCCAAAGTTCCAAAACAATGCAACAGCATATAAAACAATCATTGCTGCTCCTGGAGTTCAAGGAAATCACCTCCAGCACCTAAAATACCTCAAAAAACGAGCAGCTGTTACAGCCAGAAATCTTTCCATCCTCCATCTTGGATTACCCAGAATCATGATTCTGATATAAATTGCGCTGCTTCAAGCAAAAGCAACTACTGTGGATATTCGAAATCCAGAATAAAATCAGACAATACTTGGGTAACAAGTCAGGCAGCTTCCATGGATTCAGTTCAGGGATTTTGATGTTTCCTAGCATCAAAGATACTCTTGATCTAATTCAATTCAGTTCATCCATAAAGTTTTTTTTATGCAGGAATCACAGAAGGTTTGTATGTGGGTACAGGAAAGCTAATAGAATGTTTCGTTTATTGCAAGGGGAATTGAAACTAAGAATTTTTAAGTTATTCAGTTAAATAGGGCATTGGTGACACTGCAACTGGAACACTGTGTACTGTACTTACAGAAGATGGAAGCAGTTCAGAGAAGGTTTATTAGATTCATAGCTGGAATGAGTGAATTCCCTTTTGAGAAATTCCCTTATCCTCTGGAGTTTGAAAGAGCTAGAGATGACTTAGTTAAGATATGTCCTGAAGTCCTGTGGGGACTTAATAATTCTTTCCCTCTTGCGAAGGAATTTGAAGCTAGGGATCATAGTTTTAAAAAATCAGGCAGCGTCCATTTAAAAGAGGTGAGGAAATTTTGTTTTTGAGAGTTGGGAGTTTTTTGAATGCTCTTTCTCAAAAGTCTGCAGATGCAGAATCTTCAAATTTATTTTATGGCAGCGATAGATTCTTAACTGTTTGTCTCCTTGGTACTCATCAGGATATGCAAGAATATGGAGTTGAGGGTAAAATTGCATCAACCATGATCGCATTGAATGGCAGAGCAAGCTTGAAAGGCTGAGTGGCCTATTTCTGTTTCTTGTTCATGTGCCTCATCATTGCCATTGTTTTATGCTATTATTGGGAATGTTCTTACTCACACCTTACTGTTTCTCAGGATTGTATATTTAATAACCTGGTGTAAACTATAATGAAAACAAACACTTGTGGTATTGGAACACTGGAAATATGTATATTTGTAAAGAGTCTTCAATGTTAAAAGGATGACCATTAGCTTGGTCAAAGAGGAGCAGGAGGTGGAAGAGATTAGGAGAGAATTCCAGCACCTTGGGGTTTGATGGATGAAAGCATAACCACAAATACTGTAGTGGAAGAGGAGACAGAGTGTACCAAAACCTGGCCTCCCTCCTTTGCCCCCCCCATGATTAAATCAGATAACAAGAAAACTGAAATTGATGTAGATTGTTGTGGTTCTGTTCGCCAAGCTGGGAATTTGTCTTGCAAACATTTCGTCTCCTGCCTAGGTGACATCCTCAGTGCTTGGGAGCCTCCTGTGAAGCGCTTCTGTGATGTTTCCTCCGGCATTTATAGTGGCTTGTCTCTGCCGCTTCCGGTTGTCAGTTCCAGCTGTCCGCTGCAGTGGCCGGTAAATTGGGTCCAGGTCGATGTGTTTGTTGATAGAATCTGTGGATGAGTGCCATGCCTCTAGGAATTCCCTGGCTGTTCGCTGTTTGGCTTGACTTATAATAGTAGTGTTGTCCCAGTCGAATTCATGTTGCTTATCATCTGCGTGTGTGGCTACTAAGGATAGCTGGTCGTGTCGTTTCGTGGCTAGTTGGTGTTCATGGATGCGGATCGTTAGCTGTCTTCCTGTTTGTCCTATGTAGTGTTTTGTGCAGTCCTTGCATGGGATTTTGTATACTACATTGGTTTTGCTCATGCTGGGTATTGGGTCCTTCGTTCTGGTGAGTTGTTGTCTGAGAGTGGCTGTTGGTTTGTGTTCTGTTATGAGTCCTAGTGGTCGCAGTAGTCTGGCTGTCCGTTTAGAAATGCTCCTGATGTATGGTAGTGTGGCTAGTCCTTTGGGTTGCGGCATGTCCTCATTCCGTTGTCTTTCCCTTCGGCATCTGTTGATGAAATTGCGAGGGTATCCGTTTTTGGCGAATACCTTGTATAGGTGTTCCTATTCCTCTTTTTGCAGTTCTGGTGTCCTGCAGTGTGTTGTGGCCCTTTTGAATAGTGTCTTGATGCAACTTCGTTTGTGTGTGTTGGGGTGGTTGCTTTCATAGTTCAGGACTTGGTCTGTGTGTGTGGCTTTCCTGTATACGTTTGTGCTGAATTCTCCGTTCGGTGTTCTCTGTACCATCACGTCTAGGAATGGGAGTTGGTTATCCTTTTCTTCCTCTCTCGTGAATCGGATTCCTGTGAGTGTGGCGTTGATGATCCGGTGTGTGTTCTCTATTTCTGTGTTTTTAATGATTACAAAGGTGTCATCCACGTATCTGACCCAGAGTTCAACCCAATTCAACCCAAACTCTGGGTCAGATATGTGGTTGACACCTTTGTAATCATTAAAAACACAGAAATAGAGAACACACACCAGGTCATCAACGCCACACTCACAGGAATCCGATTCACGAGAGAGGAAGAAAAGGATAACCAACTCCCATTCCTAGACATGATGGTACAGAGAACACCGAACGGAGAATTCAGCACAAAGGTATACAGCCACACTACCATACATCAGGAGCATTTCTAAACTGACAGCCAGACTACTGCGACCACTCGGACTCATAACAGCACACAAACCAACAGCCACTCTCAGACAACAACTCACCAGAATGAAGGACCCGATACCAAGCATGAGCAAAACCAGTGTAGTGTACAAAATCCCATGCAAGGACTGCACAAAACACTACATAGGGCAAACAGGAAGACAGCTAACGATCCGCATCCATGAACACCAACTAGCCACGAAACGACACGACCAGCTATCCTTAGTAGCCACACATGCAGATGATAAGCAACATGAATTTGACTGGGACAACACTACTATTATAGGACAAGCCAAACACAGAACAGCCAGGGAATTCCTAGAGGCATGGCACTCATCCACAGATTCTATCAACAAACACATCGACCTGGACCCAATATACCGGCCACTGCAGCGGACAGCTGGAACTGACAACCAGAAGCGGCAGAGACAAGCCACTATAAATGCCGGAGGAAACATCACAGAAGCGCTTCACAGGAGGCTCCCAAGCACTGAAGATGTCACCTAGACAGGGGACGAAACGTTTGCAACACAAATTCCGAGCTCGTCGAACAGAACCACAACAACGAGCACCCGAGCTACAAATCTTCTTCCAAACATTGATGTAGATTCCACAGAATCTATTTGTGCATTTAATGAACTCAGTTTATTTTACTTTACTTTACTTTAATATTTTACAGGGAAGTTTTTGCCTCTGAAGACCATGTTAGGAGCGAGGTATGATGATCAAGTTCCTGAAGAGAATCGATTCCATCCCAGTATGCTTTCAAATTATCTAAAGAGTTTGAAGGTAAGAACTACATGTACACCCTGAATATGTTGCTATAAAATGCTGCATGTTATGCTGGTGAAGCAGGCTCATATTTTAATTTGAATAACTAATGAGTATTGTTTTCTTTGAACAAAAAAATTGAGTCATTACTTTAACATAAACTATTCTTTGGTTAGCCATCAATAACGTGTAAGGTGAAATTTGTCTTGAGGGAATTGGTGAATGCTAGTAGGTCCTGTGGATTGCTAACAAATAAACTTGGTAGCTATTTTCAAAAGAACTTTGATAGAACTATAAATGTTTTAGAGACCCTAAGTAGAACATTGTAATTTATTAGATTAAGCACAAGGTTTTTCTGTACAGAACCTAATCGAGTAAAAGGCTTTATTTTTCGTAACAGGGTTCCCCAGAACTGCTCATGAATTAGTTGTATTGGGTGGAGTGGGAATTGGTAAACATCATTGAGGCAATGAATTGTAATATGGATAAACTTGACATTTGACTTTTCACAACAGTGTCAACCAAACAACCAATTAAATAAATGACCATGATTTTGTGTTGTTGGGAGCTATGTTTGGTCAGGTCATAGGGGGAATATCGTTTAGTGTCCTTTGAATAGAACCATGGGATATTTATGCCACCCGAGAAAGGCCTGAGTGTAATGTCTTGCATGAACTCCGACATCTCTGATAATACTGCAACTCTGCAAAACTGCTCTGCACTGTCAACCGACAGTGTCAACTCAAGGTGTTAAAGGGTTTTGAATGCGCACGTTTTGAATTGGAGGCAACATAATGTCTTTCTTTTGAAGACTTATAATAATCAGTAAGAAAAGTTGATCATCTTGTCTAACCACACTGGTATAGCAATCAAAGAGTAAAATATTAACTATATTACCAGAAGAGAGTACAAGTCTGAGGAGGCATTGCTTAACCAATACTGAAATTACTATATCCACATGTCCACTTCTGGTTATCCACAGGAGGAAAATGTTCGTGCTGGTTGTGGATTCAAATCCCATTTGAGAGACTTGAGCATATAAGGCTGACAAGTCTATGCAGCACCGAAGTAGATTGTCAGAGATCAGTTTTTTAAAGGGTTAAATGAAGGTATAATCTGTCATTTCAGATGGCCATAAAAGATTCTACTTGAAGAGAATGTAATTAACCAACAAACCAAACAGATTATTTGATCATTATCTTAATACTATTTGCTGGATCTTACTGTTTGCAAATAAATTGTTGTATTTCCTTTCATTACAATGGTGACTATATTTCTAATGTACTTAAGTGATTCTTGAAGTTGTGCTTAACAAACAACTTTCTTTTACTTTTCGTCTCTCTCTATCTCTCTTTCACATCCCGCTGTTTGGAAGGTTGATGTGGACTCATTGGGCTGAATGGCCTCTTTCCACACATTTATGTTCTAACTAAGAGGGGACTCATGGGCAGAGTAAAAGGGAAAATCAGAGTTGTGGGGACAGATTTGCTGAGATACAAGGAGGAAATTTTAATTCCACTATTAATTAATAGCAAAGTATCAAACTTATACCAATATCTGAATAGGAATACCAGTAACACATACATTTCCCTCATAAACAACAGTAAAACAAAGAGCCACTTTTGTGAATGGAGGAAAGGAATGGGAGTAGAGGGGAAAGATGAGAGAGAGAAAAAGAGAGAAGAGCAGGAAAGATGGAGAGGATGAGGAGAAGGGAATAGGAATGAAGGGGGAAGAGGGAAAATGGAGGACAGTCTGTCATTAGTGAAGGGGTCAAGAGTTCCAGGAGATGGTTGGTAGTATCACGGACTAGACCAGATGCCCTCAATATATTTTAAGAAGGTAGCTTGGACCCTAACTTTTTCTTATTTTAAATGTAAACGTCAAGCGCCATGTTTCAGATGTGACACAGCTGATCGAACTACTTGATGTTAAGCAAAACACAATTCATTTAAACACTCTTGTTAAAATATAAGCAAAACAAAGAGGAATTTAGAATAATGTAACTATTGGAAAGTTTAACTGAATAATAGATACAGTGCCTAATTATAATTAACTTCTAATCTTGTAACATCCCATAAACACACCCCTTGGCAACAAGGCAAATTCAGACACCAACTGTCACATGCAGTTCTCCAATCCAGGAGGGGAAAAAAAATCAAGAGACGATTCAGAGTGTAGCAGCCAGAAGACGTTTACTGAAGCTACTAACTCTTTTGAGATTTCAAAGGCTTCTGCTTAAAACTAAACCTAAAATCTAAAAAACCCCTAGAAAACATGGTCTGTGAGAGCTGGTTCCACCTAGGTTGCTTCCCTTGTTCTTACATTAAAAAAAATCAAAGGCCTCTCAAATTGTTGACTTTCTTACAGATAGTGTGACACATCTGCTTTATAATCTCTTAAAGTGATAGCATCGTTACATGTAGCATGTGATGAGAGGAAGAATTGGCCCTACTAATTAGATTAGATTAGATTAGATTACTTACAGTGTGGAAACAGGCTCTTAGGCCCAACAAGTCCACACCGCCCCGCCGAAGTGCAACCCACCCATACCCCTACATTTACCCCTTACCTAACACTACGGGCAATTTAGCATGGCCAATTCACCTGACCTGCACATCTTTGGACTGTGGGAGGAAACCGGAGCACCCGGAGGAAACCCACGCAGACACTGGGAAAACGTGCAAACCCCACACAGTTAGTCACCTGAGGCGGGAATTGAACCCGGATCTCTAGTGCTGTGAGGCAGCAGTGCTAACCACTGTGCCACCGTGCCGCTCCAAATGTAGGCCAGGAATTCAATTATTGATTTGTGCCATTCCCAGTTCTAAATGAATGAATCCTCGCAAAAGTATTTACAAGAATGATTTCAGAGATGTGGGGTGTGGATGGAGTGCAGATCCCGAGGCAGGTGAGAGTAGACAAAACAAATGGAAGTTTTTTTTTAATAAAAAGGGCAGCACGATGGCTCAGTGGTTAGTACTGCTGCCTTATAATACCAGGGTCCCAGGTTCAATTCCATCCTTGGACGACTGTTTGTGTGGAGTTTGCACATTCTCCCCATGTCTGCGTGAGTTTCCTCCAGGTACTCCGGTTTCCTCCCACAGTCTAAAGATGTGCAGATCAGGTGGATTGGCCATGCTAAATTGCCCATAATGTTAGGTGCATTAGTCAGAGGGAAATGGGTCTGGGTGGCTTACTCTTCGGAGGGTCGGTGTGGACTGGTTGGGCCGAAGGGCCTGTTTCCATACTGTAGAGAATCTAATCAATCTCTCTGCTGCACTATTGGCTGCTAAACTAATGCCTTGTATACAATAGGTGGAAGTGAGAAGTGAATCAGTCTGATGATTAACTTGGTGCCAATATGGAAGTCTGCAGATACTTTATAATTTGACATGCTCACCTGTGTCATGGATTTCATTGCAACACGAAATGCATTGAAATAATTACAGAGAAGATTACAGTTATTTAAATTCCAAAGTCATGGCAGTGATATACCTGATAGCAGGTTTTCCTTGGTGTCAGCCATCCATCCATGCTCCAAAACTGGCAGCTAGATCAAAATGGTGAGCCATGTCTACAGCAGCAGCGGTTCACTTTTTAGTCACACAGAAAAACCACTGCAGAATCTTTTTTGTGCAGAGGTTTTACTTCTTTTGGATGAGATATTAAACCAAAACCCCAACTGCCTTTTAAAAGTACTACTTGAAGAAGAACAGGCGATATATCCTTTACATCCGGCTAATATTTAAACCTCAGTCAACATTACAAAAAGCAGCTGATCTGATTGTTCTAACACTGCAGCTGTGTGCACATTTGTTACTCTATTTCCATTATTGCAACAGTGATTATACTGGGAAGAAAAATAAACTTTGTAAAGCACTATATGAACTCTGGTGTTGTGTAAATGCTATATAAACGCAAGAATTTCTTTCTGGTAATGCAAACTTGCAATTTTAAAAATTGAATACGCTAACATGACATTGACACACGAAATCATTTGCTTAACATTGTCAATTGGTTCCTGGAAGATGTGATGTTACGTCAAGCAGTCTGTCAAAGATTTATGAGTCCTTACTGAGATTGCCAGTTTCCGTTATATCCTAGACTCTTGCCCGCTCAACATCAGAGTCATGTGGAAAGCTTCATCGTCAAAGATGACAACAGTGGGATTGGCAACATTTGGCTCTTGAGCGTGGGGCTGGTCCGCTCATGGTTTATGCAGTGGGTTCTAATGCATCCACACCGCTTCATTGTTGTCATTCCAATAATAAATTTATTTTATTTTGGTTGCCCTGGGGCCACCTCCCGCAGGAGGAGGGAGCCATGTATATCTCCATCCTCTCTTCGTCTCCATAGTGGCGTTGGACATTGAGCTGGGATCCTGTCAGTCAATCGGAGGTGGTGTGGGATCTACGCAGTGTGACTGTCTCCAGCTCAGAGGTGGCAGACATGGAAGCAGCTGTGCTAATGGTGACAGAAAAGACGCACTTTGCCAGGACTCAAGGGATAATATTGGATGGCATCGGCTGGAGAACAGCGGGTGAACTCATGGAGAGGGAAAGATGAACTTTTGAAGTTGTTTCAGGTAATGTAATTCTGGATTAGTGGTGCTGGAAGAGCACAGCAGTTCAGGCAGCATCTAACGAGCAGTGAAATCGACGTTTCGGGCAAAAGCCCTTCAGTTTTATTCCTGATGAAGGGCTTTTGCCTGAAACGTCGATTTCACTGCTCATTGGATGCTGCCTGAACTGCTGTGCTCTTCCAGCACCACTAATCCAGAATTTGGTTTCCAGCATCTGCAGTTATTGTTTTTACCTCAGTTTATGTAATGTCAATTAATGGTAAGGTCCGAGGGAGTGTTGCTGAACAAAGAGACCTTGGAGTGCAGGTTCATAGTTCCTTGAAAATAGAGCCGCAGGAGGTCATGTTGCGGCTGTACAGGACATTGGTTAGGCCACTGGGATATTGCATGCAATTCTGGTCTCCTTCCTATTCGAAGGATGCTGTGAAACTTGAAAGGGTTCAGAAGAGATTTACAAAGATGTTGTCAGGATTTAAACTATAGGGAGAGGCTGAATAGGCTGGGGCTGTTTTCCCTGAAGCGTCGGAGGCTAAGGAGTGACTTTATGTTGGTTTATAAAATCGTGAAGGGCATGGATAGGATAAATAGGCAAGATAGGTGTGGTATGGTGACTCGGTGGTTAGCACTGCTGCCTCACAGCTCCGGGGGTCCCAGGTTCGATTCCAGCCTTGGGCAACTGTCTATGTGGAGTTTGCACATTCTCCCCGTGTCTGGACAGGTTTCCTCCGGGTGCTCCGGTTTGCTCCCACAGTCCAACGATGTGTAAGTCAGGTGAATTGGCCATGCTAAATTGCCCATAATGTTTGGTGCATTAGTCAGAGGGGAAATGGGTCTGGGTGGGTTACTCTTCAGAGGGTCGGTGTGGACTGGTTGGGCCGAAGGGCCTGTTTCCACACTGTAGGGAATCTATCCAACCTAGTCTTTTCCCTGTGGTGGGGTAGTCCAGAACTAGAGGGCATAGGTTTAGGGTGAGAGGGGAAAGATATAAAAGGGATCTAAGGGGCAACTTTTCACGCAGAGTGTGATGTGTGTATGGAATGAGCTGCCAGAGGAAATGGTGGAGGCTGGTACAATTATCAGCATTTAAAAGACATCTGGATGGGTATATGAGTCGGAAGGGTTCAGAGGGATTTGGGTCAAGTGCTAGCAAATGATTAGGTTAGGATATCAGGTCAGAATGAACAAGTTGGACCGAAATCAGGCGCCAACTCGAAAATGGACCAGGGGGGTGCAATGGTAGTTTGGCGTACTGACCTCTACACTGCTGAAGCCAGGTGCCAACTCGAAAACCGCCTCAACCTGACCACCTCCTCCCCCACTCCAGCCTCTCACCCTCACAAGGAGCAGTCCTCCACTCCTTCTGCTCCAACCCCAACCTCTCCATCAAACCAGCAGACGAGGGAGATGCAGTGGTAGTTTGGTGCACTGACCTCTACACCGCTGAAGCCAGCCGCCACCTCGAAGACACCACCTCCTACCGCACCCTCAACTATGACCTCACCTCCCATCACCAAACCATCATCTTCCAGACCGTGCACAATCTCATCACTTCAAGGGACCTCCCACCCACAGCTTCCAACCTCATGGTTTGGGAATCCCACACTGCCCGATTCTACCTCCTACCCAAGATCCACAATCCTGACCACCCTGGCCAACCTTTTGTCTCAGCCTCTTCCAGTCCCACTGAGTTCATCTCCACATTCCTCAATACTGTCCTATGCCCCCGGTTCAGGAATTCTCCACATACGTTTGGGACACCACCCATGCCCTCCACCTCCTCCAAGACTTCCATTTCCACTACCCCCAACGCCTCATCCAGTCCATGGACATCCAGTCCCTCTACACCTCCATCCACCTGACCAGGCGTTACAAGCCCTCCGTTTCTTCCTCTCCCGACATCCCCACCAGTACCCTTCCATTGGCGCACTCATTCATTTAGCTGAACTGGTCCTCACCCTCAACAATTTCTCCTTTGAATCCTCCCACTTCCTCCAGACAAAAGGGGTAGCCATGGGCATCAGCATGGGCCCCAGCTATGCCCTTCTCTTTGTTGGCTACGTGGAAAAGTCCATCATCCGGATTACACCGGCACCACTTCCCACCTATTCCTCTGCTACATTGATGACTGCATTGGCGCCACCTCATGTTCCCATGAGGAGGTTGAACAGTTCATCAACTTCACCAACACATTCCACCCCGACCTTAAGTTCACCTGGGCCATCTCTAACACCTCTGTCCCTTTCCTGGACCTCTCCATCTCCATCAACAGTCACCGACTCAACACTGACATTTATTACAAATATACCGATTCCCACAGCTACCTCTATTACATCTCCTCCCACCCTACCTCCTGCAAAAATGCTACCCCTAATTCCCAATTCCTCCGCCTCTGCTGCATCTGTTCACAGGAGGACCAGTTCCACCACAGAGCACACCAGATGGCCTCCTCCTTTTAAAGACTGCAATTTCCCCTTCCACGTAGTTGACGATGCCCTCCATTACATCTCATCCACGTCTGTCACCTCCGCCCTTGAACCCCACGCCTCCAACCGCAACAAGGACAGAAGGCCTACCCACCCACGCCCCCACCCGGGTCCTCACATTCTACCCCACCAACCTCCATGTGCATCGCATCATCCTTGGCTCTTTCCGCCACCAACAAACTGACCCCACTACCAGAGAGATATTTCCCTCCCCACCCCATCCGCTTTCCGTGAAACCCGTTCCCTCCACGACTTCCTCATCAGGGCCATGCCCCCTAACGTTGATTCTCCTGCTCTTCGGATGCTACCTAACCAGCTGTGCTTTTCCAACACCACACTCTTGGCTCTAATCTCCAGCATCTGCAGTACTCACTTTCACCAAGTTGGATCAAAGTGTCTGTTTCCATGCTGTACATCTCTATGACTCTAATTTAATAGCAGTTTATTCAATATTTTACCATTTATACAATTTATTCAGCAATCCAACATGGTGACGGAATATGATAATATTATCCACTTTTCAGCGTACCTAGGTACAAGTGATGATATAGTAAATAAGTGAATAAATCTACATTGATACAATGTGAATTTGGGATTCTAATTGGTGAGTGATGTCAAAGTGAAATAGCATTGCACAGGATAATATAAAGCGAGGACCTGCTGTACGGTTGGTTGTACTGATGCTTAGTGGAGGTTTAATGACTCCACTCTTTACACTACAGCCACAGCTTTGTTTGTTATATTTATGTACACTCAATGTACTTAATGTTGGAGGTAATAGGTGTCATTAGTGTATTAATCGTGGTTTTGTCAGATAATTAATACTTAGCAGTGGAAATGTCCATGCAGCCCAGATTGAAGAAGCAGCTCTTTGTACCATCCTAACCTGACCTACAGTTCACAATCTTATTATCAACCCAGGATTTTACCCACCGCATATAATTTTTCAGTAGCCATGGTTACTTTTTGGTACCTGCATGATGGCCTCTTGTGCTGTAACATTGTTTGTCAACCATAGATGCTGCATTTTCTCCACTGGTTGGTACTTTAGTCATTGTTACAATAGAGGATATTGGGCATGTTGATGAAGGCCTTTAAACTTGTAATCATTCACTCTCAATCACCAATGAAATTTAAAACACTGCATTAAATAAAATTATTGAAATGATAAAAGCCCATTAGATTGCTTTGATCAGGCTGCCACTGAAATATGAAATCTTTGACTATGATGAGAAAATCTAGACATTATGACCTATTCCATTGGACCAAAGTGAAGACTGTGACTTAATTGAAGTTTTTAACATTTACAAAATGTTAGGGATTAAGTAATTAGAGGTTATTAATGCAAAAACTGGCAACAAAATAAGAATATATGGGTGGTGAAGAAGACATTTGGCATGCTTGCCTTCATGGTTATAACATTGAGTACAGGAGTTGGGAAGGATGAAGGTGCAGCACTCCGAAAGCTAGTGCTTCCAATTAAACCTGTTGGACTATAACCTGGTGTTGTGTAATTTTTAACTTTGTACACCTCAGTCCAACAATGGCATCTCCAAATCAGGATTTGGGACATCATTGTTGAGGTTTCTTTTTTTAGATTGAGATACAGAGACGGTAAAATGGCCTTTGGTTGTCTTTATTCAGAGAACTTGCTGTTACACGTTTCTGAGCTGAAGCTACAACTTTGAGTAGAAGTAGCTTTGTTATACCATACCATGACAGCTCATTAATATGATCGACATTTTCAGGAAATAGGTATCAATACATTAACAAGTTTAACATTTACAGGTTGCAGTTATCAGGTAGGTAAAAACAAGGACTGCAGATGCTGGAAACGAGAGTTTAGATCAGAGTGGTGCTGGAAAAGCACAGCAGGTCAGGCAGCATCCGAGGAGAGGGAAAATCGACGCTTTGGGCAAAAGCCCTTCATCAGGAATAGTGCTCTATTCCTGATGAAGGCCTTTTGCCCGAAACATCAATTTTCCTGCTCCTCGGATGCTGCCTGACCAGTTGTGCTTTTCCAGCACCACTCTGATCTAAACTCAGGATGCAGTTATCAGTTCATTTATATGCCTAGCATTTATAGGGTGCAGTTATCATTCATTAAAAATTTCTTGAACCCGACCCAATCAGATAGACATGACTTGGAGATACTTTCAGATAGGTATTTGAGAATTGTCTGTTTAGTGAAGTGGGTTAGGCCAAATGTAAACAATCTGTGGTTACCTCCTGCTGTGCACTGAAGGGCCTTTGCTGTGTTAAATGGTCACACCTATCTACTCTCTTTCATCCCGTTTTATCACCATTGTTGCCATTGGAAACTTTGATTCTGATCTAACGAAGTTTCCCCGATCCAATAAATTCTCCCCTTTTTAATTCTTTCCTGCCCTGTGGGTTTCTGCTGAACCCCACAGTCATGTTGCGGTTATACAGGACATTGACGAAGCCACATTTGGAGTACTGCATACAATTTTGGTTGCCCTTCTAGAAGGAGGAATGTTGTTAAGCTTGAGAGGGCACAGAGAAGATTTACAAGGATATTGGCTTAAAATGTGTTGCTGGAAAAGCGCAGCAGGTCAGGCAGCATCCAAGGAACAGGAGAATCGAAGTTTTGCGCATCAGGAAGGGCTGATGCCTAAAACGTCGATTCTTCTGTTCCTTGGATGCTGCCTGACCTGCTGCGCTTTTCCAGCAACACATTTTCAGCTCTGATCTCCAGCATCTGCAGTCCTCACTTTCTCCTTTACAAGGATATTGCCAGGATTGCAGATTTTGAGCTCTGGGGAGAAGCTGAATGGATTGGTGCTTTTTACCCCTGGAGCATTGGAGACGGAGGGGTGAACTTCTAGAGGTTTGTAAAATCATGAGGGGCGTGGATAGGGTGAATAGCCAAGGTCTTTTTCCTTGGGTGGGGGAAGAGCCAAAACTAGAGTGCATAGGTTTAAGGTGAGAGGGAAAAGATTTACAAGGACCTGAACAGTAACTTTTCCACACAGAAGGTGGTGTGTGTCTGTAACGACCTGCCAGAGGAAATGATGGAGGCTGGTACAATTATAACATATAAAAGGCATCTGGATAGGTATATGAATATAAAGGGTTTAGAATGTTAGAGGCCACATGCTGGTTAATGGCACTAGGTCAGATTGGGATGTCTGGTTGGTGTGGATGAGTTGGACTGAAGGGTCTTTTCCCATACTATGTGATGCTGACTCTGGCTCTGATTTTAGTTAACTAAAATACTGAACTTTTTTTTTGCCCTCTAGAGGCCAAATTAATTATAACTTACTGACTTGCTTGTAGCCATTCTGACAAGAAGATCTGTCGTGGTGTGTCATATTTGTCTGTCTCGCACCTTCCTTAAACATAGACTACGTTGTTTACAAGCACTGTGACATCTGTAATTCATCCGCACCTAGGTTGACCCCGCTGTCAGCAGCCCTCTTGAAGTAATCTCTGTGGCTTTTTATCTCTGATAAAAGGGCTAAAATACTGATGTTTTCTTTTCTGAATGTCACTTTGAAGTTTTCTTTTAGCTCTAGCAATTTCAAATTGCATGTTTCTTCATGTCTCTAGTGGTCTGAATATGGAATTAAAGCTTGCGTCTTAGCATCCATATTTCAGAGCCCTTTATTTTCTTCCATAGATTTTTATTTAATTTCTGCTTCTGAGGCATACAGAAGAAAGGATAAAATGTAGCGTCTTCTAAGTTCTTTTCCTTGTTGCCAAGCTTGAGTTTTCTTGTTGGTACCGCATCTTTCATCTTTACAAAATTACTTCTGAATATCTATCCTATTTCTGACATCGGCACTGCAACTATCATCTTCTGTTATGGTTTGTACTTAGTAGACAAATATTTCCAGTTGTTTGTGTGGGACATTTCCATTTTCACTCTAGTTTCTTTAGTGTATACCTTTTGACTCGCTTTGTTTTTGTTTTGTTTAATTCATGTTCTAAATTTCTAGATTATACTCAATCCAGTGTACCTTATGTGCGAATTCTGTTTTGGACCAATTTAAAACTAATTCCACCCTTGCTCCAAAGCCATGTATTGTTTCTGCTTTAAGTATTTTCTGCATCTGTTTTAAGTGTTTCAACAATTTTCTCATAAGATACAGTGATCTTCAAACAATTGTCTTTTAGAATGTTTCAGAATGCAGAGACAATTGGACAGTGAGAGGGGGCAGTAACTCTGTTATTAAACCCTGTGTTTATTGAAAAGAATGTTTAGTTTATGAGAACCTTTCTGTGTTTCTTTTAGGTGAATATGGGACTTTTAGTTGATTTAACGAATACAAGCAGGTTTTATGACCGGACTGAAATAGAGAAAGAGGGAATTAAATATGTTAAACTACAGTGCAAAGGGTAAGTAGTGCTTTATCTATATTCTTTTTATTGGAGAAATAAGATCTTATTATATACATCTGGAATTATCATTTTTGTTGCAGTTTTAGACTTTGAAAGTAGCTGCGTTAGAAATTAAATATGCTGGATCTCTCTGGATACTTTATTATTCTTTTTTTAAAAAATGGTTTTAGTTAGATTTCAAATGATTATGTAATTTGAAACATCAAAAGATGACTGAATTAGCTATTTTAAAGACTATGACCAGGAAGAGGTCACAAAATGTATATGTTTTATTTGATTTTGAAAATTTTTTTACTCTGTATTTTTGTTCCTGTTTCAAGTAATTTGAAGTAGTCATGTTAGACCAAGCATAAACTTGCACTAAAGTTACGAGTGAATGTGGACGTTGCATTCCTCATTATCTTTTTTCAACTTGTGTTGTCATTGTCATCAATTGCACCTTGAGATAAGATGTCGGAGGAGGTGCACATACCCATTTTCTTGAACCCTCTGAGGAAAAATGCCAGACCTTTTCTCTTTGCTTTTACTGATCAGTATTATTTGTAATTTTTGTCTTTGTAAATATATTTATGAGAACTACAAATGGTTCACGTGATAAATGCTCCAGGGGTTTGTCTGCTCAATTAAGTATCTCCAAATAGAAGTAGTGTATCAAATTGTTTAATTAACTGATCATGCCAGAAAGGCACTGGCTGAGATCAGAAGCACAGTGGTATGTAGGAATTGAATATTATGCTTGATCTTTGTAACTCTTGCTGTAAGATTGGAAGAATGCATGTTTCCTTAGGTTCCTGTTGTATATTCAGTGGCTTATCGTTAATGATTTGCTTGGTAGTCTCAAACTGTTAACATTGCTGCAGTTCTTGCAGCTGCTGATGGGTGGTGCTGCAGAATTGATGATATGTACATGGAGTTGTCTGCAGTTTTTGTTTAAGTTTCTTTTACATGGTCTCCTGAAACTGCATCGAATGTCAAAAATTGAAATGTGAATATTGTGCTACTCTGACATTTTGAGTAATGGAAAGTGGGGAAATCCAGTCAAATAATTTGAAAGTAATCAAATGTTTAATGAATTGGGAACAGAAATAAATTTTTAAAAAACCTACAAAGAGAAAATAGTCAAATAGTGTCCAGATAGTTACAAAAAAATGACTATTTCAAATATACTGGCTCAGTGATTTAAAGGCCAAAACCAACAGTTACTTATGCACAGTGGTCCTATGTTACTGACCAAGAAAATATTTTTCATGCCTTGGGTAATATTTTTATAAACTAAAGATTTCTTTACATTATGTCAACAGATTTGTATTTATATAGCACATTTTAGCATGCAAAGTTATCCCATGGCTGATGATAAGATATGAGGAGCTAGGCATTGTGGTAGAATTTGGTGGGGTGACTGTAAACCTATCCAATGAGATAGTGTAATGTTTCTAGAACTACTGGTCTGCTGAGCCATACCCTCACTTCTACCTTTTGCCTTTCAGAACCAAGTCTGGTGGGATGCATAAGTTCTTTTCTTTTCACTGGTGGTATAACAGTGATTTAAAAATGTTAAATGGTTGTCCTTTTCCTCACATTTCCTTAATGAATTGTATGTTAAAAATACAAAGAAGCAAGCCAGACAGATTGCTTTGTGTTGATCAAAATTAAGGAGTTAGCTTATTATACACTCACTCAAGTAAGATACAAATTTTGTTGAAAAGTTAAAAACCAGTCTTGAATTCTGTAACACGAACACACATGCATAAGTAGTTTGTGAGCAGGATTAAGATGGTGGAATTGGGGAGGGAGAAAAATGCAGTTCTTGTATTTATAAATTATTCTTTCCAATGTTGATCTTCAAGTTCTATTGGAGTTGTGCTGGTTGTTCTTCTGGAAAAAGTTTTTTAAAGTTGCAATAAATCCTTTTCATTGAGGGTACTATTATTATTTGATTTTTAAAATCATTTTTCTCTGATTTATTTCAACTTCTGACATGTTGAGAAATTGCAGCATGAGCTAGTTGCATTCTGCAAGAATGACTCCTTGGTGATTCTGGAGGTTGTTGGGTTCTGGAACTAAACTACAAGCTTCTAATCATGTCTGCTTGCGAAGGGTGAACACTGGCTGTTGGAGCTTTGTGAGCATAGTTCATTTTGAAAAGTTTGGATGGTCATTGTCAGAGACCCATTTATCCTTTCTGCAAAGTATTTTTGAGAATGGTCTTCTGTTCTAGCAGTACTTGTCATCAAGAAGTCTTGTGCCAAGAGAAACTTGAAGGTTGTAATCCAGATGATGATTTTAATGTCCAAGCAATTACCCTAAGATAGTCCTTTAAGGATATGGTGGTAGACTGGTTTAGCCATGTTTTTGGACATTCCTTTGTAAATTTCTGTTGAACGTGGCTATTTTTCAGGCCAGGTGACTTTGAAGGCCCCATCTTGATGTGTTCCAGCTCATTTTTAACCGTCTTCTCTGAAATAAAAGCCCAAGGCCTTTAAGTTAGATGATAAAATTTGAAGGTTAATTGTCTATGTTTTATATTATCATAGTTAAAAATCACACAACACCAGGTTCTGGTCCAACAGGTTTATTTGGAAGCACTTGCTTTCGGAGTGCTGCTCCTTCATCACGTGCTTGTGGAGTATAAGATTGTAAGGCACAGAATTTATAGCGAAAGTTTACAGTGTGATGCAACTGAAATTATATATTGAAAAAGACCTGGATTGTTTAAGTCTCTCATCTCTTAGTTTCAGTTTATTGGTTTCAGTTCTTTCATATGGAAATTCCATAAATTTACAGTTCTGTAAACTTTAGCAAAAGTTTACAGTGTGATGCAACTAAAAATCACCCCCCCCACCACCCCGGCCAACGCATTTTGACAGGAATAAAGGCGCTTAATATTACTTAAGTAGTTAAGTCTGCAGTGTAGAGGGAGTTTAGAGTCCTTATATATAGGTTATAAAACTACCATACAGGTTGAGTGGGTAATAGGGATGAAAAATGGATTGTTGGCCTTTTGTGTCAATAGATATGGAATAGAAAAATAGGGAAATCTTGCTAAAATTTCCAGAGACTAGTTAGACCTCACCCAGAATACTGTGGACCATTTTTTAGACTCCTTATCTAAGGAGAAACCTACTGAGATTGGAGGTAGTCTTGAGTGTATTTACTCAGTTGATCTGGGCTTGGATCATCTTGTGTAGAAAAGTAGGTTAGTTTAGATCTATACTCATTGTAGTTTAGAAGAATGAACTTTAGGATTTTTAGCAGGGTAAATATGAATAGGTTCTTTCCCTATGTGGGGGCGTTTAGAATCAGAGGGTATAAACTCAGAATCAAGGGTTGCCTATTTAGGACCAGGATGAGAAGGAATTTCTTCTCTGAGGACAGTGAATCTGTGAATTTTTTTAAATGCAAAATACTACAGAGAATGGGAAAGTCACAGCAGAATTAAATGTATTCAAGGCTGAGATAGATTATTAATCCGTAACAGAACCAAAGGTTAAGAGGAAAAATGTTGAATTGAGGATTAGAAGATCAGCCATTAATTATGTTGTTGAATGATGGAGCAGAATTGCTGGACGCGATGGCCTCCTACTTCTCCTATGTTTTAAGGTCTTAGAATTGCTGAATCTTTCATTAACAACATTCTGGGATTACCATTGACCAGAAACTGAACTGGAAGAGCCATATATACACTGTGACTACAACACGAGGTCAGAGGCTAGGAATTCTGCAACAAATAACTCGTTCTTGACTGTCCAAAGCCTGTCCGAGGCACAGGTAAAGTTGAGATAGAATGTTCCCTCTTTGCTTGGGTATATGCAGCTGAAAAAGTAGTTAAGAAGCTTGAAGCTTTCTAGGACAATGAAGCCAGGCACCCCATCCACTTCAACATTCACTCACACCACCATTAATGTACAGTGGCAGCCGTGTGCACCACTTGCAAGGTATACTGCAGCATTTCACTAAAAGACTCCTGACAACACCACGCTCATCTGCTCCCTCTCCTTCCTTGAAAAACAAGCTTAGCTTTAGTAAGGGCTACCTCCATCCTAAACTGCAATTTTGTTTGTGTTACTTCACTGTTGGTCGGGTTAGAATCCTGGAACTGCCTTCCTAGCAACACCCCATATATTACAATAGTTCAAGAAGGCATCTTCTCAAGGGCAATTAGGACAGCCAGTCATCATCAGTTACTTGCTAACGAGCATAATTGTCTACCTCAGAACTTTTATGTCATTCGTGATTGATTCTTTGGGTCCTTATATGGCTGATGAATCGTAGACACACATCTCTGACCACAGATTTGGTAGGTGTTCCGGGAATTGGTCCTTGACTTTGAGATCACTGGGATTCCTTTCTTTATTGTTCCCAAATATTGGCTGAATTAACATTGTTCACAGCTGTACACAAACAAATAAAAATAAACCTGCTTACAACACGGTTTCTGGTTCTGGGCATCAGATTCTGTGAAGGATGTGATGACATTAGAAAAGTTTCAGTGAAGATTTCTGGGAATGACTGCAGAGATGCAGAATTTCACTTATCCAGATGGATTAGTGAAGCTGGGAGCTCTTTTCCTTGGGGAAGAAAAGATTTGAGTAGATTTGATAGAGATGTTTAAAACCGTTGCAGATCTGGCAGAGTAGAACAGAGTAGAAAATGAGAAATTGCTCCTATTGATGGAATGGTTGAGAACCATAGGACACCAATTTGGCTAAGTCACAAAAGAACCAATGGCAATATGAACCATCAACAGCAGTTAGAATCTGGAATGTAACAGCTAAGAGCCTGATGGAAGCATATTGAATTGTGGCTTTCAAACAGGAATTTATTCAGCATTTGAAGAGAAAATATTTTGAACGTGTACAGGGCAAGGAGTGTACTTTAATACCCATTCAGTTGCTGTTTCAGAGAGCTGGCACAGAAACATCAGGCCAAATTGGCTCCTTTTGAGCAGTAATGATTGAGTATTTAAACAGAACAGTTATTTAACCAATATTTAAATTAAGGAGTGAAGCATTTATATTAAGTGGCTAATCTCTGGCAGCTTCACACAATTTCTAATTGCCTTCAGTGGAACCGTTCAAAATTTGTCACATTTAAAATTATTTGCTCAATGTTAAGTTGAATGCTAATAATGTTAAGTTCTCTAAAACAGTGAATTGGGGTGGCTATCAGTCTTGTATGGCCTGATTTCAGTCGCAGGCCTTAAAAATGGCTCTAATCTCAAACCCAGATGTTGCATCTGGACTTCTTCTTTTCTGAAAGTTTGAATGAATACCTGAGTGAGGAGACTGTATCCTTACATGGACACTGGAGCTGGCAGAAATCACTCTGAATCTTTTGCTAGTTGTTTATTCAAATATTATTTCATGTGTAAAATTTTGCTACCCATGTCCTAGTATGCCACATGTCTCATATCACTTCATCCCTGAGCTCACTAATTCTCAGTTGTACACTGCGTTGATTTTAAAATTCTCATCCTTGATTCCAAATCCCTTGTTTGGCCTCATCCGTGTAACCTCTTAATACTCTGCAGCCCTTTGAATTTTTGTTCCTTCAATTCTGTTTTCATGCACAAGCTTGATTTTAATCGTTTCATTATTGGCAGCTATGTCTTCGGCAGTCAACGACTTTAATCTGAGATATTCCTTCCCTTAACTGTCTCTCATGCCTGTTAATTGTAAACTCTTTGCTCCTATTAAAGAAACGTTACACATTTGGTCAGAAATGTTTGGTCATGTGCACTGATATTTTCTGGTATGTCTGTGAGTCAAATTCTGTTTTGTAACATTTCTACTATGTTAAAGCTGTGATATAAATGCATGTTGTTAAAGTTAACAACTTCTTAATGTGTAATACACTCTGATCGACATTAGATGTCAGTCTCTATCTATCCAACATACATTCTGTGAACTAATTCTATTGTACAATAAACTTAGTTGCAATGTTTATAAGTATAGCTCAATACATTCTAATCTTAAATTGCCATTCATCTTTTGTTTGTAATCTAGCCTTATTTTGTTAATAAATTGAAATCTTTTTGTACTTTCCAAAATGTATTGTTCTAATCTAGTGTTAGCTGATATACCTGAACCAAGTAAGTTGAGGAAACCTTTTAATAAATATGTAATGTTCCTTATTATAAATCTGTAACTAAAATCTGTTAAGCTGAAAGTACAATTGATTCGGGGACACATGAACTTGGTTAACATTTACTGTTTTCAAAAACTAAAAGCTGTCTTGGGTTTGACCAGTTGTCATTGTGATGTGTATATGACTAGATTTTGATTTTATTTTGTTTAGACATGCTGAGTGCCCCACCGAGGAGGTAACAAACATGTTCATTCGTTTGTGTGAGCATTTCATAATGCAGCACCCCATGGAATTAATAGGTATGTATGGGGAACAACATAGTTTGTTTTGATTTTGAAATCCTATTACAATATTACCTTTTACTGTTCTACGATCTTACATCATTTGGAGGGAAAAATCTAAACAGTAAGTCCAGAAGTATGAGGAATGTACAAACTATAGTTGACTTATTTTACATTATAGAAGCATAGAATTGGCTGAATATTGTTGCCATTGAAGAGACCTTGGTAAAATTGAGCATGACTGGGAGCTTGTAGGATCTTCAAATTGTTAAAAGGAGAGCAACAATGTTGATAATTTACAGTAGTGGTAAAGGGGAGCTTTATAACTAAGTCATTGGGAAGAAGTAAGTGGAATTATGAAACACCATTTGTCACAGCTTGCCAATTAGAGATTGAAATTTCCAATAAATCCTAATTAGTGATCCACATCTCAGTGTTGCCTCCAATTCTAAATATAAACAATAATTGTATATAATCTTCATATTCTTCAATGAAAAAATAACACTACATCCAAGTTGATTGATGACAATGAAAAACATGATAAATTGTAAAATAGGGAGCAGGAAGCTGCAACAGACCACTGAGACTTGGCAAACAAGGCAGACATGTGGAAGTCTGGATCATCCACTTCAGGTCTGAAAAGCAATATTTTATAATGGCAAGAATCTAGGAGGTGTGGCTAAATCAATGCACTAAAGGCTACTTTACTAAGTAATCAAAAATGAATGGAGCGTTAAAAGGTGCTTTACTTACGTGGAGTTCTGTTCAGACTCCATTTGAAGTACTGCAATCTGTTTTAGGCACCAAAAATCGAGGAAAAAATATATTGGTATTTCAAGAGGTGTAGTGAAAATGTGTCAGGATATTGCCTGTAATTAGAGGATTAATTATGAATATAATTTACATTTATAAATTTGCAAGTTGATGGATGACGTTATGAAGATGCTTTATAATAACCAAATTATTCAACGTGGTTGATGTAAGCAGTTACCTCTGGTAGTGGAGTCCAGAACAATGGTACAAAATTAGATCTGGGTCACTTAAGAGAGAGAGCAGTTTTTGATGCACAAAGTAATAAAAATCTATAACTTGCTTTCTTAAAAGTGTATGGACGGACGAATTGAAAATTTCCAAGACTTAGACTGATTTATAGATATTAATTAGATAAGTGTATAAATATACAATCAGCAATGAGGGTAAATTGAATTATGTAAAATCAGCCCTGCTGCAACTGTGTTGGGAAGATATAAGGCCTGCTTGCTGTTCCTGTGTTCCTCATTGCAATTAAGTTCTTGTTAATGCTGTTTTGTAATCATCTTTTTGGAGCTGATGAAGCAAATGTCTGTAAGTTTGCCTTTTTTTTTGTTGCACCATACCTGGCATTTGTAGAGTTTTCTCCAGTTGAATTACAGTATTTTAATTTTCTGTATTCTATTTCCCTCTTCACCTACAATAGTAGGTGGAAAGTACCACTGTATAAATCTTCCACATATTTTATTTCCATGAAACTTGAATGACCTGCTACTTGCTTTGAACAACCTAAAATAGTTTGTGATAACATTTGTGTGTACTTTCACCCAACTTGTTGTGGGTGGAAATATTATATCAAGTATATATGTTTCCTGTCGTGTATTGGATAAAAAGCTGTGGAGTTGTGAATGGGGTGAAGAGGGAAAAAATATAAATGTTACATAAAGTACAGCATTTATCACTTTTTAAATATTAAAATTATCATATTGCCTAGCTGTATGAACACCATTTTTTGAAGCCAGCTTATTAAAGTTTGGGGACCTATTTTGTTCTTATTGTAGTGTTATTATTTAGCATAGCCTTTGCTGTGGAAATTCTAAGAAATTCACTTAAATTACCTCTAGATGGCCTCTTTGTAGTGTTGCCAATTGGTTCCGACTGGGAAGGTAACACAGTCAGCTACTTGTATAAGTATATTATTACCACTTTAAATATTTTTGATGGGTAGATCTTTGGTGAATGCAGACTGGTAGCATATTTAAACTTGTACTTTTGAATGTGTTCTGGTTCCTTTGCTATGACTCTGGTACAGCTTCCACATTAAAATAAAGCAATCTGTGAATGAGCGGTGGCTCACTTGTAATTTGGGAGGTTAGTTAGCTCAGTTGGCTGGATGGCTGGTCTGCAATGCAGTGTGACAGCAACAGTGTGAGTTCAGTTCTCACACCATCTGAGGTTACCGTAAAGGGTTTTCATTTTCAATTTCTCTCTCCAAACATGAGGCATGGTGACCCTCTGGTTAAATCATTAATTCTGTAATGAGAGCTGCCCTATGGTCCATTAGAAATGGGAAGGTTCATTGGTGATAGCCCTGTATTTGGTAGTATTTATAACTCCTCAGATACTAAAATAATTGCGCATGCATCAGGACTTGAAAAGCACTTAGATTTGGGCTAAGAGGTGGCCACAGTCATTCAATGTAAAAGAGGGAGTCTAGCCATTTTCCCATAATATTTAATATTATCAAAGCTGAATTACCCATCATTAACATCTTGACCATAAGACAGTAGCAGAAGGAAGCCATTTATTCCATTGAATCTGCTGTGCCATTCAGAGAGCTCATGGCTGATCTGATAATCCTCAACTCCCCATAGCCCTGGATCCTTTTATTTAACATTTAAGTGCTTTATTCCTGATGAAGGACTTTTGCCCGAAACGTCGATTTTTACTGCTCCTCGGATGCTGCCTGAACTGCTGTGCTCTTCCAGCACCACTAATCCAGAATTTAAAAATCTGTCTATCCTAGCCTTGAATATATTGAACAGCCCAGCCTTGACATCCATCTGTGGTAAAGACCTCTGCAGATTCACTTCCCTCTGAGAGTAGTGCTCATCACTATTTTAAATATTTGATCCCCTATTCTGGAATTATGCCTCTGGTCCTAGATTTTCCCACAAGGGGAAACAACTTGTCCACGTTTACCCTGTCAAGTTCACCGAAAAGACTTTTCTTTGCTATAGTCACCTAGACAGTGTATTCAAAAAGAACGGGTACCCAATGAACACAGTCTGCTGATTTCTCAGCAACACACCCAAACAAGGAGACAAAACACGTCCAGAAACCCTAGCCACTCTCCCCTACATCAAAGACATCTCGGAAATGACTGCTAGACTATTCAGACCCCTTGGCATCATGGTGGCCCACAAACCCACCAACACACTAAAACAGCACCTAATGAATGTGAAAAACCCTATGCAGACAACAAGCAAAACTAATGTAATTTACAAAATACCTTGCAAAAACTTTAACAAACACGGACAAACAGGCAGATAACTAGCCACCAGGATACATGAACATCAACTAGCCACAAAAAGACATGACCCTCTCTCTCTAGTAACTTTACATACAGATGAGAAAGGACACCACTTTGACTGGGACAACACATCCATCCTAGGACAAGCCAAACAGAGACACTCATGAGAGTTCCTAGTAGCATGGCATTCTAACCGGAACTCTATCAACAAACACATTGACTTGGATCCCATTTACCACCCACTGAGGAAAAGAACAGGAAATGACATCACCAACCCAAGGGAACCTAAACACATAAAAAACGGACCATACCACCAGTGCTTCACGGGAGGCTCACTGATGATATTACCTAGTATGATGACGAAACGTTTGAAAATGAACCTTCCAGCTCAGTGAGCAAACTTACATCCATACTGGGGCTTCTTTCCTAACAGCACTGTGGGTAAGCCTATACGACATGGACTTCGCAAGGTTCAAGAGACAACTTATCCCCAACTTCCTGAGGCACATTGATGTTATGCAATAAATGCTGGCCTTACTAGCAACCCTGATATTTCATAAATAAACCAGATGCACACGATTTCATCAATTGCCAGTAAACTCAATCACTTTCCAGCGAGAATGTGTATGGCTATTGAGTGTGGGCATGACTGGGTGTGATCATGTTTTTCCTATTGCATTATGAATCTTCAGAAGGGATGGATTGCAGGAGAATGAATGCAGATGTCAATATCCATGTCCAATATCCATGCCTACATTTTTTTAACTCCATAAAAATCTAAATAGAACCTTGACTAATGCTTGCTTCTCTGCCATGAGGATAATGAAATCTGACTAATGTTCATTTTTTCAATGTGCTGTGAACTATCTAAAGCATTGCAGCATGACTATTTATCTTGCATGGTATAAGAATCCTTTTGCTGTATATTGAGCTCTGCTTTTTTTTAAACTTGCCTTTTGCTCTTGTAATGAGATAATATATTCATATGAAGCAAGATTTGTACGGCTGAATATGTAGAAACTTATATAGAAGCTTATTCTTCGAAGAAAAATGCAAAGTGGTTGAAAGCTTGGTAATTTCTCTTTCTTGTAGAGATACACTGTTGGAAACTGTCAAAGTATTTTCATGCTAGGAAGGAAGAGGACTTTGCAAAGAAACAGAGATGCCTATTACTAAGACAGATGACAATTTTTACAGTGACTGTCTGACACTTTCCAGCTGAGTGATCGATAACATCAATAGAAATCTGTTGGAAAGACATCTTGGCTGTTGCCACAGAAACAACAGAATTGGCATTCACCATCCCTGAATGTGTTTTATGTTGGATATCTTAAGTACATTTTGAGCTATTTTAAGATATAAAAGTATATTAACCCTTTTTGAATCCTGCATCACATTTTTATGAATTGTGTTGAATTAGTATTATATATTGGCCTGTGGTGTTGAAGGCACTGAAGTGCGACCACATATTCTGTTTAATATTCAGTTCAAACAACATTTTTGGGGAAAAGTATTTGCCTTGCCTTGTTCTCACTGTGCCTTCTTCCTATTGTCTCTTTTTCTCACACTGCCTTCTCTCAGTCCGTCTTTTTCTCTGTTATGCTTTTTCCTCATCAGTTTTCTACCTGCCTGTCCTGCCCTTAGCCTGCCCCACCCAAAGCTTCTTTTTAACTTGCTTGCTCTCTGTTTCATCCGACTCCTTTACTCTCTTGCGCCATTCGCTTCACCTGGGCGGCAAGGTATCTCAGTGGCTAGCATTGCTGCCTCACAGCACCGGGGGTAGGTTGATTCCACCCTCAATTGACTGTGCAAACTCCATACAGACATTCTTCCCATGTCTGTGTGGGTTTCCTACAGGTGCTCTGTTTCCTCTCACAATTCAAAGATGTGCAGGCAAGGTGGATTCGTCATGGGAAATGCGGTGTTTACAGGGATTGGATAAGTGGGGTGGGTCTGGCTGGGATTCTGTTTGGAGAGTTGGTGTGGACTTGATGGGCTGAATGACCTGCTTCCATGCTGTATTGATTCTATGATTCTTTGTTGCTTGTTCCCTGCCTTCTGCCTCTCGATTCCTGCTTTCCCCCACCCACCTGTGTCTTTAGATTTTTGTTGCCCAACCCCCACTCCATTAGGTTTAAAATTTGTTCTGAGCTTTAGATTTGTATTTTATTTCTGTTGAAGATGTTATCAGCACAATGTTGATGTTGAAGGGAAATTGATCATTTCATGTTTTGGTAGAAACTATTTTCCTTTTTAAGTGCTCTGTTATGCTGTGGAATGAAAATGACAGTCACAAATCTTGGTTTTAATATCATTTTTGTACACTTATTTGCCGAAGACAAACAACTGCAACAAAATATAAATCCTAATTATTAGCTACCACTAGTTAATAGTAGACAAATTCTTCCTTATCTTGATGACCAGTGAGCTGATAACAAAAAATAATTTAATCCCATTAGCAATTATAATCACTATGAATTATGATCACTAAATACTCAGTAAAGGTAACTTTTAAATGTTTTTCTTTAAAATGCTTTGCTATCTTTATGCTCTGTATAAAGGCTTATGCATTAGGCTGAGAGATTACTGGATAGGTAAAATTGCTTTTATTTTATTCACTGGTTTCTTTATATTTCCTACCTTACTCTCCCAATATTTTTCCTTTCTTTTGTATGTTAGGAGAGCTATGTGAAAGGGAGTTGCCCAATTCTTAGTGAAATTTCTTAGATTAAGGCTGTACAATGACTCCTTGCAACATTTTTTTTCCAGTTTCTATTTATGTTTCCTGGTTTACAATATAAGTCGTGACTTCGCATATTTTGATTATGCACTGACTTCTTTACATTTTATTTTGTTTACACTAATGTTCTCCTTTTCTTGGAGTGTGAATCCATGAATAATAATGTATAAAGTTAAAAATCACATAACACCAGGTTGTCGTCTGACAGGTTTATTTGGAAGCACTGGTTTTTGGAGTGCTGCTCCTTCCACAATGTTGTCACAACCACCTGATGAAGGAGCAGTGCTCAGAAAGCTAGTGCTTCCAAATAAACCTGGTGGACTCCTACCTGGTGTTGTGTGATTTTGTACACTTCAGTCCAACATTCCAAATCATGAATAATGATCACTGTCTGGTATCTCTGGTGGATTAGTGGTGCTAGAAGAGCACAGCAGTTCAGGCAGCATCCAACGAGCAGCGAAATCAACGTTTCGGGCAAAAGCTTTCCTGATGAAGGGCTTTTGCCCGAAACGTTGATTTCGCTGCTTGTTGGATGCTGCCTGAACTGCTGTGCTCTTCCAGCACCACTAATCCAGTATTTGATTTTCAGCATCTGCAGTCATTGTTTTTACCTGGTATCTCTGGTGGCCTATCTTCATTTATTTAGGATTAGCAGATTTTACGATTGTGGGCATTGCGAAGAAATGCCCTCTGGTCCTTGTACAAAGATCACCGCATGTGAGTTCCCAACAGAGAAATTGGCAGTTAAACCTTGGCTGATTATTCTTATCCTTGTCATGCAGGTGGCATAGATCTATTTAGCACCTGTGCAGCATTCTAAGCTGAGATCTGCTACCTGCTGCCCATTGGATCCACCACTGGACTGTTTGAGGAACTGTGTTTTACTTGGGCAAATAGCTAAATTTTGTTCATATACTGAAAAACTTTACAAATGGAGGTTTCAACAAAGAAAATAAATTCTTACTTTTTTAATATAAATCTGTGTTTTGCAGGAGTACACTGTACCCATGGCTTCAATCGAACTGGGTTCCTTATTTGTGCTTACTTGGTGGAGAAGATGGATTGGAGGTAGATGAGTTTCATAATTTGAAATACATTTTAAATCATCAACAGGTCGATGCAAAAGAAGTTTCCTTATTCATGAAAGCTCTCAATTTTCTGGGTGACTCCTCACAAGTGTTTGCATGTATTTTGTTTCTTTTTATATGCCACAATTTCATGCTGACAACCTGTAACTTGTGGACTGTAACAGGGATCCACGTTGGAGCCACAATTATTTACAATATGTAGTAGTAACATGGATGTGGAAAATGAATGTATTATTGCCAAGTTAGTGGGTGATACAAAGCTAGGTGGCAAGGGAAGTAAGGAGGATGACACAAGGAGTCTATAGAGAGATCTAAATGGTTTATAAATAGTAAAAAGCCTTATTGTTTTGTGTTCCAATTCTTCTTCACTTAAAACTTGAATTCCTTCCACAGTTCAAACGTTTCTAAAAGGAGAGCATTGCTTTTCGTCTTACACTTGTCAGGACTGGAACATAGAAACAGACAGAATTGGAAGGTCAACACCAATTTGTACAGCATGAGAAGAGATTAGGTCATCATTGGTGTGGACTTGCAGCAGGAACAGTTAACTGTCGATCTTGTTTCTCAGTCCAGGTAGACTTGAATTGATCAGGAGGATGAAACTGAGACTGGCAGTCTCCATGAACCTTTCACAGTTAAAAAAGTACAATATATGTACAAATTCTTTGTGTCTACATTAAACAGGGATCTGTGTGTTAATATGCTTCATGCCAAACGCATCCAAATGAAACTGAGAGCCCAATTGCCAATCTTAAATTAGATTCTGATGTAACTTTTAGCACAGACATTTTCACTACATGTTGTCGAATAGCAGAATTGCATCTAATGTTGGACATGGTGATCTGAGGCTTGTAGGTATGAGCTTGTTGAGCACAGTCAGATGCTGTTCACTGCAAATGGTAAATGCTATGTTTAATACAGTCTGCTATTGGTTTGGATATACGGCCTACATAACTGATGTGGCAAAATGCTGATAAGTCCCCGATAAAAAGGGTTTAAATCTTCGGATTTAAAGGAGGTCATCACAGATATAGTTGATGCATTGATAGTAATGTTCCAAGAATCCATAGATTCTGGAAAAGTTCTAGAGGATTGGAAAACTGCTAATGTAGCAGCCTTTTTCAAAAAGAAATGGAGACAAAACCAAGTAACTGTAGACCATTTTTTAAACATCTGTTGTTGGGTGGATGTTGCAATCTTTTCTAAAAGATGTTATATCAGAGCATTTAGAAACTCATAATATATTCAGGTGAAGTCATTGTGGCTTCATGAAGGAAAAATCATGCCTGATGAATTTGCTGCACTTTTGAGGAGGTAAGAAGCATGATAGATAAAGGGTAACCAGCAGATGTAATATATTTGGATTTCCTGAATGCATTTGATAAGGAACAGCTCCTAATGCTTCTTGAGAAATAACCCATTGTGTTGGTGGTGGTGTAATATCATTGAGGTAAAAACAATGACTGCAGATGCTGAAAACCAAATACTGGATTAGTGGTGCTGGAAGAGCACAGCAGTTCAGGCAGCATCCAACGAGCAGCGAAATCGACGTTTCGGGCAAAAGCCCTTCATCAGGAATACCTTCCCGTTTCCTTTCTCTCCCTCATTGCATTGCTTACTAACATGCAGGTTTCTGCAAGATACTTTCGGAGTATTTCAAGGACAAATTACTTTGAAGTATGGTGCCTATCATTATCTTCGCTTGCATGGGACGTACTTTCTATGCAAGAGCTCGACTAGTAACGACTCATGTCTTTTCTTCGAGCTGTTGATTGGGGAAATATAGTAAGGCTACTGAGAGATTTCCTTGTTTTCCTGATGAAGGGCTTTTGCCCGAAACGTCGATTTCGCTGCTCGTTGGATGCTGCCTGAACTGCTGTGCTCTTCCAGCACCACTAATCCAGTATGTAATATCATTGAGACAGGATGGGCTAGTTTGATAGAAGATAGAGTTGGGATAAAAGGAGCAATTTCATGCTGACAACCTGTAACTTGTGGACTGTAACAGGGATCCACGTTGGAGCCACAATTATTTACAATATGTAGTAGTAACATGGATGTGGAAAATGAATGTATTATTGCCAAGTTAGTGGGTGATACAAAGCTAGGTGGCAAGGGAAGTAAGGAGGATGACACAAGGAGTCTATAGAGAGATCTAAATGGTTTATAAATAGTAAAAAGCCTTATTGTTTTGTGTTCCAATTCTTCTTCACTTAAAACTTTATTTGAATTCCTTCCTCAGTTTGTGCAGTAATAGATTGATACCAGAGTTTGTACTTGTGGCTGTTTTAGAAAAAAAATGAAGTGAAATGAATTCTGTTAAAACATATCTGGTAAGATTTGCAAACAAAAAATGCCTTTATAGTCACCTCTGTGTGGAATAATACCTAATGTTTCAAAATAACTGCTGCAAGATAAAGCTTTCTACTCAAAAGTTAGATACTTTGGAGTTTTATAAATATATTCTGCCAATTTTAGACATTGTGCAATTTGGGGCACAAAATAAGTTTTCATTTTTTTAAACTCACATTGGGGGCTACTTTTGATTGTTGGGCACTGCATTTTATTCTCTCTAAATCCCCTCATTAACTGATGCAGTCATGCAGTAACATTACTTTCTATGTTTGTGGTGACGTATAAGTTATTGGAACTTACACAGAGTTCTGAATTAGAAGAAATCATCAATATCCTCAATTATTAACCGTGTTTTAATTTAAAGCCATATGGCCGAAGGCAAATATTAATTTTCTACATAGCTTAGTTTCTTTTTGAAAATAATTGCCAGATACCTCTACAGCATAAAAGATCATAAGGCTAACCACACATAACTCAAATTGGTGAAGTCACATTGAATGCATTTCCGACACATCTTCACAAAATTGGATGATTTTAAACAGACAGTTATGATCCTTTTAAATGCAACTCTGACCTCAATCTCAGATATAAACTTAGTACCAGTTGACTGTTTACTACAATAGAAATTTCTACAGTATTCCTTCTTGGTTAGCTGTGAAACAAATGAAGTCTTAAACACAAGATACCATGTTGATTTGTGAGTAATTCATTACCTTAGTGATATCAAGTATTCTAGCTGTGTGTTCCTTTGTTGTCAGGAATTTTGGAGAATGAGCTCAACTCTCGTTCTAATTTATGAAGATCTTTTAGAGCGTGATAGGATTGAAATTTGATTGCAAGTTGATTTATTTTAAGCCCACTGTCTTACACAAGACAAGTGACTGTTGTACTTTTTCGTTATTTAGTATTGAAGCAGCTGTTGCTACTTTTGCTCAGGCCAGACCTCCTGGCATTTATAAAGGGGAATACCTGCAAGAGCTTTTTAGTCGCTATGGTGAGGTTGAAGATGCTCCTCCTCCACCAGAAAGACCAGATTGGTGCTTTGAGGATGACGATGAAAATGTTGACGATGACGGCTGTAGGATCAGTAAAGACTCAGAACCTGGGTCTTCAGGTTACAACCCATGCAAAAGGAGGAAAGAGCGAATTAAATTGGTAAGAATCTGATTGCAAGGATTTGGAGAGGAGTATTAAGGCCAATCAAAATTAGATTTATCCATTAATAATGCTTACATCTCTATAATTTGTTAGATATTTTCTCCATTATTGATTATAGTCTTACTAAATTAATCAGTAAGTTTGAAGTTTGATTTAAACAGGTGAAATCCGAGTAGAAGAAAACCCAGATTAAGAAAATAGATTTTAGCTCATCAAGATCATCCATTTTCCACTTGGAGTTTGTATCTTAAATGCTACAGAAACGTTTTGTTGCTTGAGTGGTTTGTATATCTTATTAGTTCATCCAATGTAAATGGGCCAAAATGCTAGACAAACTGCCTTTGCATTATTGATGAATGAACATTAAATGCAGCTCAATATTGCAAAAATGACCCTATCAGTAGTTCTAATCTAAACAATACATCAGTTAGGTAAAGGATTGGTTAAATCTGACCCTTCTCAGCCTCCATCTCCAATCTTGTGTAACGTAGAACTCATAAAATTAGATTGTGTTCCAGTAGATGCCTTGAAAAGTTTATGTAAAATGGTGTAAAATTAATCTAATCCAACTGGCAGGAATCTGATAAGATTAATTAGAGCAATTTTTGTTTAATTTTGTCAAAAGGGAGCAATTTTTCTGGAAGGCTTGCATGTTAAAGGAGTGACGCAAATGACAATTCCATCCAAGTTATCAGAGATCCAAAGAAAATGTCAGCAGTACTGTGGATGGGAAAGGTGAGTGACTTTCTTTTGTGGGCAACTCTATCTATTGTAGAATAAAAACATGAAATACTGAAAATTCATAGCAGGTCTAATAGCATATATGGAGAGAAGCAGAGTTACCTACTTCTAAATTAAGGTCACAGATTCTCTGTTTAGCTCTGTTGCTGTCAACTGTTTCTGTTTTTAATTTCAGATTACCAGCATCTCTATTTTGCTTTTGTATTTCATGGACCCCTGAATTAGTGAGCTTTCCCTCTGGCATTAATGATCCAGATAAATAGTTTTGTTTCAATTGTTTGTAATTAATCTGTTACTATGGTTGTTTGAAGTTTTCATTATGTAAGTATTCACCATTTAAAAATCACTGGTGAGGAATTATTTCATGGAACCTCTATGACCAAGCAATGTCTTAGACTGCAGTCCACTTGCAAGGAAGCTCTTTGCAAAAACTTTTGTGTTAGTTAGGAGATTGTGTTCCTTGCACTTGCTCAATCAAGAAATGTTCAACAGTATTAGCCATTATAATTACTGTCTAGATTATCGGTCATGGTTGAATGTGGAAAATGTATAAACTATTGTTTAATAGACTGAGGTGACAATAGAAATAAAATAGTAAATGTATCAATATAAAACTATTCAGAAGCTTCAATTGCATCTTTGGAGGTAGCAGGGCTAATGTTTTAGGTAGTGATAACCTTTCATTGGAAATGAAGAAAGCTAGAAATGACTTGAGTTTTGATAAAGTGGGAAGGGGGAGGCTTTGGAAGAACAAAGAGGAAGGTCCATGATAGGTTGAAGGCAGAAGAGAACGTTTAATGCCAAAATGTTTCTTCATACAGAAACCAAAGGGAATTGTAATGGATAATGTAACAAAACAAAGGATATGTTCAGTGGACATGTGAACAGCTGTGTGAATACAAAGTGATGGAAAGATAAACAAGTGAGGCAAAACCAAACTAGCCATTTGCACCTCTTATGGGCACCACAAATTAAAAGCAAAAAAAAGCACATGCTGGATATCTGACATTAAAACAAATGCTTGAGGTACTTTGGCTTGTGAACAACTATGGGAAGAGAACCAGCATTACTTTTTGAATTGAATATAACGCTATGGGCTTTTTGAAATCGTGTGCCTTTGAAATGGGGAGTTGGGGTTAGAAGAACAAAAGGCTATGTCTGGGTTTGGGTAGAAAGGATGAGAGATTAAATGACACTGAACATACCATGGAACAAAAGGCAAAAGGAGCATTTAAAAAATCATTCATGGGATATTGGTGTCACTAGCTAAACAAGCGTGTATTATCAATCCATAATTGTCTAGAGGGCAATTCAGAGTCAACCACAGTGCTATGGGTCTGGAGTCACATGTAGGCCAGACAGGGTAGAGATGTTAGATTCCATTCCCTAAAGGACATTAATGAACCATTTAGGTTTTTCTTGAGAATTGACAGTGACTTCGTAGTCATCATTAGATTATTATATCCAGATTTTTATTGAATTCTAATTCTCCCGCCTGCAGGATTCAATACCCAGGTAACCAAAACATTATCTGGGTCTCTGGTTTAATAGACTAGCAATAACACCACTGGGACACCGTCTACCTGGTTGTAGTTATGGTTGAAGTAAAGAAAGAAAGCACCAATTTCAGGCAATGGGCTCTGGAACCCATTTTGGTTATTATTTTGGCTAATAGCCAACTGAAATGTGGTTTTTCATGTTCCTCTTGTTTTCAGCCAGAGCTGTTAATTATGCTACCAATCACACTCACTTAGGACCAATGCTTTGTTACTTTACTATGACTATTACCATTCTTTTTACTATTTGTTACATGACATTTTATCATTTGATCTCCCCTACTCTCTGTTCTATCCCACATCTTCCTTTTTGTTCTTCCTTTCACCACCCAAAAGACCTGAAGAAACGGTTATTTTATTCTCCCTTCCAAAATGAACAACTTTGCATTTTCCTACATTATAATTTTTGCCACCACTTATTTAACCTTTCAGAATCTCTCTGTAAACTGTTTGTGTTCCTCTCGCAATCTGTCTTAACACAGATCATCTGTGTCATCTGCAAATTTGGCTAGAGTACATTCACTTCCTTCTTCCAAGTTCTAATTATTTATTGTAAACAATTGTGGTCCCACCACTGATCTCTGTGAACCCATTGGTCATAGATAACGTATCTGAAAATTAACCTCTAACCCATTCACCATTTCCTGCCTGTAGCCAGTTGTCTATCAATGCACAGTCCTACTCCAACACAGTGGGCTCTTATGATGTAACCTTTTGTGAGGTATCTTGTCAGGTGCCTTCTGGAACTCCAAATACAACACCTCTATTGGTTCCCCTCTATCGATTTTGAGAGTTCCTCGAAAAATTCTTTTTAAAAAAAAGTCAGACACATCTCCCCTTTTATGAAACCATGCTGACTTTGCTTGATTTAGATTATGATTTTTCAAGTGTTTTGTTATTACTTCCTTAATAGTTGCTTCCAATGCTTTTCTAACATTTATCATTTGGCTTATCAGCTTATTGTTACTTGCTTTGTCTTTCCTTCCCTTCTAAGTAGTTTTCCTATCCTTTGGTAATTCTTGAGCATCCAAGAAGTTTAGGAAATTTTTGACCAATGTGTCCACTATCAGTGTAGCTACCTGTTTTAAGGTCCTAAGATGCAAACCATTAGGATCAGGGGACTTGCATGTCTTTAGCCCCATTAGTTTGTCCAGTCCTACTTCTCTAGAGCTGATAATGGTAGTCAGTCCTTCCCCCATATTCTTTAGTATTTATGGGATATTTGCAGTATCTTACACTTAACTGGTGCAAAAGATCTGTTTTAACTGCTCTGCCATTTCCTTGTCATGGTGTCATATGGAATGAAACAAATTCTTCAGTCCAACTCGTCTACGATGAACAGACATCACGATGTGACCTAGTCCTGTTTGCTAGCATTTGACCCATGTTCCTCCTAATCCTTCCTATTCATATACCCATTCAGGTGCCTTTTAAATGTTATAACTGTATCAGCCTCCACCACTTCCTCTGGCAGCTCGTTCCATACATGCACCACCTTTTCTGTGAAATGTTACTGCTCAGGTCCCTTTTAAATGTTTCTCCTCTTACCTTAAACCTATGCTGTCTAGTTTTGGACTCCTCCGCTGTAGGAAAAGACCTTGTCTATTCATCCTATTCATACACTCTCTTGATTTTATGAACCTCCCTAAGGTCGCCCCTCAGCCTCTTATGCCCCAGGGGAGAAAATTCCAGCCCATTCAGCCTCTTCGTATAAATCAAACCCTCTAGTTTTGGCAATATCCTTGTAAATCCTTTCTGCACCCTCTCAGGTTTAACAAGATCCTCCCTACAGAAGGGCAACCAGAATTGTACCCAATATTCTAAAAGCGGCTTCACCAATGATCCTGTCCTGCTACAACATGACATCCCAACTCTTCTACTCAGTGTTCTGACCAAGAAAGGCAAGTGTGCCACACGCCACTTTCATCACCCTGTCTATCTGCGATTCCAGTTTTAAGGAGCAATACACCTGCACCATTAGGGGTCTTTGTTTGGTGACACTCCCCATAGCCCTACCATTTATTGTATAAGTCCTGCCCTGGTTTGATGTACCAAAATGCAATACCTGTCACTCTTCAGCCTGCTTAAACCTGGAATTTTATGATTTTGAGATGAGAATGCGAAAAATTGAGCCCTAGTTGTTCCAGAATCTAGTCTCCCTCGATTCATTTCCTAAGGGAGTTTATATTAGAGAGTGGTGCTGGAAAAGCACAGCAGGTCAGGCAGCATCCGAGGAGCAGGACAATTGACGTTTTGGGCAAAAGCCCTTCATCAGCAATAGAGGCAGGGAGCCTCCAGGGTGGAGAGATGTCGACGATCTGCATAATTCTGTTTTTTGGCTAGAGTTTTAAGCATTTATGGAATGTGGTTGTCACTGGCTTGGCCAGCTTTTATTGTCCATCCCTAATTCCCCAGATGGCAGTTAAAAGTCAGCCACATTGCTGTGAGTCTGGAGTCTGGAGAACTGTTGATCAGTTCTCAGAAATGGGTTTTTTACAATGATAATAACATGATGGCCATTTAGTTTCGCTTTTTAATTGTAGATTTTTTTAATTGTTGATTTTTTTTAAAGTTCAGAATTCACCATCTACTGTGATGGCATTCAAATTTATGCTCCAGAACATTAGTCTGGGGTTCTTGATTACTAGTCCAGTGATATTACCACTGAACCACAACCTCCCCAGATGCAAAGTGAATGGCGAGGTTCCCTTTGCTTTATTTCTTTCTCTACTCTTTAGTGTTGTACCAGATAGCTTAAGTGTTGCCATTCGTGCCCAATTTGGACGTGGATTTTGTTTTCTTATTTTACCCATTATACCTTTTAGCTTTTGTACCATGCAACCTTTTGTTATTTAATCTCTTCTGTCCTCCATTTTATCGCAGAACTTTTTTGTTGTTCATTTAGATTCTCCCTCCTTCACCTTACTCAAAACACAATACACTTTTCACTTTAATATAAGCAAAATATGCAGATGATGGAAACCTGAAATAAATGCTGAAGAAACTCAACCTTTATGGTGAGAGGAACAGAGTTAATGTTTCGAGTCTGATGTGACTCTTCTTCAGAACTTCTGTCCTCAGTTTTGATGAAGGGTGATCACAACTTGAAATGTTTGTCATCATTTACTGACAGAAAAGGCTGCAGATGCTGGAATCCAGAGTAGACATGCAGGAGGCTGGAACAATACAGCAAGCCAGGCAGCATCAGCAGATGGAGAAGCCAACGTTTTGCGTGACTATCTGACCTGCTGAGTGTTTCCAGTATTTTCTGTTTTTATTTCAGATTTCTAGTATCTGCAGTATTTTGCCTTTGTAAGATAATAAAGACGGTCTAACTGCACTATGTTGGGTAAAGTTTTTACTTACAATCTAATTGATTTAAAAGGGGTGTCGGTCATTTATGTACAAGGCAATCTCGATTATCCAAACGAGATGGATGAGCGCTATTTTGTTCAGACAATCGATTATTTGGTTAATTGATTAAATGTGGAGTTTTAAAATTCTGCTTTCCATTCAGGAGACTGCAGAAGCACACAGTTTGTGAGACCAACCCCCCCACCCCATCCCCGTCCCCGTCCAACACTGCCACCAACCTCCAACATCACCCCCAACACCACCCCCAGCCCCCAACCCTATCCAACACCGCTCCCCAACCGTCCAACACCTCCCCCTGCCCCCCAGCCCAGTCCAACCCTCCCCTGCCACCCAACCCCCATCGAACATTGACCCCCGCCTTGCCCCCCCCCCCCCCCCCCCCCCGTCCAGCTCTGCCCCTGGGTATGCCCATCCGTAGAACTCCAGGGAAAGTGTGGGGAGAGAGAGAGAGGGCAGGAGGTCAGTCATTTGGAGACAGTGCCTGTTTAATCACTGTAAACGAAAGACGCGATCACTGTTGGAAACACATCTTTGACGTAATGTTTCTATCGGGACCTCGAGATCTCCTTTGGACAATCTGATTTTCGGATCATTGGTATTTGAATAATCGAGGTCCCTCTGTACAGAGATATGTACTTGTTTAATTTGTTGTCTAAATTGTTAGTTTGCTTTTCATTATGCTAACAATGAGAGCTGTTTGAAATGGTGGAAAATTTGAATTTCTGTTGCTTTTTTTTAACCTCTATAACATACACCATCTAAGGAGTGAAATGCAATCCTGAAGTGGTGGATCTTTGACACACTGAGAATGGCCTTTAAGAATGAATTGTACTTAAGGTGTTTCTTCCCAAGATCAAACTGTAAGATGCATATGTTTGGTATTTTTTTTCTATCTGTCTGGTAATAGAACTTCTGTTAATCCAGGGCAGGATTTCCTGGAGCCCAGCCTGTTTCCATGGACAAACAGAATATTAAATTTCTCGAACAAAAGCCATATAAAGTCAGCTGGAAAGCAGATGGGGTACGGTGAGTATTTGTTTGCTTTGAGATTTTCAAATCATTTGGATTTGAAACCGTAACTTGCTGTTCTTTTTTGCTTATAGGTTCCATATCATTGTAACAATATGAAGAGCCATTGCATTATCTTGAACATTTTAATTGTCTTGCAAGCATTGCATGTTATATTTTAAATTTATTTAGAGTATAAAAATAACTTATTCTGTGTTGACTATTTCTTAATTCAACTAACCTTTATTATGACCAATTGAAGAGGGATAGGGTGTCTCTCCTCTTTTCCCAATCTTTGTTTGCCCTCACCAGGCTCTTTTTAAAAAAAAGGATATGCTTGTTCATTCAGTGAATGCTTAAGTGTTTATATGTTGTGACAATATAAGATCCAAATAGGCAGGTTTCCTTCTGAAACAAAGACAGAAATTGCTGGAAAAGCTCAGCAGGTCTGGAAGCATCTGTGAAGAGAAATTGGAGTTAACATTTCTGGTCTGGTGTCTGTTTCTGAGGAAGAGTCACCGGACCTTAAACAATAACTCTGATTTCTCTTCACAGATGCTACTGAGGTTTTCCAGCAATTTCTATTTTTGTTTCTGATTTACAACATCTGCAGTTCTTTCGGTTTTTATTTGAGTTTCCTTTTGATATTTTGTAAAAATGAACATGATTGTTTTTTTATTTCATATAACCTGGTTTAAGATAATGAAATGATCTAACTTAGAGTCTTGAAGTTCTTACAGATGCTCCAAGTTCAAGCGCAAATAGTCTATCTTCCCACTTTGTAATCTAAGAAATTTAAAGGGTATAGAACTTTTGAAGGTTGATGTGACTGATATTAGCCATTTTACTGAGTGAGGCATCATAGCAGTTTAAAGAGGTATGGATGGTTTATCTGTTATTTTGAAGCTGGCTGCTGTGTTGTAATTGTTAAAATTTCTATTGGTGGCATATGGTAAGTTTTTTTAAAAAAACACAGGGTTTGTAACTTGCAAGTTGTTTAGAGAGTGACCAGCACACGGTTGAAAATTCTCTAGTGTCAAATGCTTGTGTCAGTTTGCAAAGAAAATAAACACAGCGTTAGCTGGTTTGTCACATTGCCCATGCATCTGCCTCTAAATAATGTGGTATAATGTTTAGGTGTCTGGCTTATTTGATCAAGGGTTACTGGACTTGAAATGTTAACCCTGCTTTTCTCTCCACAGATGCTGTGAGACTTGCTGGATTTCCTCAGCCCTTTAGTTTTTTTTTCGCCTCCTTGATAAGATTATATCCAGACTTAATCCAATCATAGCCAGAATACCATTGTCTAAGTGATTATGTTTAACAGTTTATATCCACCCAGTTGAATATCCAGCTGTCTGGATGCTTTGCAGATGGTTTAGGAGATAGTCTTTCAAGGCAGTTGTTTCTGGTGAAGATTTGTAGATAAATATGTGCCATTTAATGGCCTTGGAGTATAGATACAGTGTAGAGGCATCATAAGGTATAGTGATTAAGTCACTGGAATGTGGCTTTAGTCTTTCTTAATATTGTGTTAATGGTTTCCATCCAGCAAATTTATAAAGCAATTTTTCAAAAAACATGGTTTACTTCACATTATATATAGGTTGGAAGAAAAAAGATTACCAAACAGAAATTAGTAATTAAGTAAAAAACAACTAATCTTGCACTAAAAGTTAATCAATCCACTCCATGTTCTCAGATGTTCTTTTCTGATTTCCTTGATATTGTTCTTTCCTCAGCGAACTGACTATAAAATATTAAATGGAAAACATTGTTATGAAACCAACCTAGCTTTCTTCTGGGTGAAGTGCATGGCCAATTTTCTTTCCTGGCAAGCCTAATTTTCATGGATGTGGATACTGGGATAGGAGGCCGCATAAGAGGCCCAGCAATCCTTAAAGGGCACTCCAGCTAGGTAATCTGGTATGAAAATTTGGAGTCAAGGAATCCAGTATGTGCCCCGTGAAAGGAGAGCTAACTGAACTGGGGGTGGTGAAGAGTTTGTTACAAAGGCGGTTGGAAGCAGTTGAAGGGGGATTTAGGAATTCTGGAAAAATGGTAACCTGAGAAAGATAACACTCGGGATGGTATCCAGGAATCCTGAGAAAGAGAGGTCACAGGAAAGATTAGATTAGATTAGATTCCCTACAGTGTGGAAACAGGTCCTTCGGCCCAACAAGTCCACACCGACTCTCTGAAAAAGGATCCAGGAGTTGTGAGGAAACAGCAAAGAGACCAGAAGAAAGCAAGGACATGCCAAATGTAACAGAAAGGAAGAATCTTCCACATTGTGTGGCAATCACTGACCGAAGAACTGAAGAAGAGGTTCTTAGCAGTGGATTGGTGCTACATGCAGACTCCATGTTAACAGGGATGGGAGAAGGGGTGGTGGGGAGGAGATGAGCAAGTGTTTAAGCAATCCCAAGTTGAAATGATGTTGGCAGTAGTTAAGGAGTAGAGTCCTGGAGTGAAGAGTGAAAGCCTTTTGAAGGAAGATCAGAGCGTTAATGAAGCTTTTGTGACTCAGACTGCCATTTAATATGTAGTTCATTGTGCTTGACCACAGTTTGCTGATTAATTTTTCGCTCTCATTGATTGTCGATGTTAGAGTGTCAAAATATTGCTTAATTATAGAATAATTCACTTTTAGCCCTTTTGGCATAAGGTAGATATTGGAAGCTATTCTACATTTTTGACTTGATATTGTAAAGTTAAAGTTTGTTAATAAGGATGTGGAATTCCCAAACTTCAAATAAATTTTAAGCAAAAGTTTACTGCTCTGTAATCATAACCAAATTTGGTTCTGGGTCAGGATTCTTAGAAGCACAATTATTGAGTCATAGAGTCATGCAGCATGGAAACAGACCCTTCTGTCCAACTCATCCATGCTGACCAAGTTTCCCAAACCAAACCAGTTCCACTTGCCTGCGTTTGGCCCATATCTTATTCATGTACCTATCGAAACATTTTTTAAATGTTGTAATTATACCTGCATCTACTACTTCCTCTGGCAGTTCATTCCACATATGAACCATCCTCTATGAGAAAAAGTTGCCCCTCAGGTCCCTTTTAAATCTTTCTCCTCTCATCTTAAAAATATGCTCCCTAGTTTTGAACTCCCCCACCTTAGGGAAAGGACCTTTGCTATTCATCTTTTCTGTGCCCCTCATGATTTTATAAACCTTTATAAGATTACCCTTCAAATTCCTACACTCTAGTGAGAAAAGTCCCAGCCTATCCAGCCTCTCCTTATGTCTCAAACTCTCCAGTTCCAGCAACATCCTGTTAAATCTTTTCTGAACTCTCATCAATTTAATATTCTTCCTATAGCATGGTGAGCAGAACTGTACACAGCACTCCAAAAATGGTTTCACTAAAATATTGTATAATCTCAACATGACACCCCAACTTCTATACTCAATTGTCTAAGCAATAAAGGGAAGCCTCCCACTTGCCAGTTGTCCCTTTACCTGCAAATCAACTACAATCAATTTTTGAAAGTTTCTTGAGAAGGAGTAATTTGAAAGTCAGTGTGCACAAGTTATAATTGCTGTGGGAAAACATTTTGGGTGCAGGACAAGTCTGAAGGAGAATTCAATGGCAGTGGAGTGATTGGGTTGGGGAAGGAGAAGTGGGCCAGTCTTGAAGGACAACAGAATAGTTCTGTTTACTGGCAAAGAATATGGCTTAAAAATGAGAAATTTTGGCATATTTTATTTCTGGATGCATTAAATTTGAAGCAAATTGCATTCTTGTGTTTTACTGCTGACTGAAAGTGCCCTGAAGACGAGCATAAATAGCCCAATAATAGCAGTGAAAGGTAGAGGAGGTATTTGACATCTGGTCCAGAGACATGATCTTGATTCTATGATAACTGGTCGTCACATTTGCCTATACTCAATGGTTATGTTTCACCAGATCTTAAATATTATTGGCTGTCATTGCAAAGCATGATGGCCATTGCCTTGGAGAATTAGCTTCATACTGTTTTCAGAACAGCATGGATTAATCTATGACCTAAATCATTTTTTGCCTTTAGTCTAAAGGAGTAAAATATAATCAAGGAATGGAAGGATGCAGAGAATGGTCTCAATTTTGCTCTTGGCAGTGAAAGAATTACTCCTGCATCCAATTGCCTGCAGAATCTTTGCAAGGTTGGCGGGAGAAGCTTATACTAATCAGATGCCTGTTCCAATGTAATGCCTTCTATAGAGGTATTTCTGAGTGAAGCAAGAAATAACTGGGGTCTTTAGCAACCTGATTGAATTACTAATTTGAGGTGTTCGGTGTTGAAAGCTGAAAGGAAAATGCCAGGAAATAAAACTTTGCTTTCCATTCTAATGCAGACAAGAACAAAAACGTGAAGTATATGTGTGAGAGATAAAAGAAAAGATTGGAAAAAATCTAGATATCTGTGGTATTGTTTTTCTTTGAGCATGAGACTTGTAAAACAAGGTAGTGCCATGAAGGTTATTCCATAGTAATTATCACACATTACAGCTTTTAAAACATCTTTCCTAAATGTGGCAACTTAACAATTTCATCTTTTAGTGCACAACTAGTAGGCAATTACATACCAGTTCCATTTGCGTACATATGTATATAACAGGGTTTCTTGACAGCACCTTTTGAATGTCCGTGTTCAACTGTGCCTGTGCAAGCACCAGAAAGTAGAAATTTAATCTTGTAGTAATGACATGGTCATGGCAATAGTCTTGCTATTCGTATTGTAACAGCACTCATGATTTTGTTTATTATTTGATTTGTGGACTTCCTTTTCAAAAAGGAAAAAGTCAGCGCTTAATTTGCATTTAAAGTTTTGCTTGGAATTTTCAGTCTGGAACATTTCCAATTAAGGTTATGTTTAATAGGGCAGAAATGTTTGAAGTAAAAATTTCAGTGATAGCAATCTGACGATTGTGGTTTTACAGCTGCCAGAGGAAATGGTGGAGGCTGGTACAATTGCAGCATTTTAAAAGGCATCAGGATGGCTATATGAATAAGAAGGGTTTGGAAGGATATGAGCCGGGTGTTGGTAGGTGGGACTGGATTGGGTTGGGAAATCTGGTTGGCGTGGACAAATTGGTCTGAAGGGTCTGTTTCCGTGATGTACATCTCTATGATTCTGTGACCAATCTTGCATTTGGGGAATCTAATCAAAATGATATTAACTGCTTTAAAATTGTTCAGTTTTAATTATAGATAAAGAATCAATGTTGGTAATCTGTGATCCTGAATCTTCTGGCTAGCAGAAATGGCAAGTTTTACAAAGTGTGTGCCCTTCTAGTGGGTATATGAAAATCTAATTTGATGGATGACTTTTTTTGCTCACAAGTCCCCTGTTGCTGCTGTTAAGTGATTGCCAGTTGATTGTTTCGTCTGTTATCTGAGATTCTATGTATTTTTACTTTTTTTTTCTGGCAAGTTTAGAAAGACCCTGGTGTAGATATTGCAATACTCTACAGTTATATACCTGCTAACATTTCTGTGGGAATTGCTTTGGCCATTTCCACTGAGTAGAAATCAGGTTCTGCACCAACCTTCAGTCCCTTCTTGTAACCATGTATGTCTTCTTTGTATGTCCAGGATTATGTTTGAATAGTCACTGAAAACATGTTTGGTGTAATTTGTGATGAGGAGGCCAGGTGAGCAGAAAAGTTAATGTATTTCTAGAACGATGGAGAGATTGGGTAGCTGTCTGTTGCTCTAAAGTGGGAGAGACAAACCATTTCTGAGTAGCCTCTGTTTTCCTGAGATTTTACTGCTGATTATAGCGCATCTTCTCGCTCAACCACTGAAGATCGTTAAAATTAATGTTTTTACCCTCATGTTAGTCTGTTTGTCCAAAACAATATAGCTAAAAATCTAATGAATATATCTTGGGGAAGTCGATGGCCTACTGGTATTAAATCACTAGACTATTAATCCAGCAACCCAGGTAATGATCAGGGAACCTGTGTTCAAATCCCACCATAGCAGATGGTGGAGTTTGAATTCAATAACAATCTGGAATCAAGAGCCTAATGGTGACCATGAAACTATTGCCGATTGCTGATTTGTTAATGTTCTTTTGTCGCTTTTGGGCAATTAAGGATGGGCAATAAACGCAGCTTGGCCAGCAATGGCCACGTGAACGAACAAAAATAAAGAAAACCTGGTACAAAGATGTACCAGGTACTGAGTAAGAAATAACTTTTGGTGAGAATGGGATTTGGGATGCAAATCTTAGAATTTAAGAATCTGTTAATATTGGGAGTCAGGGCAAATGATTTTTTTTTCTTTCATTATGTTTTGGGTTGTATTATTTATTGGTCAGCACATTTAGAAATGTTGCATTATAGTGAAAAGTGAAAGCTGGGGTCCAAGCACTGATCCTTGTGCTACCCCACAAGTCACTGCCTACCACTCAGAAAAAGTTTCATTTATTCGCACAGTTTCTTATCTGTCGACCAATTCTTGATACATGCCAATATCTTACCCCCTAGGTGCTTATGAAGTACTGTTATCAAAAATCTTCTGCAAAATCCAAAATACACCATATTCATTGGTTCTGCTTTGCCAATTCTTCCAGTTAGATTTTCAAAACAAAACTCCAGATTTCTAAAAGTCTTTGTTAAATATGATTTGCTTTTCATAAACTCCTGCTGGCTTTGTCCAATTCCAGTAATTGGAGATAGTGAGAACTGCAGATGCTGGATAGTCAGAGTGGATAGAGAGTTGAGCTGGAAAAAGCACAGCAGGTCAAGCAACATCAGAGGAGAAGGGGTTTGATGTTTCACGTCAGTACCTTCATTAGGACTAGGGGAAGGGAAGGGGGCTGTGAAGTAAGTAGAGAGAGGAGGATGAGGTTGGGGGAAAGGTGGGTGGGATAGTGATAGGTGGATGCAGATAAAAAGTGGCTGGGTTGGTCAGTGGGAGGAGTGAAGTGGATAGGTGAGAAGGAAGATGGACAGGTAGGGTCAGATTAAAGGGGCAGGGTGGGTGGGAGAGCTAGGCCTCGGTTGAGGTCGGGGATGATGAGATTTGGAAGTTGGTGAATTCTATGTTAAGGTTGTAAGTATGGTTGTAAGATCCCGAGGCAGAAGATGAGGTGTTACTCTTCCAGTTTGCTTATGGTCTTGTGTTGACTGTGGAGGCAACACAGGATGGCCATGTTGTCGGAGGAGTGGTAGGGGGAGTTGAAATGGATGGTGACTGGAAGGTGGGTTGATTGGAGCGTACAGACCATTAAATGTTCCCTGAAGTGCTCTGCGAGTTTGCGCTCGGTCTCCCCAATGTAGAGGAGACCACATGGAGAGCAATGGATGCGATAAATCAGATTGGAGGAAATGCACTTGAACCTTTGCTGGACTTGGAATAATTCTTTGAGGCCTTGGATGGAGGTGAGGGGATAGGTGTGGGGGCAGGATTTGCACCTCCCGTGGCTGTAGAGGAAAGTTCTGGATGTGGAGGAGCGGTTGATGGGCAGTGTGGTCCACCGCTTCTGCTACCTATGGTCTGACCCCACCACCAAAATGGTATTTCTCTTCCCATCTCTATTTGCTTTTCACTGGGCCCGCTCCCTCCGCAACTCCCACAACCCCTCCTCCACACCCAGAACATTCCCCTGCAGCCACAGGAGGTGCAAAACCTGCCCCCAGACCTACCCCCTCATCTCTGTCCAAGGCCTCAGAATCATTCTAAGTCTGGCAAAGGTTCAGGTGCATTCCTGCCAACCTAATTTATTGCATCCGTTGCTCCTGATGTAGTCTCCTGCACATTGGGAGACCGAGTACAAACTCATGGAGTGTTTCAGGGAACATTTATGGTCTGTATGCACCAATCAACCCTACCTTCTGGTTGCCATCCATTTCAAAACCCCCTCCCACTCCCCCAATGACATGTTATCCCGAGCCGCCTCCACCATCAACACAATGCCACGTGCAAACTGGAGGAAGAACATCTCATCTTCCGCCTCCGGAGTTCACAACCATATGGCCTTAACATAGAATTCACCAGCTTCCGAATCTCCCCAACTCCCACCTCATCCTTAACCCAGCCCTCTCTCTCCCCGTGACCCCCTTAACCTGATCCTACCTATCCAGCTTTCTTTGCACCAAATGCTCCGCATATCTGACCAATCACAGCTACCTCCTACCTGCATCCACCTATCATCATCCTGCCCACCTTTTTCCCAATCCTGCTAATGCTTTCCACATGTTCTGTTTTCACTTTTATAGAATTCTGTTTCGTTTTCTCCATTAATGATGTTAAGCTAATTGGTTTGTAATTTTCTTTTACCTCTATCTTTCCCTTTTTAATACATTGCATTTGCCACATTTCAATCTGTAAGAACCGCTCCAAAGTCTGTAGAATTTTAAAAGATGATAATCAATGCACCTGATATTTCTAAGGCTATGTCCTTTAGTAACCTGGGATATAGATTATCAGGCCGTTGTGATATGTACATCAAGCCCTTTAACCCCAATATTTCTCACCGCCATTTTCTTACATACATTGATTTCCCTCAGTTCAGAAGGTTATGGCGCAGCACCTATTGCAGATTTAGATTAGATTAGATTAGATTAGATTACTTACAGTGTGGAAACAGGCCCTTCGGCCCAACAAGTCCACACCGCCCCGCCGAAGCGTAACCCACCCATACCCCTACCCTTACATCTATATCTATCCCTTACCTAACACTACAGGCAATTTAGCATGGCCAATTCACCTGACCTGCACATCTTTGGACTGTGGGAGGAAACTGGAGCACCCAGAGGAAACCCACGCAGACACGGGGAGAACGTGCAAACTCCACACAGTCAGTCGCCTGAGGCGGGAATTGAACCCGGGTCTCTGGCGCTGTGAGGCAGCAGTGCTAACCACTGTGCCACCGTGCCGCCCACAAGGTGCGCTGTTTTTCATATGATGCCTCAAACTGGCTCTTTGCTTGCTCAGCAGTATTTAATCCCTGCAGCAGTATTTAAGGGTGAGTAGAGTGTTCTTTTGTGTCTTGATCCATGTTTCTCTTCCTAATAAAACTAATAAAACAAATTCTGGTCAATCATTCATTTTGGTATCTTTGGAAATTCTGCACAGATTGATTGTTCTTATATATGACATTGGGTATGTTTGAAAAACAAAGAAATCTTTGGAACTTCTTGAGAACATGCTAACGTACAATATAAATGCAAGACATTTCTGTCATGAATCTCAGTAAATGAAAGCCATAACAGATGTCTGCATTAATGAGACAGAAAATAGAACTTTCTATGAAGAGCAACAAATGCTTCTTATGATGCATTAACTCAAAGCTATTATGCTGATGACTAATATATTTATAAGAACAAATGCGTAATAAAGGAGTATGAATTTAATAGTTATTGTCTGAATGTATATCTCTAGAATAGAAAATTTGATAAATGTGTAGGTTCCACTGTCTGTGATTAAGATATAGCAGGTAAATATTCATATGGCCTGTCTATTGTCATTTGATTTAATGAGAATTTTCTCTTAGAAAATTCCTTTAATTGTATGGGCGAAAAACTATATTTTATTGATCAGGGCAGTCACATTGCTGTAACTGCATGGTTGTATGTAGATGCAGTCCCTACACTGAATTACTGATTTGAGCAGTGCAATGTGTGAAGTTGTATTACAGGAAGAAAAATTATTGGTAGAATTCGGCAGCTCAAGCGATCGACCTTTCGCTAGCTCGTGAAAGAATGACTATCAAAAAAATTTCTGAGAATACAACTGGGAGTGTATAGTCTGGGAAGAATCGTAGATTTGCAGAAGAAACTGAAATATAGAAAATAGGAGAAGGATTAGGCCATTCAGCCTGCAGCATCATTCAACATGATCATAGTAGATCCTCCATCTTAGTGCATATTCCTCTGCTATCGCAATAGTTTCTGAAACCTTTAGCCTTGAGAAGACGAACTATTTCTTAAGTATATTCAGTGACTTCTTCACCAGAGCCTTTTGTGGTTGAGAGTTCCAAATGTTAACTGCTGTCTGAGCACATAAATTTTTCTTTGTCTAAGTGCTAATAGCCTGCCCACATATTCTGGCCAGGGAACCATCATCTCTGCAGTCAGTCCAGCTGTTTCACAATTTATAAATTTCAGTGACATCCCCTTCCAAACTCCCGTGTATACAGACACAATCAATACAATCCTCATTGGAGCATTCTAAACATGACCAATGCAGTCACGTTTTTGTTTCTTTTCAAACATCTGAATTGTTTCAAGGTATTGTTTAAATAACTTAGTAGAAACATTTTGTGGTCATATTTAGGCAACAGAACATAGGAGTGGGGTGGGACTATTGGATTGGGCCATTCTGAGCACAAAATTTGAATACTTCCTTTCCAAATGTGGCAAATTGAGTTGTAGATTAGGATGCATGACAGCAGAATTATCTGAAGTAATAGCTGACATACTGTCTTTTTTAATACCTATGAGCATAGATGAATGTTATAAGAACTTACCAATTGTAATGTGGATCTCTCTGGATCAGAATAAGATTCCTGTCTCATTGCTGAATGATATATAACCAAATTTGTTTTTCCATTTGACTAATTACACACTTTAATTAAATGTCATTTTTGTCATAAAAAGCTGATGTTTTGCTGACAAGGTGGCTTAGTGCTTTGTTTGATTTAGATCCTGTGACAAGGAATGGTAGGACAGAAGTTTCCCCTTATGGTGTCCTACATGGCAAAATTCCAACTAAGCTGAGCAGCGAGGTGGGGGTTGGGGTGGAGAATAATCAGATAATAAAAAGAGAGACAGAACATAGCAGCTGAGCCAACCCATGCTGTTCATGTATATCTCCCAGCAGCTGGTTCAGGAGCAGGATTGGCAGGTTGTATGCACATCTTAAGAGTGAGCATTGAACAGAAGGGTCTAAAGTTAGGATCAACACATTTTCTTTTCTCCCCTGAGATGCTTTTACTAATGCAAAGTATATTAATGGATATCACCAATAGTTTGAATGATATCTATCGCAATGAAAAGCGGGGAGCCTTGTCGAATTGCAATTCTGAGCAAAGAAATTAAATTAGAAAATGTTATTGGAACTACTAAAAAAAAGAGAACGGTCTAAAATTCAGACCTAATCTGAAGTTTACTCCAACGTTGCTGCTCTGTATTTGCTGAATGCTGAAGATTGGTGGGATATTACTGAGCTTTCATAGTCAAATTAAATTTTACTAAAAGTAACATTGTAGTTTCGAAGAAACAAAAATACCACATGTTCAGCCATGATATTTGAAAGAAATTCCACTGCTTTTTGTTTGTGAAGATCCTGACTGTATATCTGGAGAATGTACCAAATGCAATGGTATGTTGGTAGGTGACAGGATAGCATAGCAGTATTCTAATTTTTAAGAATAAAACTGAAATGAACATGATTATTTGGGTGTTTGACAGTCTTGATGCTAAATGTGAAACTGAACATCCTGAGCGATGGCACCTCCAAATAATGAGTTTACTATTGTATAACTGGAGAGAGTTTGACTTTTATGAACTGCAAAGTGAAAATATCTAAGAAAAGGGTGATTCTTTAGAACTGAGATGGGGAGCAATTTCTCCAGCCAGAAGGTGGTGAATCATCGCCACAGAAGGCAGCGTAGGCCAAGTTATTGATTATAATAATGATGGAGATATGGTTGTTGATTAGTAAAGTAATCAATGTTATGGGGAAAAGACAGGAAAAAGATATTGGCCATGATCAAATGACAGAGCAGACTTAATGGGCTGAATGGCCTAATTTTGCTCCTATATCTTACAGTCTTACAGGGCAAAAGCTGGAAAGTCGGCTTGAGAATTACCAAATCCACCGTGGTCTCGTTGAATGGTGGAGCAGACTTGATGGGCTGATTAGCCTGCTTCTGCTCCTACGTCTTATGGTCTGTAGCCAAAAACCATCCAACCATCAAAATTCTTGCAGGCACAAGGTGGCTCTGTTTGACTGTGTTGCTCGAACTGCAGTTTTATTGTGCTGTGTACAACCCACATCTAAATTAAATTTCAAGATTGTGAAATACTCTTCAATTGTACTGTGTATCCTTCAGTAACTGATCGAAACATCTTATCTGCTGAATTGCTTTTCATTCCATTCCTTCCATTTACGCTTTTGTAATAATTTTGTTTGACATTGAATTTTGAAAGCAGTGGCAATTTGAAAGTGAACAGAAATTTAACTTTTCAACCTTTTTTTTTCATTGCATAATCTCTTTGTTTATAGTGTTTTCTTTCACAAAGTGCAATGTGGGGAAGTAATTTTGAATATTTAAGTGTTCCAAATACAAATGTTCACGTACAACAAAAAGAATGCCCTGCTTTTAGTTCAATGTTGTTTAATTTGTTAATTCAATTTTATTAGCACAAGATGAATGAGTTAGTCATTGACTTTGTTATTTAAACTGGAAAATTATAATTCTGTGACTTTGAGTCTCACTGTTATGGGAAAGCTTTCCAGGCAAGAAAATCTTTTTGGTTCCTGTAGATAAGTCTTTCAGGTAGTGAATTTACACAAAAAAATTTTCAATGAGTGACCCATCGTGATGGTGTACAGTTGATGTACCCTATAAATGTTGAGGATGGGTGTAATCCACAATTTAAAATCAATATATAAATAAATTTAGGTACTATGTAATAAAGAATTGAACTTGGTGTTGGAATTAATATATTTAATGCTATTAAAGGAACAGTCAAAATTCTAGTTGCCTGGCTTAAGAGCTAATTCTAAACTTTGAGAATTCTTAAAAAATAATACTGTGGCTAACTGCAATGGAAAATGTACATCTTTTTCACGAAGTTAAGAAATTAGCCATTTTGACGCATGGTCAGTGTTACTTATTGTATTGAGATCATATTAAATGAATATGATGATGGTGATGGTAAATGAAAATGAATGATAATGTTAGCACAATAGAAAGCGAAGGCCTTGGTTCAAGAGCCCAGATGAATAGAAATGAGAAATGATAAATATTGGAAATCATTTGTTGGAGTTGTGTAAGGCTCCCTAACAGTAACTACACAGTAGGATGCAACACAAAGGAAGAAATAATGAAAGCTTGATGATAATCACAGGAGATTTTAATCTACATATCAACTGGAAAAGTAAGTTGTGCAAAGGTATTCATAAACATATTTTTGGGATAGCTCCTGAGAAAAATAGCAGGCTAAACTAGACCTGTTATTGTGTAATGTGATAGTATTAATTAATTAATGGCTGTGTTTCTGACACCACATAAATGCACTGTGCTCTGTTTAAATTTGCACTTGTGCACTTAGAAGAGATGGGAGACTGTGAAAGAGGGAGACAGAAACTACATGCCAGTCAGGTTAACATTGAGCATTGGGAAAATGTTAGAAACTATTTTTATAAAAACGTTTATAGCAGGGCACTTGGATAGGTTCCAGGTAATCAGGTAGTGTCAATGTGGTTTTTGTGAAAGGGAAATCATGTTTGACCATATTATTGGAGTTCATTGAGGAGGTAAAGCATGCTCTGGATAAAAGGAACCATTGGATATTTTGTTCCTTAGATTTGCATTACTGGTAGATAGGGTGGTTAAGAAGGCATTTAGCAAACTTGCCTTCATTACTCTGACCATTGAGCATAGGAGTTGAGATGTCATGTTGAGGTTGTACAGGACATTGGTGAGGCTACCTTTAGAGTACTATGTATGGTTCTGTTTGCCCTGCTATCGGAAGGATATTATTAAATTGCAGAGGGTTCACAAATGATTTACCAGGATGTTGCCTGAAGTGGAGGGTTTGAGTTATAAGGAGATCTGGATGGGCTGGCACTTTTTTCACTGGAATGTAGGAGGCTGAGGGGTTACCTTATAGAGATTTATAACATCACGAGGAGCGTAAATAAAGTATTTTCCCTAGGGTAGGGAAGTTCAAAACTAGGGTGCATATTTTTAAGGTGAGAGGAGAAAAATTTAAAAGGGACCTGAGGGGGATCGTTTTCATATTTGAGGGTGGTTCAAATCTGGAATGAACTGCTATACAAAGTGGTAGATACAGATATAGTCATGACATTTAAAAGACATTTGGATAGGTACATCAATAGGAAAGGTTTGGACGGATATGGGCCAAATGCAGGCAAGTTGAATTGATTTAGTTTGGGAAGCTTGGTAGGCATGAATGAGTTGGGCCTGAACAATCTGTTTCCATATTGTAGTCTCTGTGCCTCTAAGATTAAAGGTTGTGACAGATATTAAAAGCTCATGCTGCATGGGTATCTTATTGGAATGCAATGAAAATTGTCTGGCTAATAGGAAGTAGAGAGGAGGCAGAGAGGAAGCACATAACAGTACTTTTCACCTTGGCAAGATATGACAAGTGGTGTGCCAGAGGGATCTGTGTTGGGGTTTCAACTATTTAAAAGAAATTACTTGGATGCAGGAATAGATGGTAGCCGAATTTGATGATGACTCAAAGGTAAAAGGAATTTTGGAATGAGTATAAGCACATCAGCCTGTTCAGCCTCTTCTCCCATTTAATTCAATAATAACTGATTAAACACTTCACACTATCCTAAGAAGCTCTTTACGCCATTAGTAATCAGAAATTTGTCAACTTCTATCTTAAATATATTTAAGACTGAGCTTCCTCGGCCCTCTCGGGTAGGGAATTCCAAAGATTCTAAACATTCTGAGTAAATGAAATTCTCCTTATTTGGTCTGAAATGGCATGCTCCTTATTTTTAAATAGTGCCTTCTGGTTCTAGGCTCCCCCACCAGGATAACAACATATTTGCATTTACCATGTATTTAAGTATTGTGTAGATCTCAATGAGGTTGTTTTTTATTCTTTGTAACTCCAGCCTAGCTTGCCAGTATTTCATTGTTGGACTGTTCTACCATTCCAGGAACAACTAGGAGAAAGTGAGGGGAGCAAGTCTGGTTAACATTAGTTGCACTCCCTGAATAACAGTAATATCTTTCCTGAGGTAAGCAGATAAAAACTGCCCACACTATTCCAGGTGTAGCCTAACCTAGCCTGTATACGATAGAAGCAAGGCTTCTATTCAAGTGCTCTCCCCACACATTCCAAACCAGATTCTAGATTAGAGTGGTACTGGAAAAGCACAGGAGTTCAGGCAGCATCCGAGGAGCAGGAAAATCAACGTTTTGGGCAAAACCCCTTCATCAGGAACCAAAACAATGATTTTCCTGCTCCTGGGATGCTGCCTGAACAGCTGTGCTTTTCCACCACCACTCTAATCTAGAATCTTAATTCATACCAGTACACTGCCTCCTATCCCATGTGCTTTAACTTTGCTAACCAACGTCCTATCAAAAACCTTTGAAATTCCAATTTACTATGTCTATCAACTCCCTTTATCAACTTTGTTGGCAATACTCTCAAAAGTCTCCAACAGGTTTATCAGTTGCAGTTTCCATTTGCAAATTCATGCTGATTATGCCCAATCAGATCATTTTTATGCAAATACACATATACTGGTACAAGGTTAACACGTCTGTAGTTCCCTGCTTTCCCTCTTGTTCTTTTCTTAAATGGTGGGCTTATATTTCTTAGCTTTAAATCTGCAGGAGCCATTCCCAAATCTCTAGAATTTTGGAAGATCATTATAAATTGATAATGTTTCTGGCCACCTCCTTCAAAACTCTAGAATCTGGACTGTCAGTTCCTGAGGATTTATCAACGTGCAGCCCCATTAAACACTCCAGTGCAGTCATTTTATTAATACTAATTTCCTTCAAATCCTTATTCTCTCTAGATGCTTGGATCTTGATTCTGGGCGATTTCCTACATCTTCCTCCATGAAAACAGACACCAAGTAATCATTTAGTTCCTCTCCCATTTCTCTATTCCCCATTATAAGGACTCCTGACTCTGCCTGTATTGGCCATAAATTCATTAACCAAACATTTCCTTTTTACATAACTGTAGAAGTTTTTAGAGGCAGTTTATATCTTTTTTGCCAGATTGCAGTTATAATCTGTTCTTCCTTGCAGTTTCTGGCTCTCTTTTTGTTCCTGTATTCTAAGAACTTCCCTTCCTCAGATTTATTACTATTTCTGGCTACTTCACAAACTTTCTCTTTGAAATTTAATGCTACTTGCTTCTCTCACATTTATATCATATCCCACACTACCAATAATATTTAGTAACATATAAGTCACTCCAACCAATGTCTGCTGCTCCTTGCTGTTTCTTTGTTCTGTCCAAACAGATTCCACATGATGTTCTTCTGATCTGAGATCTTCCCTTGCTAATATACTGATTTCATCTCTTGTTGTCAGTGTAAGCATACCTCATTTTCCTTTTTACTATCCTTGCAGCAATTATATAATTACATACACATCTGTTTGTCTATGGACGAGAATGGGATAGTGTAGGTTAGATGGCCTTCAGATTGGTTCCACAGGTCAGCGCAACATCGAGAGCTGAAGGGCCTGTACTGCGCTGTAATGTTTTTATGTACCCTTGGATCTTCTGCCTTGTTGCTGTGAGCATTGAGGTAGGGTGCCCTTCGTCTTTTTTTTGACATTGTTCTGCATTTGAATATATGCATTGCTCAGCCTTGTTTCTCTTGTCTTGAGGTCTCCCTAGCAACCTTTCTATTTCCTATTACCAACCTTACTTCCTTTGTATTTGGTCTATCTCTCAGGTTTCCATTTTCCCCCCACAAGGTATTTTAAGCTCCCCTCAAACACATTAGCAAATCTCTGTGTGAGGATATCAGTCCTAGTCCTTTTAAAGATGTAATTCATCTATCTTTAACAGATCGCACCTGCCCTAGTACTGGTCCTAATGCCTTAGAAATCTGATTCTCTCCCTCTAACACCAGTTCTTTAGCCACGTGTTCATTCGATTGATCAATCTGTTCATTTGTTCACTAGCACATGGCACAGGGGTAATCTTCAGATTATCAATTTTGAGGTTCTGCTTTCTAGTTTCCTTCTTAACTCCACCTCCTTCTACATGTTATCCGTGTAGACCTCTGCCTTGCAGATGCACAACAGATACTCCAGCAATTGCTCAAGTTTTGGAACCCGGAGCTCAAACCTGTGCAGTTGGTGACACCACTTACAGGTATTGTCTAAGGTACGTGGTATGTTCATGACTTTATGCATGCCACAGGGTGTGTACTTCACTTGGCAAGATCTGGAGAAGCACAGATAACTCAGAGAAGTGCAGGTATCTTAAAGGCTTGTAAGGCTAGAGGGAAGTACAGAAATAAAGCCAAGAGAGGCAATGAAGGATTTGAAAGCAATGATAAGAATCCTGATAATTAAGACATTGTTCATCCAGAACTCAATAATATGCCAGCATGCAGAGGATGGGAGTTAGTGAGAACTACAGAATTGTTTGGAAAGTCAGTCCCCAATCCTATACATGCCACACCTTCCACTGTTTACATCTCTTCATTCCTTTATGATGATCCCATCTGATAGTAGTAGTGGACAAGTTAGATCACAGAGTGAAATCTGGATTGATAAACTTTGTATTTTACTTTTGTAATTTGGTCACCATGGTGGTCAGTAATTAGACAGTCACAAGAGACTGCAAATGTACTTTTAACAAAACATACATTTATTACATCAAAGAAAAGTACATTATACATGTACAACAACCTGAAAAGGTCTCATCATTGTTACGACCCCAGCTAATGATATTACAGAACAAGTCAGATCCCAGGCTGAATTTTGCTTGATAGATCATATTTTATTCGTACTTAATTAAAACCCCTCATTTACACAAATCAAACTGTGCCATATTGAAAAATCCAGACTTTTGAATAAATCATACTAAAATATATAAATGGCAAACTTTTTTATTAACTGGTACCAATGGGACGAGCAATAGTCATAGTCATAGAGATGTACAGCATGGAAACAGACCCTTCGGTCCAACCCGTCCATGCCGACCAGATATCCCAAACCAATCTAGTCCCACCTGCCAGCACCCGGCCCATATCCCTCCAAACCCATTCTATTCATATACCCATCCAAATGCCTCTTAAATGTTGCAATTGTACCAGCCTCCACTACATCCTCTGGCAGCTCATTCCATACACATACAACCCTCTGCATGAAAAAGTCACCCCTTAGGTCTCTTTTATATCTTTCCCCTCTCACCCTAAACCTATGCCCCCTAGTTCTGGACTCCCCGACCCCAGGGAAAAGATTCTCTATTTATCCTATCCATGCCCCTCATAATTTTGTAAACCTCTACAAGGTCACCCCTCAGCTTCCGACGCTCCAGGGAAAACAGCCCCAGCCTGTTCAGCATCTCCGTATAGCTCAAATCCTCCAACCCTGGCAACATCCTTGTAAATCTTTTCTGAACCCTTTCAAGTTTCACAACATCTTTCCGGTAGGAAGGAGACCAGAATTGCACGCAATATTCCAACAGTGGCCTAACCAATGTCCTGTACAGCTGCAACATGACCTCCCAACTCCTGTACTCAATACTCTGACCAATAAAGGAAAGCATACCAAATGCCTTCTTCACTATCCTATCTACCTGGGACTCTACTTTCAAGGAGCTATGAACCTGCACTCCAAGATCTCTTTGTTCAGCAACACTCCCGAGGACCTTACCATTAAGTGTATAAGTCCTGCTAAGATTTGCTTTCCCAAAATGTAGCACCTCGTATTTATCTGAATTGAACTCCAACTGCCACTTCTCAGCCCATCTTAGAGCTTCCATTACTATCACTCTTGGATTTTTGGTTACATTCAGCCTGGCTGCTGAGTAACATTGAGTACAGGTGTCTCCTGCAGGTCTGGCTCTCTTCCCTTCTGAAAGATGAGTTAAGAAAAGTATGTAGGTAGGAAAATAAGTTGTGAAGATGACATAAGGAAGCTACAAAAAGCTATAGATTAGGTTAAGTGAGTGGACAAAGTTATAATGAATTAGTATATTATTGGAAAATATGAAATTGTCCACTTTGGCAGAAAGAATGAAGAAGAAAGCATATCCAACTGGTGAAAATTGCAAAGTTGTCATATAGAGGAGTTGTGCATCAATCACAAAGGATTAGTGTGCAGGTACAGCAAATAATCAGGAAAGCAGATAGAATGGTATCTTTTATCACGAGGGATATTCAATTCTAAATAGAAAGTTTATGCTTCAGTTTTACAGGAAATGGTGAGATTGCATTTGGCGTACTTTGCACAGTAGTATTCTCCTTATTTAAAGAAGGATGCAAATGCAGTTCAGATAAAGTGGAATAGACTAATACTTTGGGGACAGTATGTTGTTCATAGGATATTGTTGGGTGAGGCATGATTGTATTGTCATTGAATGTCTGTTGGGAGTGGATGAGGGGAGGAATTAGCTTCTTGCTGTTTGGTGACAGTTATTGCTTGGCACTTTTGTAACATAAGTATTGCTTCCATCAATATCCCAAGTTTACACGTTATTCAGGTTTTGCTGCATGGAGTGATTGAGAATTGCAGATGCTAGTAGGTCAGAGTTATAAAATGTGGAGCTGAAAGCACAGCAGGTCAAGCAGCATTGCAAGAGGAAGAGTGTTGACGTTTTGGTAGGACCTTTGATTAGGACTAGCTGAAGGGCTTGATGAAAGATCCTGCCTGAAATGTCAACTCCTCTGCTCTTCTGATGCTGCTTGACTGTCTATGATTTTTCCAGCTCCAGGTTTTGCTGCATGTGGACTTGGAAGCCTTTAGTATCTGTGGAGTGAATTAAAATGGAGTTTTTCGCTACAGTCATCAGTGGGCATCCCCATTCCTGACTTTGTAATGGAAAGAAGCTTATTGATAAAACAGCTGAAGATAGCTGGGCCAAGGATGCTGCTTGAGGAACTTTTGTAGTGATATCCCGGGGCTGAGCAGACTGGAAGAAGAAACTAGGACTGGAGGCTGAAAGAGATCTGGAACTGATTTGTTTATTTGAGACTAGTCATTGCAAAGCAGCTAGCAAAAATTAGAATACTAAGCCTAACTACCATATTTGTAGAATTTGGGTTTTAAATGCTGCAATATCTATCACAGTTGCAACTAAATCAATATCTTGGATGTGACGTTCTGATCTGATCACTATGTGAGTCGATGATTTAAAGTCCTAGATACTGTTGAGAAAGTAGGTAAGGTTTAGACTGTTATGAAGAAAGTCAGTCTATTTAGCATGAAGTTAGATGAATGTGAAAAACCTTATTGCGCTACGTAAGTTTATAAAATCAAATGTTAATCCATACACCATTTAAAAAAAATCCATGTCAGGGGTAGATTGCAGAAAATGTGGTTTAAAACCTGGAATCGGCTTCTCTGGAAATTTTGAAGAATGAGTTGAATGCCGAAATTCCAGGAGTTAGAATTTCTGAAGAAGTATAAACTTGATCATCACATCAGTATTGATGTTAATGAAACTAAACAGTGCTTTTACTTAAGGATTACATGAAATACAAGAACCACCAACTGATCTTGTTAATTTGTTAAAACTGGTAATTACTTTTTTGACCTTTCACTCCACCTTTTTAGTTTTTAGTCCTTTTTCAGAGGCACAATTACCCTGTTTGAAATACATTTAGCTATTTCCCAGCAGAGTGGTTCGTTCAAGTCTTTAGCTTTCTGTCTGTAATTAATACCAAATATTGACTCATCTGTATGCCCTTTTCCTCTTCCATTTGCCATCTCTGCCAGTGGCACAAATGAGCTAAGAAACTTGCGCTGTGTGAAACTGCATATTGCAGGCTGATGGTGTACCAAGGCACTACATGAGTGTAACACCGAGATTTCTAATTGTTATTAATCCTCAGATGTTTCAAGTTTATCTCATTACTTAACTCATCAAATATTCCATGCTGTTTTTCCTGACCATCACTCTTTTTGGATGAGCAGTCACTTCCCTGAGAGCACAATAACAGAATGCTGAAATTGCTTGTATTTCTTGTTGATCCCTTGAATATTAGCAAGCTTTTAACATGCTTTAAAAGTGTCAACATCAAGGTATTTGTAGAAAAGTCTCAGTGATGATATTGTCATTTGTGACAACATAATTGTTCATTGAGTCAGAAAATCCAATACATGGGAGAACTGTAAAGATTGCAAAGTAAGTATAGCTTATCTCATTTGTTTACATATGTATTCTTTTTACTTAGGGTAAGTGAACTAAATAATTTCTTTCTGTCTCTTTCCCAGAATAATTGTGACTAATTGTTTGCACTGGGCAGTTACTGTCTAATCTTATTTTCACTTATGATCTTTGTCAATTAAAATACTTGGAGAAAATGAGGACTGCAGATGCTGGAGATCAGAGTCAAAAAGTGTGGTGCTGGAAAAGCGCAGCTGGTCAGACAGCATTCGAGGAGCAGGCGAATAGACAGTTCGAACATCAGCCCTTCATTGTTGATTCTCCTGCTTCTTGGATGCTGCCTGACCGGCTGTGATGATCTAGCACCACACTTTTTGACAATTAAAGTACTTGTCATATTCTAATTTATAAATGGGGTATTAAGTAAGAGTGAAGAGCCAATTTTCAGTTTTGCAAGTGAAGTTCAAAGCCTAGTTTTATTTTTGTGAGTGATCTTCTACATTTGGCTTGCTATATGCACTGACATTGCAAGGTGGTCAAACTAATTTGGAATGAATCCAGGTTATAGATATGTGGTACTTCTTTTATGTTCCTGAAAATAATTGATCCAGCAAAAAGTACTGTTTCTGTAAAGAATAGAACTTAAAAGTGGTTTGTCATAATCTTCATTACTGTAATGGACTGCTATAAACTGTACTTTGGTTTTCCCTTGGAAATTTCTGGTAGAAATTGTGTGTTATTTTAATGAATATTTTATAAATGGCACCCCCACCCCTACAAAAATATCATATTGCTGTTGATGTAAAGTGTTACAGTTCCATTCATAGTTATTCTGATGGTGGGCCATCTTGAACCCCTACAGATCTACTATTGATTGATTGTGCTTCCATATTTAGTTGTCAGTATTACAACTGTTCAGTGTAGGTATCACTTAATATTTAAATAGCAATGCTACATGTTTATAAAAAAGAGAAAACCGTGGCATCTGGTGTGGTTTATCGGATGCATAATCTAATAGCATCTGATTTGGTTGAATTTGGTCTACATTTGTTGCTGCTGAATGATTTTATGATTCATCTGTTACTTCAAAATGAAACTGCCATTTGATAGAAAACAATCTGACTAATGGAATACGTTTTATGGGTTCAATCTTTTATATATTTGGACACTCATTTTACAAATGACACTGCTTATTATGAATATTCCAACTGCATATTGAAAACACAAAGCTGATAATTTGAACTGTGTCCACAGGAAACCTGGATTTATCATGGGAACTTTGAAATACTTGCATGCAATAATTTCTTTCTCATGTTGTGGCTTTCTGATTTGTATAAAAAGAAATGTTCCTGAGGATTTCCAAAATATTTGCTGCAATCCATTCTATTAAGCCAGAAAAAAAACATTGGTAAAGTCAAAATACTGGGAATGCTGGAGGTCTGAAAGAAGTGCAGAGAATGCTAGAGCAACTCAGTAGGTTTGATAGCATCCATGGAAAGAGAAACAGTCAATGTTTCGAGTCCAGTTCTGAAGAAGAGTCATTCTGGACTTGAAATGTTAACTCTGTTTCTCTCTCCATAAATAACTTTGCCATTTATTTGCAAGAGGAAGGTTATTTAAGAAGATGGACACTTGGATCTAAAGAGAATGATGTATGGGTAGTGAAATAAACTATAGCTTTGGTAGTTAGATAATTAGCAGTTGAACTGATGGAAGGCACCACAGAAGAGAGGTGTTATAGAAGGGTGCTTTGGTGGTTAGATGGTATTCTGAACGAACAAAATAGAGAATATGTAATACATCATGATCATAGCCACACAGACAATGTCTAAGACTTCAACTTATTCTTCCATGAGTTATGGGCGTCATTAGTCAAGGCAGCATTCCTTGCCTGTCCCTAATTGCCATTGAGCTAAGTGGATTTCTAGGACCATTTCAGAGGGTGTTTAAGAGTCAACTACATTGCTGTGGTCAGAGTCACATGAAAGGCAGGCTAGGTAAAGATGGTTGATTTTCTTCTCTAAAGCACTTGAGGGAATGATATGGGTTCTTGCTGTCATCATCACTGGGACTAATTTTCAAATTTGATTGAATTTAAATTTCAACAGCTGACTTGGTATGATTTTAAACCTTTATCACCAGAGCATTGCAACTATGCTTCTGGATTACTAGAATGGTGATAATACCACTGTTCCATCATTGGGTTTATAGTTGAGGTAGAGACCTGATTGGAGAAACGGAAGTGGAATTTCAGAAAAGATAAGTTTAGGATTTGAAGTGTTCAAGAGGAAAGGGAATTGCTGGTGGGAGTAGTATTTCATAAACAGTGGCTAATTGACTGTGTGTTACAGGAAGAGGGATTGATGGTAGTTTGGAAGGGAGGGGGGTGTCCTTGAGCAGAGGAGTTACTGAAATGTAAGCCAACGTGGGAAGAAGAGGTTGTATTGCTGCATGTGAATGCACATAATGTGAATATGATGAAGGATGTTGAAGATAATTCTCTTGGATGACATGAGTTTGGACTGGACCCGTGGAAGCTCGAAGAGTAGTTGGAAAGAGACACCGATTCTGCACCAGTGTAGGGGTAAGTTTGGCTTAGTGGACAAAGAAGGAGGCAGCCAAGGCATCTGAATATTATTGAACGTACTGAGCATTGATCTGATGAATAATATTCAAATCTCAATTATAATTTCACATTTTAGCAAGTGCATTGATTAAGGACAGATTGTGGCTTACTACGGTTCGGCCAAATAATTTTCAGTGTATGTTTAAAGCTGTAAAAACAATGAATTTTCACAGGCTCTCTCTCTCTGTGCTACCTCTCCTCCTCCACATGATTTTTTTGTTATCCAGGACTATGAACCAACCTAACGATGTAATGCATGGTGACTTGCAGTTTTTGATTGTTCCACTTGGCAACAATAACAGATAATAAGTCCACAATAACCAATAAATCCATATAAATCCAAACAATAAATTGCACACACAATAAGTCCCCAGTAACACAGTGACTTAAGTGTAAAATTTTATTTTGTGGAATCCAGTACTTGGCTTGGTACTGGTTCTCAATTCTTTAATGAGCCAACACTGGGAGAGTCAACCTCTGAAAAGATTCTGGGGTAGCACTCTGTCTTGGAGGATTTGTCAGATTTTTATACATTATAAAGCATTAGACAGTACATTACTTGAATTCCAAAATGTCTGTTTAAGACAAACACTGTTTTTCACACATTGCAAGAAATTACAGAGAATTGTGAATGTAGCACACTCCATCAAGAAATTCAGCCTTTCTTCCATTATTCCATCTATTCATCCTGCTGCCTTGAGAAAACAGCCACTGTAATTATTGACCCTTCCACCTTCTTCCATCAGGCAGAAGGTACAAAAGTTTGAAAATATGTATCAAGAGATTCAAGAGCAACTTCTTCTCCACTATTATCAAACTTCTGAATGGTCTTCTCATACATTAGAGTTGATTTTTCTCTGTATCAGTAACACTGTAATCAGTTCTTTTACCCTGATGTACTTAAGTAAGCTATGATTTGCCTGGATAGTATATAAAACAATACTTTTCGGTGTATCTCTGTATGTGACAATAATAAATCAAATCAAAAATTACAAGGTGCCAGTTAGCCTATTGTCACTCCTAGGTGCTAGGTGCTATCCTATCTTCTCTCTGAAGCTTGTGCTTCATTCCCATCCTTTAGTAAACTGCATTGCTTTATCTTTCTTAATTTGGTACGGGGTCATCTACATATTCCATATCCAATTTAAGGCCTCTGGGTTAATGCTGGTTTCGGCACAGTGCATTTTCACAGAAATCTGAGCATGTTTATGTGATTTAATTAGCTTTTCTTTAAAATTTGATTACTTTCTTGAATAAGAACAAGTAAATCATTTGCATGATTATTGCTTAAGAAGTTAACTAAAACTCTCTACCTTATTCTAAACTAAGGTTGAACTTTGTTGTTTTACAGATTAACTTATATTATACCAAATTTCCCTCTAAAGCACTTTATTAGCCGAAGGAAGAGGAAATACTGTACATTGTACAATGAAAATTTGTAATTTATTTTTATTAGGGAACTAGGTTTGAAAGCAGAGTTAGTGCTTTTCTTGGTTTTAGTTTTGAAGGTGAGTTTTTTCCCAAAGGTAAGCAATTTTAACAGTCAGTGTGTAATTTTCTTTAAACGAGGAGTTCAAGATTACTTTTCCAAGAAATCATATGACAAGCTAAATGACTTAATAAGTTATCTTCTGAAATAATTGCTACATATTGTTCACTTGTGGATTAATAATTAGAGAAGGGGAGAAACAGGCAGAGTGCAGAAAGAAAGATTTATACCAGTGATGGGCAGTTTATTTTATGGTCGTCTTCAGGCCACCATATTAGGAACATGTCTTGAGCTGTTTGGAGTCAATCTCTCAGAATAATCAGCTCATTAGCTTGCCTGTATGTCTTGAGACGTGACTGAGAGTATTGCATGTGACGAATGTGCAGAAAGTTGCCGAAAGAAAATGCTTTTGTGGAATTAGGAGATGTATTATCAGATTGTTTGTTTGATATCTTTGACTAAAGTTATGCACAGTTAGCAGAGAAGTTAGAGGTAGAAATCAAACCAGAATCTTGTGAATTTGTGATGTTTACCTGGCATTTAGATCTTTTAAAATAATCGTTCAGGGGATGTGGGATTTTCTGGATGGCTAACACTTATTGCCCATCCCTTGTTGTCCTTGAAAAGATGGCGGTGAGCTGCTGCCTTGAGATCCTAGAGTCCATGTAGTGGAGTCAGGGAGGATGTTCTCTGATTTTGACTCCGTGACGCTGAAGGAATGCAAATATATTTCGAAGTCAGAATGATAATGGTGGAAGAGGAACTTGTGGCTGGTGGCATTCCCGTGTATCTGCTATCCTTGTATTTCTAAATGGTTGTGGTCATGGGTTTTGTGGGTATTGGGAGCCTTGGTGAATTTCTGCAATGCATAAAGTACAGTAGATGGTACACACTACTGCTATTGAGAGTCATTGGAGGGGGTGAATGTTTGTGGATGTGGTGACAATCAAGGAGGCTGCTTTTTCCTGAATGGCGTCAAGCTACTTGATCTGCACTCATCCAGAAAGTGGAGAGTATTTTACACTTGTGATTTGTGCTGTGCAGATGGATCAGCTTTAGGAAGAAGCAAATTGCTTGCTACAGCATTCCCTGCTTCTGACTTGTTATGACTAGTCCAGTTTCTGGTCAGTGTTTATCCTTGATGTGGACAAAGGGGGTTTCAATGAAGTTATTGCTATTGAAACTCAAGGGACAGTGGTTATGTTACCTGACGCTTGTATAGTGCAAATGTTGCTTGTCATTTGTCAGCCCAGGCCTAAGGTACTGAGAGAAACCTAAACTTGATGTGCTACCACTAGAATTAGCAAAGATTCATTTTCAACTTTATTTAGGAAATTTTTAAATTAACTTTAAAAGTCAGAAAGAGGAATGCAAAGACTTGAGTTTGAGAAAAAAGAGACAGAGGGGAGAAAAGCTTAATTTGGAATTTAAAAATGCCAAAGGAAAAATAAATGGAAAGGGAATTGTAATTTTTTTAAAAAAGAGCTTGAATCCGAATGAGAGAAGGAAAAACAAAGAAATGGAGAAGGAAATAGAATTTAAATGAGACCTTGAACTCCAGACAGGTAGGGAAATCATCGTCATGAGTTGGCTAGAGAAAAGCTCAGTAAAAGAGAAAAGAATCTGCAGCAGCTCAGTGGATGGTTCTCATTCCAGTGAGGGATTTACTTATTTAGAAATCAACATTTGCTCTGTAAATGGACAGAGGATGGAATTAAAAGATATTTCACTTTATTTGAAAGGGTAGCTGGAAGATGAAGTGGCCAAAGGATGTCTGAACCTCTACTGTTACAGTTGAGAAGTGTGGTGCTGGAAAAGCACAGCAGATCAGGCAGCATCTGAGGAGCGGGAGAATACAGGTTGGGGGTATAAAGCCCTTTATCGGGAATGGGATGGGAGGGGTCTGAGAGATAAATAGGAGTGTGGATCTGGAGGGGTGGGCGAAGGTAGCTGGGAAGGCGAAAAGTAGATGTAGGTAGGGGGTGATGATGGTAGGTCAGAGGGGACAGTGGAGTGGATAGGTGGGAAGGAAGATGGACAAGTAGGACAGTTAAAGAGGGTTGTGCCGAGTTGGAGGGTTGGATCTGGGATGAGGGGAGATGAGGAAGCTGGTGAAATCGATATTGATGACATATAGTTGGAGGCTCCCAAGGCAGAAGATGAAGCGTTCTTCCTTCAGGCTTCGGTGGCTTGGATTTGGCAGTGGAGGTGACCCAGGACATGCATGTCCTTGGAAGAATGGGAGGTGGAGTTGAAGTAGTTGGTTACATAGTAGTGGGGTTGTTTTGGTGCATGTGTCCCAGAGATGTTCCTTGAAACATTCCGCGAGTTGGCGTCCTGTCTTCCCAATGTAGAGGAGACCATATTGAGAGCAACAGATGCAGTAAATTAGGTGTTTGGATGTGCAGGAAAATCTCTGCAGGATGTGGAAGGATCCTTTGAGACCTTGGACGGAGGTGGGGGGGAGGGGAAGGTATGGTTGCAGGTTTTACAACTCTTACGGCAGCAAGAGAAGGTGCCGCGAGTGGAGGGTGGGGTTCGTTTACCTATTACCTTCCCAGCCACCTCCCCCAGCCCCACCCCCACCCTCCTGTTTATCTCTCAGTTCCCTCCGCCCCACCAAAACCTCCCCCAACCGCCACATTCATGATCAAGCGTTTATGCCCAAAGCACTGATTCTCCTGCTGTTTAGATGCTGCTTGACCTGTGCTTCTCCAGCCCCACACTTTTCAATTCTAATCTCCAGCATCTGCAGTCCTCACTTTTTCCTTGTAATGTTATGGTTTCCTTATGGGCATAATTATGAGTTTGTGAGAAGAGCAATCTAGAGACCATGAAAATGTTAAAAGAGCAATATTCCATGTTTATAACATTGAATCTGAAGGTTATCCATGAAAAGTTTGGACTGTAAGAGAGAATCCAAAACAGACATTAGAATTTGCTAGAGGAAAAATAAATGCTTCGGGATTGGGGTTTGCTAACTGAAGGTTAGATAGAATTTTGAGAACTTGAAGGGAATCATGATAATGGAAAGATTCCAAAATGATATTCTTTTCCCTAAGTCAGCTCTTTTTTAAAGGAACAGAAATGGCAATCACTGGAATGCTCAACTGCTCCTGTCAGATGTGGGAGATCAGGGAGCAGTCAAGTGTCCCTGGTGATTATGTCTGATTGCAGCTCCTCGCAAACTGCATGGATCGGTTGGAGCACCAGTTGGATGCACAGGAGCATATTGGAAGAAGAGAGTGCCATAGATAGCAGCTTCAAGAAGGTGGTCACACCACAGGTTCAGTCAGGTAGATGAGTGATGCCAGGAGAAGTAGGAAGGTAGTACAGGACTCCTGTGGCTGTCCCTTTCTCAAACAAGTATATTGTTTTGGATACTATTGTTGGAGGGAGGTGGGGATACCTCTCAGGGGAAAATAGCAGCAGCCAGGTGTGTGCCGCTACGACTGGCACTGCTGTAAAGCAGGGAATGGCAAAGTCCAAGCAAGCAGTTGTGATGGGGGTCTCTCCAGTCACGGGCACAGATAGGTGTTTCTGTGGCTGTGAGTGAGACTCCAGGTTGGTGTGTTCCCTCCCAGGTGCTAGGGTCAAGAATGTCCTGGAGCAGTTGCAGCAATTTCTCAAAGGGAAGTGTGCGGGTGGGTGGGGTGGGGGGAATGCCCGAGCATTAGTGAGATGAGAGAAGGTTGAGGCTTGTGCAGAAGTTAAAAGACAGCAAGTTAAGTTGACAAGGCAGGCAAGAGCATGGCAGGGAACAAATGAAAACTGATAAATTAAACTGTGTTTATTTTAATAAAGAGGCCTGCAAGGCAATGCAGATGAACTGTGCATGGATGGGAACATGGGATTGAGAACCATAGCTATTATTAAAACATGGCTAAGGGAAGGACAGGACTGGCAGCTTAATATTCCATGGTCCAGATGCTATAGGAAGGATAGAAGCAGAGGCAAGAGAAGAGAGGGGAGTGTTTTCTTTTTGATAAGGGAAAACATCACGGCAGTACAATGACCAGGTATTCCTAAGAGATGGTCCAGTGAAGTTCTATGGATGAAACTGAGAAATGCAAAGGGAGTGATCACTTTGATGGGATTGTACTATAGGCCTACAAAGGTCAGCAGGAATTTGACGAGCAATTATGTAGGGAGACCACAGTTAGCTGTAAGAATAATAGGGTTGTAACAGTAGGGGATTTTAAACATAGATTGGGACTGCCATTGTGTTAACGACTTAAATGAGGAGTAATTTGTTCAGTGTGTTCAGGAAAACTTTCTCAATCAATACGATGGCCCTGTTAGAGCAAGGGCAAACCTTGATCTTCCTTTGACAAATAAGACATGGCAAGTGATGGAGGGGGATCACTTTGGGACCAGTGTCAATAATTCTATTAGCTTCAGAATGGCTATGGGAAGGGATAGGTTTATACAAAAGTTGAGGTTCTAAATTGGAGCACAGCTAATTTTGATGATATTCGACAAGAACTTTTCAAAGTTGATTAGGGGAGGTTTGCTGGTAAAGTGACGTCTGGCAAGTGGGAGGCTTTCAAAAGTGAGATAATGAGTGTTCAGAGCCAGTATGTTCCTGTTATTGTGAAGGGCAAGGCTGGCTGGAGTAGGGAACATGGATGACTAGAGATATTACAGCTGTGGTCAAGAAAAGGAAGGAGACATCTGTTAGGTATAGGTAGCTGGGATCAAGTGAATCCCTTGAGTAAAGGAAGTGTAGGGGTATACTTAAGAGGGAAAACAGGAGTGCAAAAAGCAGTCTTGAGATAGCTGTAGCAGATAAGGTTAAGGAGAATTCAAAGAGATTTTCCAAATATATTAAATAGCAAAAGAATAACTAGGGAGAGAATAGGGCCCCTTGAAGACCAACGAGGCTATCTCTGTATGAAATCACAAGAGATGGGTGAGATCCTGCATGAGAAACAAATATTTCTCATCAGTATTTACTGTGAGATAGACAAGGAAGTTGGCGAACTCAGGGAAGTAAATAATGATTTCTTGAAAAGAATCCATATTACAGAAGAGGAATTGCCTCTGTCACCGCTGCAGTTGTCCAATCGATCTTCCTGAGAGTAAACCCAAGGAAAGTGATGGGCCTGGACTGAGTCTCCGGCCATGCACTTAGGTCTTGTGTGGATCAGCTGGTGGAGGTATTCATTGATATCTTCACCTCTCCCTCCTATAAGTTGAAGTACCCCCCTGCTTCGCGAAGACCACTATCATCCCAGTACCCAAGAAAGCAATGTCTTAATGACTGCTGCCCAGTGGCTCTGACCTCCATAATCGTGAAGTTGTTCGAGAGGCTGGTCATGGACCACATCACCTTGAGTCTGTCAGCCCACCTCGATGCTTGACAATTTGTCTACTGACATAAGAGGTCCTCAGCAGACATCATTTAACCCATATTCATCCCTGGAGCACCTGGAAAACAAAGGCATCTGTGTCAGACTGCAGCTCCACCTTCAACATCATTATCTCCTCTAGATTAATTTCAAACCTCTGAGAGCCAGGTCTCGACTCTGTCCTCTGCAATTACATCCTCAGCTTCCATCCCCACAGATTGCAATCAGTGAAGATCGACAACAGCACCTCCTCCACGATAATACTCAACACTGGAGGCCTGTATACCCATGACTGTGTAGCCAAATTCCAGATGAACATCATCTGCAGGTTTGCTGTTGGCACCACCATGTAGGATGGATATCAAACAATGATAAGTCAGAATACAGGAAGGAGATAGAGGGCTTGGTGATGTGGTCCAATAAAAGCAAAATCTCTCTCAATGTTGGTGAAACTGAAGAACTGATGTGGAACGAAAGGAGGAGAACACGTCCCCATCTACATCAATGAAGCGGTGGTTGAGATTGTCACGTTCCTCGGCGTGACCCTGGACTTCTCACGTTGATGCAGTGGTCAAGAAGGCACAACAATGCCTCTTCTTCCACGGGTGGCTCAAGAAATTTGGCATGTCCATGAGGGGCCTCGTTAACATTTACAGATGCAGCATAGAAAGCATCCTGTCTGGGTGCATAATGGCCTGGTGCACCAACTGCTTGGTCCAGAATTGTGAAAACACGAGAGAAGGTTGTGTGTGCAGCCCAGATCATAGAAGCCAATCTCTCATCCATGGACTGCGTTTACAACTCTCATTGCAGCAGAGAGGCTACCAACATCATGAAAGACGCATCCCACACTGGTAATGTATCTCTTCTGTCAGACAGAGATACAGAAACTTGAACGCATGTACCAGCAGTTTTCAGAACATCTTTCCTGCCGTTATTAGACTGATGAATAGACTCTGTAATTTCAAATAATGTTGATTTTGTTAATGTTGATCTTGCCTTGTGCACGTCCTGTGAGGTGTAACCTGTGTGCCTCAATCTGTCCAAGTTTATTTCACCCTATGATCGGTATATCCTTGCTTGCTATGATCTGCCTGTACTGCTCATAAACAAAACTTTTCACTGTACTAAGGTACACGTGACAATAAATCAAATTAATCAATCATCATCAGCCACCAATGAGGTGCCAGAAGACTGGCTAATGTTGAGTCATTATTTAAGAAAGACTACATGGGAAAGCCAGGGAACTCCAGGCTGGTGAGCCTAATGTCAGTTGTGGGTAAGTTGTTGGAGGGGATTTTGAGATGTAGGATCTACATGCATATGGAAAGAGAAAGATTGATTAGGGCTAGTAAGCATGACTTTGTGCATAGTAAATTGTCTCTCACAAGTTTGAGTTTTTTTTTGAAGAGGTGAGCAAGAAGATCGATGAAGGCAGAATGGTGGATGTAGTCTACGTGGCCATTAGCAAGGTTTTCAACAAGATTCCGCATGGTAGACTGGTTAGTAAGGCTAAATCGCATTTAGAGACATAGATTCATAGAGACGTGCAGCATGGAAATCCCTTTGGTCCATCTCCTCCATACCGACCAGATATCCTAACCTAATCTAGTCCCATTTGCCAGTCTTGGCCCAAATGCTTCTCAAGCATTCATAATCATATACTCATCCAGATGCCTTTTAAATGCTGTAATTGTACCAGCTTCCACCACTTCCTCTGGCAGCTCATTCCACACACGCACCTTAGGTCCCTTTTATATATTTCCCTTCTCACCCTAAACCTATGCTGTCTAGTTCTGGACTCACCCACCCCAAGGAAAAAGACATTTGTCTATTTATTCTATCCATGCCCCTCATGATTTTATAAACCTCTATAAGGTCACCCCTCAGCCCTCAATGCTTCAGGGAATTCAGCCCCAGCCCATTCAACTTCTTCCTGTAACTCAAATCCTTCAACCCTGGCAAAATCCTTTTAAATTTCTTCTGAACCCTTTCAAGTTTCACAACATCCTTCCGTTGGAAGGAGATCAGAATTGCATGGAATATTCCAAAAGTGGCCTAACCAATGTGATGTATAGCTGCAACATGACCTCCCAACTCTTATACTCAATACTGTGAGCAACAAAGGAAAGTATACCAAATGTCTTCAGTATCTTATCTACCTGCGACTCTACTTTCAAGGAACTATGAGCCTGCATTCCAAGATCTCTTTTTCAGCAACACTCCCCAGGACCTTACCGTTAAATGTATAAGTCCTGCTCTGATTTGCTTCCCTAAAATGCACCACCTCACATTTATCTAAATTAAACTCCATCTGCCACTCCTCAGCCCATTGACCCATGTGATCAAGAACCCATTGTACTCTGAGGGAACTTTCTATGCTGTCCACTTCACCTCTAATTTTGATGTCATCTGCAAACTTACTAACTATACCTCCTATGTTCACAAGTAAATTATTTATGTAAATTATGAAAAGCAGTGGACCCAGCACCGATCCTTCCGGCACACCACTGGTCACAGGCCTCAGTCTGAAAAGCAACCCTCCACCACCACCCTCTGTCTTCTACCCTTGAGCAATTGGCTTGATGGTAGGTGACTGGTGGTGGTGGAAGGTTGTTTTTAGACTGGAGGTCTTTGACCTGGATGCGACAAGGATTGGTGCTGGGTCCACTGTGTTGTTTGGCATTTGTATATAACAATTTTTGGATGAGAATATAGGAAGAATAGTTAGTCCTTTTGCGGATGACACTAAAGTAGGTATTATAGTGTACAGTGAAGAAGGTAATCTAAGAGTACAATAGGATCTTGATCAACAGGACCAGTGGGCTAAGGAATGGAGTTTACTTCAGATAAATGTGAAGTGTTGCATTTTGGTCAGATAAACCAGGGTAGGATGTACACAGTTAATGCTTGACTGTTTGGGAATGTTGTTGAACAAAGAGATCTAGGGGTGCAAGTACATAATTCCTTGAAAATAGCATCACAGGTAGGCCATGTCAGTGAAGAAGGCATTTAGTATGCTTGCCTTCATCAGTCAGATCATTGACTAGCAGAGTTGGAATGTCATGTTACGCTTGTATGAAACATTGGTAAGGCCAGTTTTAAAGTTCTGCAGACAAATGTAGTCGCTTTGCTATCGAATCGATGTTACTAAAGTGGAAAAGGTGCAAAGCAAGTTTTACAAGGATGTTGCCAAGACTGGAAGGTTAGAGTTATAAGGAGGGGCTGGGACATTTTTCTCTAGAATGTAGGTAGCTGAGTGGGTGACCTTATGGAGGTTAATAAATCATGAGGGATAGAGGTTTGAGGTTAATAACCAAGGTCTTTTCAGTAGGGTAGGGAATTCCAAAACTAGAGGGCATAGGTTTGAGGTGGGAGGAGAAATATTTAAAAGGGACCCAAGGGACAACCTTTTCACAGAGTGGTGTGTGTATGAAACGTGCTGCCAGAGGAAGTGGTAGAGGTGAGTGCAATTACAACATTTAAAAGACTTTTGGACAGGTATGTGGATAGGAAAGGTTTAGAGGGATATGGGCCAAATGCGATTAATTCGGTTTAGGAAAGCTGGTTGGCATGGGCGAGTTGGGCTGAAGAATCATACAGCACAGAAACAGGCCCTATCTCTTCTAAGCTGCATGTGAGCTGTCACTCCAAGGGTCCATGTATGATGATCACTGTGTCAGTAGAAGTTGCTACTGTGCACAGACCTTGGAGGTTTCCACAGGCAAAAATGAAAATGAGCAAGAACGCTGTCTGTAACTCTCGATTTATTTCGTTGAGCATCAAGCATCAAAAATGTGACACAGCATTTCTGGCAGATGCTTGTTATATCTTTCACAGACGGTAACGCAGCATGTCAAAATTTGTTTCTGTCTGTTCTTTGACTAAATCATTTCAAGTGTCCAGCAAGACTACTTTTCTGTTGCATCTCATTCTTGTAGCAGCCTTATCATTCTGTTCAGATCAAGTATGACCAATTGCAATTGGAAAGATATTTTCAAAATAAGATTCTTTTTGTTATATCCAGAAGTGCTGTCACACACAACAAAATGACTTTCCCACCATCAAAATACAGTGACTTTTTTTTTTGTTTTTAAGTATTAACCACCATTAGTAATCATCTCTGCAGCAGTTAGAAATTTACATGCAAAGCCTGTTGTGGGCAGTGCGAACTTCAAAAGTAAAGGGGAGAGGTAGAGAGAGCGGGAAGGGGCTAAATTAAAATGAAGTTGGGTGGGGGGGATAAGGCATCTAGAACATTGATAGACATCACGTGCTCCCTCTCCAATGACACTCTGGCATGAACATCATTGCAGAAGAGGGGAGACAGTTGGCAGATACAACTCCCTCCACAGCCTGATGCCTGGACCTGTTTATAGCCAGCTTGACCTGGTCTAAGAGCAGACCTCTGCAGAAGGTCTTCCTCAAATCTGACCACACCCATCTGCATTAGATACCCAAAGATCAGGAGCATAGAGCTGACGTGCATTCAAAAACAGAACAAAAGATTTCTCAGACAACTGAAGAGTTGTGCAAATGTCAAATCAAATTATTGATGTAAAATTACATGTAATTCACCTAATTAATTCTGAAACAAACATATTTGAAAACTCCAGAAGCTTGACTGCCAATTTTGAATTCTTTCCTAATTTGCTTGATAATCGTTTCTTAAATCATTGGTGCACTCCCAAATGTAATTGGTGATCTGCATCATAAAGGTGCACAAATGTTTTCTATTTTAATGCAAATAGAACATTGTTGGGGCTGCCCTTAACTGAAAGTTACCTCACCGGAGAAGTGTCATTTGACCTACGGCGTATCTCTGTAATTTCTAAAGCTCCCCTCGATTCCTAATGCTTTCCTTGGGGCTGTAAAAATATTCCAGTCTCAAGTAAACTAGCCTGAAGAAATGCTGCTATAATGTCTATAGAATTATGATTTGAGAAAAGATTGTTAAAACAGCTAAACATGTTTAAAATTGCCTTCCTAGCCATAGGAGAGTCAATTTCAATCCCTCTTTTCCTCAAACATACCAAGCAGCCGCTAACTAGCAGCCGAGAATAGGCCTTATAAATAGTACCTTTTCCAAACGGATCCATCTGTGTGACAAAGCAGGTTGACTTCTATCTGAACTTATGAATTCTTCCCAGTGCTGGTAACTCTTAGTCAGCATTTTTTAAAATCATCCTATTATCCTTTCCTAATGGTAGCCACGAATGCCCCCTGTTCATGTGAAACTTTTATTCATTGCCTGAGAAATCTCTCCGTTAGCCGTGCTGATTTTAAGGGCTTATGATCGCTGTTACCTAAATCGGCAGTCAACACCATTTATAAGAAACCTTCTGTTGGCTTATTGAGTTTAAGAAGCAGTTGTTTAGATATGGTATATTCTTTAGTTAGATAAAGAAAGCATGCAACCATGACAATTGGCAATGGTTCACTGATACCAGAGGGCAAGCAGACTCTCGGTGTGAATGTTTCAGTCTTGTCAAAGTGGTGGGATTAGCATCCTGCTTGCTAGCTGAAGTGTTAGGGATTTCTTCCCTCAGTCTTTCTCTTCTTCTCCTTCTGGTTCGTCTTCCATCTCCTTGTGAGGACAACCTTCTGAGACCACCCGATGAGAACTCTACAAAATCTGCTTGATGAGAATTCTCAAGAACAGAACTTCTCTCTGTCCTGGCACTTCCTGTTATGTTATGTTTCTGTGGCAGCTAACGTGTGCTATATCCGAACCCTTTTAAACCAATGGCCATGTGACAACTACTCATGATGTTGGGATGATTGTTGTCCCCTTGCACACCCTCAACTGAGGGTTAGTTTGCAATTCTTCCTCTGAGCAAATATTTATTTTCGAAAACAATATACTTATGATAGTATATATTTGGTGCTAGATAAAAAGCTAATTCAATGGGCATTATGACTTCTGGGTTTTTTGAACTTTATTTTCAGAAGCTAGAGTTTTGAATAGTTAATTACTATTGTAATAGTTTTTAAATAAAATCTCATGCTATACAGTACATACCAAGAAAATTCAGTGTTTCAGAGACCCCAATTTTCAACATCAGCAAACTATCTGTGAAGCTACTTTAGGCAGATAATATCCATGTGAGTTTAACAATCACATTTTCATGATCAGTACATAAATTGGTTAATATTTACATCGCCCTTGCATCGTGCCTCTTTGATTCCAAATTAATAGGACTCATGGGAATGTGAAGTACATGGTGCTTCATCGTCAACATCCTCTCCTATGTACTCAGAGTCTCAAAATTCATAACTCATCTCTACTACTTGTGAGGAGTGTGCCTTTGTTGTTTAATTATTCTGAAAGTTTTCCTGCCATGCCCAATAAAATTCTCTAGCCTTTTCCATTCTTATGTCCTCTCTTAAAGTAAGCTATCTCACCAGATCTGAAATCAACCTCAAGCAGTCTGATGTAGTGTCTCAGGGGTCTCTTGTTTTTTTTTCTGGCGCTTCAGTTTTAATGAACTTTTTTTTTCAATAAGTAGCGCACTTGGCTTGATGTGGAAAGTAGAGCTAATTGTTTCTCCTTCCTTCTAGTACTGGAAGATTATCATATGATCGGTATTGAAGACAATTTTGTACTCTAGCCATATGCTGAATTGTATGGGATATATCCCTAGCCATGTGTTGGGAAAGTCTTGTATATACTGTTTGTTGCCAGTTTAGACAATTAATCCAGAAACCCAGTTAATAATCTGGGGACCTGGTTTTGAATCCTGCCAGATGGTGGAATTTGAATTCTATACTAATCTGGAGTTGAGAATCTGTTGATGACCATGAAACCATTGTCGATTGTCAAAAAAACCCATCTGGTTCATAGATGTCCTTCAGGGAAGGAAATCTGCCATCCTCACCTGATCTGGCTTACATGTGACTCCAGATACATTGCATTGTGGTAGACTCTCAACTGAAATCTGTAATGACTTAGCAAGCCACTCTGTTCAAAGGCAATTAGGGATGGGCAAGAAATGCTGGCCTGCCAGTGATGCACATGTCTCATGATTGAATAAAGAAAAAAAAGTACCTTGGTACAATGAAAAGTTTTGTTTTGCATGTATTACAGGCAGATCATACCACACAAAACGCATAGGGAAAAATAACAGAGCGAAGATTGCAGTATTACAACTGTAGAAAATGTGCACAGAAAATGAGATCAAGATTAAATTAAGATTTTGAGATGTCCATTCAGAAGTCTAATACCTGCGGGGGAAAAAGCTGTTCTTGCAACTACTTGTACATGTATACACACTTTTCGGAAGAGGGTGGAAGAGCTTACAACCGGGGTGTACGGGGTCTTTGACTATGTTCCTGAGACAGTGGGAAGTATAGATGGAGTCAATGAACGGAAGGCTGGTTTTCGTGATGGACTGGGCTGTGTTCACGACTCTGTAGTTTCTTGTGGTCTTGAGACAAGAATGTTGTAAAGAACTAGGACTCTATTTTTACTGTGTTTAAAACTCTCTGAATTTGTGTTACTAATAAATTGGTTTGTCCAATTTTTATCTTAATTTCTTCTTTTGCGATGTAAAATTCTATTTTCTTGTTGAGGTTGAAACAAAATCGACAATACCCATCTCATGAGAGACTACATCATTAAAGCCAAACCAAAACCTAGTTCTGAGAAAGGGTCGCTGGACTCGAAATGCCACCTTTGAATTCTCTTCACAGATGCTGGCAGTCCTGCTGAGCTTTTCCAGCAGATTCTGTTTTGACTATCAAATTTGAATTCAGTCTGGGATCTGACTTGTCCAGTAATAACATCAGCTTAGATCATAGCAAGATCCAGACACCTTTTTTCCTTATTGTTCGAAGACTTGCTCGCTAATAAAGCTATGTCACTCTGGATGACATCAGTAATTATGAATTGATGCAGTCTAGCAGTTTTACAGAGGAGAAACACTGTCTCTTTAAAGACTTTAATGAATTATCATCTATGAATGAAAGGTAGGTAAAAGCTTTTGTATATCTTTGACCCTATTTTGTCTGCTTTATCTAGAGTTTCTATATAATGTTGTAATCAATCAACACTGTAGCAGTCAGCTTGGAGTATGGCACTATTGAATGAATCGGCAGCTAGGTATCTATGGAATGACCTAGTTCTTTGTTACTATCGCAATATTTTCATACTGTTCAGCTTTATTTTCTTTGCCCTCAGAACCATTCGTTTCATCCGTTTCTTCAAATACTTATCTTTGGACAATTCCTGACATTGTGATATGAATTGCATGGAAGCATCATGCATTTCTAGGATTCAGTCTTGGTGGCTATCTCTCCAACCCTGCATTTGCCCTTTGAAAATTATTAAAACTTTGACCCTCTTTCCCTCAAAACATCTTTTAGTAACTCCATCTTATACAGGCACTTAAGGCAAGGCTGCCTTTGACTTTGAGAGTCAGTAGTTGTAAACTCTTCCACTCTCTGTATCCCTGCAGAACTCCCAACATGTCTTGTGGTGTAGTTGAAAATGATCATCTCCCAAAGTTGTTTTTTTATATAGCAGCAGCCAGTTGCCCAAAAAGAGAGCCCATTACCATAAATGTAAACACCTGTCAAAACCAAAAATCAATGGGCAGGATTTGTGCAGAATCTAATTGCTTAAAATTGCTTGTGGAATTTCTAAATTAAATTTCTTTAGCCTTTTACATAACATCTCAAACTCCATGATATAATCCTCCATGGACTGATTGCCCATCTTGTTAAATTGATCAAATATTGACTGTGCCTCATAGACTTCCAACAAATCATCCTTTCTGTAAACTCAGTCCATGATTCCTTTTAGAATTTCCAATAAATGCAAAATACTGCAATTGCTGGAAATCTAAAACAAACATAAACTCATCAGTTTCGGCAGCATGTGTAGAGAGACAAACAGAAGTAATGTTTTTTATTTGATGTGATTTATTGTCATGTGTACTTAAATACATGAAAAGTTTTGTTTATGAGCAGTAAGGCAGATCATAGTAAGCATACAGATAATGTGGTGAAAAAAGACAAGGACAAATGCATACAGATTACATTACATCAGGTGTGCGCTAAGCTAGATCAACATTAGTAAAATCAGCATTATTTGAAGTTAGAGATTCCATTCATCAATCTAATTACAGCATGGAAGGTAATGTTCTTGAACCTACTCATGTGTGTGTTCAAGTTACTTTTCTTCTGCCTGACAGAAGAGGACAGGAGAGTATTGCTGGTGTGGAATGGGTCTTTGATGGCGATTGCAGCCTTTCTGCAGCAACGAGTCATGAAAATGGAGTCATAGAATCATAGAGATGTACAGCTTGGAAACAGACTCTTCGGCCCAACCCGTCCATGCCGACCAGATATCCCAACCCAATCTAGTCCCACCTGCCAGCACCCAGCCTGTATCCCTCCAAACCCTTCCTATTCATATACCCATCCAAATGCCTCTTAAATGTTGCAATTGTATCAGCCTCCACCACATCCTCTGGCAGCTCATTCCGTGCACGTACCACCCTCTGCGTGAAAATGTTGCCCCTTAGGTCTCTTTTATATCTTTCCCCGTTCACCCTAAACCTATGCCCTCTAGTTCTGGGCTCCCTGACCCTAGGGAAAAAACTTTGCCTATTTATCCTATCCATACCCCTCATAATTTTGTAAACCTCTATAAGGTCACCCCTCAGCCTCCGACGCTCCAGGGAAAACAGCCCCAGCCTGTTCAGCCTCTCCCTGTAGCTCAAATCCTCCAACCCTGGCAACATCCTTGTAAATCTTTTCTAAACCCTTTCAAGTTTCACAACATCTTTCCGATAGGAAGGAGACCAGAATTGCACGCAATATTCCAACAGTGACCTAACCAATGTCCTGTACAGCCGCAATATGACCTCCCAACTCCTGTTCTCGATACTCTGACCAATAAAGGAAAGCATACCTAACGCTGCCTTCACTATCCTATCTACCTGGGACTCTACTTTCAAGGAGCTATGAACCTGCACTCCAAGGTCTCTTTGTTCAGCAACACTCCCTAGGACCTTACCATTAAGTGTATAAGTCCTGCTAAGATTTGCTTTCCCAAAATGTAGCACCGCACATTTATCTCAATTAAACTCCATCTGCCACTTCTCAGCCCATTGGCCCATCTGGTCCAGATCCTAAGGTAACCCTCTTTGCTGTCCACAACACCTCCAATTTTGGTGTCATCTGCAAACTTACTAACTGTACCTCTTATGCTCGCATCAAATCATTTATGTAAATGGCAAAAAGTAGAGGACCCAGCACCGATCCTTGTGGCACTCCACTGGTCACAGGCCTCCAGTCTGAAAAACACCCCTCCACCACCACCCTCTGTCTTCTACATTTGAGCCATCCATGGGTAGAAGATTGGCTTCTGTGATGGTCTGGGCTGCACACACAACCTTCTGTATTTTTTTATGGTCCTGGGCAGAGCAGTTGCTATACTAGGCCATTCTACACCCGGACAGTATGTTTTCAGTGGTTCATCTGTAAACGTTGATAAGGATCCTTGTGGACATGCCAAATTTCCTGAGTTGTCTGAGGAAGAAGAGGCATTGTTGTGCCTCCTTGACAATTTCATCTACTTGGGAAGGCGACAGGTTGTCAGTTATTGTCACTCTGAGGAACTTGACCCTCCATGTTCTCTCAAACTCAGCTCCGTTGATGAAGATGGGGTGTGTTCACCTCCGTTCTTCCTGAAGTCGGTGATCAGTTCTGTAGTTTTGCCGATGTTGAGAGATTCTTATCATTGCACCATGTCACCAAGCCCTCTATCTCCCTACTGTATTTTACCATGTCTTTATTTGATATCCATCCGACCACGGTTGTGTCTTTAGCAAACCTGTAGATGGCATTCATTCGGAATTTGGCAAAACAGTAGTGGGTGCACAGGGAGGATAATAGGGGGTGGAGAATGCACCCGGGGTGGGGTGGAAGCTCCAGCGTTAGTGCTATCGTGAAGAATGTGCAGTTGTCTATTTTCACTGTTTGCAGTTCTGACTCCCATATGACTCTTCTTCCAAGCTCAGAATCGGAATCTTCAATCCAAGTTTGGTATCTAGGTCTGTGACGTCCAGTTCCAAAAATACTTTATTCACACTTTTACTCCCTCCCTGATAAGGATAAAGCTAAAGCTATACTTGCTTCTTCATTAGAGAAGCAACCTGAGTTCATTTCTCCATCTTGTTTGTATTACTCCAGTTCTGAAAATGCCAGTGAATAACTTCAATTCATGATCCTACAATGTGATGCAGGCTTTTCACTTTAAAAAACCACCTGAAGCTTAGCTTCTGCCATACACAGGAATTACCTTCTGCATTCTCACCTGAAGAGACTACATTAATATGCTTTACCTTGTTTTATACAACAATATCCATATGTTGAATTAGGCAGCAGAAGAGTTCCACCAACTTGCAAATATTTTATTGTAGATCTTTCAAATAGTTCAAACATCAGATTCAGCCTTTTGCTTTTGGACTCTTTCCCTCTCTTGAAGTGCACCCTATTTGGGAAGAACTAAACTGTTTGGTTTTAAAAAGCAACATGTTCAGACATTTATGACACGTCTCTTAATATTTTGTTAGTTCTTGATATTTTTTAATCAACCTGTTCAGAGATGTTTTACATGCCTCTGGAGCACGTGGGAATTGAACGCGGGTTCAAGTTCAAACTGCTTTAGCTGTGCGTAAAGTACATACCCGAATAGGAACATATTCTGGCTCACAGTTCAGGATACTATCATTGCACCATCCTAACTCAATTTTTGGAAAAAAAAACACTGTTGTCCAGCATTGCTTTTGCATAGCACTGAATGTTTTTATTTCATGTTACCCATTTTTAACTTCTTTTCTCCATTCTCCAACTGTTGTGTAACCTGTATTTCAGAATCATTTACCAATTTATATGCAAAGCCAGTTTTGAACTGTGCAATGACAACAAAAGCGATGGACATGTAGGGAGAGGGGGCTAGAACTAAACTAAATTAAGGACTCAGCTTTTAAAAAAGACTTTCTAATAACTTGTTCAAAGATGTTATTATGCAATTCTGAAGCAGGTGGGACTTGAACCTATGTCTCCTGATCTCTGAGGTAGGAACACTACTGCTGCTATACAAGAAGCACAAATATTTTTAAATTTTGTAACCTGTTCAAAGAAGTTATGACAGCTGTCTTTTCCTTCTTTTTAAAAACAGTATGTTAACACTCATACATCGAGATTAGATTCAAGAGCTGTTGTGTTGGAGTTTGAACTTGTGCCTCCAGTGCAGTAACTTGGGTCTGATGAAGGCTCTTGACCCAAAATATTGACTTCTCCTCCTGATGCTGCCTGGCTTGCTGTGTTCTTCCAGCCTCCTGTTTGTCTACTTTGGGTCTCTAGTTCAATGAGATGGCCACAACACCACTACCGCTCCCCTAAACTGTGCTTTTGCTACTTTTCTAATCAACCTGTTCAGGGATCTTATTACACACCTCTGGGGCAGGTGTGACTTGAACCTAGGTAGGGTCACTACTGCTGCACCAAAAGAGCCTTCCCAACTCAACCTTTTGTTTTAATTGACCTATTCGGGTATGTACTTTACGCACAGCTAAAGCAGTTTGAACTTGAACCCATGCCTCCTGATTCAGAGGTAGTGATGCTACTATTGTGCTACATGAGGCCCCCCAACACCGCTCTCCCCCCAAGAAGTGTCCTTACATATAAATGAGAGGATTTATAGAAAAACGCTAATCACTAAATCACCCGTGATATTTTTTCCCATCTATTAACCCGATTTCCAATTGAAGAATGTATGTGCAAAGCCTTTTAAGAGCAATAGAAACCTTTAAAACGGAGAAGGGGTAGAGAGAGTAGGAGGAGGCCCAACTTTCTTGTTGTTTTTTAAAAATTTTCTCACCAAACTGTTATTTCAAATCTCTGCAGCAATACAACTTGAACCCAGGTCTCCTGGCTCAGAGGCAGTGACACTACCATGGAGCCACAAGAAACAATCCAAACCCAATTCTTTTTTTCATGTGTGGAAGAGTTATTGCACATGACTTTTCCAGCACTAAGTCATCCTGACTTCCAATTCAATTCTTCAGGTATTTTCTAAGCAACCTGTTGAGTTGTTATTGCTAGCCTCTGGAGCAGTTGGGACTTGAACCTGGGTCTTCTGGCTCAACCAACTTAATTTTTTTTTCTTTTAAACCCAGAAGCGCTATTTCGCACAACTGAACGATTCTGCCACCACCAAAGTCACTGAGTTTTTTTCCCCCCCTTTTTTGTTATTTAAAACTACCACTAGTAATCACTCATATAACCAATTGAATATTTATAAGCGTAATCCTTATGGGCAATGCAAGCAATCAAAAAATGAGGGGAAGGTAAGGAGAGAGAGAAGAGGCTAAATCAAAATGAATTTGGAGGGGGAGATAAAGCACTGTATCTCCCGTGGTGCCCACCCCTCTCTAAAGACATTGAGAGCATTGATGGACACCGCTTGCTTCCTCCCCAAGGACACTTCGGAACGCATGTTCTCAACTGAATCCTTAAATACGAAGCTCAGCGAGCATTACTTGGTCTCAATCAACTCTGGAGCTGATCTGTGTGAGCCTTAAAGGGATCTGCATTTCTAATAGACAGTTTTGTTGGCGTTTAATGCAACGACAGTGTAATTCAAAAATCATTCATGGTACAGAAGACCATGCTATAGCAGACATTTTGTCAGGAGAAAATATGATAGAAAGTGACTGTCAAGATAATATCACTGCTATGAAAATTCTTACTTAATGTAAGTGTTATTACTATGAGCACAGGATAAGACCAGCAATAAGAAATTTTGATTAAAAGATGAACTACCTCTTATAGCTTTTTTGGAAAGGTATGATAAATTTCATAATCTATAATTTTATAATCTAAATTTTATGATCAAGTTATTTGATAGCTTGAATTGTAAAACAGTTTAAATGTATTTTTGATTTGCCTTAGAAGTTTAAATAATGAATTCAAAACAGCATTTGTGAGAGATCATGCGATTTAAGCTGAATGACTGAAAGCTACCTGATGAGATATTGATGCTTATTTTTGTTCAAGTTTTGCTACCAGAGAAGGGTAAGCCATGATCCATGAGATAATTCCATTCAGAAGAAATGAAACATCCCAACAGATGGGCAGGTTTGTTTGTGGAAGTCTAAAGGCCATAAGACCTGGAAAGAAATCTTATGCGGTTTCAAAGAAGTCAGAGAATCGTCAGTGGTATAGTCTGTCTGTGTTAGTTAGAAATTTGAAACTGAAGTAAGACTGATACTTCACTGGAGTTGAATGCCTCTAAAGGATATTGCTGGAGAAAAATGGTTGAATTGTTCTTTTTGTTGTCAGTGATGAGATCTTTGCATATAGCTCTGTTTTTCTTTTGTGCAAGGAATATTAGATTTTAGATTAGATTACTTACAGTGTGGAAACAGGCCCTTTGGCCCAACAAGTCCACACCGACTCTCTGAAGAGCAACCCACCCAGACCCATTCCCCTACATTTACCCCTTCACCTAACACTAGGGGCAATTTAGCATGGCCAATTTACCTAACCTGCACATCTTTAGACTGTGGGAGGAAATCGGAGCACCCGGAGGAAACCCACGCAGACACGGGAATATGTGTTTATTTGTTAAAAGTACAATGGCATCCTCATGTGAAAATATTTAGTGACTGACCTCCACAGCAACCAAATAGCAAAAATAGAAGTTATTGTCTACCATGATCGGTTTAACTCTGAAACCAACTTGTTATGTATTACCATTAGCTAGGATCATAATAATTGTGACTTGTAAGCATGTTATATCTGTTGATCAGTAACAGCAATCAGGAGGAAATCTTCAATACCTTTGAATCATGATATTTCCTCAATGCATTTACAAAAACTGAATCCCACGTGTGTGGTTACCAATGAGCAATGGGACTTTGCTATAATAAGTGTAAGAACAATTTTTTGATGTTGGCAGCAGCAACTGTTCTTGTTTGTTGTAGAAATCACCTGTTCTTTTCTGAGCAAACATGATCAGTTTGGACTTAAGTATGGGGGATATGACCAAGAAGTTCATGGATGAGATGATAATTGGGTGGTAGATCGTGAGGAGGAATGTAGCAGAAGTGCAGGAAAGTATCAATGGACTGGTCAGCTGAGCAGAGCAGTGAGAAATAGAATGAACTTGGAAAGGGCAAACTAGTCAACGGGAATGAATAGCAGCACCTTGGAAATTACTTTGGTGTGCATATTGAAAGACCCCTGAAGGTAGCAGGGCAATTATATAAGGTGGATCAGACAGCATATGGGATGTTTGCCTTTATTAGATAAGGCATAGAATTCATGAGCCAGAAGGTTATGTTCCAACTGTATAAAACACTAGATGGGCCACAGTTAGAGTACTGTGTGCATTTCTGCTCATCATATTACAGGGAGGATGCGTTTATGCTCCAGAAGGTGCAGCAGAAATTTATCAAGATGTTGCCTGGGCTGGAGGGTCTGAAATATGAAGAAAGATTGGATAGCCTACAGTTGTTTTATCTGGAGCAGCAACATTTGAGAGAAGAATGTCAGTGAGAGGGTGGACAAGAAAGCAATAACGGTGGGGGGTGGGGGTGGGGGGGCGCAATAACAATAGTGCTTGGTAAAAGTTAGAAGAATTGAGCAGAAATCTTTTCACCTAGAGGGGGTGGGAGTCTGTAATTCTGTCTATAAGAGTGGTTAATTCAGAAACTCTCAGCTTATTTAAAGAAGCATTTAGATATTTACTCACATTGCCATTGTTTCCAGGGATACGGGTCAAATCCTGGAAAATGGGAATAGTACAGTCAGATCTTTGTTCACTAGTGCGGACGCGATGGGTCAGATGGTGGCCTCTTGTGCTGCAGCAATGTGTTGGTTTTACCATTAATATGTTGCAATTAATGTTTAAAACATATTTTTAAAAAAGTGTTGTATTAGAGGATATTGTGTAAGGCATTGCTGGAGTTGTAAATTTTCCCATTGTTCCCTTTATATCTTTGCGTATAACTTGAAAATTATAGAGCTGAATGAAATGTTAGATTTTAATTTCAGTGAATGCATTGGTTTAAATTTTAACAGCTGATTATAATTTTTCTAGTTTGTATACGGCAGTTTTAAAATGAATATTTGCATCTCCTACTATAAATGTCTGAGTTATTGGTAATGAGCCTGAGAGAATCCCAAACCGAGAATTAGCTTTCTGACATGTGAGGGTATGGGAAAATGGTGTACAAAAGTGCAATTGTGAGGTTGTATGTGTCCCAGTAATTAGACTGATTTCTGATTTGAGGGGGAGGTGACCAAGTGTTATGAATGATAGCTGAAATTGCATTAAGGCTGCAATCAACTGTGATTTTATTACAGAGTGGAGCAGTCTCAAAAGAACAAATTGCATACTTTATGCTGCTATTTCTTACGTTCATGCAATGAATGGATTTATGTTTGGTTGAAATGCTGGATGTGTAGAATTGCAGATGGTCTACTTCAGTGACATTGTAGGAAATTGACAGCAACATAGTATGCAGGATTGGGAAGATAGGAGCAGGAATAGGCCCTACAGTCCTTCAAACCTGCTCTGTCGTTCATCTAACTCCAGGGCCCTGTTTCTGCTTTCTTTTTCTCTGTACCATTTAGTCCCATATTTCCTAAGAACAGTATCTAATTCCCTTGAAGACCTTCAGTGTGTTGGCTTTAACCACTTCTTGTGATAGAAATTTCCACAGGCTGTCTATTGTTTGGGTGAAGAAATTTCTTCTGGTGATTTGATGAGCAAGAAACTGTGGCTTAAACAACTTACTTGAATGATTATCTATAAGTTCTGCTTTGGACAACAGGTAGCTGTTGATATAATAAAAAAGCTGCAGATGTTGGAGATCTGAAACAAAAACAGAAGTTGTACGAGAAACTCAGCAGGACTCTGAAGAGTCACCAGACTGGAAATGTTAACTTTGCTTTCTACTGAGTTTCTACTTTTGTTTTAAGTCATTTTTGATGTTGAGTATTTATTAACCCACTCATTCACCTGCACTTTTCTTTTTAAAGATGACTTAATGTGACAAATTTGCTGAATTGTTTTGAAACATAGCTGTATTTTTCCAAACAAAAGTTACTGAAATTACTTACACATAAACAAGAGTGTATTCTCATATAAGAGTGGAAGTAGCATTAAAACAAACCACTTGTGACAGTAATTAATTTTTAGTTTATTATTTTCAAATAATCCTGTTGATGTTCCTTTTTGAGCAATTTTGATGAAGTAGGAATGCTTTTAATCATTCAGAATACTGATGTGTATTGTTTGTTGCAGGTATATGATGCTTATTGATGGCAAGGATGAAGTGTACATGATTGACAGAGACAATTCAGTGTTTCATGTAGCAAACCTGGAGTTTCCTCTACGCAAAGATCTGCGTCTTCATTTGACTAGCACCCTTTTGGATGGGGTAAGAAAAGTTTTTGTTTTTTTTTGGAGACTCTTTTATTTTTGACAAAGGCACATTACTGTTGATTATTCCTTTTTGCCATTCATTTCCCTTAAGTGACAATGAAAGAAAGGACAGAGTTGAGAATGGGGTGCTGGAAAAGCACAGCAGGTCAGGCAGCATCTGAGGAGTAGGAGAATCGATGTTTCGGGCAAGAGCCCTTCAGCAAGAATGATTCCTAATGAAGGACTCTTGCCTGAAACATTGATTCTCCTGCTCCTCGGTTGCTGCCTGACCTGCTGTGCTTTTCAAGTACCCCACTCCCGACTGATCTCAAGCATCTGCAGTCTTCACTTTCTCCTCCGTGAGAAAAGGACAACCAGGTCATCTTGCTGATGAAATACTTCTGAAGTGTAGCTACAATTGTAGTGCAGGGAAATGTGAGCAAAGGAAGGTCCAACAAATATCAATGAGATTAATAACCTAGCAATCTGTTTTAGTGACCAAAAGCAAAATACTGTAGCTGCAAGAGATTTGAAATAAAAGCAGTAAGTGTTTTAGAAATTTCTTAGTGTCTGTGGAGAGAGAAACAAATTTCTGTCTTGAATCCAGTTTGACTTTTCTTTACATTTCATGAGAGGGGGATGACTGCTGAGTTTTATGCTGCTGGAAGAAGGTGAGGAAGACCAAGTAGAAGTAGTTCAAGGAAAGGTTATAGGGCTAGGGACCTTAGAGTTTAGAAATGTCATGGAATAAAAACTAAAGAGTGTTAATAGCTGTCATAAAGGGATAAAGCATTGTTCCAGTATAGCCCTATGCCCTCAAGAACTAGAGGGCATAGGTTTAGGGTGAAAGGGGAAGATATAAAAGAGACCTAAGGGGCAACTTTTTCACTTAGAGGGTGTACATGTATGGAATGAGCTGCCAGAGGAAGTGGTGAAGGCTAGAACAATTGCAACATTTAAAAGACATCTGGATGAATATATGAATAGCTGAAAATATGTTGCTGGAAAAGCACAGCAGGTCAGGCAACATCCAAGGAGCAGGAGAATCGACGTTTCAGGCATGAGCCCTTCTTCAGGAGATTCTCCTGCTCCTTGGATGCTGCCTGACCTGCTGCGCTTTTCCAGCAAGACATTTTCAGCTCTGATCTCCAGCATCTGCAGTCCTCACTTTCTCCTGGATATATGAATAGGAAGGGTTTGGAGGGATATGGGCAGGGTGCTGGCAGGTGGGACTAGATTGGGTTGGAATATCTGGTTGGCATGGACGGGTTGCACCCAAGGGTCTGTTTCCGTGCTGTACATCTCTATGACTCAATTACTCTAATTAGAATTAGGGCCTGTTTCCACATTATAGGGGTCCTTTGGCCCAACAAGTTCTCACTGACCCTCGAAAGAGTATCCCACACAGACCCATCATGCTACCCTATTACTCGACATTTCCCCTGACTAATGCACTTTACCTACACATCCCTGAACACTATGGGCAATTTAGCATGGACAAATCATCTAACCTGCACATCTTTGGACTGTGGGAGAAAACTGGAGCACCCGGAGGAAACCCACGCAGACCTGGGGAGAATGTGCAAAATCCACACAGGCTTGAATTGAACCCGGGTTCCTGGCACTGTGAGGCAGCAGTGCTAACCAGTGTGCTGCCCAAGGCAGAATAGCAGAATAATTATGTTTGGCAGAAAATAGAACATGAAAACAATGGTATATCAATATGTAGAACTGAGTTAATGGTCTGAAGTTGTTGAACTCAGTGTTGAGTCTAGAATGCTGTGAAGTGCATAATTAGAAGAGTAAGTGCATTTTCTCAAACTTGCATTGAGTTTCATTAGAACACTGTAGCAAGCCTAGGATAGAAATTGGAATATGAGAACACAATGTTAAGAAATGGCAAGCGACGAGACGGTGAGGGGTCATGCTTGCAGATTGAGCAGAAGCAATCACCCAATCTGTATTTAGTCTCCCCACTGTAGAGGAGACCAGTATTAAGCAGTATCACTGTTCCATCTGTTTCTTCACTTTCAAAGAAGAATCATATTGGGCTTGAAATGTCAACTCTGTTTCTCTCCATGTTACTGCCAGGCAATCTGTCTATGAGGTTGCTGGAGGGATGGCTTTTGATTTGGATGCTCAGGTCATCCTACTCTGGCTTGAACCTTGTGATGGGAGCACCACCACTGTATCAAGTTTGGCACCTAAAATATTTTAATTTGATCCAGATCCCTCCTGCATAATGCTTAATTTTCTCATTTTTAAATTAGCTTTTGTCAGATACATATTTTTGCATCAATCTTTCATTAATGACATTTAGAAGCAATTAAAGAAGATGTGCACTTTTATTTGAAGAGTTAGGCGAGAAAATTAGATTGAATAAAAACATAGCTAGACAAAACTCTTTTACTCTGAGTCGTCAAGCTGAAACCAATGTTCTCTGACTTTTGTGCAGGCTTGAAGTGCAAACTTTATAACTACAGTGAAGAATACCATGCAGTTCACTGTTTGCCAATTAGATGCGGTGTAACTGAAGTTTGGGCTCAATTGGAAGGCTGACAAAATTGAAATGTCATCGTGATCAATGCGACTGTCAATTTGTGTGGGGTGTAAGCATGCTGTAGCTACTGGCTTGTGTATTACTGGAAATGAATCTAATATGTGAACAGCAGCAGGTGGCACAGATGGAATGGCTGTTGAATCTGACCCTTTCCAAAAATCACTGCACTAATGTTTGTAATAACTGCAGAGAATGTAAAGCCAGCATTACAAATAGAGAAACTTAAACTTTTCTTTCTTGATTTAATTCTTCCAATTGTGTGGATATTGGTATTCTAGTCTATTGTTCCTTGGTATAAATTTTTGCATATTCAAGGGGGAAATATTTTTTGCCTATGTTATAATAGTAATCAAATTTTCAGACTTTTATTGGGACCAGTCTGGGTCCATGAGCTGCTTGCTTTGCCCTTGATGTTTTTTTCAGTTTGTATTTAGAAGAAGTGCATAATGCAGGTCCAGTTGTACACTAGTTGAAACACCTGGATGCAGTGTTATGAAGCAATAGGTTGCAGGTTTAGTCTCCTACTCTGCTAATGTATGTGTCAGAGGGGTTAAAGACTATTTCTAGAAGAGAGGGCATTGATTTGTTGTTTATAACCCATACTTGTGTTGATGGAAGATGAATGCAAGATTTAGTGAAATCTGTGAAATCCTTTCTGGGATATTTGAAGAATGCACGGTTTTCTCTTTTTAATTAATGTTGTTAGCAGCTGTATAGAAGAATAGAAGTACGATGAGAATGCTGTATGTTGAAATTCTTAGTAAGAACAGTTCGGGCTGAATTTCATATTGATCATTTTACAATGCCAACACTTACAAGTACTTTAGGTTTCCAGTGTTTTGCAACTAGCAAAAGCATAGACAAACTCACAAATAGCTTTATTTACTAATTACTGGATTGACATGATAGTAACAGCACAAACGGAGAATCACATTACTGAAGTGTAAAGCTGGGCATTAGTAGCATGAGAAAGCTATTTGTGTTGTACTACAATGCTGTTACCTCCACATTAGGCTAATGAAGAATGACCACCCAGTGACAAATGTAACTGCATAACTTATAAAATTTATTAATATTAAGCTGATCGATATATTCACATTTGCAAGCAATTCTGAATTACAGTGACCTGTTACAACTTAATGATGAAGTGCCTGTGTTCCCTTGCTGTATTTTAAGAGCTTGTGTTTAAATAAGTGAGTGGAAGACAGAGTTTTTGATTTAGACAGCTATTGCTCAACCTAATATTGAGTACTAGAAAATAATGTGTGTATTTATGTTGTGAGGGGATGTGGTATATTCAGTGTCATTTGTTCTGTGCTGGTTTGAGTTCATGGAAATTCAATATTGTAACCTGAGTGTAATGTAAGTAACAAGCAAGTAATTATTGTTTGAACATTTGTCTACCAGTTCTCTAAATATAAAGAAGTCAAATTGACTTATTTATCTTTTTATATTTCTAGGAAATGATCATTGACAAAGTAGATGGAAAACCTGTTCCTCGGTATTTGATTTATGACATAGTAAAGTTTAGTGTAAGTACCAATTTTTAAATGTATTGTCGTTCCTTTGATGCCACTATTATTTAATTTCTGCCCATGTGGTCGGTCGACAGAATTCAATTAAGATTTATATGTTGAGCTCTAATGAGTGGAACATAATGTGAATTTCAAGTTTGAAAATCATTTGAAGTGCATAAAATGTGCTTCATGTCTTTCAGTGCTTTTGTTTTACCTTTTGTGTATACAAGCAAGAACATTTAGCTGAAACATTAAAATTTAATGTTCCACAAAGACTAATCCCAGCCTGAAAGACTTCCTTGCAAAGATGGGTACTGCGCATGATCACTGCATTTAGAAGTGCCTTAAGTTGAATTATCTGTTGTGCTGTTTTTCAAACAACCTTTTTTCTAAACATAACTTTTAATTTTGAGGCCTGACAGTGATACAGATTGTAGAGGACAGTGGCTCAAGGGAGGGATATAATATTGACCTTGAGGTGATTGAGGACTGGTTGTGATTGTGATGGTCAGCATTATTAGTTAATTAAGCCTCATCTCATTGGAAATTACTTGATGAAGGCAAGAGCTTTAGCTATATTTTCATCAGACATCAATTTTGGACTTCAAAGATCAAAACTGACTTTGCTCACTGGTATTGATGAGATGCTTTTTTTAAACATCATTTGATGAGCAATCATTTTTAAAATACTGTGATTAGTACAAGTCAGATAATTCAAACATGAAACATGTGCTAAAATTGTTTTTGCTGGTGGTGTATTTATAACTACTGTAGCATTCTTAAATTTTAAAAATTACTTGTAGGCTGTGGGCATCGTTAGCTGGCCAGCATTTATTGCCTTTCCCAGTTGCCCTTAAGAAAGTGGTGGTGAGCTGCCTCCCTTAAACTGCTGCAGGTTGACCCACAATGCCCTTGGGGATGGAATTCCAGGATTCAGACCCAGCGACAATGAAGGAATGGTGATATATTTCCAAACCAAGTGTTGAATGGCTTGAAGGGAAACATGCAGGTGGTAATATTTGAACCAAGGCTGTAACGAAGGCAGGAGCTGAGTGGCATGGGCAGAACTCAAACTGGGCATCACTGAGCAGGTTATTACTGAGCAGGTGTTTGCTAGCACTGTTGATGACACTTTCCATCACTTTACTTATAATTGAAAGTAGCCTGTGGGGATGGTAGTTGGCTGGGTTGGATGTTTCCTGCTTTTTTGTGTACAGGACAATTTTTCACATTGTTGAGTAGATGCCAGTGTTGTAACCATACTGGAACAGCTTGGCTAGGGGAACGACAAGTTCTGCAACACAAATCTTCAGTACTATTGCCGGAATGTTGTCAAGGCATATGGCCGTTGCAGTATCCAGTGTCTCTGCCTGTTTCCTGACATCACATGGAGTGAACTGAATTGGCTGAAGAATAGTATCTGTCATGCTGGGGACCATTGGAGGAGGCTGAGATGGGTCATTCTTTGGCACTTCTGACTAAAGATTGCTGTGACTGCTTCAGCCTTACTGTTTGGACTGTTGCGCTGGGGATATTTGTGGAGCCACTGCCTCCTCCAGTGAATTGTTTAATTGTCTACCACTATTCACTACTGGATGTGGCAGCACTGCTTAGGCTTAATCTGTTGGTTGTGGAATCTTTTAGTTCTGTCTGTCACTTGTTGCTTATGCTGTTTGGCATCCAAATAGCCTTGTTTGGTAGCGTCATGAGTTTGACACCTCATTTTTAGTTATGCCTGATGCTGCTCCTGGTATTCCTTCTTGCACTTTCTCTTGAATCAGGGTTGATCCCATGCTTGATGGTAATATCGATTGTATAATATACTAGGCCATGAAGTCACAGATTGTGTTGGATTACAATTTTGCTTCTGTTGATGACCCACAGCGCGTCATCGATGCCCAATCCTGAAGTGCCAGATCTTTTTCAAGTCTGTCCCATTTAGCTCAGTGATAATGCTATGCAGCATGTTGGAGGATACTCTTAATGTATGCCAATATTTTACAAAACTACCCACTCAGTGATAGCTTTGAAATATACATAAATTCAGTAATTAATCAGAAAAAAAGTCTTAGGCTGTTTTAGTTGCTATTTGATTCAGTGATGCTTCTGCAGCCATCTAGATTTAATTAACATTTTGAAATGGACATCTCCGAGATATTCATAAGTACGTGAACGACTGGAGTTGAAAAAGTATCTTCTGTTGTTGCCAGAGGTTTAGATTATGAATGATGGATGTAAGAAAGTGAAGAATGCGTGTTGTAGAGTCATAGATTCATAGATTTCTACAGCACGGAGACAGGCCCTTTGGCCCAAATTGGTCCAGGCTGACCAAAATGTCCATCAACCCTAACCTCATTTCCCTGCACTTGGCCCATACCCTTTTAAACCTTTCCTATCCATGTATTTGTCCAAATGCCTTTTGACTGTTGTTAATGTTGGTGATTTTTACTGTAGATCATAGTAGAGCACTATTTATATTGACACTTTGGAAGAAAAATACTACAAATTTGCAAATCTGAAAGCAAAACAATGTTGGGCAACTTGTCAGGCAACATCTGTGACCAGAAAAAAACAGACTTATTGCCTCAGATAGCTTTTTGTCTAAAACATCAACTCTGATTCTCACTGCACCATGACAGCCAGATCTGCTGAGTATTTCCATAATTTTCTGTTTTTATTTCGTTTTGGTGATTTATTTGTATACTGTAAAGCTAGTGCCTGTGAATTAGCTTCACAATATCTATGAATACGGCCTGAAGAGTGTAACCAGGATAAGTGAGGTAGAATGAACAGTGTAAACAATAAAATCTGGTTCATCAACACTGGATTAAAATGTCATCATGCTTAGGTTTGTCATTATGATACCGAGCAAAGCTTTGTGCTTGAATAGTGCAATGTTTTGTTTTTATGTCCCAATAAATGAGGTAAATTTAAGGAAGACTGCATCAAAGAAGTTTGCAAGGAAACTATTATATTAGTTCTAATAGTATTTTGGAAGTCTTTGTTGATGAGACAAATTAATGCAATTCCCTATTATAATGGTATTTTGTATGTACATATATTAAGTAAACTGTATCGATTCAAGAACACGGCTCACGACATCTTCCTGGGTGCAATTACAAATGGGCAATCAATGAGATAAATGTGCATATCTCTTTGCTCTTGATCATACTCAGTGAAAATTTTTTTTAGCTCTTTGGATTCTCCTCTTATGGTGCGCTCTGTTTCTGTCTGAATTATAGGCAGCAGCTATGCTGTTGTCAAAATAGCTTTAAAAAAATTTTGTCCCTAATTATGGGGAAAGATTTTTGTTTCTGTTTGGTACCACTCAAAAAAAGAGGTAGTGAATATAAAACATGGAGAATTCTAAGGATAATATTATTCCTTGGTGCACATTTGGTTGTCTTAATTTTACTTTCCTATTCTTTCATAGAATCATAGAATCCTTACAGTGCAGATAGATACCATTGACCCATCATATCTCCACCAATTCTCTGAAGAGCATTGCTCCACCCTATCACTGTGATATAGCATTTACCTTGCTAATTCCAAGCTTGAATAACTCTGGACAGTATGGGGCAATTTCACATGGACAATCCACCTAAGCTGCACATCTTTGGACTGTAGGAGGAAATCGGAGCATCTGGTGGAAACCCATGCAGACACTGGGAGAACATGCAAACATCACATTGACAGCTAATGAGGTTGGGGAGGAGGGAAAGCTGAATAGAATTGATAGGGAGAAGCTGTTACCACTTGTAAAAGGAACAAGACAATATAGATTTAGTGATGTGAAAAAGAAGCAAGGGTGATATCAGAAAAATGTTTTCACACAGTAGCTTATGTGTGGAATACGTTTCCTAGAAGTGTGATTGAGGCAGACAATATGTGCAAGAGCATGGGGAAAAAGCAGGAGATTGACACTGGGTAATGATGTTTGTTTGAAGAGCTTGATATCTGAATGGCCTTCTTTTGCATTGTAACAAGTCTGTGTGGTTCTGTGAGCTCTGGAACTTGGAGCCGAGGCAACGAAAGACATGGTCATAAGTGGTGGAGCAATTTCAGTTTGAATGGTGAAAGAGGACAGACACTTAAAATTAAAATCATGAGCCAGTGTGGGTCACCGAGCACAGTGTGTTAGAGGCTAGGGACTTGCTATGAGTGAGGACCTAGGCAGTCAGGTTTGGATGACTTTGAGTTTGGGGAGGGCAGAATGTGGAAGACTAATCAAAATGGTCGAGTTTCAGGATAACAAAGGCATGGATGAGCGTGTCAGTTGCAGCTGAGCTCAGATATGGTGAAGTTGAGTGGTGTTAGAGATTAAAAATAGGCATTCTAAGTGTAGGCATGAATTTGGGACTATGAGAAGACTGGTGCAATCTCAAGAATGTCATTGAGAAGAGTAATGGTATTGATAACAAGTTGATGGACTTGGGAGTGTTCTGAGCAATTGCTTTAGTCTTCCCAATGTTTTAATTGTAGAAAATTACTGCTCATTCAGTACTGGATATAAGAAATACATACAGATAAATGAACAATAATGGAGGAGATGAGAAAGACGTTGGTATTGTAGACAATCCATCAGTTTACAGGTATCTTTGGCACTCACATTTTTATAGAGATTCATAGAGATGTACAGCATGGAAGCAGACCCTTCGGTCCAATCTGTCCATGCCGACCAGATATCCCAACCCAATCTAGTCCCACCTGCCAGTACCCAGCCCATATCCCTCCAAACCCTTCCTATTCATATACACATCAAAATGCCTTTTAAATGTTGCAATTGTGCCAGCCTCCACCACTTCCTCTGGCAGCTCATTCCATACATGTACTACCCTCTGAGTGAAAAAGTTGCCCCTTAGGTCTCTTTTATATCTTTCCCCGTTGACCCTAAACCTATCCCCTCTAGTTCTGGACTCCCCGACCCCAGGAAAAAGACCTTGTCTATTTATCCTATCCATGCCCCTCTTAATTTTGTAAACCTCTATAAGGTCACCCCCTCAGCCTCTGACACTACAGGCAAAACAGCCCCAGCCTGTTCAGCCTCTCCCTATAGCTCAAATCCTTCAACTCTGGAAACATCCTTGTAAATCTTTTCTGAACCCTTTCAAGTTTCACAACATCTTTCCGATAGGGAGGAGACCAGAATTGCGCGCAATATTCCAACAGTGGCCTAACCAATGTCCTGTACAGCCGCAACATCTCCTCCCAACTCCTGTACTCAATACTCTGACCAATAAAGGAAAGCATACCAAAAGCCACCTTCACTATCCTATCTACCTGCACTCCAAGGTCTCTTTGTTCAGCAACACTCCCGAGGACCTTACCATTAAGTGTATAAGTTCTGCTAAGATTTGCTTTCCCAAAATGCAGCACCTCGCATTTATCTGAATTAGACTCCATCTGCTACTTCTGAGCTCATTGGCCAAACTGATTAAGATCCTGTTGTAATCTGAGGTGGCCTCCTTTGCTGTCCGCTACACCTCCAATTTTGGTGTCATCCGCAAACTTACTAACTATACCTCTTATGCTCGCATCCAAATCATTTATATAAATGACAAAATGTAGAGGACCCAGCACCAATCCTTGTGGCACTCCACTGGTCATAGGCCTCCAGTCTGAAAAACAACCCTCCACCACCACCCTCTGTCTTCTACCTTTGAGCCAGTTCTGTATCCAAATGGCTAGTTCTCCCTGTATTCCGTGAGATCTAACCTTGCTAACAGTCTCCCATGGGGAACCTTGTAGAACGCCTTATTGAAGTCCATATAGATTACATCTACCGCTCTGCCCTCATCAATCCTCTTTGATACTTCAAAAGAGACAATCAAGTTTGTAAAACGTGATTTCCCGCACAAAGCCATGTTGACTATCCCTAATCGGTCCTTTCCTTTCCAAATATGTGGACATCCTGTCCCTGAGGATTCCCTCCAACAACTTGCCCACCACCGACATCAGGCTCACTTGTCTATAGTAGACTAGCTTGTCCTTACCACCCTTCTTAAATAATGGCCCCACGTTAGCCAAGTACCTCAGCAAGTAGCCCAGCAATCACTTCTCTAGCTTCCCACAGAATTCTAGGGTACACCTGATCAAGTCCTGGGGATTTATCCACCTTTTTGCATTTCAAGACATCCAGCACTTCCTCCTCTGTAATATGGACATTTTTCAAAGTGTCACCATCTATTTCCCTACATTTTATATCTTCCATCTCCTTTTCCACAGTAAATACTGATGTACAATACTCATTTAGTATCTCCCCCATTCTCTGTGACTCCACGCAAAGGCTGCCTTGCTGATCTTTGAGGGGCCTTATTCTCTCCCTAGTTACCCTTTTATCCTTAATGTATTTGTAAAAACTCTTTGGATTCTCCTTAATTCTATTTGCCAAAGCTATCTCATGTCCCCTTTTTACCCTCATAAGTATACTCCTACTGCCTTTATATTCTTCTCAGGATTCACTCGATCTATCCTGTCTGTACCTAACATATACTCCCTTCTTTTTCTGGACCAAACCCTCAATTTCTTTAGTCATCCAGCATTCCCTATACCTACCAGCCTTTCCTTTCACCCTAACAGCAATATACTTTCTCTGGACTCTTGTTATCTCATTTCTGAAGGCTTCCCATTTTCCAGCTGTCTCTTTACCTGCGAATATCTGCCCCCACTCAGCTCTTGAAAGTTCTTGCCTAATACTGTCAAAGTTGACCTTCCTCCAATTTAGAACTTCCACTTTTAGATCTGGTCTATCCTTTTCCATTACTATTTTAAATCCAATAGAATTATGGTCGTTGGCCCCAAAGTGGTCCCCAGTGACACTCAGTCACCTGCCCTGCCTTATTTCCCAAGAGAGGGTCAAATTTTGCACCTTCTCTAGTAGGTACATTCACATACTGAATCAGAAAATTTTCTTGTACACACTTAACAAATTCCTTGCCATCTAAACCCTTAACTCTATGGCAGTCTTAGTCAATGGTTGGAAAGTTTAAATCACCTGCCATAACCATCCTATTATTCTTACAGATAGCTGAGATCTCCTTACAAATTTGTTTCTCAATTTCCCTCTGACTATTAGGAAGTCTATAATACAATCCCAATAAGGTGATCATCCCTTTCTTATTTCTCAGTTCCACCCAAATAACATCCCTGGGTGTATTTCCAGGAATATCCTCCCTCAGTACAGCTGTAATGCTGTCCCTTATCAAAAGCGCCACTCCCCTCCTCTCTTGCCTCCCTTTCTGTCCTTCCTGTATCATTTGTATCCTGGAACATTAAGCTGCCAGTCCTGTCCATCCCTGAGCTATGTTTCTGTAATTGCTATCATGTCCCAGTCCTGTGTTCCTAACTATGCCCTGAGTTCAACACCTTCCCTGTTAGGCTTCCTGCATTGAAATCAATGCGGTTTAATTTATCAGTCCTGCCTCGTTCTCTGCTTTGTCCCTGCCTGCCCTGACTGTTTGACTCACCTTTGTTCTCAACTGTACCAGTACCAGTCTCAGATTGAAATCTTTCCTCACTATCTCCCCCCCCCCCCACTTCCTGTGTTTTCCCTTCCTGTGTTGTTGGTTCCAATGTCTACAATGATATCCTGCCGGCCCCTCTCCCCCTTGAGAACATTCTACACCGTCTCTAATACATTCTTGATCCTGGTACCAGGGGAGCAACACACCATTCTGATTTTTCACTGCTGGCCACGTAAATGTCTGTCTGTACCTCGGACTAGAGAGTCCCCTAACAAAATTGATTCTTTGGAACCCGACATACCCCTCATTGCATTAGAGCCAGTCTCAATACCAGAAACTTGGCTGTTCGTGCTACATTCCCCTGAGAATCCATCACTCCCTACATTTTCCAAAAAAGCTTACTTGTTTGAAATGGTGATAGCCACAGAAAACTCTTGCACTAACAGCCTACCTCTCTTATCTTTCCTGGAGTTAACCGATGTATGTGTCTGTATCTCCGACTTTTCCACTTCCTATAATTGTCATCCATCGCATCGCCTTGCTCTTATAAATTCCTCATTGCCTCTAACTGTCTCTCCAACTGATCCATTTGATCTGATAGGATTCGCAACCAATGGCATTAATCTCGGCAACATTCTTGTAAACTACTTCTGCACCCTTTTCTAGTTTAGTAACATCCTTCCTATAAACAGGTGAACAAAACTGAACACAGTACACCAAGTGCGACCTCAGCAATATCCTGTATAACTGCAACATAACTTCCCAAATTCTATACTCAATGCCCTGACTGATGAAGGCCAGTGTGCCAAAAGTCTTTTTCACTGTGACTCCACTTTTCAGAAAACAGTAAATCTGAACTTCAAAATCCCTCTGTTCCACTGCACTCCTTAAGGTCCGATCATTCACCGTGAAACTCTTATCTTGATTTAACTTTCTAAAATGCAAGTCGCACTTGACGATATTAAACTCCATTTGCCATTTCTTGGCCTAACCTCCCCTGCTGAACAAGGGCTGCTGCAAGTTTGATAACGTTCCTCACTGTCCACGATGCTGTCTATTTTACTGTCATCAGCAAACTTACTAATCATGCCTTGTACATTCTCATTCTAAATCATTGATATAGATAACAAACAATAATAGGCCCAGCACCTGAGGCACTCCACTAGTCCACAGGCCTCCAGTTCGACAAGCATTCTTCCACTATTACCCTCTGCTTCCTACCATCAAGTCAATTTTGTATCCATTTTGGCAGCTCCCCCTGGATTCCATGCGACCTAACTTTCCAAAGCAGCTTACCATGTGGAACCTTCATGAAATCCACATAGACTATGTCCACCACCCTGCCCTTGTCAACCTTCCTCCTCACTTCATCAAAGAACTCCAACAAATCTATGAGGCATGACCTCTCACTCACAAAGCCACGCTGACGACTCCTAACCAAACCCTGCCTTTCCAAATGCATGTATGTCTTCTCTCAGAATCTTCTCAAGTAACTTACCTACCACTGATGTTAAGCTTATTGGTCTATAGTTTCCAGGTTTATCTGCAGCTCTAGAATATTTTGAGTCCAACATGACTCTTCTGTATGACACCTTTTCTATTTGTTTCCTCTTACAATAAATGTTATTCTATTAGCTTTCCCAATTACCAGCTGTGTCTGTGTACTAATGTTTTGGGAATCAAACATTACCCCACTCAGATCCCTCTTCATCTTAGAGCTCAGAAATCTCTCACTGTTTAGATAAAATGCTTTTTCATTTTTCCTGCCAACATAGGCAATTTCATATTTTCCCACATTATGCTATATTTGTTGGATCGTTGGCCATTCATTTAACCTATCTATATCTTTTAGGAACCTTCTTGGGTACTTTCCTACTTATCTGTGTGTCAGCAAATTTGGCAACCATTGAGGTTCATTGAAATGAATTATGAACAGCTGATATTGTGGCACACCGTTTGTTACTTTTGCCAACCAGACAATGACACATTTATGTCTACTGTGTGCTTCCTGATGGCCAGCTAATCGCTGATCCATTCTACACCCACACCATGGATTTTTATTTTCTGCAATAATCATTGTTGAGGTACTTCCATCAAGTGCCATTGATTTCCGCTTCAACTCCAGCACGTTACTTCCTCAAATTATTCTAGTCAGCTGGTTAAACATGCTTTCACATTCACAAAACCATGGTGATTCTGCGGTTATTACCGGCTGTTATTATGCCCTCCCATAACTAGTTAATTAGTAGTTTCTAGTATTTTCTATATGAAGGATGGTCTCCGTGTTCTATGGTTTCCTACTTTCTGTCTCCCTCTATTTTTGAACGATTTTGAGATAAATTTGCTCTTCCAAATTAACTTAGTTGGAACTTTGCTGCATCTGGTAGCTTTTAGAAAATTAAAACCATGCACCAACAATGTCCCTAGCCTTTCCTTTTAACTGTTGCATGAAGTCCATCAGCACCTCAGTACTTGTCAGTCTGCAGCTCCAACAATTTTCTCGGTTCCATTTCTCTAGTGATTTGATTTTCCTAAATTCCTCCTTCCCTTCCATTTCCTGATTTACTGCTGTTTCTGGGATGATTATTGTATCCTCTACTAAAACTGCAAGATTCCTGTTCAAAATTCATTTGCCTTCTCTTTATTTTCCATGAACAGTTCTCAACTCCCTAAAGGACCAATGCTCAGTTTGTTCCCTATTTTTAAAAGTAAATTTAGTTTTACATTTCTGACTAGCTTCCCTTCACTATAACTTTTCCCTTTCTTTTGGTCAATTTTTACCTTTTTATGTTCTCTCCAACCTTATGGTGTATCATCTGTCTTTGCACAATTGCAAGCATTTTCTTGAAGTTTGATACTATTTTTACCCTTTGTATTTAAGTGTGGGATGCTAGATATGCACCTTGAAATTTGACTTACATATTAGAATGCATTTTTCTAAGTATTGTAAAATATCACTTTTAAATGTCTACCACTGAATCTATTGATGGCTGTTTCAATCTAGTTTTCCAATTCACTTTTTGACAATTCTTCTTGCATGCTGCCATAATTGCCTTTATTTAAATTTTTAAAAAATATCTTTGGATCCACTCCTCTCTTCCTGAAATGGAATGTAAAATTTAATCGTGCTTATGGTCACTGGTCACTTTGCTATGAGATCATTCATTAATCCTATCTCATTTCAAGTTTCATCCAAGCTCATACAAGGATGTGCAAGCTCTGACTGGAAAGCAACTGAAGTTAGTTAATTGAGGAAATTTGCTTAAACTGCCTTTCTGTACCTTGGGCTGAGTGGACACAGTATATAAATACAGGCATCTAAGTGCAACTTTGGACAGAGTGCTGGGCATTGATACATTAAAGGATTTAGAAGTAAGTTTTCCCACCCTAACATTAGCTGTTTGGTGAGTATCTGATAAATATTTAAAGTATATTTATATTTGTCTGTTTAAAATATTACAGGTACTGATAATAAGGTTAATGAAAAAAATAGAAAAAAAGGGAAAATAAATAAAATAATTACGTAGTTATTTAGAACACTTTAAGAATAGCAAGACAGGTGATATGTTGTAGCTGTAATATGTGGAAACTATAGTGTGTTACAGGGCAACACGTCTCCTGTGGGTGTTTATGGCTTGAGGAGATCTGGCTAAGACATTGAACTGGAGGCTGAGGGGAAAAGGTGTCTGGATATTTTGTAGCAGGATGTAGTCACATTGTACTGAGTAGGATCTTCTGATTTGATCAGGTACCACTGACAGAGGAGTGTGTCTGTAGTTGAAGGCAGGTTAGAATACCCAGAAGGCAGAAATGCAGGCACTTCAGCCTTTGCGACTGTTCAAAAAGTCTGAGGTTCTTTCAGCTTGTTTGTTTAGCATATGAGGAACGGCTGAGGATACTGGGGTTGTATTCGTTGGAGTTTAGAAGATTAAGGGGAGATCTAATAGAGACGTACAAAATAATACATGGCTTTGAAAAGGTGGATGCTAGAAAATTGTTTCTGTTAGGCGAGGAGACTAGGACCCGTGGACACAGCCTTAGAATTAGAGGGGGTCATTTCAGAACGGAAATGCGGAGACATTTCTTCAGCCAGAGAGTGGTGGGCCTGTGGAATTCATTGCCACGGAGTGCAGTGGAAGCCGGGACGCTAAATGTCTTCAAGGCCGAGATTGATAGGTTCTTGTTGTCTAGAGGAATTAAGGGCTACGGGGAGAACGCTGGCAAGTGGAGCTGAAATGCGCATCAGCCATGATTGAATGGCGGAGTGGACTCGATGGGCCGAATGGCCTTACTTCCACTCCTATGTCTTATGGTCTTATGGTCTTATGGTCTTAAGACAACCTGGGCTGACCATGGGACTGTGAAATAGTACAGTTTTGCTGACTTTTGTGCCATGCCTGTAACCAGAGAGGATTGGATAATTATGGTTGAGACTTTAAAATAAAATCAGACTGCTGCAGATGCTGGATATGTGAAATAAAAACAGAAAGCGCTGGAAAGGCTCAGCAAGTCCGAAGTATTTGTGTGAAGAGAAACAAATTTTTTCCAGCACTTTACATTGTAATTGATGGTCAGAACCTTTATTATTTTATCAGTTTATTTTCTCTATAGCTTGTAATATATTTCAATCATTTCTGAAGATTGTAGTTTTTGAGAGAATTGGAGGTATGGTATACTTTTAGATATATGGAAAATGAACAGGGAAGTAGGTTAAATTAGATAGTTGTTTCATAAAGGTTGGCAGAGGCATGATGAACAAAATGAATGCCACCTTTTCTGTGTGATTCTTTTATCCCATTCAAAATATTGCTCAGTGTTCATATACACTCCCATTGCTGCCAGTCCCTGAACCCACAACCAGTATTCCAGCATCTCACTGCTATCCTCAGTTTGATCAGACAGTATCATTAGTAATACAGTTTAACAGATCTGTTCTTATGGAATCTCTGACTCACTTTGATCAGTGCATCTGTAGAAATAGACTTTGTGTGGCACACTAATGCTGTTGCACTTTGAACTGAAAGTAAAACAGGAGACAATCTGAACCAAAACGGTAGAGAGCATAGATGTCAAAAAAGAAAGCAGCTGGAAACCTGCCATTGAGAAGCTATTGACAGCAACATTCAATTCTGAATGACTAATAAAAAAAGTCCTAATAAAGGAGATAAAAGCAATTGTCCACAACTTTATTTTTACAGTAACTAAAATGTCCAACATCCAAAATAATTACATTTTAATTTCCTCATCTCTCTGGGAGCCTTAACCAAAGGTTTTTTACTTGAAAGGTTATTTCAGAAGTAATGTTTGTAGTAATTCTACTGAAGTCCCGTCCCCAATTTGAGCAGGTGCAGCACATTAATTATCTGAGATATATTAGCTTAATTTGCAAAAAACATGTATCTGTCACTCCATCATTACTTTTTTTTTGGATTTCAATCTTATTTCAAAAGCTTGTGGACAAGTTTAAGTATATTTATTTCATAGTTTTTGGTTTTGAGCAAATTGAACTACTCTGTATGTGTGAGGCTTAGTTTCAGCATACACTGTTTGCAGCTTGCAGATTTTGTTCAAGTTTTGGTCCTTTTGAATTACAGTTAGCTGTTTCAGTAACAAATAATATTTCTCAAGGGAAGTCACATTGAGGCTGTGCAACAGTATTTTACTTTTTATGTAGTGTCTCTACATAAGTGCATGCAGCAGATGGGCTGCAGTGATTCAAGAAGGCAACTCACCACCCCCTTCTCAAAGGCAACTAGGGATGGGTAATAAATGCTGGCCCAGCCAGCGACAGCCACATCCCATGAATAAATGAATGATAAAAGGTTTGGATTCCAGTGACTGCAAACTGGTTGATTTTTCAGTCAATTTCAACAAATGTCTAAATAAAGCTATTCACTTTTACTTCAGAAAGTCTGTCAAGATGAAAAAGACAACAAGGGAGCTGTTTGTATGGTAACTATTGGAAAAACAGAAATTTATCAATAATGTTGTACAGCACATTAATTTTGAAGGATTTCTTCAAAGACAAAATGCACTTTTAAAAATGTTGCAATTGACTGTATGATTGGCCATGATCCTAATTAATGGCGGAGCAGGCTCATGAGGCTGAATGGCCTATTACTGTTCCTGGTTCTTATGGTCTATTGCAATGTTTATTTACATTGAGGAGTTACCTTTTGAGAAGCTAATTACATCCTTTAGGTTGTAAACATTCTATTTAATTACAGCTATATATACTGCCAATAATTAGAGTAATAAATGCTTTTTCTTTGACATGCACCCTATTTTATATAGCAACTGGGCAGCCTGGGATTATAACTAATGAATAATTAAGCACGATAGAGAGAGTTGAATTCAGTTTAAGAAACCAGGATGTGCAAGTTGTTTGGGTCAAGATGAGAGATGATAAAAAGCAATGTCACTTGTAGGAGTATTAAATCAGCCATCTAACCATAGCCATACTTAAGATGGAGCAGAAAGAAAGAAAAAAAATAATGAAACTTGTCAGTCTTGTGCAGTAATAATCATGGGGTAATTTTAATCTACACGTAGACTGAAAATGTCTGATGGTCAGAGGTAACCTGGATGAGTTCATAAAATGTATCTGGTGGAGTTTCTTAGAACAGCGTGTTCTGGTGCCAACCAAACAGGCTATACTAGACCAGATATTTTCTACAAATGACTTTGTAGTGAAGGCACCCATAAATAGTAGCAGTGATAATATGATTGAATTTTTCATTCACTCTGAATTCAAATAAGTATTTTGAACTTAAATGTGGGCATTATGAGGCCATGAAAGTGAAAGTAGCCAAAGTGAGCTGACAGATTAAAGTAATAGAGAGGTCAAGTGATGTGGCAGATGCTGAAGAGGATATCTCCGAATAGACCAAATGAAAAATGAAGCTTGCAAAGCAAGTTCCCATCTTCCATTGTTAACTAAAAAAGCTAAAGCTTGTATCACACTTTGAAAACAAAATCATGGAAGTATGCAAAGATGGGTGACAGGTCAGAAGATTGTTTAGAATATGAAATATCAGCAAAAATTGACAAAAAAAATCAATAAAGTTGGAATGGTAAGGAGGATCACCTTAGATTACAGGAGGGAATAGATGGCAAATAGAATTCAATTCAGATTGCAAAATTAGATTATGGAGTAATTGGCTAGAAATATTAGAACAAGGATGTGGCACTGAGCAAATTGTTGAAACTGCAAGTTGACATCAAATCCTGTGAACCTATTTTCCAACATTTGGTCCACAGCCTTGTGTGCTTTTCATTGCAAGTGCCCATGCGAATACTACTTAATTGTTATGAAGGTTTCTGCCTCTACCACTCTTACATGCAGTGAGTTCCACATTCCTACCACCCTCTGAGTGAAAATAATTCTTCATGTCCCCTCTAAGCATCCTGCCCTTAGCTTAACCAGTGCCTCCTGGTCATGGATCCCTTCATCAAGGGGGAAGATTTCTTCCCATCCTCCCAATCTATGCCCTACATGATTTTATATATCTCAATCATGTTCCCCCCACAATCTCCTGTACTCTAAGGAAAGCACCTCAAATTTGTGCATTTAATCTTCACAACTGAAACTGTCCCACCCTATGTTCTCATCCAAATCATTTATCCAAGGGACAAACGAAAGTGGACCAAGCACTGATCTCTGTGGTCACAGCCCTCCAGTCAGAAAAATAACCCTGCTCCACTACCCTCTGACTCCTACTGTAAAGCCAATTTTGTATCAAATTGGCAAGCTCGCCCGAATCCCATTTGATCTAACTTTATGAATTAGTCTACCATGTGAATCCTTATCGAAGACTTTACTAAAGTCCAAGTAAACAACAACTACCATTCTGCCCTCATCAATCTTTTTGGTTACTTCCTCAAAAAACTCAGTCAAGTTTGAGGGTCCCAATTTCCCTCTCATAAAACCAAGCTGACTATCCCTAATCATTCCTTTCCTCTCCAAATACATGTAAATCCTATCTTTCAGGATTGCCTCCAACATCTTACCCACCACCAATTCAGACTTATAAGTCTATAGTTTGCAGGCTTCTCCTTACAGCCTTTCTTAAATAACGGCACAACATTTGCCACACTCCAGTCCTCCAGCACCTCATGTGGTTATAGATAAAAAAAGTTTCAGCTAGGGGCCCCGCAATTTCCTTACTAACTTGCAACAACGTCCTGGAATACACTAAATCATAGAGATATGCAGCACGGAAACAGACACTTTGGTCCAACTCGTCCATCCTGGCAAATATCCTAAATTAATCTAGTCCCATTTGCCAACATTTGGCCCAAATCTCTCTGAACCCTTCCTATTTGTAGATCCATCTAGATACCTTTTAAATGTTGGAATTGTACCAGCCTTCATCACTTCCTCTGGCAGGTCATTCCAGACATGAACCACTCGCTGTGTAAAAAGATTGCCCCACAGGTCCTTTTTCAGTCTTTTCTCTCTCACCTTAAACCTATGCCCTCTAGTTTTGGACTCCCCAACCCCGGGGAAACGTTCTTGTCTGTTTACTCTATCCATTCCCCTCATGACCTTATAAACCTCAGTAAGGTCACCCTCAGCCTCTGTCTATTCAGGCTCTGTCTATAGCTCAAACCCTCCAACCCTGACAACATCCTTGTAAATTTTTTTGGAACCCTTTCAAATTTCACAATATCCTTCCAATAGCAAGAAGACCAGAATTGCACACAGTATTCTAAAAATGTCCTAACCAATGTCCTGGACAGCCACTATATGACCTCCCAACTCCTATACTCCGTGCTCTGACCAATAAAGGCAAGTATACCAAACACCATCTTCATTATCCTATCTACTTGTGACTCCACTTTCAAGGAACAACGAACCTGCACTCCAAGGTCTCTTTATTCAGCAACACTCTGCAGGACCTTATCATGAAGTGTATAAGTCCTGCCCTGATTTGCCTTTCCGAAATGCAGCACCTCACATTTATCTAACTTAAACTCCACCTGCTATTCTTCAACCCATTGTCCCATCTGTTTGAGATCCAGTTGTACTCTAAGGTAGTTATCTTTGCTGTCTACTACACTTCCAATTTTGATGTCATCTGCAAGTGTACTAACCATACTTCCTATGTTCACATCCAAATCATTTACATAAATGACAAAAAGCAGTGGACCCAGCACTGATCCTTGTGATACCTGTTGGTCACAGGCCTCAGTGTGAAAAGCAACCCTCCACTATCACCCTCGGCCTTCTATCTTTGAGCCAGTTCTGTACCCAAATAGCTAGTTCTCCCTCTTCCCTGATCAGTCCCTGGACATTTATCCACCTTTATGTTTTCTAAGGCCTTCAGCACTTCCTCTTTTGTAATGTGAACAGTTTTCAAATTATCAATATTTATTATTGATACGTTCATAAATTCTCTAACCTCAATTTCTTTCTCCACAGTAAAAACTGATGCAAAATATTCATTTAAATCTCTCCCATTTCCTGAGATTCAACACAAAGATGAGCTCGTTGATCTTTAAGGAGCCCTACACTGTCTAATAGCTCTTTTGTTCCTAATGTACTTATGGAATCTCTTTGGATTATCCCTAACCATATCTGGCAAGGTTATTTCGTATCCTTTCTTTGCCTTCCTGACTTCCCTTTTAAGAGTGTCCCTACACTCTTTATAATCTTCAAGAGATTCATTTGATCGCAATTGTCTATATCCAATATATGATTCTTTTTATTCTTAACAAGAACTTCAATATCTTTATTTATCCATTGTTCCCTAATCTTACCAGCCTTACTTTTCACTCTAACAGAAATATAATGTCTTTGAACTCTGATTATCACACTGTTGAAAGCCTCCCATTTCTCAAATCATCTAGCTGGGGAAAGTCTACTCCAGTCAACTTTTGAAAATTCTTGTCTCATACCATATAGAATTTGCCTTACTCAATTAAGAACTTCTAGCTTTTTTGGAAAGCTTGTCCTTTTCCACAACTGTTTTAAAACTAACAGAATTATGATCACCTGTCCCAAAGTGTTCCCTTAATAATAGTTCAGTCACTTGCCCTGCCTTATTTCCCAAGAGAATGTCAGGCTTTGCTCCTTTTCTAGTAAGAGCATTTGCGTATTGATAAATGTGTTCCAAGAAAATTTTATTTTACATTCCTCACCATCCAAATCGATATGGCAGTTACAGTCAATGTTTGAAAGTTTAAGATTCCCTACTATTACAACCTAGTATTCTTACATATATTTGGGATTTCTCTACATGTTTGTCCCTCAGTTTCCCTCTGACTATTGGTGGGCCTATTGTCCAATCCCATCAAGGTGATCATCCCTTTCTTGTTTATAATTTCAACCCATATGTTTTCACGGGATGATCCCTTACATATCCTCTCTAACTACGGTAGTAATGCTTTCCTGAATCAAAATGTCATTCTCCATCCTCCCTTGCCTCCTTTTCTATCCTTCCAAAGCATCTAATACCTAGAACATTCAGCTGGCAGTCTTATCATTCTCTCAGCCAAATTTCTGGTGTAACTATGACGTCCCAGTCCCAAGTTCTGATACATGTCCTCAGTTCATCAGCCTTACTGTAACACCTCTTGCATTAAAATAAATGCAGCCTAATTCTTCAGCGTTACCTCATTCTCTGACATGCTCTTGTGTCTGTCTTTTCTAATTAATTTGCTCTTTTCTGATTCTGATCCATCCTCATTTGTCTTATTGTTTTCACTGCCACTTAGCCCCCGCCCCATATAGTTTACAGGCTCCCGAAGGAGAAGTAGCAAATATCCCTGCCAGGATATTGGTCCATTTCTAGTGCATGTGAAACTTATCCCTTTAGAACAGGTCTTTTCTACCCCAGAAGAGATCCCAATGGTCCAAGAAACTGAATCCCTGTATGTTGCACCATCTCTTCAGCGACTGATTTATCTGCCCTATCCTTTTGTGCCTTCCCTCATTAGAACTTGGCACCTTTTGAAGCAAGAAACCCCAACCTGTTCAGTTTTTCTTAATTAGTGAATTGGTTAGATCTAATATCATCCTTCTGAATATTTTTGCACCTTATCTGATGTCAGAACTGTGTGCAGTCCTCCATGCACGACCTAAACAAGGTCCTGTAAACACTTTGAGTAATAGAGATCTTCTCAGTGCAGGACAGGACTGGTGATGCATTTTGCCTGAACACCATGGAATATTTAAAAGAAAGAAAATTGGGAGGGATGGCATATTAGTTAAGGAGAGCATTGTTGTACTGGAAAATGAAATGTTGACCCATATTTCATAGGGTTTCTAACATAAGAGAGGATAAGTCTTACTGCAACTGTACAAGGTGCGGGAGGCAGTTCAGAAAGTTCACTCAGATGAACCCTGATATGGGGTGATTGCCTTTCAGTGACAGTTAACACAGGTTAGGGCTCAACTCACTGGAGTTTAGAAGAATGAGAGATAATCTCATTGAAACATATAGGATTCTTAAGATACTTGACAGGTTAAATGCTGAGAGGATGTTGCCTCTCATGGGAGAGTCTAGGTCTCACAAATAAAAGGGTGCCAGTTTAATACTGAGATGAGGAGGAGTTATCTCAGACAGTTAGGAGTCTTTGGAATTCCTTACCACAGAAAGCTGAGACAGATTCTTTATCAGTGGTGGAATCAAAGGTTATGGAAGAAGGGCATGAAAGTAGACGTGAAGAGTGTTGGCTTGGCCATGATCCTGTCAAATTGTGGAATAGGCTTGAGGGGCTGAACTGTCTACTCCTGATATTATTCTTTTATAGTCTTAACGTCTTATGGAGAAAGATGTTGTCGTGGAGAGATCAAGGAAAGAATTGATTTGGTTAAAGCTAAGAAACAAAAAAGGTGCAGTCATATTGCTTGGTGCAATCTATAGGCATAAACTAATGGGAAGGATGTAGAGAAATAAATTTGCATGGAAATGGCAGTGGTGCAGGCATTTTAGTGTAGTTATACTGAGAGATGTTCTATATCTGAATATGGACTAGGATTGCAATAATGCAAAAGGTAGAGGGGTGAGAGATCCTAGATGTTTTTTCTACAGCTGTATATTTATAGTTCAATGAAAAGTGATGGATGTTTTAGACTGCCAAATCTGATTATTAGACATGAGGTGGACCAAGTTGAGCAAGAGTCAGAAGGAGAACATTTAGGGTTCATTGATCATTGTAGCAGAAGCTGTAGAGTGACTGTGGGAATGGACCAGAACAATCCAACGCATGACCAACTAACGAGGAAAGCCAACCTCAATGAGGTAAGAGAAAATTTGGTTGAATAAATTTGATTTAGAGATTGGCAAGAAAATAGGAATCTGAATAATGGGCTGCCTTCAAAGAAGAGATATTTTGGAACAGTCAGGATATAGTGCATTGAGCGGGGGGAAAGTACGGAACACCAATCCAGAGTTCCTTGGGTGGCAGATTTACAAATTATGTAAAAGAAGAATGTGCTTAAGACACATGTCAGGGAGAAAATACAATCGGAAGCTAGGCTGAATATAAACCATTCAAAAGGATGATGAAAAAGCAAATGACGGAAGCAAAGAGGGAGTATGGAAAGGCTGGTAGCTAACATGTATGGGAATTGCACAACCTTCTGCAGGAACATGAAGAATAAAAATGTGGCAAAATGAGTAGGACAGATTCAGAAAGAAAATGAACTTAAGTATGCCCCTGCCTGCTTGTTGAGGTATTAAATTAATATTAAATTCACTTGTGTTTATCAAGACCGAAAAAGCTTTCTGGAATATGGTGAAAGAGAAGGTAGAATTGGTTAGGCAGTATGACACCATGACCAGATGATGCAAGTCCAACGATACTATGTAAAGATGTATCTTTTTGCATTTCTGTATTATTGATTATGGATTCAAATGGGAAATAAATTTTAAAGACCGAGGATTGTGGATTTTTGAAAGCTAGTTACTTACACTTATTGTAAGTGCTGTTTACACTTAATTATTCAACCACTCAGGGAGGTTGAGTTGCAGTTGAACTGGCAGCAGAGGGGTGTATAATGAAATGAGATTCGGCTGGACCTCTGACAGGGGAGGTGGTGTCCTTTTCCCTGCACTAAGAAAAATCATAAAATCTGAAGAAAGCTCATTTATTTCCCTCATCAGTTGCTGTACACTGTTGCTTTTAATCAATAAGTCAAAGACTTGGTGGCTCCTGGAAGCATTGAAGATATCTGGAGAAGAGAAATTGAGGAGCAGCAAGTCCTGGCAAGCCAACAGGATCATATCTGTGAACCCTATGGCCAGAGACTATTGAACTGCCATCCCAGTTTTTCCTTTTGCCTACAGCACCAATGTTTTTTTGTCTCTGCATGTGTGACTAGGTTTATAAGCAGGTTAGAGTTTTAACCATAGAGAAACATGCTGATAATTGTTTACTTGTGGATAGAACCCATTTATTTGGAATAAATAATAATTCTTGTGAAGTCCAGAAACCTGTTCCACATTTTGTTAACCTGAGTTTTAAAACATACATAAATTAGTAAATTTTGTGTATTTTAATAAAATACTTAACTTTGGTGACAACTCTGGGAATCATGGGGTTGATTTTCGGGATGTTACTGCAGTGAGCATGACAAATGAAGGTGGAACTTGAACAGGCATTGGCCATACCTTTTCAGGCTTGTCTATATTCAGGGGCTTTACTAGGGGAGTGGAGAATTAAAAATATTTCGCCCTCCTTCAAAAAAGTAGACAAAGATAAGCCAAGTAAACTATTGGCCAATCAATTTAATTTTGGTGATGGGAAAACTAGAAATGCTCATTTGAAATAAAATTAATAATGATAAAGACAAGTGCAGGTTAATTAAGGAAGCCAACATAGATTCGATAAGGAAAATCTTGTTTAAATAACATGCTGAAGTTTTTTGAAGAGGTAGCAAGCAAGAGGGTTGATGAGGGGTGTGTTGTTAATTGGACTTTCAAAAGTAGTTTCATATGGTGCTACTCAACATACTCAACATAAAGTTCAGATATATTATGTTTCTGTTAGAGTAAAAGGAAGGCTGGTAAGATTAGGGAGCATGAATGAATAAAGATATTGAAGTTCTTGTCAAGAATAAAAAAGAATCATATACAGTTGCACAATCCTTTATCCGAAATGCTCGGGACCAGCTAGTTTTCGAATTCAGAATATTTTGAATTTCAGAATAAGTGACAGTTTGATGGTGAAATTTTAAAAACTCTTACTGGAGGAGCACACTCACTCAGTAAAACGGGGCCTGGAAACAGAATCGAGGCCTGCCAGTGCTGGGCCATGCCCCCCCATGACGCATCTGAATGACATGCATCAAATTGAAATCAATGTGGGTTAACTGTTTGCACGCCAAACAACCTTGTTAATGAGAAAAGAAATCACAAAAAAACTGGACTTTGGAGCTTTTCGGATTTTGGGATTTCAGATAAAGGATTGTCTACCTGTATTAGACATAGACAAGTGGGATCAACTCAATCTCTTGAGTACAAAGAGTGAAGGGGCATTCTGCAAAAGGAAATGAGGGAGTCAAAGAGGGGTTATGAAAACGCCTAGGCAGGTTAGATTAAGGATAATTCAAAAAGATTCTACAAATACATTAAGAGCAAGAAAACGATTAGACAGAGAGTATGACCCCTTAAAGATAGGAGGGGTTGTCTTTGTGTTGAACCTCAGGAGGTGGGAGAGATAGTAAATGAATATTTTTTTCATTTTTTTACTGTGAGCAAAGAAATGGAAGCGGATCTGGTGTATCACAGGACATTGTAGGAGGTTAGGGAGGAAATTGCGAAACCAGAAGCTGAAATATTTGTATCATCTATAAACACGGGTGAAGTACCAAAGGAAGGTGGCTAATGTGCCATTGTTTAAGAAAGGCTATAAGGAGAAGCCTGGAAACTGTAGACCTGTGAGTCTGACATTGGTGGTGGGTAAGATGTTGGAGGTGATCCAGATAGACAGGATTTATATGTGTTTGGAGAGGCAATGAATGATTAGGAATAGTCAGCCTGCTTTTGTGTGAAGGTATTTGTGTCTGACAAACTTTACTGAGTTTTTTGAGGAAGTAACCAAAATGAATGATGAGGGTAAACGTTGTTTACTGGGACCTTAGTAAAGCCTTTGATAAGGTTCCGCATGGGAGACTGATGAATAAAGTTAGATCGTTTATTTAAGGTGAGAAGAGAAAGATTTAGAAAGAGCATGAGGAACAACTTTTTTTACACAGTGTGAGGAATGAATTTCCAGAGAAAGTGGTGGATACAGGTACAGTTACATTGTTTAAAAGACATTTGGATAAATACATGACTAGTAAAGGTTTGGAGGAATATGGACCAAGCCCTGGCAGGTGGGGCTAGTTTAGTTTGGGAACATGGTCGGCATGGACTTGTTGGATGAAAGGTCACTTTCCATGATGTGTGACTATGACTCTACACTTGTGAATAAACTTACAGTTAATGTAATAAAAAGGACAGTAAGAAAATGCAATTTGCTGAGTGACAGGAATCTGTAGTGGTTCACCGGCTGGAGGAAGGTTTGTAGTAGAGTTTTCTGAAGTTAAATCTTGGGATCCTTTCTTTTCCTTAAACAGGTTGTGAATTCTTTATCTGAAAGGATACTTTCAGTTTTCAGATGCAGTTATGTTATAGGCCTAGTCAGGTCAATTTGGACTCTTTGGAAAACAATCTTCACTTTTAGGTCAAGTCAGGCATTTTGGGGGGATGAAGAAAACTTTGGTTTGGTCTGTTAGGGTTTGATTTGAAAAGACTATTAATGTATAGGTCTTCCTGCTTTTTGGACATTCATTTAAGGGATACCCACCATGTATATGTTCATGGCCTATACATTAATGTACATGACACAATTTTAAAATTTATACATGATAGAAAATCTGGAAACTGTTAGTATTGTTAGCCGTTAACAAACCATGAGGACTGGATGAGGCACATCTCAGGATATTGAAGGAAGTGACAACGACTTTTCAATTTTCCAGGACTAAGGTGGTGCTGGAGGGTTACAGAATCACCAACATTACACCTTGTTCAAAAATGTTGTCAGAATATACCTAGCGCTTACAGGCCAGTCTATTTTACCTCAATGCTGCAGAAACTTCTGGATAGAAGTAATAGTTGCATGGAAAATGAGTTAATTCAGAAAAACAAGAATGAATTTGTTATTGGAAAGTCACATCCAATCAAGTTGTTGGAGTTTTTTGAAGAGGTAACAAAGGATTGATGAGGGAACACTATTGATGTGGTGCCCATGGATTTTGAAAGGATGCAGTACTGTTCGATATACTTGAGAAAAAAATATAGCTCATGGAATGAAAGGGACACTAATGACATGCATCAAAAATTGATTGAGTGAAAGTGGATGGGGGTTTGTTGTGGAGTACCCCATGGGGTTGGTATTTGTGATCCGTTCTTTTTCTGATATGTGTAAATAATCCACATCTCTGTGTGCAGGGATCAATGGGAAAGTTCGTGGATACAAAACTTGAGAATGTTGTAAACTCTGAGGAAGACAGCATAGAACTCAAAAGGACATTGACAAGTAGGAATAGGTGGATAGGTAGCTGGTAGATAAAGTGGATAAGTGTGGGTAATACATTTTTTGCAAAAACCTCAAGAGACAGTATAAGAGAAAATATGCTATTCTCAAGTGTGTGCAGCAACATGGAAACTGATATGTATGTACATAAGTTGTTAAGTGTGGCAGGACAGGTCGAGAGAGCAGTTAATAAAGCATACAGCATTCTATGTTTCATTAAAGCAGCATAGAGATTACGAGCAGAGATATGATGCCGTATTTGTTTGGGACATTAGTTAGGCTTCCCCAGGAGTATTACGTACAGTTTTGGGAACTTTAGTAAGAATGTGAGTGCAGAAGAAATTTACAAGGATGTTTCCAAAGATGAGAAACTTCAGTTATGAAGATAGATTTGAGAGTTTGGGACACATTTATTTGGAGAGAAGAAAGCTAAGGGAAAATCTGTTAGAAGTTTTCAAAATCATAAGGTGATCTGGATTAAGCAAATAGGGAAAAACTGTTCCTGTTCATCAGAGGATTGTGAATTGATTTGAAGTGTTTTGCCAAAGAAGCAAATGAGAGTGAGAAAAAAATATTTTTCATAGTGAGTAGTCAGGATATGAATTGCACTTTCTGGAAATGTGCTAGGAGTGTGTTCAGTTAAGACATTCAGGAATGGGCTCGATGATTATTAAAATGGAAACATCGTGTAGGGCAATGGGGAAAAATCAGGAGATTGATACTAAGCCAAAATGCCCAGGGAGCCTGTGCAGGTACAGTTAGCTGAAAAGTCTCCTTTTACACTATACCAATTCTGAGTAATGTAAGCTTTACTAATGGGAACATTAGAACACAGGTGCAAGGAAACTGTCGAACTTGCATAAATTGCTAGTTTGGCCTCAGCTAAGATATTGTATCCAGTTTGGTCATTCTTTAGGGAGGATGTGAAGGCATTGGAGAGAGTGCAAAAAGCTTTGAGGATGAGAAACTTCAGTTAGAGATTAGAGAAAAGAAGGCTGAAATGGTATTTGAGAGAGATATTCAAAATCATGGCTCTGTTGTTATGCACCAAGCCAGAGCCCCTCAAAACATTTCAAGAAGGTAGCCCAGACACAACTTTTCTAGTTGTTTTAAGCAGGTGTAAACTGGATACTCTAGGAGTGATGCATCTAGCCCAACCACTCAGTTTTAAATAAAACAGAATTTATTTACAGATGACTGAATGAAACAAAAGAGAATAAAGTTTAGAATAACTTAACCTATCTGTAAGCCAAGTCAATTCTATTGCAATTTAATGATGCTGTTCCAAATACTTGCAATATCCCCATAAACACCACCTTGGCAAAAAAAAGGTAAAATTGAACACAGGTCCTTATAGGAGAGATGTCAGATAGAGAGAAGATCAACATGGAGTTGTTTTTTTGACCAGTAGCCTCAAACAGACTGCTTGCTAAAACTAAAACCCTGGACCCGGGGAACTGATCACTCCCCTTTCATTGTACAAATGCTTTAAAAGAAATGTCTTAAAGGCTTCTTCAAGCAGATATTTCCAGACATATTGGAACAACTGCCTTTACAACCCATCTCGAAAAAACCAAGGACAGAATAACCTTGTTGTTCTGGAGCAGCATCATCGCACTGGACAGCGTGAAATTCGCATTTGTGAGAGGGTTACAAAGAAGAGGGCATAGAGTTAAAGTAATTGGCAAAGGAGCCCAAAACAATTTGTGAAACAAATTTGTTCAAATAGCAAATAATTAGGGTCTGAAATGTGTTGCCTTGGAGTGTGATAGAGGCAGATTCAAATGAAACATTCAAAAGTGAATTGACTTTTGTTTGAAATATAACAATGTGCCAATGTGGAGAGAGAAGGAAGGAGAATGGTACTCAATTAATTGCTCATTTGCAGAGCATGTGTGCAGACAACAGGCTGAATGGTTTATTTGATTTCACTGCTCTATTCTAGAAATGAAAGCTAGTACTTTAACTAATTAATTAGCAGTTCTGTGTATTTGTGCTTCTAAATCCTTTTGGTGTTCTAACCCAAATAGGCACATTATCCAAATACTACAAGGCATCCCAATTCTTCCTATTAAAATATGCAGCATCACTCATATGTATTGAGTAAAAGCTAAAAGAATTGCAGATGCTGTAAATCAGAAACAAAAACAGAAGTTGCTGGAAAAGTTCAGCAGGTCTGGTAACATCTGTGAAGACAAATCAGTTAACGTTTCGGGTCCAGTGACTCTTAGAACAGAAATGAAATTAATTTACCAATTATGTTATTGTAGTAGTGTTTTAGTTTATTCCTGCTTTCTTGCTATTAACTGTATCTCCTAATTTGCTAATTGCAAGTTTAGGAATTGTACTCTTGGTTCCTGAGGCCAAATTGTGTATGCAAATTGTGAACCATATTGATGCTTGTGAATCACAACTCAACTTTTGTCAACTTTGGTAGCTTATCCTTGACTCTGCTTTCTGTTTTGTAGTCAGATGGCTGTCCATGCAGCTGTTAATTCCCTAACTCTATATGTTCTGAAATAAAAGCAAAAAGTACTGAAAGAAAATTCAGCTATGATGGCAGTATCCATCCAGAGAGAAACATAGTTGACTTTTCCAGTATAGTATGATTCATTTTTAGATGGTGGGACTGGTCACTAAACATCTGCGAAAAGCCCAAAGGTGAGCAGATACCTCTAGTACCCTTCTTTGCCTCTTGCCGCCATAAATTGGAAGTCTGATTTGGGGCAGATGGGAAGGGAGTGAGCCAGTCATGCACACCATTTCTGCATGCTGTGACCATCCCAGCCTACAAGCGCATTAGCAGAGGGTTGTGAAATCAATATTATTTCTTTTATAGATTTGCTTGGATATTTCTTCTGTTATCTCCTTCACTTTTGGATTGTCTTTAAAATTTCACCTTGTCCTTTATCTCAATCCATATAGATTCTGTTTCTATCTTAATTTTAGTTATGCATCTTTTTTCAATTACTGTTTCTGTTTTCCTAGGTAGTACAATGACGCCATCATCCTTCTTTCCTATGTCTTCTAAATAAGTTATATCGTACTGTATATTTTGTAACTCTGTCATGTTCTTTATATAGTCTCCATTACCCGCACTAAATTTGGCTCATCAGTGCACATTCTCCCCAGTTACAGGTGCTGTGTAAGTTGCCATGTAAGCAATTTAACTATTTTCTCTCTCACTTCACTTTTAAGTTCATTTTACATTTTGTTCTATAACTGTATGTGTTCCCTGACTGTTTCAGTCCAGTTTCCTCTTATTTTCTTTATCTGCGCAGAATCACAGAATTCACACTCATTGCAGTGCAGAAGGAGGCAATTTTACCAATCATATCTGCACCAGCTGTCCAGATGAGCTTTATGAGTTGGTGTCATTTTCTTGCATTTTATTGTATACTGATTAAGAGCTCTATTGCTATGCCTTCACTGTTGCTTCACAGCTCTTACTTTCAATTTGTTGTCATGTTATTGAGTAGCATTAATAAATATCTAGAAGCCAGTCACACATCAGCTTGTGTGAATTTTGAAGTTCAGTATGAACAAAAGTTTACGAAACAGAATTATAGTACGATGTGTTATAGAACATAGAACATAAACAGTACAGCCCAGAACAGGCCCTTCAGCCCACGATGTTGTGTCGACCACTGATCCTCATGTATGCACCCTCAAATTTCTGTGACCATATGCATGTCCAGTAGTCTCTTAAATGTCCCCAATGACCTTGCTTCCACAACTGCTGCTGGCAAGGCATTCCATGCTCTCTCAACTCTCTGTGTAAAGAACCCGCCTCTGACATCCCCTCTATACTTTCCTCCAACCAGCTTAAAACTATGACCCCTCGTGTTAGTCATTTCTGCCCTGAGAAATAGTCTCTGGCTATCGACTCTATCTATGCCTCTCATTATGTTGTATACCTCAATCAGGTCCCCTCTCCTCCTCCTTTTCTTCAATGAAAAAAGTCCGAGCTCAGTCTTCCTCTCTTCATAAGATAAGCCCTCCAGTCCAGGCAGCATCCTGGTAAACCTCCTCTGAACCCTCTCCAAAGCATCCACATCATTCCTATAATAGGGTGACCAGAACTGGACGCAGTATTCCAAGTGTGGTCTAACCAAAGTTTTATAGAGCTACAACAAGATCTCACGACTCTTAAACTCAATCCCCCTGTTAATGAAAGCCAAAATACCATATGCTTTCTTAGCAACCCTGTCCACTTGGGTGGCCATTTTAAGGGATCTATGTACCTGCACTCCAAGATCCCTCTGTTCCTCCGCACTGCCAAGAATCCTATCCTTAATCCTGTACTCAGCTTTCAAATTCGACCTTCCAAAACGCATCACCTCGCATTTATCCAGGTTGAACTCCATCTGCTACCTCTCAGCCCATCTCTGCATCCTGTCAATGTCCCGCTGCAGCCTACAACAGCCCTCTATACTGTCAACAACACCTCCAACCTTTGTGTCGCCTGCAAACTTGCTGACCCATCCTTCAATCCCCTCATCCCAGTCATTAATGAAAATTACAAACATTAGAGGCCCAAGGACAGAGCCCTGTGGAACACCACTCACCACAGACTTCCAGGCAGAATATTTTCCTTCTACTACCACTCGCTGTCTTCTGTTGGCCAGCCAATTCTGTATCCCAACAGCTAAGTTCCCCTATATCCCATTCCTCCTGACCTTTTGAATGAGCCTACCATGGGGAGGCCTTATCAAATGCCTTGCTGAAGTCCATATACACCACATCCACAGCTCGACCCTCATCAACTTTTCTAGTCACATCCTCGACGAACTCGATAAGGTTTGTGAGGCGTGACCTGCCCCTCACAAAGCCGTGTTGACTGCATTCAATCAAGCCATGCTCTTCCAGATGGTCATAAATCCTATCCCTTAGAATCCTTTCTAACACCTTGCAGACGACAGCCGTGAGACTTACTGGTCAGTAATTGCCGGGGATTTCCCTATTTCCTTTCTTGAAGAGAGGACTTACATTTGCCTCTCTCCAGTCCTCAGGTACGACTCCAGTGGAGAGTGAGGATGCAAAGATCTTCGCAAGTGGCGAAGCAATTGCATTTCTCGTTTCCCAAAGCAGCCGAGGACAAATCTGGTCCAGGCCTGGCAACTTGTCAATCTTAATGTTTGACAAAGTTTTCAGCACATCAGCTTCCTCTCTATCTCGATCCATTCCAGCATACACACCTGCTCTTCAAAGGTTTTATTCACTACAAAGTTCATTTCTTTCGTAAAGGCAGAAGCAAAAAACTCATTTAGGGCTTCCCCTACCTCCTCAGACTCCACACACAAATTCCCTATGCTATCCCTGATCGGCCCTACTCTTTCTTTGACCATTCTTTTATTCCTCACATAAGTGTAAAATGCCTTTGTGTTCTCCCGAATCCATTTTGCCAAGCCTTTCTTGTGCCCCCTCCTGGCTCTCCTCAGACCATTTTTGAGCTCCTCCCTCACCTGCCTGTAATCCTCTAGAAGGTAAAAACAATGACTGCAGATGCTGAAAACCAAATACTGGATTAGTGGTGCTGGAAGAGCACAGCAGTTCAGGCAGCATCCAACGAGCAGCAAAATCGACGTTTCGGGCAAAAGCCCTTCATTAGGAATAAAGGCAGTGAGCCTGAAACGTGGAGAGATAAGCTAGAGGAGGGTGGGGGTGGGGAGAGAGCAGCATAGAGTACAATGGGTGAGTGGGGGAGGAGATGAAGGTGATAGGTCAGGGAGGAGAGGGTGGAGTGGATAGGTGGAAAAGAAGATAGGCAGGTCGGACAAGTCCGGACAAGTCAAGGAGACAGTTACTGAGCTGGAAGTTTGAAACTAGGATGAGGTGGGGGAAGGGGAAATGAGGAAGCTGTTGAAGTCCACATTGATGCCCTGGGGTTGAAGTGTTCCGAGGTGGATGATGAGGCGTTCTTCCTCCAGGCGTCTGGTGGCGAGGGAGCGGCGGTGAAGGAGGCCCAGGACCTCCATGTCCTCGGCAGAGTGGGAGGGGGAGTTGAATTGTTGGGCCACGGGGCGGTTTGGTTGATTGGTGCGGGTGTATCGGAGATGTTCCCTAAAGCACTCTGCTAGGAGCCGCCCAGTCTCCCCAATGTCGAGGAGACCACATCGGGAGCAACTATCTCTGACACCTCGCTCCCCTTCCTGGACCTCTCCATCTCCATTAGTGACGACCGACTTGACACTGACATTTTTTACAAACCCACTGACTCCCATTGCTACCTGGATTACACCTCTTCCCACCCTATCTCTTGCAAAAATGCCATCCCATATTCCCAATTTCTCCGCCTCCGCCGTATCTGCTCCCGGGAGGACCAGTTCCACCATAGGACACACCAGATGGCCTCCTTCTTTAGCAATTTCCCTTCCCACGTGGTTAAAGATGCCCTCCAACGCATCTCGTCCACATCCCGCACTTCCGCCCTCAGACCCCACCCCTCCAACCGTAACAAGGACAGAACGCCCCTGGTGCTCACCTTCCACCCTACAAACCTTCGCATCAACCAAATCATCCACCGACATTTCCGCCACCTCCAAAAAGACCCCACCACCAGAGATATATTTCCTTCCGGAAAGACCGTTCCCTCCGTGACTACCTGGTCAGGTCCACACCCCCCTACGACCCCCCTCCCATTCTGGCACTTTCCCCTGCCACTGCAGGAACTGTAAAACCTGTGCCCACACCTCCTCCCTCACCTGTATCCAAGGCCCTAAAGGAGCCTTCCACATCCATCAAAGTTTCACCTGCACATCCACCAATACCATTTATTGTATCCGTTGCTCCCGATGTGGTCTCCTCTACATTGGGGAGACTGGGCGCCTCCTAGCAGAGCGCTTTAGGGAGCATCTCCGAGACACCCGCACCAATCAACCAAACCGCCCCGTGGCCCAACATTTCAACTCCCCCTCCCACTCTGCCGAGGACATGGAGGTCCTGGGCCTCCTTCACCGCCGCTCCCTCGCCACCAGACGCCTGGAGGAAGAATACCTCATCATCCACCTCGGAACACTTCAACCCCAGGGCATCAATGTGGACTTCAACAGCTTCCTCATTTCCCCTTCCCCCACCTCATCCTAGTTTCAAACTTCCAGCTCAGTAACTGTCTCCTTGACTTGTCCGGACTTGTCCGACCTGCCTATCTTCTTTTCCACCTGTCTACTCCACCCTCTCCTCCTTGACCTATCACCTTCATCTCCTCCCCCACTCACCCATTGTACTCTATGCTACTCTCTCCCCACCCCCACCCTCCTCTAGCTTATCTCTCCACGCTTCAGGCTCACTGCCTTTATTCCTGATGAAGGGCTTTTGCCTGAAACGTTGATTTTGCTGCTCGTTGGATGCTGCCTGAACTGCTGTGCTCTTCCAGCACCACTAATCCAGTATGTAATCCTCTAGAGCTGAGCTTGACCCTCGCTTCCTCCACCTTATGTAAGCTACCTTTTTCCTTTTGATGAGAAGCTCCACCGCTCTTGTCACCCAAGGTTCCTTTATCTTACCCCTTCTTGCCTGTCTCAGAGGGACATATTTATTCATCACTTGCAACAACTGTTCCTTAAACAGTCTCCACATTTCTATAGTGCCTTTACTATGGAACAATTGCTCCCAATCCATGCTTCCTAACTTATGTCTAATCGCATCATAGTTTCCTCTTCCCCAATTAAATATCCTCCCATTTTGCCTAATCCTCTCCTTCTCCATAGCTATGTAGAATGTGAGGCAGTTGTGGTGAGTATCACCAAAATGCTCTCCCACCACAAAATCTGATACCTGCCCCGGCTCGTTTTCGAGCACCAAGTCTAGAATGACCTCTCCCCTCGTCGGCCTGTCAACGTACTGAGTTAGGAAACCCTCCTGAACAAACCTTACAAAAACAGCTCCATTCAAATCTTCTGCTCGAAGGAGGTTCCAATCAATATTGGGAAAGTTAAAGTCACCCATTACAACAACCCTACTATGTCCACACTTTTTCAAAATCTGCCGACCTATGCTTTCTTCCATCTCCCTGCTGCTATTGGGGGACCTGTAATAAACCCCTAACGAGGTGACTGCTCCCTTGCTGTTCCTAATTTCCACCCATACTGACTCGAATTTATTGAACTCGTCATAAAGGTACAAGCATTTTATTAATAATGTATTTGATGGTCCAGGCTTCTGGAAGTTTGCTTGAGTCTCGAATGTAAAATTGCTGTGTAACATTACATGGTAGCTGTTGTCAGAATTATAATTTAATCTTTTTCTTCAGGCAAAAATAAGCAATTTCATAAAAGCATGTTGAAAAGTGGTATCTGCAGCAATAAGAAACAGCAGAGGGATGTTTTTCCTTGTTTCACCATGTTAAAATGATAAAATAAAGTCATTGGAATTCTGAAACATAAAATATTGAATTCTATTGGGGAACTTTGTGCTCAATTTGCAAAAAGCGGCGATAAACATTGAGGCAAATGAAACAAGCTAACATCCCTGGAGGATATTTTTATATTGATACACAGTGCACGATGTTTGGCATGTACCCTCCATATCTTGTGCTTTTAAACATAGCACTATTAATGTGAATGTTTTTTGTGGTTTACTTGGTGCTCTCATAAAGATCAACTTTCAGAATGTTGTAAGTCTTCATGTAGTATTGTAGGCACAGGAGAAACCTTGCAAAGCTAGAACAAGAATTTAGGAGTTTTAAGAATTAAAAATTATGAAGAAAATGGGCAAAATCAGTCATCAGTGCAGTAATCAATATTGGGGATAAGGGATTAAATAATTAGGAAGTTTGGACATTGCTTTTCTACCAGAGAAGTTGAAAGGTATATACAATGTTTGGGGTCAGGATAGGTCTTGTAGATGAAGAGTACAGATAGGATTCTGGAGAGGATAGGGATTGTAGGATACATTTAACAATTGCTTAGGTTGTACTCTATGATAAAGGAATGACAGAGCTGAGATTCATTCCCGTTCCTGATAAATGTTAGATTATTACTCTTAAATTACTGTCCATGTTTAAAAGTACATTTGGTGTTTTAAATTTTTCTTTTGCTGGTAAATGTGTCTATGAGGTGAGCATGGGCTTGATGTATAATTAATGCATTATGTCCTCAACCAAAGTACTGTTTAGAACGGAGTTCCAGGATTTTGGCCCAGCAGCACTGGCTGAGTGATGATCTAGTTTTATAGAAGCAAAATACTGTAGATGCCGGAAATCTGAAACAAACACAGAAAATGCTGCTAGAAACTCAGCGAGTCTAGCAGCATCTGTACAGAGAGAAACAGATTTAATATTTCAAATCCAATATAACTCAAATATAGTTTTTCCCTGTTCATTTCTGGGATGTGGGCATCACTGACTAGTCTAGCATATGTTGTTCATCCCCAATTGCCTGGCAGAAGGTGGTAGTTAGCAGCCTTCTTGAATCTGTAAATTGTTTAGGGAATCATTACATCACAATGCTAATAGGATGGGAGTTCCAGGATTTTGACTCAGTGACCATGATGGTGCAGTGATATAGTTCCACATCTAGATAGTGGATGGCTTGAAGACAAAGCTGCAGGTGGTGGTGGTCCTATCCATCTGCTGCTGTTGTCCTTCTCGCTGGGAGAGATTGCAGTTTGGAAGGTGATGTTAAAGGAGCTTGAACAAGTTGCCACACGGCATCTTGTAGATGAAACACATTGCCACCGATACACAGTGACAGCAAAGTGAGTGGTGATTACATAGTATCAAGCATCATTTGTGTCCCCTCAGATACTGAAACAGCTCAAGGACAAATGCAGCAAGACAAAGACAGTACTCAAGTTTGGGCTCATCAGTGACAAGTAACATTCATCCCAGGCAATGACTGTCTCCATCAAGAGACAATCAAACAATCTTCCCTTAATGTTCAGTGGCATGTCCATTATTGTATCTCCTCGCTATCAGCATCCTGACATTCTCATTGACCAGATATTGAATTGGACCAGCCATTTAAACACTGTTCCACAAGAGCAAATCAGAGGCGTAACACTCGTATGGGTGCCCTAGAAAGGACTGCTTCATTGGTGATGAGATGCCAAGGCTGTGTTGTCAGCAGTGGAGATCTAACGTATAGAGCCTTTTTTGTTTTCTAGGTGTAAATTGTCAAGGCTTTGTTGCTGAGGATACACACCAAGGCGCTATCTCCCACAAAAGTCCCATCTGTCCTCAGGGGTGGATGTAAAATATTTCTTGTCACTGTTAGAACAATTGGGCAACTGTCCCTTTTTCCTGGCTAACATTTAGACCCCAACTAACCTCACGGATTGCCATGTCATTTCTCTTGGGCTACTTGTTGTTCCTTGCTGTGTGGGCATGGACTGCTTCATTTGCATACGAGGTATGAAAATCACTTGAATGTGCCTCATTTGCATTGTTAAAAATCACAACACCAGATTACAGTCCAACAGGCTTATTTGGAAGATTAGCTTTTGAAACACTGCTTCTTCGTCTCAGCCACCTGATGAAGAAGCAGCGCTCCAAAAGCTAGTGCTTCCAAATAAACCTGTTGGACTAAAGCCTAGTGTTATGTGATTTTTTACTTTGTTCAGCTCAGTCCAACACCGGCCCCATCAAATCATTCATTTGCATTGTAATATTTGGGAATATGCTAAGATCATGAAAAGTATTAAATAAACATGTTTATTTAGTTTTACCTCTTCCATCATTTGAGAGGCTTGTTGACATCATTTAAGAGTGTCATATGCACTAGCCAATGTGGCACCTTCAAAATAAATTTTTTTCCTCTATCATACTGATCCACAGGATTAGATTCCCTACAGTGTGGAAACAGGCCCTTCGGCCCAACCAGTCCACACCGACCCTCCGAAGAGTAACTCACCCAGACCCATTTCCTTCAGACTAATGCACCTAACACTATGGGCAATTTAGCATGGCCAATTCACCTGATCTGCACATCTTTGGACTGTGGGAGGAAACCGGAGCACCCGAATGAAACCCACGCAGACACGGGATGAATGAGATTAGATCCATTCTCATTTAATCACACAGGAAAAGAAAAAAAATTCCTTAAAACCAGAGAGCTAGTGGTGTATTCATGGGCCATTCATTTTCTGATCCTCAGCTCGAACTCTCATTATTCAATTACTTTGCCGTTTATATTTAAATTCTCTCTTCCCTTCATGTTCTTTCCTGCCTTTATCATTTCTTTTTCTTCCCTTTCCTGTATTTCTTTTTTTCTCTTCCCTTTTTTCTTTTCTGTTCTTTATCTTGTAATTCTAATTTCTGATATGAACTTTTAATCATTCAATTTTCAAGGACAGAATTTTCAAATCCTCTCGTAATTTTCCTTACTTCTGCTAGGAGTACACTGGCAGGCATCAAATGCAGAAGTTTCTATATTGTAATACTGCAGACTTAAACTCTGTTGTAGTTTTTACTTTTAAAAATTGATTTCAAGTTATCAATTTACCCTTTCTAATTTTTTCATTTTCTCTGTAGATTCAAATTGTGACATGAGCCTCCAGTTTATGTCCAAGATCCAGGCAATGCTTGAGAGAGGTGGTGGTGAGATGGAATTGGGTGTCATCATAAAATAAAACAATACTGGAGAAACCCAATAGGCCTGACAGCACCTTTTAAGATAGAAATAAAAATAATGTTTTGAGTCTAATATGACTACTTTGGCACAGTTCTAATTGTTCTAAAGGAGAATCATCTTGAACTTGAAACAGTAACTTTGTTTCTATCTCCAAAGATCTGCCAGCCCTATTGAGTTTCTCTGGCACTTTCTGTTTTTAGTTCAGATCGCCAAGATCCTTTGTATTATTTGGGTTTGAGTTGAGCCAGGATTAACAGAGTTTAGCGTTGCCAGCACTGATTGTGTTTTGGACATGCCTCACTATGTTACAATCTGTAAATCTCCTTAATGAAAGTTGGCTAAAAATAAATAGTGGGGATCTTTCCTTTGCTCCCCTTCAAATAGTTACAATTTACAATGTTCCTTGGTAGGGAAACTTAAATAAATCATTCCAGATTAAGTGATCTCGGACTAAGCCCCACTCTCTGCAACATGATCCTCAGTTTCCTGACCCACAGGTCACAGTCAATGAAGATTGGGGACAATAGTTCATCTTCACTAACACTCAACACTGGAGCCCCCCAGGAGTACATACTCAGCCCCCTACTGTACTCATTGTATACCCATGACTGCGTCACCAAATACCAGACTAATGCCATTTACAAGTTCGCTGATGACACCACCACAGTCGGTTGAATCTCAGATGGCGACGAAACACAGTACAGACGGGAGGCGGAAGATCTGGAAGAGTGGTGTACTGAGAACAACCTAGCTCTCAATGCTGGCAAAACCAAGGAAATCAATATTGACTTTTGGCGCAATGTTACTCATTGCCTCCCCAACACTAACAGTACAGATGTCGAATGAGTGGAGACTGTCAAGCTCCTGGGAATGGTCGTCCACAACAAGCTTTCTTGGACTCTTCATGTGGATGCACTGGTTACAAAGGCCCAACAATGTCTCCTCTTCCTCAGGCAGCTGAGGAAATTTGGCATGATAGTGAATGCCCTTGCCAACTTTTATAGGTGCGCCATCGAGACCATTCTGTCTAGATGTATCACTACCTGGTATGGCAACTGTCCCATTCAAGATCTGAGACGGTTACAGCAAGTGGTGCACTTGGCCCGGACAATCACAAAGGCCAACCTCCCATCTATAGAATCCATCTACCAGGCCCACTGTCAAGGAAAGGCCACCAGAATTCTCAAAAATCCATCCCACCCTGGCAATATTTTTCTACAACCTTTACCATTGGGGAGAAGGTACAGAAGCCTGAACATATGTACCAGCCGGCTTTGAAACAGTATCAACCCTATTGTTATTAGAATACTGAATGGACTCACAAACTCTTAGCATTTGTCTGTCCTGTGTTTTTGTTTTGCCACTGTTTATCTATTATTTACTTATTATGTGATCTGCCTGTATTGCTTGCAAGACAAAGCTTTTCACTGTGCCTCGGTACACATGACAATAAATTCAATTCAATTCAAAAAGAAAGATGCTATCTCTGATGGTGCAGAGTTACTTGAATTTTGTGCTGTGGTCTTAGCCTAGTTTTTTTTTGTTCAAGTTGCTGGAATGGAACTTGAGCTTTACAAGTTGCATCTTTAGCTACCTGTTGAGCTGGAAGGATAGACATTAACTGATGCAGTGGAAGAGAATTTTTTTTTAAGATTAGAACCCATAAATTGTAGAGTTACTCATCTATAAGTCAAGTTCAGCTAGTAATACTGGTAGGTTTTGATTTTTCGTATAAATAATTTTATTAATGTTCTGATTCTTCGTCTAAAATAAATCTGCTTGCTACAAAACTAACCTTGTTTGAAAGTTTCTCTACTATAGATAGTAGATTTCATTGTTGTAGCTCCTGGATTACAGTGCTGTATGATTAGGACAGTAAAACTAAAGTCTTCATTGAAGGAAGTGCTGTTTATACTGAATCCAGGAAAACATACAGCATAGTGCCAAAATTTATAGCAGGAAGTCATTTCTGAGTCAGAATTGCAGCATTATGACTCACGTGAATAATTTAAATGTTCAGTCTGGTTCTTTGCTTCCTGCCAAATGTAGAACTTTAATCTATGCATTGCGCTTCCCCCCTGTCTATTTGACTCACACGTGTAGATTTTAAAAAAAGGTTACCCATTATGAAAAATCAGCACATTTATTTACCTTCCCTGAGGGAACGTTGCATTTTGGATTGAGCAGAACCTTGGTTTCATGCTTAGTTGGCAACATCCTCAAACTTAAATCAATAGCTCCAAATGCAATTGTGGCCCTGGGGATTAACATCTGTTTCTGATTTTGTATCCTGTAACAAGAAGAAGCTTGAGCTCTGTTGTGTGAATGCAACTACTTAATTAAGCGGAAACCAGGATCATCCGACCTAAAATATTAGACTTCCTCAGGCTTGAGTCAGAGTTGCTGACTTTTCTGACGTATCCGTTTGTTTATATTCTACGCTATAAGGAAGATGCAAAGCAGCATTTCTTGACATTGAACATTTTAAAAACTTCTTTTCACAATGTTTACCAATAAAAGCTTGCATTTGTATTGCATCTCACACATGAAGGAAGGTCAGTGATCTTTTACATTATCTTTATTTCTTTCTACAGATACTGACTGACCTGTTGGGTGTTTGCAGTATTTTCTATTTTCACTTTCAGATTTCCAGCATCTTCAGTATTTTTCTTTTGTAATACTTTATTGTAATTGGACTAATTATAATACTTCAGACACTTGGATTTCCCTCTTAACCAATGGTGACTCAGTAACTCACTGATAGGTCATATATAACTGATATTGGCAGTAATAAAGTCTGGGTATTTTTCTTGTAATGGGCAGTAATCTGATGAGCTACAGATCTTCACCCTCTAACTACAGACAAAATTTCAGTCCATAAATGTGTTAACCCCTTTAATGGTTAGAACTTATTTGTATAATGGGCTTAACACATCAAAACCAAACCATAGAGACAGACTTTTACCAAGCTGAGAGAGTGTACGAAGGATGGGGTATAGGCATCATCTTAAAGTCAGTTCGGTACCAACATTCCTAAGTCAAAATATTGATGAAAGGTTACAAACCTGGAACGTTAATGTGGCCAGACCTACTGAACTTTCCCATAATTTTCTATTTCTATTTCTATTTCCAAATCTCTTCCATTGATCAGGTTCATTTAAGAGTTTTATAGAATGGGAAAAGAATACAGACTGGGGAGGAGGCCATTAGCCCATTGTTCTGGTGCTGATGTTTGCATGTATGTAACGCCATTTCCCAGATCCATTATATGTGCTCCTTTCCAATACTAACTTGTAAATAATGATATAGTTTGTACATGGGTTGGCACTTGTAATGAAGCATGTCATGAACCCTTCTTTTCTTTTAAAATCCACAAGAACTGCAGATGCTGTAAATTAGAAACAAAACAGAAGTTGCTGGAAAAGCTCAGCAGTTCTGGCAGCATCAGTGAAGAGAAAGGGCTATTGAACCCAAAGCATTGACTCTGATTTCTCTTCAAAGATGCTGCTAGACTTACTGAGCTTCTCCAGTAATTTTTATTTTGTTTTCCTTCTTTTCTTTTACTACTTAGAACCATCCAATGAGAATAATTAATTTCATCTCCCAGCTGTCCATTCAGTATTCGACCAGTTTCTGTTTGCTCATTCATTTACTGATGGCACCTCTGATGCCAGCAATCTCAATTGGTTGCTGCTATTGTTCCCACTGTGCAGGAGCCCTCAACTTCATACCTAACCTATTTCGTGTCTTCTATTTTACCTGTACCACCTTTATGAGCCTCAAGCACCTAACTTCATGCCTCTACACTCTGATCTTTATTCTCAAGCCTTCATCAGCTGAATTTAAATTTAAAGCCCTAAGTCAGCATTCTTTTTAGGTAAATGCATCATGGTTATGGAACAAAGGTAGTTAGGAAAAGGTCGCAGTGCAGATGAGTTGTGACCAATTGAATGACAAAAGCAAATTTTAGCGGCTGGATAGTCTGCTTTGTTTTGACACTCCAAGTTCATAGTGAAGCTACAAGTAGTGGGTAAAGTAAAAAGAAAATCTGTTTTACTTTTTATAAACAAATATATGTTATCTTTTTGACATTGAAAAACACAATTGCTTTCCTTGTAGGGGAAGCCAGTTGGCGACTGTGATTTTAATGTTCGATTGAGCTGTATTGAGAAGGAGATAATTCAGCCACGACATGAAAAAATGAAGAGTGGGCAGATTGACAAAACAAGGGAACCATTCAGTGTTCGAAACAAACCATTCTTTGACATCCATGCTGCAAGAAAGGTGAATAATTATATTCTTCCAATGATGTTTTATGATTCTGTTTTTATTTTGTTAGTTCAATGAGACAAATTGTATGTTTTAGGACAGGGCTTTGATCTCATATGATGCGAAAGTACTAAATTTACAGGCAGTTGCTAGACTGCAAATATTTTTTGCAGTTAACCTGAAGGTATAAAAACCTTTACCTCCACTGACAATTATATATCTATGTGTAACAATGAGCTGTTGCTAACATCTGTCAGATCAATTCCGACTGGACCAGTTATTTTATATTGGAGAAACTTTGATGTTGGATGATGCCTTTTTCCTTATTTATGACACAATAACTTCTCAGCAAGGCATGTGCTGAGAGATGGAACAGCTATTGTAGCACATCTTAATGCTACACACGGTGCTGAAGAGTGCTGTGCCTTTATGTATGTTAATATTTCGGCACATTATGACCTTCCATTCATGACACATGAACTTGATTTCAGTTGAAAAAGTTTTTGTTATGAATTTGTTCATTGTTGAAAATCCTTCAAATGTGTTCCGATGCCACAGTGATGTGTGTTTCTTGAAGTTGAATAAGGCTGGAATCTAAAATAAAAGTAAGGTCAAACTTATTTGGATAAATTTTATTCTTGGATATGGTAGTTGTTTTACGTTAAAAGAACTTTCACACAAATATTAGCATTACTGAAAAGCATTGGAAGAATGCAAAATAGTTTAAATGCTTTTTTGTTTTGTATTGTGCTAATATGACAGATTATTTCTGCAAAGCATTATGACGATTTAGGTTTGTAGAGACATATACATTATTAACTGTATTATGTAACATATTATGAAGCTATAATAATATTCAAAGCATTCAGCATTTCAGCACTCGGACAACGGCAATGGAGTGAAATTTGTTTTGAAAAAGTGAATAGACAAGACATTAACAAGGATAAGTCAGATTCAGGGACCATGGTCCAGGGATCAGATGTGTTTGTTTTCTAATTCATTTATGGGACATAGGTGTTATTGGTCAGGCCAGCATTTATTGCCCAGCTCCCAGTTGTCCTTGAGAAGGTGGTGGTGGGCTGCCTTCTTGAACCACTGCATGCCATGTGCTGTGGGTTGACTCTCGATGTATTTAAGGAGGGATTTCCAGTCTTTTGACCCAGTGGTAGTGAAGGGATGGCAAAATGCTTCCAAGACAGAATTTGAATGACTTGCAGGGGACCTTATTGGTGGTGATGTTCCCATATATTTGCTGCCATTTATTTTCTAGATGTCACTTATGGGATTTGAAGGTGCCGCATAAGGTTCTTTGGTGAATTTCCGCATTGCATTTTGTAGATGTTACTCACTGCTGCTACTAAGCACGAGTGGTGGAGAGTGTGGACGTTTATGAATGTGGTGGCAGTCAAAAAGGTCTTTGTCCTGGATTGTGCCAAGCTTCTTGAGTTTTGTTGGAGCTGCACTCATCCAGAAGTGAGGAGTATTTCATTATGTTTGTCATTTGTGTCTCGTAGATGGTGGACAGGCTTTGGGGAGTCAGGCAATGAATTGCTTGCTGTAGTATTCCTAATCTCTGAAGTGCTGCTTTAGCCACTGTATTTATAGCGTCAGTTGAATTTAGTTTTAGGTCAATGATAACTTCCCCAGGATGTTGATATTTGGGGATTCAATGATGCTGTGCCATTGAATGTTAAACAGCGGTGGTTAGGTTGTTTCTTATTAAAGATGGTCATTGCCTAGCATTTGTATGGCATAAATATTGCAAACTACTTTTCAGATCAAGCTTGGATATTGTCCAGGTCTTGTTGAATTTAGACTTGAACTGTTCCAGTGTCTGAGGAGTTGCAAATGGTGCAGAACATTGTGCAATTGTGCGTGAATATTTTCACTTTTGGAAGGATAATCATTAATGAAGGAGCTGAAGATGTTTGGCCCTAGGACACTACCCTGAGGAACTCCTGCTGAGATGTCCTGGAGCTGAGATGACTGACCTCCGACAACCACAATCATCATCTGTGTGCCAGGTCTGACTCCAGTCAAGGAAGAGTTTTCACCTATTCCCATTGATTGCAGTTTTGCTAAGGCTGCATCATGCCACACTGCGTCACATGTGGCCTTCATGTCAAGACCAGTCACTCTTACCTCACCCCACCTCTGAAATTCAGCTCTCTTATCCAGGTTTGAACCAAGGCTGTAATGAGGTCCAAACTGCCCCTGGTGGAATCCAATCTGGGCATCAGTGAATGGCTTTGTTTTGTGAAGCACGTGCTCCTTAATAGTACTGTTGCTGACACATTCTATCACTTTATTGATAACCAAGAGTTACAAATGAGGTGGTAATTGGCCCGTTTGGATTTGTTCTGCTTTTCCTTTTTCGGACACAATTGAGTAATTTTCCACATTGCTGGTAGATGGGCTGTATGGGAACAGCTAAAGGTGTAGCAAGTTCTGGAGCACGAGTCCTCAGTACTGTTGCTGGAATGTTGTTCAGTGCCTGCAACTGTTTCTTGGTATTACGTGGAGTGAATCGAGTTGACAGATGCTGGGGACCTCGGGCAAAGACTGAGAGTGTGGTAATGCGAAACAAGCCAGGCTGAAGGAGGTTATTGAAAGACATATGTTTATAACATACCTTTCATGACCTGAGGAAGTTTTGATATACTTTAATTTTGAATACAATGAAATGCTTTGGAAGTATAATTATTCTGTTATGGAAGAAATGCAGCAGTTGCTTACTGCATAGCAATGATCCAAAAATACAATGCAGTTATAACTAGAAAATTTGTTTGTAGTTGAGGAATAAATATTGTCTCGGAAAATTCCCCTTTTAATCTGAAATACTATCATGGAATCTTTAAGAGACTGCTAGGAAGGGGAGATGGCTTGGGAGAATCAAGGAGCTTATTTTTTGATTTTTGTTAAAAGAAGATCAGACCACTGGAGGTTCTGAATATTTTATTTCAAAATTGGGAGATATTTTCTAATCCTTCTAATCAAGTAGAAATGTATTGAGACATGGGTGCAAACTAGTCACTGATCTTGAGTGATAATTCATGAGCCCTCTGGAAGAGGAACTGTAAATATATTAATTGGAGGCATATGTAGATGTTACAAATTGGTACTATTGTATAGCATTGAATTATTGTAACTTTGTAAGTGGAGAGTTGTAGTTGGAGTAATACCGCAAACCTCTGTTGAAGGAATTGATTTTATCTTTGGGTGTGACCTGGCTGGATCAAAAATTTTAGCCTCAATAAGGGTATTCCCACATTTAATAAAAGTATAGGAAACTTAGTTACTACAGGAGAAGCCTCTTGGATTGTGTTATGATTTGATTCAAAGCTCATAGAATAAAACAGGAAGAGTCTATGCAAAAGGGGAGGGTGACATGTAAATTCAATTATTTGACACTAGTTTTGAAAATAAAATAAAAGAGAATGAGGCTGACCTGTTTAGCCCATCATCTTTAATAGAAAGGCAACAGATAAATCCTAAGTTGAGAGAACTGTATCAAAAGCCTATCAAATCTGAGTATTTTTATTTAAACGTCCAAGTGCTTATGAGCAAACGGAGGCCAGCCAAAAGTGAGCAATAGACAGTTTCATGATTGTTCTATCTGACTGTGGTGACAAGATTTCACGAGTGAGTCACAAAATTCCAGTGGCACATTACCGTAGTTATTTGAGACAATGGTTGGAGGATGGTGTTCAGAGAATTGGGCAAGCATGGCTTGTCACAAAACATAATTAAATAAAGGGATTTTAGCAAGTCTCATTGACTGATACAGCCAAAGGAATATTCCCAAATGGACATTATCAATGCACATTTATACAACTTGGAATGAAAAATGCATCAGTAACTTGAGAATGATTAGCCAACAGACCATCAAAAGATTATGCCACTGTGCAGTCTTGTTGCATTCAGTCGACCTTGGAAGACCATGAACTTTGCAAGAAGTGAATTTTCCAGAGTAAAAGAAACTTGTTTGGACATATTTAAAGAGAAATTACCTACTAGCATCACCGCCCTCTGAGCATTTACCTGCTAATGTGTTTGCTGACTTTGTTTGCAACCCGAAGGGATAGGTGCCCAGAAGGTAGCTCATTGAGACAGAATTTGGTACGCTCAAAGGGAAGAGATTTAACAACAGAGGTGCAGTTATGAACAGTCTAACAAGTCAGGACTGGGAAAATAATTCCTGAGGTGTGTGGGAGAAAATGCCAATAACAGTGTGGAGTTATCAGGGAGCAAGGCCATTTTTCAAGGTTCCTTAAGACATGGGTTTAAGGAACGATTGTTGGTAGCAAGTGAGCTGAGTTAGCAACTTGACTAAAGGTCTTGAGAGGAGATAGTAACTAAAGAAAATAGCATCAAATGCACACATATATTTGCTGACAAGCCTACTAAAACTGTGATAGCTGAACAGGGGCCCTTTGCTGAGGTTTTAGGTAAAAAGGTTGAATCTGTCTTTCAGATTTTTGCAATAAAACCGTTAAATATTTATTGTGTACTGTAACATAGTTTGTTTGCTTTTTTGTTTGTGTTCAAGCTTTAATATTTTGTTAAAAGTACATTGACCTCATAGAGTCATAGAGATGTGCAGCATGGAAACAGACCCTTCGATCCAACTCGTCCGTGCCGACCAGATATCCCAACCCAATCTACTCCCACCTGCCAGCACCTGGCCTATATCCCTCCAAATCCTCCCTATTCATATACCCATCCAACTGCCTCTTAAATGTTGCAATTGTACCAGCCTCCACCATTTCCTCTGGCAGCTCATTCCATACACGTACCACCCTCTGCGTGAAAAAGTTGCCCCTTAGGTCTCTTTTATATCTTTCCCCTCTCACCCTAAACCTATACCCCAGGGAAAAGACTTGGTGTGTATTTACCCGATCCATGCCCCTCATCTTGTGAATATGTTTAGTAACAGACCTCCATAGTGAATGAAAAGCGAAATATAACTTATGATCTATCCAGTCAGGTCTCGTTCTGGATTTGACATTGACTATTACCATCAATTAGGTTCAAAGTAGTGAGTTTATTCTCCCTATTCGAGGAGAAAAGTAAAATGTTTTGTAACAGCTGTGCAATTTCTAAATGTTGATATACATTGAGACTTGAATATACTTGTTTATGGAATACATAGAATGCAATGTTGGAGCAATTCCAAAGGCATTGTAGTTGAGATCTTGCTAATGAACAGCTGTGTGTAAATGAGGATTTGAAGATGAATATAGATGGAACAGTGGTCATTCGTGAAGTGACTTTAGGCATTGGGAAGGAAGCTGTTACATGAAATTTGGTGGCTGGATGAGAACAGACAAGACTGATTTAGTCAAGGATGGTACTGTGATGACAGACTGTAGAGGGGAAGATATAAAGAAAAATTGCATTGTGGGTTTATGTTAAAAACTGTGGAGAGTTCAAGTATGACGCTGTGCTTTCACTTATCATAAATCTGTTGGGCATTTTTATTAAGTCTATCCGCATAATTGTCTGTTGGTATGCCAGTTTGCACATGTCACTAGTCACCTGGAAAAAGTTAAACAGAGTTTTGTGTAAATTAATAATGCAATTTATAGAAAAAAGCTTCACAATTATAATTTCAATTGTGACTTCTTAAAACTTGCAGTATATTTCACTATTTTTAAAACTAAAGAACAAAAGTCTGATAGTCCCAGCATTTAGGCAATTCTTATTATTTTTGCAGGGTCTCCTTAATTGGCAGATTCTAGTAACGTTTTCTCCTATGTTGTGATATTCATTTATAAGTTGCAGTGCTTCATGAAATCTAATGAAGACTTATCCTGTCTATTGGTTGAAGTAGCTACCTTGCCAGAATTCAATGTAATCGAAGTGGAAACTAATAAATCGCATATGTTTTTTATGTTAATTTTAACTATGTTTATAGACTATGAATGGCCTTTTTTTAATATCTGTGGTAGTATTGTTCTATAAAATCCAATATTCCAAAATACCACTCAAATTTATGTGAAGTTGATTTTACTACATACGAAAGGTTATTTATATTACTATATGCATTGTACTCTCATGCTTACAGGTTATTAAAACAGTTTGTGCAATGTATATGTAATTAATTTTGACTTTGAGAAATAACCAGTTTTAGAATGCAACTTTAAACATATCAGAAATATTTTAACTTGATAATGTATGATTGTATTCATCTTTTAAGTAGAGAAGGGTCTACTTTATTAAATCTTCTAACTACCATGAATTATCATTTGCATAGCATGAGGTGTCATCAATGTAAACTGATTATTGTGATTGAAGATTTTTATAATTGTGATGTAAGCAATGTGATTCATGTATATTTGAATATCAGTTACTTTAGTTTGGATTTGACCTAGTTTCATGTGGTTTTGATTTAAGATTTAACGATTAACTTGCAAGTACTGCTGTAGCCATGGTTTTTTTAAAATGTGAGAGAGACAGTTTGTGAAGTATAATGAGGTTTTGTTTTCATTAGGAAAATTTTTATGTGCAAACAAAGTAAGCAGATGTGCATTTAGCGTTGTTTAGAAGGTCAGAAATTTTTTTCACTTACAGGAAATGCCCACAGCTTGGAAAAAAAGCTTTTGAGTTTCAGGCTGGCAAGCTTTGCAGAAGTCTTAGCTGAAACTGTATGCGTAAACAATTCCTCCTGAGAAGTATTGTGAAATGTGTTAATTCAGTGCATGTAATTTAGCTTTAAGGTCCAGACCAAAAGGTAGCGTTGAAAGTTATCAGATTTCATGATCACATTGAATGGTGGGGTATACTCGATGGGCTAATTGTCTTACTTCTGATCCTTTGTCTTATGGTGTTCAAGAATGTTTAGTTAAAACCCAGAAGGGATTATTTGAAGCTGTGAAAGTCTATGCTCAGTTGTATAAAGGCTCCAAGAAAAGACTATCAAATTCTCAGGACTAGGAATTCATGCATCTGTTCAATGAAACTCTTTTCTATTATAGTGAAAGGACTTTTTTTTCTAGTGTTAGTACTGCAAAAGAGTGTTGTTAGAATTATTGGGACTGTGTTTCATCACGAATTTCAAATATTTATACTTGTGTTATATATAAATAGTGGTTTATTCTATTTTATCTTCATTTCTTTTGTGCATTAAACTTTTTTGTTAAAACCAAATCTGCAGCATTGAGTGCTTGTGTTTCAGGTAAGGACCACTTTGTTAAAGCCAAAATAAATGGCAATCAGATCTATCAAGCCAGATTTCAGCCAGGGATCTGATTTGTACAGTAGTAACATCAGTTGGGCTCAATACAATGCAGTCAATGTACTTATCTGTGTATGCCAGTAACAGTTACATTTATTTACATTGAAAATGCTTTATTGTGAAACAAAATGTCAACTTACAGAGGAAAGAAAGAAAATATTTCCCATTGGTCAAATATTTATCAGTTCGATTACTTCATGCTTACATAATTTTGTCCATTTGATGTAACATGATTTCACATCTGAAAAGTATTATAAAATTTACTCCAAATTCTAAGGTTAAAAATAATGGCTCTTGGAAGTGATGTGGTGTGTAAGTATACAAACAGTATGCTCTTTTAATCCAATTTTTGTCAAGTCACTTTTTTTGGTATAGTGTTGCACTGTTTGTCATGTTTATGCTACCTATTTGCAAGTTTATTATTATGTTGTGTTATTAACATAATTAAAGAAAATATATTCACTTAAACAGTGATTGAAGCACTTTATTGAAATGTCTACTCAAAAAGCAAGTTCATGTTAACTTTTAAAGTGGACTATAATTTACTATGTGTGCTATTCTGTGTAAATACAAGTAATCTCTTAAAGTAATTCTAAATCTCTTACATGCTCATACTAGAATAGAAAAACGTTAACTGTATCATGCATCGTGTTCCCTGGATAGGTACTACAGGAACTTGAGATAAATTGTGCATTTGTCAAAATGTTTTGATGCAGGTCAATGAAGTAAAGCTGCACTAGTCAACTTGCATTATGATTTCAATTTAATTGAACTGAGTCAGCCTTTACACTTCTCATGGGGCAATTGCAATCTAAAGTGTAGCAGAGATCAATTTAATTGATTTATAGTCTGATATTGTTATTACATTTTATGGAGCCTAAAACATTCTTGGTTTTATTTTTCCCTTGTACATTATTTTGGGCCATTGTTGTTGTTCTGCATTTGCTTTCAGGAAATTTCTGCAAATGTTTCTCGCTTCCACCATATGGATAAATAACACCTTTAAAAATATGCATCCTTGACTCATCCAATTCAGTCTCTGCAACTAACTAGTGAAAAGTATCCATGCGTTTAGCTGAATACTGATTAATCTGTGTCTGCCATCAGCTCAGTTGGTGGAATCTCACCTCTGAGTCAGCAAGTTGTTACTCCAGCTCCAATGAAAGACTAGAGTAAGTAATTTAGGCTAATACTTTGAAATCAACTTGCAACACATGGGACGTTATACTGAAGCTTGTTCACTTGTTCAAGTAGACATTAAATATGTCTTAGATGAGCAGGAGGTATTTTGATGTCCTTGCCAGCATTGATTTCTCAATGGATACCACCAAAATTAATTATACACCTTATGTACAGAATTCTCTGCTCTTTTCCTATACTCATTACTACTTTCCCCATTTGAAGGTGCAATTTTTAATGCTTCAACATTATTTGTGTTAAAAAAAATCTCTTCATGGTGTTGCATTTATGTTGTGCGCAATTCTTTTTCTAACCTTCATTCATTCTTCCTGCAGTCATCTTAAACTTGTACCTACTTAATGCTGTCGTGCTCTGGTTTAGATAATCTCTTAGTATTTCCCTTATAATAATTCTCTTTAATTTTTGAGCTTCAAGGCAAGTGTTCTTACTTTTCACGTTTTCTTTCTAACTGTACTTCACATCTCTGGTTATAGCCTGTACTGTATTTTCTGTTTATTTTAGAATCTTCCCTAATAGGGAATTCCAAACTGTGCATAACACTCCCTACTCTGATCTGTTACAAACTTCTACAAGTCTTTTTTGTTTGTTTGCAAGGTGTGGGTATCTGTGCCTAGGTCAGAATTTGTTGTCCATCCCTATTTGTCCCAGATGTGTTGATAAGCTGCCGCCTTGAACCAGTGCCCTCTATTTCATGTAGGTACACCCACAATATTATTGGGAAGAGAAGTGAAAGAAGGGTTAGTTTTATGGACCAGACCAGACACCCTGAAAATATATTCAGAAGGTAGCCCAGACCCTAACTTTTTCTTATTTTAAAGGTAAACATGAGGTGCTGTGTTCCAGATGCAATTCGATTGGTCAAACAACTTGACGTTAAGCAAAACACAATTTATTCAAATGCTATTGTTAAAATGCACCAAAAGACAGAGGAACTTGAACAGCATGGGGTTAGATACAGAGTAAAGCTCAATCTACACTGTCGCTCAACAAACAATCCCAGCACAGGGACATCACGGGTTTTGATACAGAGTAAAGCTCCCTGTACAATGTCCCATCAAACTCTATTGGAAAACTTAAAAGAATAATAGATTATTTTACTTCTAAGAAGTAACTGTTCCAATATAGCAACATCCCATTTGGCAGAAAGTCAAATTCATGCTTTACATGCAGTTCTCCAATCTAAGCGGAAAGAACATCAGAAGAGAATTTGGAGAGAAAGCTCAGAGAGAATATAGCAGCTGGAAGAGATTCACTGCCTTCCAAACCTGCTAAGATCCCAAGAACAATTTCTGAATCTAAAACTGAAAACTAAAAATCCTAGAAATCCTGGTCTGTGAGAGCTGGCCTTACCCATCCAGGCTGCGTCTATTGTTCCACTTGTTAAAAAAAAATCTCAAGACCTTGCAAGCTGTTTGCACAGACTGCTCGTTATCTCTTGTTCAATCTCTCTCTGAAAAGAAACCAGGACAAAATGCACTACCTAAAACCACAGCTTCATTATATTAGGAAGTGCAACATTACTTTCTTAACTTTGTTTGCTATATCTCCGTATAAAACCAAGTAATTTATTTGCCCTTTTATTGTTTTTATTGATGTTGCTATGATCAGTTGAGCTGAGTCGCAGCTCCATTTTTTTTTAAACCCTCTCTTCATTGGCTGCTATGTTGTTATTGTTTTTCTTTTGTAGCATGCAGCTATCATCCTTCAATTAAGCCCAACTACCCAGGTTAAAAAATAAAGGAAATCCAATTCCAATGTTTTCTTGAGTGAAAGAGGGTGTAGTTTTATTATCTACTACTACCCCCAAAGAGTTAATAAAACATGACAATAGAAACAGACAAAGGTAATAAGCTTACGAAGAAAACATTTCATTCAGCGAGTAGGTATGACATGGAATGCGCTGCCTGGATATGTGGTGAAGACAGGCTCAATTGAAGCATTCAGGAGAGCATTGGATAGTTATTTAAAGAAAAGTAATGTACAGAGGTATGGGAAGAAAGCAGGTGATTGACACTAGGTACTGATACTCATTTAATGAGCCTGTGTAGGCATAATGAGTTGAATGGCTGCATCCTGGATTGTAATACTTCTGTGATTCTGTGCAGGTTGGGAAGGCATGTCTCTTAATTTAGGAAGGTAAAGGCAGGTGCAGTTTACACTTTTTTTTTCCAAGAGTCTTTGAGCTGAGAGGGGGAAACCGGAGTTCCAACTGCTTAACTGTTGTCCTGTTTTGTCAGGAATTATGAAGTTGGCAGGTACTCTTGATTTGTTAGTTAACTGTTTTTTCAGGTTTTGTGTTATTGGCGGAGTCGAGGTCGAGACAGAAGAACTTCATTGATACTTGCTCTTATCAGTAAATGTAATGTTCTACTTTGTTGCTCAGTACACACAACAGGAATGTGCTACATTTTTATATTCCAAGTCTAACTCCACTGTTCTTTTTTCAAACGAAGCACTGCACACGTAATCTCTTAATCCAACATGTGAAGTTATCACATGTAAAATAAAAGATGCAAATTTCTTAACGTCTTACTGAGTTTTGGTGTCTCTTCATTAAAGTGCTCATTCAGAAGCAGCCCGCTTTCATATATTTCATGTAGCTGCTTAAAGCTGCTCAGATGGTCACAGCAGACCTGAAAATGTGTTGCTGGAAGAGCGCAGCAGGTCAGGCAGCATCCAAGGAGCAGGAGAATCGACATTTCAGGCATGAACCATTTTAGGTCAGTATCTTTTTCAAAAATTACCATTAGTCCACAAAAACTTTGGGTATTAAAGTCAAATGATAGGTGTTGACTATTGATATTCCGTTTTCACTATGGTCTTAACAATGTTATTGTCTGTGTACCTTTATACCAAGCCTCTACTGACTTTGCATTTAAATCCTTCCTCTGAAGTGTCTTTGTTTTTCCTTGACTTGGAGGTACCGGTGTTGGACTAGGGTGGACAAAGTTTAAAAAAAATCACACGACACCCAGTTATAGTACCAACAGGTTTATCTGGAAGCACTAGCTTTCGGAGCGCCACTCCTTCGTCAGGTGATTGTGGAGGTTAAGGTCATATGCACAGAATTTATAGCCAAAGGAGTCCAGTGTCATGGAGACATGATACAATAAACAATCTTAGAGTAAAACTTTTATATTTTATAACAGGATATGCTGGTTTCTGTTAGTTGATATGTGAATCCCAGAACTTCTTCTAAATTACATTTTACATTTTCTTTCAAATTACATTTTTGTGTTGTCTTCAGAGAACTAAGACACAGAAAATCCTTCAGTCCTGTAAAATTTTTATTTGTGAAGTTTAAGATTACATGATTTTTCTTCTTGATGTGGAGGTGCCTGTGTTGGACTGGGGTAGACAAAGTTAAAAATCACACAACACCAGGTTATAGTCCAACATGTTTAGCTTTCGGAGTGCAGCTCCTTTATCAGGTAGCTGTGGAACAGGATCATGAGACACAGAATTTATAGCAAGTTTATAGAATTTATATTGAACATATCTAGATTGCTGTTAAGTCTTTTATCTTTTAGAATGGGTTGCAGGTTTCGATTCATTGATATGTAAATCCCAGAACTTCTTTCCAGTCATGTTCTCAAGATAACTTAAGGGTTCATGAAAAAAAAGTGACATCTCAGCTCAGACAATGCAGAGTCTGTTGCAGAAATGTGATGTCTGTGTCCATATGTGCAATCTTCCTGGAGATCCTCTCCACTTTGATTCTATCCTCTTTCTACTTTGGAAATAGAATAAGTCTGGCTCAAGATTGGGATACATGCAGACTCTAACCTCACACCTTTAATGCATTGTCTGAGCTGAAATGTCACCTTTTTAAAATAAAACCAAGGAAGTTAATTTGGTTGAACTGAGAAATAAGAAAGGCATGATCACCTTATTGGGATTGTATTACAGACCCCCTAATAGAGGGAAATTGAGAAACAGATTTGTTAGGAGATGTCAGTTATCTGTAAGAATAATAGGGCGGTTATGGGAGGGGAATTTAACTTTCCAAACATAGATTGGGACTGCCGTAATGTTAAGGGTTTAGATGGAGAGGAATTTGTTAAGAGTGTACAATAAAATTTTCTGATTCAGTATGTGGATGTACCTACTAGAGAAGGTGCAAAACTTGACCTACTCTTGGGAAATAAGGCAGGGCAGGTGACGGGGGTGTCAGCGAGGGAGCACTTTGGGGCCAGCGACCATAATTCTATTGGATTTAAAATAATGATGGAAAAGGATAGACGAGATCTCAAAGTTGAAATTCTAAATTGGAGAAAGGCTAATACAGAAAGACTGCATCAGGTGTGAACTTTCAAAAGCTGATTGGGGGCGGATATTCACAAGTAAAGGGACGGCTGGAAAAAGGGAAGCCTTCGATAATGAGAGTCCAGAAACAGTACATTCCTGTTAGGGTGAAAGAAAGGCTGGTGGGTGTAGGGAATGCTAGATGACTAGAGAAGTTGAGGGTTTGGTTAAGAAAAAGAAGGAAGCATATGTCAGGTATAGACAGGATAGATCGAATGAATCCTTAGAAGAATATAAAGGTAGTAGGAGTATACTTTAGAGAGGAAACAGGAGAGCAAAAATGGGACATGAGGTAGATAGCTTTGGCAAATAGTTCAGGAGAATCCAAAGGGTTTTTACAAATACGGTAAGGACAAAAGGGTAACTAGGGAGAGAATAGGACCCCTCAAAGATCAGCAAGTCGGCCTTTGTGTGAAACTGCAGAAGATGGGGGAGATACTAAACAAGTATTTTGCATCAATGTTTACTGTGGAAAAAGGACATGGAAGATATAGAAAGTGGGGAAATAGATGGTGACATCTTGAAAAGTGTCCATATTACAGAGGAGGAAGTGCTGGATATCTCTAAACACATAAAAGTAAATAAATCCCCAGGACCTGATCAGATGTACCCGAGAATTCTGGGAAGCTAAGGAAGTGATTGCTGGGGAATTCTGGTCTCTTTGCAGTCAGAAGGATGTTGTGAAACTTGAAAGGGTTCAGAAAAGATTTACAAGCATGTTGCCAGGTTTGGAGGATTTGAACTATGGGAAGAGGTTGAATAGGCTGGGGCTGTTTTCCTTGGAGCGTTGGAGGCTGAGATTTATAAAATCATGAGGGGCATGGATGGGATAAATAGACAACATCTTTTTCCTGGGGTGGGGGAGTCCAGAACTAAAGGGCATAGAGAGGAGAAAGATATAAAAGAAACCTAAGATGCAACTTTTTCACGCGGAGGGTATTGTGTCTATGGAATGAGCTGCCAAAGGAAGCGTTGGAGGCTAGTATGATTGCAACACTTAAAAGGCATCTGGATGGGTATATGAATAGAAAGGGTTAGAGAGATATAGGCCAAGTGCTGGCAGGTGGGACTAGTTTGGGTTATGATATCTGGTCGGCATGAATGAGTTGGACCGAAGGGCCTGTTTCCGTGTTGTACATCACTATGACTCTGTGACTGTATATCTCAAGAATGTGACTGGAAGACGTTCTGGGATTTACACGTTAAATCAACCGAAACCTGCAACCCATTCTAAAAGGACTTGACAGCAATCTAGGTTTGTTCAATATATCGTTTTAGTTGCATGACACTAATCTTTTGCTATAAATTGTGTGTCTTATGATTCTGCTCCACAGCTACCTGATGAAGGAGCACCACTCCAAAAGCTAGTACTTGCAAATAAACCTGTAACCTGATGGTGTGTGATTTTTAGATTTGTTTCTTGTTACTCTGTTTGGAATCAAAGAGACTTGATTCAGTTCTGGAGCTCATCATTTCTGTGTGTCTGTGTTTTCAAAGCAGTTAGTCTGTACAAGCCCAGAGATCTCTGGATATCTGGGAACGTTTCGGACTGGATCAAGGAGAAAAGAGAGATATCTCACAGGTACCAAGACAACAAAACAACAGAAGTTCTACTTGAAGTGCAGGGGAGAGCTCAAGGAAATAATAAAGAGAGCAAAGAAGGACAGGAGAAAACGCTGATGGGCAAGATTAGGGAGAATCTCAAGATATTTTACAAATATAAGAAAGGGAAGAGAATAACCAGGGAAAGAGTACAGCTCATTCGGGACCAAGAGGGCAATGTGCGCATAAACTGGAGGACAGTGGTTAAATGATTACTTCACATCTGTCTTTACTCAGGTGAACAAGGATGCAAAAACAGAGTTTGAGAAAACCATAAGATGTAGGAGCTGACGTAGGCCATTCAGTTATAGAGTCATAGAGATGTACAGCATGGAAAAAAACCCTTTGGCCCAACCCGTCCATGCCGAACAGATATCCCAACCCAATCTAGTCCCACCTGCCAGCACGCGGCCCATATCCCTCCAAACCTTTCCTATTCATATACCCATCCAAATGCCTCTTAAATGTTGCAATTGTATCAGTCTCCACCACGTCCTCTGGCAGATCATTCAATACAAGTACCACACTCTGCGTGAAAAAGTCACCCCATAGGTCTCTTTTATATCTTTCCCCTCTCACCCTAAACCTATGTCCACTCGTTCTGGACTCCCTCACCCCAGGGAAAAGACTTTGCCTATTTATCCTATCCATGCCCCTCATAGTTTTATAAACCTCTACAAGGTCACCCTTTAGCCTCAGACGCTCCAGGGAAAACAACCCCAGCCTGTTCAGCCTCTCCCTATAGCTCAAATCCTCCAACCCTGGCAACATCCTTGTAAATCTTTTCTGAACCCTTTCAAGTTTCACAACATCTTTCCGATAAGAAGGAGACCAGAATTGCATGAAATATTCCAGCAGTGGCCTAACTAATGTCCTGTACAGCCGCAACATGACCTCCCAACTCCTGTACTCATTACTTTGACCAATAAAGGAAAGCATACCAAATGCCTTCTTCTCTATCCTATCTACCTGCGACTCCATTTTCAAGGAGCTATGAACCTGCACTCCAAGGTCTCTTTGTTCAGCAACACTCCCTAGGACCTTACCGTTAAGTGTATAAGTCCTGCTAGGATTTGCCTTCCCAAAATGTAGCACCTCGCATTTATCTGAATTAAACTCCATCTGCCACTTCTCAGCCCATCTGGTCAAGATCTTGTTGTAATCTGAGGTAACCGTCTTCGCTGTCCACTACACCTCCAATTTTGGTGTCATCTGCAAACTTACTAACTGTACCTCTTATGCTCGCATCCAAATCATTTATGTAAATGACAAAAAGTAGAGGACCCAGCACCAATCTTTGTGACACTCCACTGGTCACAGGCCTCCAGTCTGAAAAACATCGCTCCACCACCACCCTCTGTCTTCTACCTTTGAGCCAGTTCTGTATCCAAGTGGCTAGTTCTCCCTGTATTCCGTGAGATCTAACCTTGCTAATCAATCTCCCATGGGGAACCCTGTTGAATGTCTTACTGAAGTCCATAGAGATCACATCTACTGTTCTGCCTTCATCAATCCTCTTTGTTACTTCTTCAAAAAACTCAATCAAGTTTGTGAGACATGATTTCCCACGCATAAAGCCATGTTGACTATCCCTAATCAGTCCTTTCCATCAAGTCCGCTCCACCATTCGGTGAGATCAGACCTGATCTGATAATCCTCCAGTTTCCTGCCTTGGTTCCCTTACTGATTAAAAACCTGTTTATCTCAGCCTTGAGTGTGTTTAATGACCCAGCCATGACAGCCCTCTATGGTTAAAAAAAATCCACAGATTTACTACCCTTTGGGAAGAAAAGTCCTCCTCATCTCTGTCTCAGAGGTACAACTCCCTTATCCTGAGCCAGTACCAAAGAAACTAGACTATGAAGTTGTTGAGCATTCTGATATAACAAATGAGGAGATATATGTGGTTTTGGCAGATTTAAAATTGGATGAATTCCAATTCTGGATGCATTGTTTCCCAGACTGTTGTGGGAACATTGGGAAAAAGTGACAGAGGCCAGACCCAAATGTTTAAATCATCACTGAACACAAGGGAAATACCAAAGGACTGGAGGACAGCAAATGTGATTTCACTTTACAAGAAGGATGTTAGCGCTGGAAGAAGGAACTGTAGTCCATTGAGTATCATGTCAGCAGTAGGGAAAGTATTGGAGAAAATGATGAAACAGAAAATTACTCTCTATTTTAATTCTAGAGGGATAAAGTTTGATCAAGAATACTCAACATAGCTTTGTCAGAGGGAGCTGACAAGTCCTTCCTCTGTACTTGGCTGGTATGGGAATTGGTTTGGCGTTACTGGGTTTCAAGCCACCCATGCAACCAACTGAGCTAACTGACCTACCATATTATTTTGAATCAAGTACGGTCATGTTTACTTTTTTGTTGGCAATGCAATGCATTCACTAAGAGAACTGTCCACAATACATTGCAATTAAAAAGAATGGGGTTTTACCACAAAATTTCCCTATGTCGGTTTTTTTTTCTAGAAGTCCTAAACTGTAGCCCAGTTATTCAAATACTTCCCTTTAATTTGTGTGAGTTTCATTTTAACTTCCACTACTTGGGTAGCCTCAAAACATTCTTATGCTTTAGTCCTATGATTTTGTCTTTAATTAAAATTGGTTTTATACACAGAAATATTTAATTGCTGTTATTTCCCAATTGCTACCTTGTTTTACAAACTAATACTCCTGGCTTTGAGGTGAAACGCAGCGTGTACCCTTCTGCTCTGCCTGCTTTTTTTTCCTCTCCCTGCTTTAGAAGGGCTGAATTTTTAACTTTGTTTCTTTATATTTTCTAACTTATATCTAAGATTTTGTTCCTAGGCACCTTTGCACTAAATGGTGACTTTGTACACTTTTCACTGTCGCCATGTATCCCTGTACTTGAGTACAGGTGATAATAAAATCTAGTTCTAAATAGGATTCCATAAGGTAAAAAATACACAAGCAAGCTATTCGGACCCACTCGTCTCCACTTTCATTTTTATCACTTGAGGTTCCTCACTTCTAATTCTGTCATACCTCAGAATTCCTTTTTTTTTATTTGTACATGGGATGTGCGAGGCCAATATTTATTGCTCACCCTAATTAGCTTCTTGAATGACTGCAGGCCTTGGGGTGTAGTGGCACTCACATTGCTGTTAGGCAGGTGTTCCAAGATTTTGACCCAGTGATAGTGAAGGACCAGTGACATAGTTCCATCTTAGGATATGTGTGAGGCGATTTGCTCGTGGTGATGATCCCATGTGTTTACTCCCCTTGCCCTTCGAGATGAATATTCTCATGAGTTTGGAAGGTGCTATCTAAGGAGGCTTGTTCGGTTTCCACAGTGAGCATATTACTATTTCAAGAGAAGCAGCTATCTCTGGCAAAACCAGCATTTTTTGCCCAATTCTCATTTCCTTGCAAAAGTGGCATGAGCCATTTTGCTTTTTGAATGACTTTAACCCATGTGACATAGTTGTTGTCAGGTAGGCAATTCCAAGATTTTAACCCAATAATAATTTAAAAATTACAATATATTTCAAAGTCAGTATGGTGAGTGTCTTGGAATGGAGCTTTACAGGTGGCGTTATTCCATCTTTTTCCCTTGTTGTAGGTGTTGGAGGCTACAGATTTAGTGACCTAACAAATGATCAGTATAGGTTTAGCATACCCTCATTATTTTATATTCCATGAATTTCAGTAAAATCCTAAATTTTAATATTTGTACACTGCAACTTTTGAAATGCTCACTGCTCAGAACTGGCACCCATGGCCAAGAATCTGGACATTTATCTAGTTATGTATTCAACTCATCAATTTGGTTGTTTGTTTTCTGGATAGTGGATGGCAGTAATAGTATTTCTGAGAGAAGCTGTGAACTCCTGCTGCGTGTAATCTAATTTGCATCAATCTAATGACAATTGAGCAGTGAAATACTATTTGTGAAGGCAATGTGAATTACTGTAAATCCCAATAAAATTAGTTGAGTTAGTGAAATTATTACAGCACCATAAATAATGCTTGCTTCAATAGTTGTAGTATATCACTGATGAGGAATATGCTGAGATATTTTGGAAAAAAGGCATTAAAATGTGTTATTTAGTTGATAATTGCTCCTGAAAAGCATGTCTAAAGGTACTTGAAGCATTAGGAAAAAATTATGGACACCAGTTAGGCATCAGCAGAGAGATGAGGTAATGAAATATGTTTGGTACCGTATTTTTAGTTTTTGTATCTGCTTTCACTGCAACACCTGAATACGTACCCTGATAATTTGAACTCAACTAAATAACTGGACGGCAGCACGGTGGCACAGTGGTTAGCACTGCTGCCTCACAGCGCCAGAGACCCGGGTTCAATTCCTGCCTTAGGCAACTGACTGTGTGGAGTTTGCATGTTCTCCCCGTGTCTGCGTGGGTTTCCTCCGGGTGCTCTGGTTTCCTCCCACAGTCCAAAAATGTGCAGGTGAATTGGCCATGCTAAATTGTGTTAGGTAAGGGGTAAATGTAGGGGTATGGGTGGGTTGCGCTTCGGCGGATCGGTGTGCACTTGTTGGGCCGAAGGGCCTGGTTCCACACTGTAATGTATTCTAATCTAATCTAAACTAATCAATCAAATCTTTCTCCCTTCACATTGCTGTTTCAAATAATTGTAACCTGTCTGATCATCATTGCCTGTTAGATCATGCCTTGCCACATGTGAGAATCCTCACTGATTTTTCATTATTTTGTTTTTATTCTTTTATCCACTTTGAATTGTGAGCTGAAAATTACTTGTGAACTTTGGTTTAGCTTATAGTACATGGAACAGACTAAACAAGTGAGGCCAGGTCTGGAGACTGCTTTCAGGTTGATTCTTGATTGAAGGAGTTCCAACAAACACAGGGATGCTGGGAAGAGCATTGTGTTTAAACTGATAGCCAACTTCTGCTATTAGTGAGGTCAGTATCTGGGAATTGGTTTTGACAAATCTGGAAGAATCAAGATTAGAGTGGTGCTGGAAAAGCACCACTTCTGCCCCCACAACGCCACTCACCTGCACACCGCCGACACGCACTTCACGGCTCCCACTGTCACCATCCTTGCCCCCCCCCCCCCCCCCCCGAACCCTGAGGGGAACATCACCCCTGCTAATGACTCCACCCCCATTCCCCCCACCACCATTCCCACTCCAGTTACAGGCTCCGCCCCCCACTCCCAACTCCACATCTATACCAGATCCTAGTTCCCAGCCCTGCTAAGTTTTCACCATCCTCCCAGACCTCCCCCTCACTGACGATGAACGATCAGTCCTCAGCAAAGGCACCTCCAACATCCAATCTGGAAGAATCCCTATATTCAAGCATATGGCAGATGTTGAATGGTAATTGAAGCCTTTCAAAGAGCTTATCAAGGCAGAAGCAGAATCAGAGATTGTTTTTGAACTGTATTTTCTGGGAGATGATTCTTGGCTGCTGCTGAGACAGCATGAAAATTTGAATGCTCCTTGCCTATTCTGCTTCGCCAGTTTCCCAGAGCCCAAAGAGTAGATAGCTGAGTTAGAAGTATGCCTTTACCTGGTTGAACTGAGGTGACCCTGAGCAATGTTTCAGAAAAGTAACCAAGGAATCCAAAGTTATGCTTGTAAAACACATTGTGAAATCCATTTACATAATCTGACTAGTTTTGTTATTTTCTTTTGTTCATTCCTTAACTTTGTCTGTCTTTTGTGTGAATGGGGCTGAAAATAAATGTTTTGGGTTGAAAGCATAGATGTTAATCAGCTTAACATTGTTGTTTCATTTTCTTTCTGCCAAAGTTATTGTGATTTAATATATTAAGTCTTTTGTTTAAGATACAAAGCTAGTGTCTGGAAATAAATTATTAACTAAGTCAAATTATTCACATAGGTGATTCAAAAGTCTGGCTAGGAACCAATGAATTGACTTTTTGGGAGTCTTTGATTTAATTTTACTGTGTTGCAAATACAGATGTAGAAAGGCTGGTTTAATTTGGCTGTCTATCTCAGTCCTGTATTGAGTACTATATTTCTAATAAGTAAAATATTTCATTAGCTCATAATGATCTAAAAGTTAAAGTTCTAAATTGGAATAAGACCAATTTTGATGGTATTAGGCCAGAACTTTGATTGGGCGAGGCTATTCATCAGTAAAGGGATGTGTAGGGAATGCTCAATGACAACAGAAGTTAAGGCTGTGGTCAAGAGAAAGAAAGAGGCATATGTCAGGTATACATTGCTGGGATCAAGGGAATCCCTAAAGGAGTATAAAGACAGTAGAAGTATGCTCCAAACGGGAATCAGCAGGGCAAAAGGAGGACATGAGCTATCTTTGGCAAATAGGGTTAAGGAGAATCCCAAGGGATTCTACAAATACATTAAGAACAAAAGAGTAACAAGGGAGAGAATAGGGCCTCTTGAAGATCAGCAAGGTAGTCCATATATGGAATTGCAGGAGATGAGTGAGATACTAAATGAGTATTTTGTGTCGTTGAATACTGTGGAGAAAGTGAGGACTGCAGATGCTGGAGATCAGAGTGGAGAAGTGTGGGGCTGGAAAAGCACAGCAGGTCAGGCAGCATCAAAGGAGAATTGACATTTCAGACATAAGCCCTTCGTGGAGCTGTGAGATAAATACAAGAGTGGGGTTGCGGGGGAAGGTAGCTGGAAAGGCTATAGGTAGAGTCGGGTGGAGTGAAATAGTGATAGGCCGGAGGAGAGGATGGAACAGACAAGTGGGAAGGAAGATGGATAGGTAGGACAGTTCAAGAGGGCGGTGCCGAGTTGGAGGGTTGGATCTGGGATGAGGTGGGAGCAGGGGAAATAAGGAAACTGGTGAAATTGATGTTGATGCCGTGTGGTAGAAAGGTCCCAAGGCGGAAGATGAAGCGTTCTTCCAACAGTCGTTGGATGGCTTGGATTTGGCGGTGGAGGAGGCCAGGACTTACGTATCCTTGGCGAAGTGGGAGGAGGAGTTGAAGTGGTCGGCCACAGGGCGGTGGGGTTGTTTGGTGCGCGTGTCCCAGAGATGTTCTCTGAAACATTCTGCGATTTGGCATCCTGTCTTCCCAATGTAGAGGAGACCAGATCGAGAGTAGTAGAAGCAGTAGATGAGGTGTGTGGATGTGCAGAAAAATCACTGCCGGATGTGAAAAGATCCCTTGCATAGGATGGGAGTGAATGGGGAGGTTGAGTGCATGTTTACACCTCTTGCAGCGGCAAGTGAAGGTGCTGGGTATGAGGGGTATGAATCTAATGAGGGAGTCACGGGCAGAATGGTCTCAATGGAACACAGAAAATGATGGGGAGGGGAATATATCTTTAGTGGTGGGTCTGATTGTAAGTGGTGAAAATGGCGGAGGATAATGCGCTGTATCTGGAGACTGGGAGGGTGAAAGGTGAGGACCAGGGGGTTCTATCCATGTTGCGGTTGGAGAGGTGGAGTTCAAGGGCGGAGGTGCGAGAAATGGGCATTGGAGTGCATTGATGATCATGTGGGAGGGGAAATTGTGGGCCTTGAAATAGGAGGCCATCTAGGATGTCCTGGAGTGGAATTGATCCTCCTGGGAGCACATACAATGGAGGCAGAGGGATTGTGTTTTTACAGGAGGGGGATGTGTGAAGTGGTGTGGTCCAAGTAGCTGTGGGAGTTGGTAGGTCTAAAATGGAGATGTCCAGCAAGGGGAGGGACTTGGCTGAGATGTTCCAGGTGAACTTAAGGTCAGGGTGGAAAATGTCAGTAAAGTTGGTGAACTGTTCAACCCCTTGGAGCACGAGGTGATGCAGATACAGTCTTTGATGTAATGGAGGAAAAGGTGGGGAATGGTGCTGGTGTAACTGCGGAAGATGGACTGTTCCACATATCCTACAGAGAGGCAGGCATAGCTGGGGCCCATGTGGGTGTCATGGCTACCACTTTGGTCTGAAGGAAGTGGGAAGATTCAATGGAGAAGTTGTTGAGGGTGACGACCATTCTACTAATTGAATGAATGTGTCAGCAGGAGAGGAAGAAACTGAGGCCTTTGCCATGATTGATGGACACATACAAGGACTGCATGTCCATGTTGAAGCTGAGACGTTGGGGACCGGGGAAACAAAAGTCATGGCACAGGTAGAGGGTATGGGTGATGTCGTGAACATATGTGGGAGTTCCTGCACCAAGGGGGATAGAACGATGTTGAGATATGAGCAGATAAGTTCGGTGGAGCATGCGGATATGTTGGATAGGTCAACTAGGGCAGTCAGGTTTGTAGATTTTGGGTAAGAGGTAGAACTGGGCAGTGTAGAGTTCCATAATTTTTGAGGTTGGAGGCTGTGGATGGGTGATCCCTTGAGATGATGAGGTTGTGGAAGGCCTGGAAGATGTTGGTTTGATGGTGGTAGGTGAGGTCTTGGTCGAGGCGTCAGTAGGAGCAGGTATCCATGAGTTGGTGCCTGACTTCAGAGGTACAGAAGTCAGTGCGCCAAGCTACCACTGCGTCCCCTTTGTCCGCTGGTTTAATTGTGAAGTTGGGGTTGGAGCGGAGGCAGTGGAGGGTTGCGCTTTGCGAGGGTGACAGGTTGGAGTGGGGGAGGGGTGTGGCCAGGCTGAAGTGGTCAATGTCACGGCGGCAGTTAGAGATAAAGAGGTTAAGGTGGGTAACGGACCAGACTGGGGTGCCCGAGTGGATGGAGTATGTTGGAGGCAGGAGAAGGGGTCCTCAGAGGGTGGGTGAGATTCATGATGGAAAACGTAAGCACGGATATGGAAGTCGCAGACTGTCGAGCCAGAGAACTATAGACCAATGAGTCTGACGTTGGTGGTGGGCAAGTTGTTGGAGGGAATCCTGAGGAACAGGATGCACATGTATTTGGAAGGTAAGGACTGAGTAGGGATAGTCAACGTGACTTACTTTATGCATGGGAAATCATGTCTCACAAACTTGACTGAGTTTTTTGAAGAAGTAACAGAGGATTGATAAAGGTAGAGTGGTAGATGTGATCTATATGGATTTCAGTAAAGCATTCGACTTGTTTGGAATGAGCTGCCAGAGGAAATGGTGGAAGCTGGTACAGTTGCAACATTTAAGAGGAATTTGGATGGGTATATGAATAGGAAGGATTTGGAAGGATATGGCCTGGTGCTGGCAGGTGGGACTAGATTAGGTTGGGATGTCTGGTCGGCATGGACGGGTTGAACCGAAGGATTTGTTTCCATGCTATACATCTCTATGACTCTAATACTCTAAATAAATAATGATACCTTGAAAAGTGTCCAGAGGTGGTAGTGCTGGATGTCTTAAAGACTCATAAAGGTGGATGAATACCTTGGACCTGATCAATTGTATCCCAGAATTTTGTGGGAAGCTGGGGAAGTGATTGCTGGATCCACTGCTGAGATATTTGTATCATTGATATCCGTGGGTGAGGTACTGGAAGACTGGAGCGTGACTGCTGTGGTGTAATTACTTAAGAAATGTGGTAAGGAAAAGCCAGGGAACTAAGCCCAGTGAGCATGACATCAGCGGTGGGTAAGTTGTTTGAGGGGATTCTGAGAGATAGGAAAGACAATGACATCCTGGACAAAGCAGAGTATATCCAAAAAGTGCAACAACTACTTGCAGATACCACCACCTACCAAAAGAGGGAGTTTGATCCCACCCCACAGCTCACCAATAGGATAAACAACATACTGATGAACCTGCAAAAAAACAGACAAATAACAATGGTTTGACCTACAGAGAATGAAACCTGAAAGCAACAACACCCCCAGATTCTATGGACTACCTAAAGTGCATAAACCAGACATCCCACTCAGACCCATAGTGTCACTACCAAGGACACCATCACACAAACTGGCTAAAGAACTGCAGCAGAAACTGAAACACCTGATCAGCGGATCCAGACACTCTACAGTCAACACAGGAATTCTTGGACATCATCAGAAATATACACATAGATAGGAAAGAAACTATGGTCTCATTCGATGTAACGGCACTATTCACCTCTATCGACAAAACCCTAGCCAGAGAAACAATAGCCAACCTGCTGGACAGACAGAACAGACAACAAGACGGGGAACCTATCAACAAAGACTGCATACTCAAAGTACTGGACCTGTGCCTCACAACACACTTCACATTCAACAACCAAATATATGAACAAATCAACGGCATACCCATGGGCTCACCCATCTCTGGACTGAGCAGAAGCGGTAATGCAAAGGTTAGAGCAAACAGTCTTACCGCAAATTCAGCCCAAACTCTGGGTCAGATATGTAGATGATACCTTTGTAATCATTAAAAACACATAAATAGAGAACACACACCGGACCATCAATGCCACACTCACAGGAATCAGATTCACTAGAGAGGAAGTAAAGGACAACTAACTTCCTCTCCTCGACGTGATGGTACAGAGAACACCGAACGGAGAATTCACCACAAAGGTATACAGGAAAGCCACACACACAGACCAAGTCCTAAACTACGAAAGCAACCACCCCAACACACACAAACGAAGTTGCATCAAGACACTGTTGAAAAGGGCCACAATACACTGCAATACACCAGAACTGCAAAAAGAGGAAGAAGAACACCTATACAATGTATTTGCCAAAAACGGATACCCCTGCAATTTCATCAACAGATGCCTAAGTGAAAGACAACGGAATGAGGACGTGCCACAACCCAAAGGACTAGCCACACTACCATACATCAAAAACATTTCTGAACTGACAGCCAGACTACTGCGACCACTAGGACTCATAACAGCACACAAACCAACAGCCACTCTTCGACAACAACTCACCAGGACGAAGGACCTGATACCAAGCATGAGCAAAACCAGTGTACTGTACAAAATCCCATGCAAGGACTGCACAAAACACTACATAGGACAAACAGGAAGACAGCTAACGATCCGCATCCATGAACACCAACTAGCCACGAAACGACACGACCAGCTATCCTTAGTAGCCACACACTGCGATGACAAGCAATATGAGTTCGACTGGGACAACACTACTATTATAGGACAAGCCAAACAGAGAACAGCCAGGGAATTCCTAGAGACATAGCACTCATCCACAGATTCAATCAATAAGCACATCGACCTGGACCCAGTATACTGGCCACTGCAGTGGACAGCTGGAACTGACAACCGGAAGCGGCAGATACAAATCACTATAAATGCCAGAGGAAACATTACAGAAGTGCTTCACAGGAGGCTCCCAAGCACTGAGGCTGTCACCTAGACAGGGGACGAAACGTCTGCAACACAAATTCCCAGCTCGGCGAACAGGACCACAACAACAAGCACCCGAGCTACAAATCTCCCAAACTTTAAGACAATGACATATTAGGGATAGTCAACATGGCTTAGTGCATGGGAAATTGTGTCTTTCTAACTTAATTTTTTTTTGAAGAAGTTACAAAAAGATTGATAAAGGCAGCGTGGTGGACATTGTCTCTATAGACTTCAGCAAGGTGTACAACAAGGTTCTGCATGGTATTCTGGTAGACCCTTCCAAGTCACCCAACCTGAAACATCAACTCTGATTTCGCTCCACAGATGTTGCCAGACCTGCTGAGCATTTCCAGCAATTTCTCTTTTGGTCACTGATTTACAGCATCCACAGTTCGTTTGGTTTTTATTGGGGTGGTGAAGAAGGCATTTAGTATGCTTGACTTTATTGCTCAGAACATTGCGTATAGGAGTTTGGATGTCATGTTGCAGCTGAACAGGACGTTGGTTAGGCCACATTTGGAATATTGTGTTCAATTCTGATCTTCCTGCTGTAGGAAAGATGTTGTTAAACTTGAAAAGTGCAGTAAAGATTCAGGAATGTTGCTACGATGAGAGGGGAAAGATTTAAAAGGGACCTAAGGGGCAATTTTTTTTTAATGCAGAAGGTGGTGTGTGTATGGAATGAGCTGCCAGAAGAAGTGGTGGAGGCTGGTACAGTTACAACATTTAGAAGCCATCTGAATGAATACATGAATAGGAAGGGTTTAGAGGCAAATAGGCTAAATGCTAGCAAATGTGACTAGATTAATTTAGGAAATCCCAATACTTAGCTACCTGATGTTGAAATTTTAAAACAAAAAATTTACTGAATTTGGTTTCAAGCGTTAGCTTTTTATTTCGGTGCTATCGATTCTCTACTTGGCCTACAGTTTCTTATTGCTTTCTCCATGGTAATGCCTCAGCCAATTAAAGTGGACAAAGACCATATGCAATAAGAAGTGGACTAGGCTGTTCAGTACTTCAAGACTGGTCCTCCATTCAATTGAATCATGGCTGATCCAACATTCCTTGCATCCATTTTTTTGGGCTTTCCCTTGATCCCCCTCCTGTTCAAGACTCTTATCTATCTTAGCCTTAAATATACACAAAAACGGTGTTCCCTGTGGCAAGGACTTCCAAAGATTCTGAACGCTCAATTCCTCTTTATCTCTATCTTAAATTGGTGGCTCTGTATGCTGAGGCTATGCCATCTGGTCTGAGTTCTCGCACAAAGGGAAACATCCTTGCAACACTTACTCTGTCAGGTCTCTTAAGAATCTCATGTATTTCAATGAGTTACCTCTCATTCTTCTAAATTCTAATTCATAGTGTCCAAACCTGTTTAACGTGTGCTCATAAGACAATCCCTCCATTCAAGTGATCATTCTAATGAACCTTCCCTGAATACCTCCAATGGAATGCTGTAAGGAGACTGAAACTGCTCACAGTATTCCAGATGTGGACGCTCCAGCACTTTGTACAGTTACTGTAAGACTTTTACACTCCAGGCCTCTTGAAATGAGGGCAGATAAACCGAAAGAGCTTCGGATGTTGGAAATCAGAAACAAATACTGAAATTGCTGGAAAAGCACAGCAGGTCTGGTAGCATCTGTGGAGAGAAATTAGAGTTAACGCTTTAGGTCCCGTGACCCTTCCTCAGAACCTGACGAACAGATACTGCCAGATCTGAGTTTTCCAGCAATTTCTGTTTTTGTTTTATGAGCCTTTCTGATTATCTGTTGCACTTGTATGCTGGTTTTGTGTTTCATGCGTAAGCAGCCCAAATTTCCTTTATTTTGCAGCTTTCTGCACCTTTTCTCCACTTAACTAATACACTGTTCTTTTGTTCTCCCTTCCAAAATTGAACAACGTCATACTTTCCCACATGATACTCCAGCTTCCAACCTTTTGCTCACTTAGTTAACCTATAAATTTCTTTTTGTAAACTCTCAGTCCCTCCATCACAACTTGCCTCTGTTTTCTGTAAATTTGGCTACAGTATATTTGCCGCCTTCTTCTAAACCCTGAATATACTGTTACATATTGTAAACAGATACAGTCCCAGTACTGATTCCTGTGGAACCCCAATAGTTACAACCTGAGAAAGACCCCCTCATCCCTACTTGCTGTTTCTTGCCCATAAGCCAATTCTCTGTCAATGCCAATTTACCTCCATCACCATGGGTTCTTATCTTATCACTTAATCTTTTGTGAGGTACCTTTTTGAATGTCTAGTCATACAATCAGGACCCTTCTGGTATAAATATATAAATTGTTGTGATTGCTTGAACTTTCGCATTCTTGTGTTTATCGTGGTGAATGCAAGATGCAAACTTCTAGTAATATTATTCTCATAGAATCCCTACAGTGCAGAAATAGGCCATTTGGTCCATTGAATCTGCACTGACCTTCTGAAGACTGACCCTCCAAAGATCTGCATCTTCAGCATCTGCAGTCCTCACTTTCTCCTCCGAAGATCATCCCAACCAGACCAACTCCCTTAGCCTCTCCCTTGAACACTCCATTTCCCACGTGTAACCCATCTACCTGCACATCCTATGGGGAAATTCAGCATGGCCTAAATTGTTTATTGTCATGTCAATGCCTGGTTAGTCAATGTGATCAGGCCTTGATCGATCTATTGGTATACATCGAAGACCCTCCCAAAAAGATACAAAGACTTCTAAGTGAAAAATAGCTGCAACATCATCTGCAGGAGTGATAACTCGAGATTAACTACCAAGAAAAGAAGACATCCCCGGAAGAAGACCAGAAGGTCATTGCCACGTCAATGAAGGCCAAGATCCAGTGTGGTGGTACATGATTATCCAGAGTTAATTAAAGCACAAGATAGTTGATTAGATTTATCGAGTAAGTGGTTAGTTTATAGAGTATTTTATTTATGTTATTAATTGTGTTAAATAAATATTATAGTTTATTATTATTGAGTCGATTCAAAGTTACTTTGCTAGGTATAAGAATTAAACACACTGTGGCAGGTGGCAACACTCAACAGGAAAGAGTCTACAGTTTATTTTCTAGAAAAGAACTGAGAGATGATCTGATGTCTTCAAACTTATGAAGAGTTGAAATGGTGTTCAGAAGATATTTTCACCTGTGTGTGAATCAAAAGCTAGGGATGAGCAACCAAGTCCATAATACATGTGAGAAGCATTTGACAAAAACATATTCACTTAAAGAGTGATGAGAATGTGGAACTTGTACCATAAAGAGTAGTTGAGGCAAATAGCGTTGATATGTTTAATGGAAAGCTATTTAGGTACATTTGAATGAAGTGAATATGTTTTTCGGTTGTAAGGAGACTTGTGTGGAGCACAAACATATTGGTCTTTTTCCATGCTGTAATATTGTATGTAATCATAGGCACTTTTTAAGTGACACCTGTGACAATACTATGGCTTTAAGCGGTGAATTTTTTTCCCCTATAAAAAGCAAATTACTGCGGATGCTGGAATTTGAAACCAAAAGAGAAAATGCTGGAAAATCTCAGCAGGTCTGGCAGTATCTGTAAGGAGAGAAAAGAGCTGATGTTTCGAGTCTAACTGACTCTTTGTCCAACTAGTATAAATACCTCTCTATTTCTCCCTTTTTTTAGCTTTGACAAAGGGTCAATTAGACTCAAAACGTCAGCTCTTTCCTCTCCTTACAGATGCTGCCAGACCTGCTGAAATTTTCCAGCATTTTCTCTTCTGGAATTTTTCCCCCTGTTCTGTTTATAAAGGTAGGTTGAGATAGAGGTAGTGAGCAGCCTGCTTCAAAGCCAATAAAATTAATTAGCTTATGAGGCCTTGGGATTTTTAAAAAAAAGTTGGAACACTGGGAGCAGCCTGAGTGAGTGGGGTCAAACTCACAGAACCAGGAGTTTTTTTTTAGTTTTAACCTTCCATAGCATTTGTTGGCATCTTGAAGCTGGATGTGGAAGCTTTTATTCCTCTCTCTCTCACAGCTAAAGCTGGGACTCTGTATCTGCTGCTGGAATTGCATGTGAGGCAATCAATTTTAGTGAATTTGCTTTTGCTATGGGTGTGTTATTGGGGTGTTACTGTATTGGAACAGTTAATTAGTAGTAGTTTATAAGTATTACTTTGTTAAGCATTTGGATATAATTACACTTAAGCCAATTATTTTCTTTTTATTGTGCCTGTATTTTAATTGTAGTGTGTGAATAAAGTGTGTTTTGTTTCAAGCCTGGTAGTTTGACCAATAAAATTGCATAACCCCTTACACGTACAATTAAAATGAGAAAAACGTAGAGCCTGGATTATTTTAATATATTTAGAGGGTGGTTTGAACTGGTCCATAACATACCTAAGTAAAGTGGTGTCCCTTGTTTGCATTGAAGCATCCTGAAAATACAGTCAGTTCTTGTGAGCGCCTGGCTAGAAGTCATTCTGTATTCTGTTCAGGTGCAGGATAAACACTGTCTGCGCCAATGCTGCTTTAGATCTTACAGCCAAGCACTCTGCCAATTCCCAGTTACAACACTGCAAGCAATGTACACTTAACTTTGCACTACATTGCAAACTCTGCACTACATTGATTTGCTATGTCAATCAATATGGATGCACAGACCTAGGAAACTTAAATTTACCTGTTTTGTTCAAGTTGATCTATTGAAATGACTTTGTTTTGGCTTTTTGTTGGGGAAGTATTATGAATAACTATATGTTGATGCCTTAGAAGCCTTGTGTTACATATTTAGCATGAAAAAAATGAGAGTTCTGTTGAATGCTTTAAAATTATTTGCTTTTATTTTAGTTCTTTCCCCCAATTTGCTTGCATCTCAATATATTGATAAACACGTGGATTCAGAAATGTGAATGGTCAATGTTAAGATATTTTGATGATATCGCTCAGTTCTGAAGATGTTTGCTATGGGAATGAGACTAACAAATGACAAGACCCTATCTGAGGACCTTGAATGGTGTTTTTGTGATATAATGCTATAGTTAAAATTTATGGTAAATAGTCTTATATATTTGTTATGCCTTATAATAAGGAATACTGACATTGTGCTGAAGTCAAGGTACCATTTGCACAATATCTATGCTGTGGTAGACCTATTTACAGTTTGTAGAAAATATTTTTTGAAATTACTGCTACAACTTCTTTTAGACATGTATTTTGCTGGTTTACTGTATTTGTAATACATTTCCTTCTTAGAACAGCTGTTTTCTATAGGGTAGCTGTTGCTGACCTGAATTTGAATTCTCCAAACAGTATTGTATACTCAGTACTAACCTTCAATCCAATAACATATGCTGGTCACTGAAGCATAAAATTAACAGCTGCTTCAGGAATGATCTCAATATATCGAACAACATAGTCAATCTGTCCTCATTTTGTTGTAGATCACATATTCATATTTTTCTGCATAATTTTAAGACACTCATTGGTTTTAATTGCACATCTGTTGTTTCAGAGTTTATGTGTGACCTTTCTATCTATTAAAAAGTTTACCCATGACTAGCAGTGTAACTGTTCAACACGTAGATATGCTGTGCGGATTTTTTATATATACTGTGTATACTTCACATCCAGTATCGAATGCTTTGGTATGTAACACATTACAACAAAGTACCTTATATTTGAAGATTACATTTGGACTTTGAGTTATTATCTACACTGGTTTGGATTAAGGTTCCCACTGCATGATAGGTTTTGAAGCTGTGTGTGAAATGATTTGGATGATTCCTTTGCTAATTGTATTAAATATTATCGTAATGCACCTAATGTGTACTCGCTGCATATTTGGCACCTTACTTGCATGCCTAAAGTGTTGCACTGTTTGATTTGGTCTGTTTGGTGCCGTGTCCCCCTGCCCTCCAACCCAGAAGCTCTCATGTAAGCCATAAGATCTTTATCGACATAAGGAATTTATGAACCCCAGCTTATGAATTTTTCTCAGTATCAGTACTCAGTTCTCAGTACTCATGAAATGACTTCTTATTTCAGTAAGGTATTTGATAAGGTTCCCCACAGTAAGCTATTACACAAAATATGGAGGTATGGCATTGACGGTGATTTAGCTGTTTGGATCAGAAATTGGTTAGCTGAAAGAAGACAGAGGATGGTGATTGATGGAAAACATTCATCCTGGAGTTAATTTACTAGTGGGGTACCACAAGGAAATGTTTTGGGTCCACTGTTATTTGTCATTTATATAAATGACCTGGATGAGGGCATAGAAGGGTGAGTTGGTAAATTTGCGGATGACACTAAGGTCAATAGAGTTGTCGATAGTGATGAAGGATATTGTAGGTTCCAGACAGACATAGATAAGCTGCAGAGCTGTGCTGAGAGGTGGCAAGTGGAGTTTAATGTGGAAAAGTGTGAGGTGATTTACTTTGAAAGGAGCAACAGGATTTAAGAGTACTGGGCTAATGGTAAGATTCTTGGTAGTGTAGATGAGCAGTGAGATCTCTGTGTTCAGGTACATAGATCCATGAAAGTTGCCACCCGTGTTGATAGGGTTATTAAAAAGGCATACTGTCTGTTCGCTTTTATTGGTAGAGGGATTGAGTTTTGGAACCATGTGGTCATGCTATAGCTGGGTAAAACTCTGGTGTGGCCACATTTGAAGTATTGCGTACAGTTCTGGTCACCGCATTATAGGAAGGATGTGGAAGCTTTGGAAAGGATTCAGAGGAGATTTACTAGGATATTGCCTGGTATGAAGGGAAGGTCTTATGAGGACAGGCTGAGGGACTTGAGGCTGTTTTCGTTAGAGAGAAGAAGGTTGAGAGGTGACTTAATTGAGACGTATAAGATAATCAGAGGGTTAGATAGGGTGGACAATGAGAGCCTTTTTTCTTGGATAGCAATGGCTAGCACGAGGGGACATAGTTTTAAGTTGAGGGGTGATAGATATAGGATAGATGTCCGATGTAGTTTCTTTACTCAGAGTAGTAGTGGATTGCACTGCCTGCAATAGTAGTAGACTCGCTAACTTTAAGGGCATTTAAATAGTCTTTGGATAAGTATATGGATGAGAATGGATTAGTGTAGGTTAGATGGGCTTCAGATTGGTTCCACAGGTCGGTGCAACATCGAGAGCCAAAGGGCCTGTACTGTGCTGTAATGTTCTATATTCTATGTTCTCTGTTAAGTTTAATTGAATCTAATCTGAACTGAAAAAAATGATAATGAACATTGAATAGGGAGAATGTGTGCATCTGGCGTCAATGGAGGATATCATACTATTTTATGTAGGCTGTCTTGCTGTAGAGTTATTACAAACAAAAAGTATGAATCAAATAATGATAACGTACTGAATCACACAGTAATGTTATAAAGGAACCAGAATTCTTAGACCAAAGTCAAAACCATTGATGTAATTGAACAAATGTTAAGTCTTTTCGATCTTTACTTGTATATTCCTCCCAGATTGTGTTCACACACAACTCCAATCAGAACAGAGCTCTTCATAAATAAGTTGTCCCGTGAACAAATAGCCTGTAATAATTATGTATTTAAAATTGCATCATGATTCTAATAGGAACTTTCATCTTAAAATGCCTTGAAATAATAAACCATTCCAGATGCTTCATAGTAATGTTGCAAAGTAAAATTGGACACCAATCTACTTAAGGGCACATTGTTAAATTTGTTCTTGGGATCTAGGTGTGGCTGTCTAAGCCAACATTTACAGCCCATCACTAATTGCTCGAGAAAGTAATGGTGACTCACTTGTTTAATATTTGAGTCTGTAGCTGTAGGCACTTCCATGTCATGTTCAGCAGTGAGTTCCAGGATTTTGACGGTGAAGGACCAACAATATAGTTCCAAGTCAGGATGCTGAGTGACTTGAGGAAAAACTACAAATTTTAGTGTTCATGTACATCTGCTGTTGTCCTTTAAGTGGTAGAAGTTGGGAGCTTGAAAGTGCTGTCAAAGGAGCCTTGGCATGTTGCATCTATGCATCTTGTATATAGTATACATTGTTGCCATTGTGTCACTGATGTAGAACGAGTTAAAGTTTAATGCGAAAGTGTGTGCGTGGAAGAGATTTACGAGAATGCTGGCCATGGAGAAAATAAATACTTTTTTAAGGGACAATGTTAAATGCTAGCTCCCTTTAAATGTCCCCCAGAAGGTTGCATGGTTGAGCTCCACTGGGAGAAAAAGCAACATTCTTATCCATATGTAGAAAATTGTAAACTGAACCCTTTAACAACTGCAAAGCTAGCACTGTACGATTGCTGAAGATCAACGGTGATATTCAACTAACCACAAATGACCACTGATAGTGTCCCTTTTGTTTAGAAATAGGGAGACTCATCTCCTAATGGCCTTCTCCATGAGTTTATCTTGCTCAGATTGACGTCTGTGTCTGTCCGTATTGATTTTGTCACCTATGCCTGTTAATTCAAAGTCTTGCATGGAAAAATAATTGAAATGTCCACTTAATGTGAATTAAGAAATATAAGCAGATAATGTAAAATGAAGACAAGAGTCGGCCTTTAAGCCTGTCATGCCCACTCTGCTACTCAGTGAGATCATGATTGATATTCTATTTGAAAACCATTTTCCGCATACCACTTAAAGTTTTTAAGGCAGAATTGGAAACACACTTCTGTTCAACAAATTAGAATTGATGCGTACTTAGAAGTAAGTAATTTCAAATGGAAAGTTGTGGATTTTATTACCTAATGCTTTGCAGAACGCACAATGTTGAGCAACAACACAATAGTTTTAATTTAAAGGAGGAGGAATTGTCTAGCTAAACATTTTGCTGAAGCAACAACATCTTTGTGGTGCCACATCACGCAACCAAATGTCCCAATGCACGTCACAGTGAGATTATAGAAATTGTATCCATGAAGAAGGCAATTCAACCTGTTCCAATTATAGTGACTGCCCATCATTGTGTTAAGGCATTCTGTATTCTCAGAGTTAGGTAAGGGGTAAATGTCGGGGTATGGGTGGGTTGCGCTTTGGCAGGTCAGTGCGGACTTGTTGGGCTGAAGGGCCTGTTTCCACACTGTATGTGATCTTAAAAAAAAATCTAAAAAACTGGTTTGTATGTTGATATTTGTTCCCAATCTATCCATTGTGGTATACCAGAGACTTTGCTGCTTATTACAAATTCTTCAAACACTGAAAAGTCTTTTGCTAGTAACTGTCTTAAACCTTTTGAAAATCAGAATTATATTTCTGTGTAAGTTTATATATTCTGTTGAGCAAAACGATACTTATCAAAAATTTTGTTACCAGTGATTCCTGATTGTAGTCTTTTGCGGCTCTGTTATCTGTTCAACAATGATGCCGATAACTGAAAGTAGCATCACAGCTGTGGTGAGAGCAATATCTTGCATAAGTATTCTATAATTTCCTTTTATTCAGTGGCCACATATATTAAAAAAACCCACCAAATTCTATTTAAACCCAAGCTGGATGGGAAAGGTAATTTGGGCAATTATATGGAAATACAACACAACAATCGACTTTGGGACCTTTTGAAGTTTGGGATTAGTTAGTTGCACCCCTCACAGTTGCATCATCTACAAACATTCCATTTTCTTGCCTTACAAGTCTATTGGCTACCATTTGGCAAGATACCAAATATCCTGAACCAGCTGATCTATAGGTCAGGTCGTTACCATCCTCTCACAGACAACTTGAGGTGAACAATAAATGTTGGCCCAACTAACACTGCTCTCATTCCCAAGAGTGAGTTTTAAAATTTTTCAGGAAAGCATGCAAGGAAATTTCTAGTAACTCAGGAAGTTACTTTAGCTTCACTGGTAGGTCAGATTTTAGTTTCAGGTTATTTGAGGAGAACCTGCATGCTTTTGTAGAGAGCAGGTTATGTTTCACTAATCTATTACATTATTTTTAAGTAACAAAGGTTGATGTTGAAGGGATATCAGTGGCCTTTTCTCGCTATGGATTTAAAGAACCCTTTTGACCAAGAACTAAGGCCTGTTAATTTGAAAGAGTTGTACAGGATTATGTCAAATTTAAGATCCTTAAAGAACTACAGTTACCTTTTGCTCATCTTTTTCAAGATTAGGGGACGTAGATACAAGGTTTGGGCAAGAGATGCAGGGAGGACGTAAGAAAGAACGTTTACGTACAGGAAGTGGTAATGACCTGAAACTTGTTACCTATGAGGGTGATGGAAACTGAGGCGCTTAACAGTTTAAAAATGAATTAAGATGGGCACTTGGAATCAAAGTTACAGAGCTATGGGAATAGGGTGGGTTGGTTGGATTTGTCATGAATTTGTTCATTTGCCAATATGGATTAATTGGCTAAATAGCCGTCCTCTATTCCGTTTGACTTTTATTGCCTTGTGTTAGACAAACTGTGGTGGGTACAAGATAATGAGAAGTATCAACGTAGCACAAGATGGTAGGGGGTGCCTAATCCAAAGGGGAAAGGGTGTGCTGAGGAGATGCACTCCTGGTCCTACTTTTACGTGAAGCACTGCACTATAAATGCAGTTAACCTTTCTTCAGGAAGCAATTTTTGCCTTTTCTGAGGTCAGGCAGAGATTAGATTTATGAAATAAACAAAATGTGAAGCTTCCAGTTGTGTAATATTGAAATATATAGCCTGCCTCATAGAAATGGTTTGGCTGCTTGTCCATTCTCCTGTCTCTCTTAAACTTGAAATTTAGCATGTGGGGATCAAGTTTGAGAGTTTTAAAATTTTATTATCTCTTCTGACCCAAGAGGTATAAGTCACACCCCTTTTGCAGACAGAAATAATAAAAAACACATTTGGTTCTATTTATTTAAGAATTATCTCATTTGGTCAGGAGACAATGAATCTAAACATTGAATTAGACCTCATCTACACCCCCTGAGAAAAAGAACAGGAAATGACATCACCAACCCAAGGAAACCCAAACTTATAAATAGAAAACCGGAATCATCAGTATTGCTTTGCCCAGAGGCCCACTGAAGATGTTACCTAGTAGGGTGATGAAACGTCTGGAAATGAACCTTCCAGCTCAGTGAGCAAACCTACATCCAGAGCTTCAACCTGAGCTACAAATCTTCTCAAAACTTGGTAAAATAAAAAAAACACTCATTTGTTTTCATTAATTACCCATTATTCAGATAAATTTTATTGTTTGAGCCTTTTAAGGAATGATGTAACAATGAATGTTATTTTGAAGGAGCAATAAATGTGAATTTATTCACTTGTCAAAATTTCTTTCCAATAAACAATAAGCCATTAGCTTGAATTAAGAAAAAGTAGAATCTATAACTTCCTCAGCCAACATTGTTTGGAATTTTTTTTCTCAAGTTATGCTTAAATGTAGAAATTTTGTGATGAAGCAGATTGTTCCTCAATTGGAAAAGCACAGGGACTACATCATTAGCCAAGTGATGTAGAATTGGAAATATACCATATGGGACGTAGGTTAACTTAAATTAATTAACCATCTGCATGAAATGTGAGTGATAACCTCATGAGTTTGTTTTGATTGAGTTGTATTGGGCCAGATTTTGTTGCAGCTGGCATCTAATGGCATTTTCTGTTAGTTAGGCCTATACTTTTAAATTTCTTGGCGTGTAAACACATGAATTAAGAGCAGGAATAGGCTAGTCACTCACTGGAACCAGCTCCTGTGTTCAAAGAAATCATGGTTGATCTGATTTCTATGCATTCCTGCCTACCCATGAAAACTTTCCCTTTTTTTTAAAAGAACAGTGGTGCCTTGGATGAAAGGAAACATTCTTTCCACATGCACCTTGACAAAATCCTGAGGGATCTTGTAAGTTTCAATCAAGTTAACTCTCACACTTCTAAACTCCAGCAGGTACAAACTTAACCAGTCTAACCCTTCCTTATAAGACAACCTCCCCATTCCAGGTATTAGTCTAATAAAACACCCCTGAACTGTTTTCAAGATATATGCATCCTTCCTTTAATAAGGAGACCAATATTGTGTATGGGCTTACTAATGCCTAATTTTGCTGAAAAATATGTTGCTGGAAAAGCGCAGCAGGTCAGGCAGCATCCAAGGAGCAGGAGAATTGACGTTTCGGGCATATGCCCTTCATCAGGAATGAGGAGGGTGTGCCAAGCAGGCTAAGATAAAAGGTAGGGAGGAGGGACTTGGGGGAGGGGCGTTGGGAATGTGATAGGTGGAAGGAGGTTAAGGTGAGGGTGATAGGCCAGAGAGGGGGTGGGGCGGAGAGGTCGGGAAGAAGATTGCAGATCAAGAAGGCGGTGCTGAGTACGAGGGTTGGGACTGAGATAAGGTGGGGGGAGGGGAAATGAGGAAACTGGAGAAATCTGAGTTCATCCCTTGTGGCGGAGTGGGAGGGGGTGTTAAAGTGTTCAGCCACAGGATGGTTGGGTTGGTTGGTGCGGTGTCCCAGAGGTGATCTCTGAAACGTTCCGCAAATAGGCGGCCTGTCTCCCCAATGTAGAGGAGGCCACATCGGGTGTAGCGGATGCAGTAAATGATGTGTGTGGAGGTGCAGGTGAATTTGTGACGGATATGGAAGGATCCCTTGGGGCCTTGGAGGTAAGTAAGGGGGGAGGTGTGGGCGCAAGTTTTGCATTTCTTGCGGCTGCAGGGGAAGGTGCCGGGAGTGGAGGTTGGGTTGGTGGGGGGTGTGGACCTGACGAGGAAGTCGCAGAGGGAGTAGTCTTTCCGAAATGCTGATAGGGGAGGGGAGGGAAATATGTCCTTGATGATGGGGTCTGTTTGGAGGTGGCAGAAATGACGAAGGATGATACAATGTATCTGGAGGTTGGTGGGGTGGTAGTTGAGGACCAGTGGGGTTCTGTCCTGGTGGCGATTGGAGGGGTGGGGTTCAAGGGCGGAGGAGCGAGAAGTGGAGGAAATGTGGTGGAGAGCATAGTCAACAATGTCTGAGGGGAAATTGCAGTCTTTGAAGAAGGAGGCCATCTGGGTTGTACGGTGTTGGAATTGGTCCTCCTGGGAGCAGATGCGGCGGAGTCGAAGGAATTGGGAATATGGGATGGCGTTTTTACAGGGGGCAGGGTGGGAGGAGCTGTGTAATCTGGTAGCTGTGGGAGCTGGTCGGTTTATAGTAAATGTCCATGTTGAGTCGGTCGCCTGAGATAGAAATGGAGAGGTCTAGGAAGGGGAGGGAGGAGTTTGAGACGGTCCAGGTAAATTTGAGGTCGGGATAGAAGGTGTTAGTAAAGTGGATGAACTGTTCAACCTCCTTGTGGGAGCACAAGGGTAGCGCCGATACAGTCATCGATGTAGCGGAGGAAAATGTGGGGGGTGGTGCCAGTGTAGCTATGGAAGATGGACTGTTCCACTTATCTGACGAAGAGACAGGCATACCTGGGGCCCATGCGGATGCCCATGGCTACTCCATTGGTTTGGAGGAAGTGGGAGGATTGGAAAGAGAAGTTGTTCAGAGTGAGGACCAGTTCAGTCAGTCGAAGGAGGGTGTCAGTGGAAGGGTACTGGTTGGGTCGGCGGGAAAGGAAGAAGCAGAGGGCTTTGAAGCCTTCGTGATGGGGGATGGAGGTATATAGGGACTGGGTGTCTAGGGTGAAGATAAGACGTTGGGGGCCGGGGAAGCGAAAATCATGGAGGAGGTGGAGGGCGTGGGTGGTGTCCCGAATGTAGGTGGGGAGTTCTTGGACTAAGGGTGACAGGACCGTGTCGAGGTATGCAGACATGAGTTCTGTGGGGCAGGAGCAGGCTGAGACAATGGGTCAGCCAGGGCAGTCAGGTTTGTGGATTTTGGGCAGGAGGTAGAAACGGGCGGTGCGGGGTTGTGGGATAATGAGGTTGGAGGCGGTGGATGGGAGATCCCTGAGGTGATGAGGTTATGGATGGTCTGGGAGATGATGGTTTGGTGGTGGGAGGTGGGGTCATGGTCAAGGGGGCAGTAGGAGGAGGTGTCCGTGAGCTGGCGTATAGCCTAAGCAATGTAAAGATTGGTGCGCCAAACTAATGCCTAATATAACCTTACCTTTACATTCAGTTCAACTTGCAAGAAATTATAACATTCTGTTAGCTTTCCCTCTAACGTGGCACTTAATACACCTTGCCAATCAGAAAGAGGCCCATTTATGCCCATTGTTCCCTGACAGCTGGCCAATCTTCGATCCACGCCAAAATGTTACCTCCTGCACTTTTGGCATTTACTTTTCCCAATAACCTTTTCAAATGCCTTCTGAAAATCGAAGTACATTTGCAATTCCTCTTTTTCCACAGCAATCGTACTTCAAGGAACTCCCAACAACTTGTATTACGAAGTCGACAACCCTCTGATAATTAATACTGAAACACCCAGAGAAGAACACCCCATTTTGTAATCTGATAAGGAAGTTTGACAAGGAGTATAGCCTACCTCACAGCCCCAGAATCTATTCTAAAAGCATGGTTAAATAAATCCTTTCACCCATTCTATAATTAACAAGTAACCATTTATTTATCTAACCGTGAACAAATTAACACAGCAACTAACAAACTGAACAATCCCACTCTAACCAAATAAACCAAGATTCTATTGGTGTACTGTTTCAATAACACAGGTCCCACTTATAAAAATCTAGACAATAAGAAAACAATAAATTATAAATTAGTCTCTCAAAGTTCACACAGAATGTGTCTTCCAGAATGCTGCTCGTCCTCCCCACTGTTCTGCTTTTGGGGATGTTTTCTCTTTCCTTTTCTTCTGGTCAAAATGCCTTCTCAGTTGTTTTCTGGTGTCAAGAATATTCAGTAATTATGCCATGTACCTTTATAGATAGATTGTGCTTTTCAGAGAACGTGGGGATTTCTTGTGATAGCCTGGTATTTCTTTCTGAAATAGTGTGTTTACAGTCTGTTCAGATGACAGTTGGCTCTTCCTCTAATTTTCAAATGTCCGCATCTTTTATAATCAGGATTACATATTCACTTCTTTACAATCAGATTGGTTCGAGGACTGAAAATCAACAGATTTAAATTTAATTGGTCCTTAGTCTCCAACAATTTAAATTGTTGTCTGGGTAAAAATGCTGCTTGGGCCTGCTAACTAAATGGCTTTTTGGTACAATGTGTCAAATTGAGCACTTGCAACTGCTTACCCACAGGCATTCATTTTTAAATCTCTAAGCATTGAAAAGAACACCAGCTTTTAAAGGAATGTCGTGATGTTTTCCCCAATTTTACCTTTTTTTTTACACACCACAGTGGCTCAGTGGTTAGCACTGCTGCCTCACAGCTCCAGGGATCTGGGTTCAATTCCAGCCTTGGGTGACTGTCTGTGTGGAGTTTGCACATTCTCCCTGTGTGGGTTTCCTCTGTTTGCAGCTGCCCCTCTCTGGATATTGGACTCTTAAAGCACAATCGTTATGGCTATTTTAAAGCCCTTATTAGTGTGGCAGACAAATCTCTGTCCAGGTTTTCTAAAAAGGGCTGCCATGTCTTATAGGAATTCTCTGTTTTGTGGTATACCAAATTTGTGAGAAAATCCAAGGGGATATGCTCCATAACAATCTTGAGCCAACCTGACAGGCCTGGGAGATTTTCGTATACCCAACCAAACAAGATATTCTTCCTTGTGCAGAAAGTGAGGGTGTTGAAAAGCTTTTTCTTATGCGGATCTACAGGGAACACACTGGACAGGCCAAGAAGAAGAGAGATCGGGTCCTTCTCCACTCTTACACCCAAAATCCCCTCCATTGCGTCCGCCACAGCGCTCCAGTATGCTTGTAGCCTAGCACAGGACCAGAGACAATGGGTAAGAGTGCCCATACTAAATTTACACTTGAGACATGTTTAAGATACCCCTGGTTTAAATTTTGACAAATGATCCAGAGCCAAGTGGACCCTGTGGCGAATCTTCTACTGTAAAGCATGGGTCCTCTTGCAAATTAATATATTTCTTGCATTTTCTCAACTATTTTCCCATGCCTCTGAGGAGACTTCAACACCTCACTCTCTCCCACAACCTGCAGAATTAATTGAAGTATTCTGAGGGGAGCCCTGCCCCCCCCCCCCAATTGATGATATAAAGTGCTGACAGAAAGTGTATTCTTAGCACTAAGCACTCTCCGCTCTATGTCGAATTTGTAGGGATCAGTCAAAAGTGTAGTCTTTCTTTGAATAAAATCCCTAACTTAAAAAAAACTTGAGAGGTCCCTGCTAGATATCTCATATTTCCGTGCTAACTGATCAAAAGGCATCATTGTGTCTCCATCAAGTAAATCAACCATGCAAGACACACCCCTAGCTGCCCAGTGTTTGAATCCTGAATCCACCATCTCCAATTGAAAACCCTGCGTACCGTCTATTGGTGTGAGAATAGATGTTTTGCCAATATTGCCTTCCCTCTGCTGAATTGCCCTCTGTGCTTTAACAATATTGATAACAATTGGGTTATGGCAATATTCCCTAACTGTCCTCATTTTTGTCCAAAAACAGCAAGCTAGTTAGGAGCAACTTTGCCTGTAAGGTTTCCTAATGAAGGGCTTTTGCCCGAAACATTGATTTTCCTGCTCCTTGGATGCTGCCTGAACTGCTGTGCTTTTCCAGCACCACTATAATCTAGAATCTGAGAGGTTTCAATATCTGACCATATCTGACTCACGTAAGATAAAAGCGAGCTTAGTTGATGGTTTTTAATGTCTGGGAGATCCACTCCCCACAGTCAGTGAGGCGATTGCAGTTTAGCTAATTTAATGAGGGGCCGCTTAAAATGCTAAAGAAAAGAGCTGAACCAGGTGTTCAGTCTCTTGAACATTTGCGTGTCGAAAATTGGAGAGAGCATCCGTATAGGGTACAACAAACAGGGGAGAATATTCATTTTAATTAGCACAGTCCGACCCAACTATGCAAGCGGAAGTGTTCCCATCTTTGGTCTTGTTTGATTTTGTCGAATAATTGAACAAAATTAGCTTTAAAAAAACCAATCAAGAACTGGAATGATGAATATGCCCAAATACATAAAACCCCCTGTGACTACTTAATTGGGAATCTAGATTCACCCCCAAAACCTAGCACCTTCATAAGACCACCTATAGGCATAGCCTCTGATTTTGCAAAATTAATCTTGTACCCGAGAAGGTGCCAAACAACCCGAGAAGGTGCCAAACAAGCTGATGCATTGTATCAGGCGAGGTGCCAAAACTGCTGGTTTTGACAAAAAAATGAGGACATCATCCGCATACTCTGGAGCTGATATAGTCGGATCCCTACGAATGTCTCTGCCAACGCTTCCATCACCAATATAAAAAAAAGTGGCGAAAGGGGACAGCCTGCCAACTGCCCCTAAAAATGTTGAAATTACTTGGTCATACCCCATTGGTGATGACTGGAGAGAACCTTTACCCATCTTATAGAGGCTTTGCCCAAGCCAAACTGCTCCAGAGTATAAAAAAGGTACAGCTACTCAACTCAGTCAAATGTCTTCTCTGCATCTAGAGAAATCACCAATCCTGTATTGACTGTTGTTGACACACTTGAATTACATTAAGTAGCCTCCTAACGTTATTGGAGGATCTGCGGCTCTTTATGAAGCCCGTTTGGTCTGCTTTAACAATAGAAGATAACACCCTTAATCTTAGAAAGGATTTTAAATCCACAGATAAGAGTGAAATGGGCCAGTAAAAAGCACAGTCCTCCGGGACGTTCCCTTTTTTAAGAATAAGCAAAATATTGGCCTCTCTTAGAGGTAGCGAGAGACGATCATGACTATGTGAGTCATTGAACATGTAGTGCATTGGGACTGACAATATGTTTATAAGTTCTTTATAGAATTTGCTGGGAAGTCCATCAGCACTGGGCACCTTTCCACTCTGGAGATGCTTCAAAGCCTCTTATACCTGTTGCTCTGATAAGAGGGTATTCAGAAAAGACTGTTGTTTGGGGGTCACACCGGGAGCTCCAGATTCTTGGAAAAAGGACTCCATCTTGGCCCGCCCCTCCTCACAACCCTCAAATTTATATAATTCAGAGTAAAATCTCTGGAATGCCACATTAATCTTTTTGGAATCACATGTTAGGTTCCCAGACCTTTCTGTAATCGACGTAATGGCTTGAGGGGCACTCCTTTTCCTGGTGACATATGCTAGGTACTTGCCTAGTTTGTCACCATGCTGATACAACCTTTGCTTTGCGAAAGTAAGCTCTTTCTTTGCTGTCTGCGTGAGCACGGAATTCAATGCAGACCGCAGCACCATAATCCTCTGTAGCTTGGCCAATGAGGGCCTATCAAAGTAGGACTTCTCAGCTGCCTTCAACCATCCTTCGAGGAGATGTTGATGCCGCCCTTCTGCTGCTTCCTACTGGCAGAGTAGGAAATAACTAACCCCCTGACATAGGCTTTGGCAGTTTCCCAAAGGAAGGACGGGCTACTAACCGAGCCTGAGTTAATGTCTAGGAACGCCCAAAATTCCTTAGAGAAGTACTTAAAGGGATCCCTTTGCCTGGGCCTCAGGCCCACTATAGTGTCCTGCATCTTATCCAACAGGTACATTGGAGCGTGAATGGAGATGATAATATTACCAATCGTACAAGATGCCACAAAGTCCAGGTTGCCACCGGGGTCAGAAAAAGATCAACATCTGTGTGACATCTGTGCGGATTGGACAAAAGTGTAAAATCCCTGTCTGTTTGGTGGAGTCGCCTCCAGACATCCACCAACCCTAACTCCACACATAGATCCACTAATTGTTTAATTTGTATAGACAGCATCGGGGGGCCTTTGAGCAACCTGTCTACCATGGTATCCATAAGACAATTAAAATCTTCTCCTATAATGATGTGCTGGGACTTGAAACTGATCAATTTAGAGAATGCATCTACTAGAAATTTGAGGGGATGGGCTGGAGGGCAATAAGCATTTTAAACATCATTTCTTCCCCGTTTATCAGGGCTTTAAGGATTATAAACGTTCTGTGTGTGTGTGTGTGTGTGTGTGTGTGTGTGTGTGTGTGTGTGTGTGTGTGTGGTGTGTGTGTGTGTGTGTGTGTGTCTTTAACACACTCTAGTAACGTAAATGGGAGATTCCTCCTCACCAATATAGCCACTCCCCTACTTCTGGTATTAAAAGGTGAAAAGTAAATCTGATCAAAGCCATTCTGCTGTAATTTCAAATGCTCTCTGTCATTCAAGTGTGTCTCCTGTAATAAAGCAATATCCACCTTTTCCTTTCTAAGATTCAAGAGTACCTTCTTCCTCATAATTGGTGAGTGACTTCTCTTGATGGTCCAGGTACACCATTTAATCATGTCATTAGCCATAACCTTCTGCAGTAACATTTAGATTCCAGAGAGGAGGAACTTGAATTACAAATCGCCAAGCCTTAGCACTACAGTTAACAAACCTACAAGGCTATCAGAGATTATATACAACAAAAATCAAAAAATAAACCAAATATAAAGGGCCAATGGCGCTGAATAGGAGAACTCATCCCCTGCCCAAAGGGGGCATCTACACATCTCAGAACTCACCTTCCCATCCTGCAGCCAGTTCTGCAACTAGAGAATTTAAATACCTGAACGAGGCATAAAGTACCTGTAAGTAGGCATCTAGCCATCCCAAACAGTTAGAGCTGCACCATGAACACGAGCAGGAAAGAAAGAAAATATACCATAAAATAACAATGTGAACACAGCAATTTTGGAAAAAAAGGTAAGTACCCCACCCATCCTTTTGTATAACTTAACTTAGAAATTAGAACATCCCAACCGCTCCTGGACATTTTTACATTAGATTTCCACACTACATTACAGTGTGGAAACAGGCCCTTCGGCCCAACAAGTCCACACCAACCCGCTGAAGCGCAACCCACCCATACCCCTAACCTAACACTACAGGCAATTTAGCATGGCTAATTCACCTGACCTGCACATTTTTGGACTGTGGGAGGAAACCGGAGCACCCGGAGGAAACCCACGCAGACACTGGGAGAATGTGCAAACTCCACACAGTCAGTCGCCTGAGACGGGAATTGAACCCGGGTCTCAGGCGCTGTGAGGCAGCAGTGCTAACCACAGTGCCACTGTGCCGCCCATACTTTAGACCAGATTATTACCAATAAAAAATCAATAGAAAAAGAGAAACAGAGACATACCGAAACAACATTACTATTTGTACAAACTAAATTGTTCAGATTATGTTAATTTGTCCACAAAGTCTCTTGCCTTCTCTGACATGTCAAAGAGATGTACAGATCCATCTAAGATGATTCGAGGCACTGATGGATACCTCAGGGAGTACTGGATCCTGAGCTCCCTCAGTCATCTTTTGATGCTGTTATAGGATTTTCTTTTCTGGATTACTGCTGCTGAGAACTCCTGGAAGGACATGATCTTAGGGTCCTCGTAAATAGGGCCTTGGGATCCTTCCCCTGGATTCTGAAACCTTCCAGGATTCTCTCCTTATCTCTATCGTGATGAAACCACACCAAGACAGGACAAGGATGTTGATCCAGACCTGACCTTGGCACTGTGACCTGATGAGCCTTATCAATCTTCAAGCCTCTCATTCTAGCCTCCAAGTTAAGGAATTTTGGCAACTAGTTCTCAATTAATTCCACCAGCCACTCACCTTCCTTACCCTCCAGCAGACCAGTGATCTGAATATCTTCCTCCTGTCCCTATTCACAAGGTCATCAATCTGGACCAGCAAATTACGGACCTGCATCTCCAGGGCCTGGATCCTATCCTTGGAGGAACTGGTATCAGCTTCCAGCACTGTGACCCTGCATTCTACTTCATCTGTCCTTTTCTCCATGTTTCTGCAACATGATATAGAGATCGGAGCCAGCTTCTCGTCTGTCTGCTTGCCCAACGTCTCGCGAGATTTTGCGAGCTCCTTCACCAGGAGCTGGTTGGAAATAGAGTCCAAGGATCCTGCGGGCTGGGCTGTGGGCCTGGCCTCTGATGTACCTCCTCCCTTCTTCAGCATCCCTGGACAGCGAAAACCAAGGTTAATTGCTTTCTGACAGTTTCCTGGGACTCTATGACCTTTCCAGAGTCCCAAGATATCACGGTTATCTGGATAGGGTGGACTAGGACTTTGTCCTGCTTATGATGAAGTGCAGAGCTCTGCAACACGATCTTCCTAGATCGCTGCCATCTTGGATCCCTGGTGTTGCATCTTTAATAATAGCTTCCAACATCTTTTCTATTATAGATGTTTAGTTAGCTAGCTTGTTGTTTTCTGTTTTATGGCTACCTCCTTTTTGAAGTAAAAGGGTTGAAGTTTTCACTTTTAAATTAAAACCTTCCCAAACCTAAGGGATTTTAGAAAATTTAAAATCAATGAATCAACTAGCTACTTTTTTTGAGACTCTAGGATGAAATCCATCAGGACCTGGCACTTGTCAGTCTGCAAGTCCAACTATTTGATCAGTACCATTTTACTGGCTATTGAAATTATCACATGTTCTTCCCTTTCTTTCATTTGCTGATTTACATCTTTTTCTGGGAACTATTATGAAGACTGATGTAAAGTACCCGTTTGTTTCAACTGCTATTTCCTTACTTTTTATTATTAATTCCAAAAACTGAAGTTCTTTTGGACTATTCTTTTAAAATATCTACAGAAACTCTTAGTACCAGTTCTTTTTTTTTAATTAACTTTCTCCTCTAATCTAATTTTTCCTTCAATGTTAATGTTTTAGTGACTCATTGCTATTTTTATATCTTTTTCAATCTTAAGACCATCAGGTGTAGGACCGAAGTAGGCCAGATGAGATCATGTCTGATCTGATCATCCTCAACTTCACTTTCCTGCCTTTTCTATTACCCTTGATTCCTGTTAAGAATAAAAATCTGTCTCTCTCAGCCTTGAATATATTTAACAACCCAGCCTTGACCATCCTCTGCAAATAAAGAGTTCAATGGATTCTCCACCCCCTGAGAGAAGAAATTCCTCCTCATCTCTGTCTTAAATGGGTCATCCCTTATTTGAAGATTATACCCTGTGGTGCTAGTCTCTCCAACAAGGAAAACCAACCTTTCCACATTTACTTTGTCAAATCCCAAAATATCTTATGTTTTGATCAGGTTATCTCTCATTCTTCTAAATTCCAGTAGGTGCCAGCCAGCCTACTCAGTCTCTCCTCATCAGACAATCCCTCAATACCTGATGAGCTAAATGAATGTTCTCTGGACTGTTTCCAATGCCAGTATCTTTCCTTAGGAAAAGGCCCAAACCTGTTCACGCTATTCCAGTTGTGGACTGACTTGTGCTTTGTATAGTTTCAGCAAAATCTACTTAATTAATATTTCATGCTCTTTGAAATGAAAATCAACGTTCCATTTGTCTTCTGTATTATCCACTGAACTTGGATGCTAGCTGTGATTCATGGTCAAGGACTCTCAAATCTGTCTGTTCAGTAGCTTTCTACAGATTTTCTCTATTTAAGTAAGATTTAGCTAGAATATTCCGAAGTGCATAACCTCTTCATTTCCCACGTTATATTACATCTGTCAAGTTTATGTCCACTCACTTAACTGACCTATACCTCTCTGCAGACTCTGTGCCACTCTCACTACTTGCCTTTCCATCTACTTTTGTGTCATTGATAAACTTGGTGATCGTGCATTTGCTTTCCTCATCCAAACCATTTATATATATTATAATTAATTGTGGTCCCAGCACTGATCCTTATTATGTTGCACTACTTACAGGTGGTGGTTCTTTCTAAGCTGCATGGCTACTCTGACGTTCTGTTTTATTTATTTTTTGGGTAATCATTTGTTGGTTTATAAAATGTTCTCAGATTCCTACTTTTCACTAATTTTTGCCACATTTTGTTTCTCTCAATTTGATGCTGCCTTTCCCTGGTTTGATACTACCTTAATTTTTTTTTTAGTTAACTACTATGCATAATGGATCCTTGCCTTGAAATTTTTCTTTGTTTTTGAAATATATCTATGCTGTCTATTCTGAAACATACCCTTAAATGTGTGCCACTGTATTTCTATTCACTTTTTACTTAATCTGATTTGCCTTGCCTCTTCCTATCTTTGTACTTTTTCTCACCTTCCAAACATGCAACTTCTACCATCTTGAAACACAAAGCCAGTAAATGCATTGGAGCACCACCACCTTGTTACCCTCCAAGCTACACACCATTCTGACATGGAACTATATTGTAGTTCCTTCACTGTTGCTGGGTCAAAACCCTGAAACTTCCTTCTTAACAGTACTGCAGGTGTCTCTACAGCTATGCTGTGCAACATTTCAAGAAGGTAGCTCACTGCCACCTTGCCCATTGCAACTAGGAATGGGAAATGGATGCTGGCCTCGTCAACCACATCCATATCATATGAGTGATTTTTTTAAAGAAAAAGAAGTCTTAGTTTAAGGTGCTTAGCCTGCAAAATCACAACCAGCACTCTTTGTACTCTGCATGATATTGAAATGTTTTCTGCACATTACCATTGACTTCAGTTTTGCTGGTGGTCCTTGGTGCCATTCTTGGTCACATTGACTTGGTATCAAGAGCAGTTGCTTTCGCAAGTGGAGTATTCAAACCAAGGCTATAAGGCAGTGTGGAGTCAAGTTGCCCAGGAAGAACCCAAACTAAGCATTGGTGAGTAAGTGCTGGTTGAGAACATTGTCAAACATAGCTTCCATCACTTTGCTAATAATTGGGAGGAGTCAAATGAATAGTCATTGACCAGAGTGGATTTGAATTCGGATGCTGGCTTTCACCATCATTGGTAATGAGCATGGATTTCGCTTTCCATGTTAGATGTTTAATTGTCCACCTCCATTCAAGACTGGATGTAGCAGTGCTGCAGAGCTTTGACCTGATTTGTTGCATGAGGGATCATTTAGCTGTGTCTAGCAGGTTGCTTCCACTGCTTATCACGTAACCCTGTATTATAGAGTCATCATGTTAGCATAGCACACCATTTTTAGCTATGCTTGGTGCTACTCTTAGGAGAACCAGTGCTATAAACAAATAGTATATGTTTCATAATTTAACGTTTTTTATGTGTAATTGTGAGTAAACATTTTTGCTTTCTTTGCTTGTAGAAAGGTTAGTCCCCAAAGAAACAGCAGCAGTAGGTAGGAGCCAGGTACTGCCCTGAGTGCCCAGAAGTGGGCAGTGCACATTTTTTTACTCATGCAGTTTGAGTGCACATCCATTGTCAATTCATTGTTTTCATTTTGTTTGTTGAATGGGGGATGAGAACTAATATAGTACTTGTAATTTGGGTGACTAGATAGACTTGTCTTTTTTTTTAACGTCATTAATACTTTCTGTGTTGTTTAATTTAAATTTTCTTTTGCTCTGAAACAGCTTTCAATTAACAGATATGGATTTCATTTTAATTACCAAAAGCAGAATATGTCAGTATTCCTTATTAAGATTGAGCCATTGTTAGACAATTATTGGCCTTGGTTCTGTGCAAAGTAAGCAACCTTTCACTTTTAAATTGCATAGATAAATTTTTTTTCACTAGTTTGCAATATTGCCTTCAAGGGCTGAAAGTAAGTTATGTGGGTAACAATTTTGTCTTATTGCATTAGTATCTACAAGTCTAACTGATTTTGCAACCAATTAACTCACTACCAATGTCAAATAGACTTGCTGATTTAAGATGCAGTTGTACGGGATAGACGTTCTAACATAAATTTTTAGGATATTGGCTCAACTCTGAAACCAGCCAAGATGAACTGTAGAGTTTGAAAATTATCTTCCGTGGCATGTGAAAAACTTTGGGGAAAGTACTTTGGATGCCACTGTCCTCATTCTTTTTACAGTCTACTTTTCAGATGCATTCTGGAAGCAATCATGAGATGAACAATTTTTTTTCATTTGCATAAATATTTGCCTTTTGGGGTCTATCTGCCTTATGCTTGTTTAAGTTAGGTGATAACTTCCATGATAAAGTGCCACTTAAGGGGTTTAAATTGTTCATGCAACTTGCTGGAAGCATCTTGCCAAATTGTTTGTACCTTTGGAGTCCTAATACATGGTTTTATGAAAGAAAATTGTTTGACAATTGATTAGAATTTTTTGATGTACCAGGCAAAGACGATAAAGTGAACCATTAGATATTGTGTCTTGAGATTTCCAATAGACTTTGATAAGATACTATATGAAGCATTACTGCTCATGATGTTGGAAATTGTATGTTAGCATCTACTGAAGATTTGTTGATTGAAAACAGCAAGTTGGAATAAATGGGTCATTTTCAGGTTGCTAAACTGCAAATAGCAGCTACCACAAGAATTGTGGGGGGAAATTTAATTTTTCTGCTTGATTTTAGATTATTGGATCCTACACTAATGCTGTTGTCAGAACGAAAAATCATTACAAATTGAATTATGGGTTTTCATATACCTGAAGAGACCTAAGGGGCAACTTTTTCATACGGAGGGTGGTACGTGTATGGAATGAGCTGCCAGAGGAAGTGGTGCAGGCTGGTACAATTGCAACATTTAAGAGGCATTTGGATGGGTATATGAATAGAAAGGGTTTGGAGGGATATGAGCCAGGTGCTGACAGGTGGGACTAGATTGGTTTGAATGTGCTGCCTGAAAGAGTGGTGGAAGCAAATTTACTTGCAACTGTAAACAAGGATTCGAACATATGGAAATATTGAATTTTTAGAGCACAACAGAAAGTCATGCTGCCCATTATATCTGTTCTGTCTCTCAGAAGGAGTAATTCACATAGAGCTAATTCCCCTGCCTTCTTCCTGCAGCCCTTTTTTTACTACATTTGTTCTTCTTTTTCACTTAATGATCCAATTCCTGTTGAATGCCTGAATTGAATGAGCTGCCTCAGATCTTAACCACTCACTGTGAGAAAAAGATTTTCCTCATGTCAGCACTCCTGCATTTATCAATTTACTTAAAATCTTTGCTGTCTGGTTCTCAATCCTTAAACCAATAGAAACAATTTCTCCCTGTTCAGACCCTTCATGATTTTGAATACCTCAATCAAATCTCCTACCAATATTCTATTGGCTGGGTTTATCCCTTGAACCCTTTTTGAATAGATGGTCCATTTTGGTCTCCTCATGAGGACCCCTGCATCACAGGTGCCAGTTGAAGTTGGATTCACTCCAAAATAATTGCTGAAGACAATGGATACTGAAAAGGCTATGGGTCCTGAAACAATCTGACAATAGTACTGAAGATCCGTGCTGCAGAACAAGCCACATCCCCATGTCAAGCTGTTCTACAATAGCTGAAATGCTGGCATCTACTTCACAATGTGGACAATTAGCCGGGTGCAACCTGCTCACAAACAGCATGCAAAATGCAAACTAGCCAATCGCTACCCAATCATTCTACTCTCCATCATCAATAAAGTGATGGAAGGAGTGGCCAACAGTGCCATCAGGTTGGACTTGCAAAGCAATAACCTGATCACTGATGCTCAGTCGGGCTAATGACAGGGACACTCGACTCCTGACCTCCTTTGTCCACATATAAACAAAATCCCTGAACTCCAGAGGAAAGTGATATTTGAAACCATCTCCAAAGGATATATCAGAGATGTATTAGAATATTCTCCACTTACCTGGGTGAATGTACCTCCAACTGCACTGAAGAAACTTGATGCCATTAAGGACAAAGCAGCGTAGCTGATTTAGGACTTTATCTTCTCCCTTCAATATTCATACCTTTCACCTCTAATATATAGTGGCAGGAATGTGTACCAACCAGAAGATGACCTACAGTAATTTACCAAGGCTTCTTTTAACTGCACCTTTCAAACATATGACCTTTCTCATTTGGAAAGGCGAGTACAACAAGTGCATGGGAATATCACTGCCCGCAAGTTTCCCTCTAACCTGCACATCATCCTAACTTGGAACTACATTTGCATTCCTTTACTTTTGCTGTGTCAAAATCCTGGAACCGTCTTCCTAACCATACTGTGGCTGTCCTCATATCTCATGGATTGCAGGAGCAGGTCAGAGGCTAGGAGTTTTGCGGCAAGTAACTCTCCTCCTGTTCATCATCGATAAGACACAAGTCAAGTGTGATAGAACCCTTCCCAAGTGTGATAGAATCTGCTGTCCTAACTTTAGCACTAGTACCCGGATATTTGTAAGGGGAAGCTTTGCAGGCTTGACATGGCCGTGGTTACTGTTGTTGTTTCCATTGATTTAATCAGTGGTTGTCTCGTTTCGTTCCTTTCTTTAGACTTTGTCATGGTTGATACAACTCTGGCTTGCAAGGCCATTTGAAGATGACAGTTACAAGTCGGTCAAATTGCTGTAGGTCTGAAGTTGCATGAGTTCAAATGAGATACGGATGGCAGTTTCCTTCCCTAAATGAGATTTGTGAACCAGATATGTTTTTTAGACAATCATAATGGTTAAACCATAAGGCACAGGCACAGAAGTATAGACGTATACTCAACCAATCAATGAGATTGTGGCTGATCTGATAAAGCTCAACTTCACTTTCCTGACTTTTCCCCAGTATCATTGATTCCCTTACTCATAAAAGATATATCTAACTCAGCCTTGACTCGACTTAGCAACCCAGCCTCTACAGCCCTCTGCTGTAAAGAATTGCACCAATTCACCATCCTCTGAGGAAAACAAAATTCCTCCTCGTCACTGTATTAAATGTGTGACTTCTTACTCTGATCCTAGACTCTTTGACATGGGGAAGCACCTCTGTGCTTTTACCCTGTCAAGCCCCCTAAGAACCTTATGTTTCAGTAAAATTCCCTCTCATTCTCCTAAATTTCAATCATATAGGCGCATCCTCTCCTCAAAAGACATACGATTCATATCCAGGATCAATCTGCTGTTACATCCTTTATATTAGACTCTTAACATTTTCCCATGTACACATTAAGCTAACTGACCTAGGATTACATTTTTTTAATCTATCGCCTTTTAAATAGCAGTTTTCCGATCCTCTAGGACTTTTTCAGGATCAAAGGATTCCTGAAAGAATACTACTAGTGAATTCACTATCTGTGTGGCTACTTCCTTTAATATCTTTGGATCCAATCAAGTTCCTTCAGTTTCCTCAATTTCTCCTCATAAAGACAGCCCTGCCACCCCAGGAATTAACCTGGTTAAAAACTCCATTGCATCCCTCTGGCAAATATAATCCATCCTTAGTTATAAATGGATCAAAACTTGACATAATACTCCAGCTAAGGCCTCACCAAGGCTTTGTGCCATTGCATCAAGACATCTTTACTTGTGTACTTAAATCCTCTTGCATTGTAGACCACCATACTATTTGCTTTCCTTAATGCTTGCTGCCCCTGCAAGCCAACTTTTAATGACCCATGACTATGGTACTCTGGTCACTTGTGCACTGCACTTCCCAACCTTTTACAAATTAAAGACATTTTCTTCCTGTATATTTGCTTCTCTCATAGTGATTACCTTTGTCGTTATTCATCCAGTATTCCATCTGCTAAGTTCTAACCCATTCATTCAGTCTGTTCTAGTTCTCTTAAAGTCTTGTTGCATCCTCTTCACATGTGTATTCCACTCAGTTTGTTAGAAAAGTTGTCTCCCACATCAAAATCATTTTTATAGATTGCAAACAACTGAACCTAAGGTACTTAACTAATGACCATCTGCCATCCTGATACTGCTCCCTTTATGTATACTCTGCTTTCTGTCTTAACCAATTCTCAATTTACACTAGCATAATCACCCAAATCCGTTGTGCTCTAATTTTATTTACTAATCTTCTGTGTGGGATCTTACCAAACACCTTCTGATAATTCAACTCACTCTGTCCACTCTCATCCTCTGACAATTACTACAAGTAATATCCTCAAAAAACTCAGAACAACTTTGTCAATTATGATTTTTGTTCAATAAATCCATATTGAATTTTCCCACTTTTACCATTCTCTTCTAAATGTCCAGTTATCACATCCTTGGTGATAGATTCTACCATTTTCCCTTCGACTGACATCAAACTACCAGGCATGTAATTCTCCATTCCTCCTCTTTCTTCCTTCATAAATAATAGTGTTCCATTTATGAATTTACAGTCTGCAGGAGCCTTCCTAAAATCTGTTGAATAATGAAAGATAGCCAACAATGCATGTGCTATCTTTCTAGCCTTCAATACTTTGTGATGAAGCTCATCTGTGGCAGGGGATTTATCAACTTTAAGACCAATGAACATTTTAAGTTCTATCTCGTTATTAATGCTCATCTTCTCCAGTTTCTCGCTCCATTAATTCTTAGCTTGCTTAGTGAAGGTGAGAAACTTACAGTGCACTCTTACGATAATGTTTCATAAGGAATTCCAGGATACTAATCCACCAAGAATGGAGAAATGCAGATATGTATACACCTCTGATATGGGAAAATTATGAGGAACTTGTGGGCAATTAAGGATGTGCAGTAAATGCTCTTCTGGGCCATTATGCCTATGCCCTGTGAATAAATTGTAAAAAGAATAAATTGAGAAAAATAGAGAAAATGGTAATGCTGTTTACCCTTCTTCTGTTTGGCATAACCCTTGGTAAATTTTAACAGTGCTTCTTGTAAGTTGTGCATTTAACAACCATATTGTATGTGATGGAGAAGCTGGGTATTAAGTCTAGAAGTTGGGACCTGCTAATTAAACCACTATATCCTGCATGAGGCTCAAATCAAATGTGATAACTGTACTGCTAAACTTCATTCATGAATGTTCCATCACACTCCTGACCTGAGTTTTGAAAATGATCATAGCATTGGGAAATTTGGTAGTGAACCACTTACCAAGAATAATCTATTCTTATTTCTGTGGTCTTGGATTGGCAGCCACAGTTCAGTGGTGAGCCTCTGATGTTATTAGTGAAGGATTAATGTGTGGTATCACTGAAGGTTAAAATGTTCATTATCTAGCACAAATCCAGTTTGGCATTTGGAGGTCTAAGGCGGGACGTTTCCAAACCTTCCAAACTTTGACTGCATCCTATTTATCTTGAATTTTATTTTTCGTTGATGCAGAATAGCCTTAAAACATCATGACCTAGTTATTCCAATTGGGAACAAAAAGCCTGACGCCTCTCAACACCACCTAGACTTATCAGTTTCCACTGCCATCTAACAGTTCAACGACGACTCTTCCTGACTCTAGCCTAACCATAAGCACTCTTGCTTACCTGGCACTGTGGCATCACACACCCAGCTTCCTACTGACCTCTACCAACTGGTACAACACCTACTGCACTCATGAAATAAATTACCCCCTTCAGCCTCTTGACATCTTAACCCCTTAAACAAATGCCATCTTAACCCTGCACTATCCATACAGAACTTGTTGTTTATTACAGTGATTGCTTTATCAAAGAAATCTGTATATGATTACATCATAACTAACATTCATCCATTACAATTCAAATGGATATGATTTATGTCAACAGTCAGAATCGCTGTTGATGCTTATTCTTTCTCTTTGTATAATAGTGTGAGGGTTTTTCAGTTAGGAAAAAAACAGATGCTGAGGATATGAAATAACAACAACAGAAATTGTTGGAGAAACTCAGCAAATCTAGCAGCATCTGTAGAGAGAACACAGTTAATGTTTCAAGTCCTGTGACCCTTCTTCGGATCTCTGGTTGTAGAGTATCTCCTTGATCATCTGTGTCTATACCCTTGCTACAGGTCTCTACCATTTGCTGCATAATAAAATATCTTCCTCAAATCCTCCCTGCATCTCTTGAATCTATGTTTGCTAGATCTTGTCCTAATGGCGACTGGGAAGAGTTTGTCTTTGAGTGTTTTCTCTAAACGTCATCTTCTGCACCTTTCTCTTCAATTCTTTTGTTCCAAGCACAACAAGCTCAGCTTCTCTAACCTAACCTTGTGGCTAAACTATCTCTTTCTTGGAACCATTCTGCTAAACTTCCTGTGCACCTTTTCTAAGCTTTGTAGATGTTAAACGTAACATCCCTGCTCTTGTACTCCATACTTCTGCTTAAGAAGCTCAGTGTGCTTTATATTGAATTGGTTATTCTCTCAATTTGTCCTACCACCTTCCAAGTTCCATTTATTTATGCAGAAATATGCCTTCTGTTTTATGCTCAACTGTGGAGCGACCAAATGTGTCTTCTGGTTAGGCATGATTCCTTTACTTACTTCATTTGTTCACAGAATGTGGCATTGCTGCCAAGGCTAACATTTATTGTGCATCTTTAACCACCCTGCCTTTTTGAACTGCTGCATTCTCTGGGGTGAAGGTGAAACCACAGTACTGCCAGACAAGTTGCGTTGGTTAAAGCAGTCTTCACATTGTTTGTTTTTGATCTTTTAATTGTCAATTTGTTTTGACGAAGAGTTATACTGGAAATTAACATTGTTCACGGGCATGCTTTTGCATGCATGATTAATATAACTGCCCACAAAATGGATACATTTGCTAGTGTAAATTAATGAATTTAAAGTTGTCTTCTACAATGAGTGTGACATTCATTAGCATTGATTAAGAAGTATTTGCAATTTTTCCCTGAAATAAATGGTTGTCCAATAAATAGAACTGTTACTAATTGTAGCAAGGTCTGGGCATTAGAGAGCTTGCAGAAGACAAAAGTTAACTTCATTGCTCAGAGGGTTACAGGTTTTCATTATATCAGAAGAAAAATATTGTATCTAACTTATTGGTAACAAAATACTGTGAAGTTTTGACATGTTTTCAGTGACTTGTTAAAATATTTATCTCCTCTCCCCTGAATACTTTTAACTGGGATATATTTTGAAATTTGTTTAATCTCAAAATGCGTGGTAAAGAAATTTGTTCTTCTCAACCTGTAGCTGCACAGCCCCCAAAGAGAAATTGGAGGGTTATGATCAGAACCAGACCTCCAAATAAGCTTTTTACTAAGGCATACATAGTTATGCTTTAATTTTCATTTTGACAAAAAGAGAATCCAATCATCACCTTTGATTTTCAAAGGCATTGCTAGCGTTGACCTTTCACTTTGAACCTCGTATATGCCACTGTTGACCAGAAACTGAACTGGGCCAACTATTAAATATTGTGGTTGCAAGAATGTAAGAGACTTGGCATTCTCTAGTGAGTAACTCACCTCCTGACTCCATACAACTTGCCTACCATCTACAAGGCACATGTCAGGAGTGGGATAGAATGCATGGTATGTGGGCAACTCTGGCTAGGTCAGCAGTTATCACTTATCTGTAAATGCTCCTGCAGAGGTGGTTTTGAGCCACCTATATGATCCTCTTTTGACCATGAGTTGCTAAGGAGAGAGAGAGAGTTCCAGTATTTTGACCCAGACAGGTTGCTGAATTTTGTATTGCATCTTGTAGATGGTGGATAGAGTCATAGAAATGTATAGCATGGAAACAGACCCTTCAGTCCAACCCATCCGTGCCGACCAGATATCCTAAATTAATCTAGTCCCATTTGCCAGCTGTTGGCCCATATCCCTCTCAAACCTTCCTATTCATATAGCCATCCAGATGCCTTTAAGTGTTGTAATTGTACCAGCCTCCACCACTTCCTCTGGGAGTTCATTCCATACACGCACCACCCTTTGTGTGAAAAAGTTGCCCCTTGGGTCCCTTTTAATTTTCTCCCTTCTCAGTCTGAACTATTGCCTTTTGTTCCGGACTCCCCCATCCCAGGGAAAAGACTTTGTCTACTTACCCTATCCATGCCCTTCATGGTTTTATATACTGGTGGTGGAGGGGATGAATTTTAAAGATAGTACATGGAATGCCAGAAGTTCTGATGAAGAATCACATGACTGGAAACATTAACTCTGTTTTATTCTCAGCTTTTATAGATGCTGCCAGATCTGGTAAGTTTCTCTGGCACTTTTTTTGGTTTGATTTCCAGCATCTGTTATTCTTTATTTTTACTTAAGTAAATCTGACATTCTGAACTTGGGTTAGCTAACATGTGCCTGCAGACCCACAGTAACGTGGTTGATACTTAATTGCCTTCTAAAGTAAACTCACATGCCACCAGTTGGATTGAGCAAAAAATGCTGGTCTTACCCACAGAAAAAGGCTGGATCTCTTAAAAAGAGCACATCGAGTAGTGTTGAAGGTAGACCTTTAAAATTACAAAAGGCTTTGATGCATAAAATATTTGCCGTTGCAGGGAAGAGCAGTCCCAAAGGACGTTAACATTGAATGGCCAAGAAATTCAAAAGAAAATTCTTTATCGATAGAGTAATGAGGCTTCAGAACATGCTTCAGTTAAGGGCAACTTGAGGCAATTGGAATAAATGTGTTTAAGGGGAGGCTAGATAAACATGCAAGGAAGAAGGGGAATAGAGGGTTATCCAGTTGGAATTAGGTGAGGGCGAATGAAAGAAACTTATTCAAAGCTGAATTGCTGGTATCGACCAGTTGGGCTCAAAGGCATGGCTCTGCTGTAAAAGCTATAATTCCAAGTTATAGTATGTTGAATATTAATTTCAATTTGGTGATGCAAACGTAAGAACATGATACTTTGGATTTTGCAGTTAGCAGCAATGTGATAGTGTTCACAACTGACCTCAAAGCAGCCCTCAAGATCTAATGAATTCTGTTGGAAGAAACCTTACCCAGTGCTAATTTCACTCCAATAGGGATGTCACCTAATCAGATTCAAGCATTCTCAGACTACAAAACCAAGTAGTAACAAGTGCATTTTATCATTCATTTTCTGAAATTCGACAGTGAAATAAAGATAAGAAGATGGCAGTAAGGCAGAAGCAGACGACTTAAACCTTTACAATTAAATTAGTAGAAATTTGGCATTCTATAAATACACAATTGTTCTTTCAGGGCCAAATGCTTTTTGGCAGTAATTATAACTTGATATACCATTAAAAGCTTAGCTATACCTCATTCAACAAGGATTTTTACAGAACAAAAGTAGCGTTAAAAGTGGATGTTTTTGTCAGTTTATTAATTTCCAATTGATTTCAGTCTAAGAGCACAATGCATCCTCTGGATGGAATTCTACCTTCTGGATTTTGATATTTGTGTACGTGTTGACCCCAAACGTTTCTCTCAGTATCACAGAGTATTTGCAGGAAATACTGAGAATTTTGTTGTTACAGTTGCAAAATCTATTGTTGATTAGAGCTGGATGTTGTTTTTCATCTGAATTTGCATTCGCTACTTCTGAGGTTTATTTTAAAATTTGTACAGTAATTGCTCATACTCAAATTTGTTTCTGAAGCCTCAACACAAGTTCAAAATAAATAAATTTATGCAATGTTTTTCATGTGCTTTGCTGAAAATGTTTTGCGCCTAAGGATCTTAAACCTCAAAGGCAAGCTTTGTAAATTTATCTGTGAATCATAGTGGTATGAAAGCTGCATTCATATTTCTTCATAAGTGGTGGACTGGAGCTAATATGGCTGTACACCAATGCAATATGGTATTATCATTCATCACTTGTTGATCAGATCTGCGCTGAATTTTACATTGATGTAATTATAAATTTAGCATTGCAAAAAAAAAATGTTAACCACCTCCAAGGGCAACTGTATCTTAACTGTCATTTCTTAAATTATATCTGGTATGATGGTTCTGGCTGGTCCTCAAAAAGACCTTTTAAAATACTTTTGAATGTTCTTCCAGATAACCTGAAAATAATTTAAATAATTATAGCCTCCAAAGGACCTTTGGAACTTCTCTCCATAAGAGAGACAATTGAATATATATAGTTTACATGTGCACAATATAAATAGCTTGAGTTGAATTGAATTAGCTTTATTGTCACATGCACTTGAATATAGTGAAAAGTTTATAGTCGCCACATTACAAGGCCTTCTTGGAAATAGAAGTACCTAGGTACAGATACTTAAGGTCAAATTAAACATAGAGTCATAGAGATGTACAGCACGGAAACAGACCCTTCGGTCCAACTTATCCATGCCGAGCAGTTATCCTAAATTAATCTAGTCCCATTTGCCAGCACTTGGCCCATATCCCTGTAAACCATTCATATTCATATACCCATTCAAATGCCTTTTAGATATTGTAATTGTACAGCCTCCATCACTTCCTCTCACAGCTCATTCCATACATGTACCACTCTCTGTGTGAAAAAGTGGCCCTTTAGGTTCCATTTTAAAGCTTTCCTCTCTGCTCCTGAACCTATGCTCTGTAGTTCTAGATTCCCCCGCCCCAGGGAAAATACTTTGTAAATTTATCCTGTCCATGCCCCTTATGATTTTATAAACCGCTAAGGTCACACCTCAGCCTCCAAAGCTCCAGGGAAAAACCCCCCTGCCTATTCAGCCTCTCCCTATAGCTCATACCCTCCAACCCTGGCAAATTCCTTGTAAATCTTTTCTGAATGCTTTGTGAAAATGTCCTTCAAATAGGAGGAGACCAGAATTGCGCACAATATTCCAAAAGTGGTCTAACCAATGTCCTGTATAACCACAGCATGAACTTTCAACTCCTATATTTGATGCTCTGACCAATAAAGTAAATCATACCAAATGCCGCCTTCACTATCCTATCTACCCGTGCCTCCACATTCAAGGAACTGTGAACCTGCGCTCCAAGGTTTCTTTGTTCAGTAATACTCCCCAGGACCTTAACATTATATGCATAAATCCTGCCCTGATTTGCCTTTCCAAAATGTAGCACATCACATTTATCTAAATTAAACTCCCTCAGCCACTCCTGGGCCCATTGGCCTATCTGATCAAGATCCTGTGGTACTCTGAGGTAACCTCCTTCACTGTCCACTACACCTCCAATTTTGGTCTCATCTACAATACCGATCCTTGTGGCACTCTACTGGTCACAGGTCTCCAGTCTGAATGGCAACCCTCCACCACCACCTTCGGTTTTCTACCTTTGTGCAAATTCTGTATCCAAATGGCTAGTTTTCCCTGTGGCTTTTCCTCACCACCTTTCTTAAATAGTAACACCACGTTAGCCAACCTCCAGTCTTTCAGCACCTCACTATTGACTGTCGATGATCAAAATGTCTCAGCAAGGCACCTAGCAATCACTTCCCTAGCTTTGTACAGAGATCTGGGTACACCTGATCATGTCCTGAGGGTTTTAAGATGTCCAGCACCACCATCTTTGTAATATGGACAGTTTTCAAGATGTTGCCATCCATTTCCCCACATTCTGTATCTTCCATGTCCTTCTCCAAAGTAAGCACTGATGCAAAATATCTCTTCCCATCTCCTCCGGTTCCACACATAGGCTGCCTTGCTGACCTTTGAGAGACCCTATTCTCTACCTTATTACTCTTTTGTCCTTAATGTATTTATAAAATATCTTTGATCCTGGCACCAGGGAGGCAACAAACCATTCTGATTTCTTGCTGTCGATCACAGAATCATCTGTCTGTGTCTCTGACTAGACAGTCCCCTATAAATGATTGAGATCAGGATAGCCATAGGATACTCCTGCACTACCTGCCTCTCTGTCCTGCCATTCCTGGAGGTAACCCATCTATCTAACTGTTTCTATGGTTTTTCTCTGTTTCTATATCTTCCATCACTCCATGGAAATAGACCCTTGGGTCCAACCCGTCCATGCCGACCAGATATCCCAACCCAACCTAGTCCCTCCAAACCCTTCCTATTCATATACCCATCCAAATGCCTCTTAAATGTTGCAATTGTACCAGCCTCCACCACATCATCATCTGGCAGCTCATACACATACACCCTCTGCGTGAAAAAGTTGCTCCTTAGGTTTTTTTAAATCTTTCCTTCTCACCCGAAACCTATGCCCCCTAGTTCTGGACTCCCCAACCCCAGGGAAAATACTTTGTCTATTTATCCTATCCTTGCCCCTCATAATTTTGTAAACCTCTATAAGGTCACCCCTCAGCCTCAGCCTCCGAAGCTCCAGGGAAAATAGCCCCAGTCTGTTCAGCCTCTCCCAGTAGCTCAGATCCTCCAACCCTGGCAACATCCTTGTAAATCTTTTCTGAACCCTTTCAAGTTTCACAACATCTCTCCGATAGGAAGGAGACCAGAATTGCACGCAATATTCCAACAGTGGCCTTAACCAATGTCCTGTACATTCGCAACATGACCTCCCAACTCCTGTACTCCATACTCTGACCAATAAAGGAAAGCATACCAAATACCTTCTTCACTATCCTATCTACCTGCGACTCCACTTTCAAGGAGCTATGAACCTGCACTCCAAGGTCTCTTTGTTCATCAACACTCCCTGGGACTTTACCATTAAGTATATTTGTCCTGCTAGGATTTGCTTTCCCAAAATGCAGCACCCCTCATTTATCTGAATTAAACTCCTTCTGCCACTTGTCAGCCCATTGACCCATCTGGTCCAGATCCTGTTGTAATCTGAGGTAACCGTCTTCGCTGTCCACTGCACCTCCAATTTTGGTGTCATCTGCAAACTTACTAACTGTATCTTATGTAAATGACAAAAAGTAGAGGGCCCAGCACCGATCCTTGTGACATTCCACTGGTCACAGGCCTCCAGTCTGAAAAACAACCCTCCACCATCACCCTCTGTCTTCTATCTTTGAGCCAGTTCTGTATCCAAATGGCTAGTTCTCCCTGTATTCCATGAGAGCTAACCTTGCTAATCAGTCTCCCATGGGCAACATTGTCGAATGCCTTACTGAAGTCCATATAGATCACATCTACTGCTCTGCCCTCATCAATCTTCTTTGTTACTTCTGCAAAAAAAACTCAATCAAGTTTGTGAGACAAGATTTCCCATGCACAAAGCCATGTTGACTATCCCGAATCAGTCTTTGCCTTTCCAAATACATGTACATCCTGTCCCTCAGAATTCCCTCCAACAACTTACCCACCACCGACATCAGGCTCACCGGTCTATAGTTCCCTGGCTTGTCTTTACTGCCCATCTTAAACAGTGACACCATGTTTGCCAATCTTCAGTCTTCCGGCACCTCACCTGTGACTATCGATGATACAAATATCTATGCAAGAGGCCCAGCAATCAGCTCTTTAGCTTCCCACAGAGTTCTCGGGTACACCTGATCAGGTCCTGTTGATTTATCCACCTTTAACCATTTCAAGATATCCAGCACTTCCTCCTCTGTAATCTGGACATTTTGCAAGATGTCACCATCTATTTCCCTACAGTCTATATCTTCCATGTCCTTTTCCACAGTAAATACTGATGCAAATATTCATTTAGTATTTCCCCATTCTCTCCCTAGTTACCCTTTTGTCCTTAATATATTTGTAAAAACCCTTTGAATTCTCCTTAATTCTATTTGCCAAAGCTATCTCATGTCCCCGTTTTGCCCTCCTGATTCCCCTCTTAAGTATACTCCTACTGCCTTTATATTCTTCTAAGGATTCACTCGATTTATCCTGTCTATACCTGACATATGCTTCCTTCTTTTTCTTAACCAAACCCTCAATTTCTTTTGTAATCCAGCATTCCCTATACCTACCAGCCTTCCCTTTCACCCTGACAGGAATATACTTTCTCTGGATTCTTGTTATCTCATTTCTGAAGGCTTCCCATTTTCCAGCCGTCCCTTTACCTGCGAACATCTGCCTCCAATCAGCTTTCGAAAATTCTTGCCTAATAACGTCAAAATTGGCCTTTCTTCAATTTAGAACTTCAACTTTTAGATCTGGTCTATCCTTTTCCATCACTATTTTAAAACGCATAGAATTATGGTCACTGGCCTCAAAGTGCTCCCCCACTGACACCTCAGTCACCTGCCCTGCCTTATTTCCCAAGAGTAGGACAAGTTTTGCACCTTCTTTAGTAGGTACATGCACATACTGAATCAGAAAATTGTCTTGTACATACTTAAGAAATGCCTCTCCATCTGAACCCTTAACACTATGGCAGTCCCAGTCGATGTTTGGAAAGTTAAAATCCCCTACCATAACTACCCTATTATTCTTACAGGTGGCTGAGGTCTCCTTCCAAGTTTGTTTCTCAATTTCCCTCTGACTGTTGGGGGGGTCTATAATACAATCCCAATAAGGTGATCATCCCTTTCTTATTTCTCAGTTCCACCCAAATAACTTCCCTGGATGTATTTTCAGGAATATCATCCCTCAGCACAGCTGTAATGCTATCCCTTATCAAAAATGCCACTCCCCCTCCTCTCTTGCCTCCCTTTCTATCCTTCCTGTAGCATTTGTATCCTGGAACATTAAGCTGCCAGTCCTGTCTATCCCTGAGCCATGTTTCCATAATTGCTATGATATCCCAGTCCCATGTTCCTAACAATCCCCTGAGTTCATCTGCCTTCCCTGTTAGGCTCCTTGCATTGAAATAAATGCAGTTTAATTTATTAGTCCTACCTTGTTCCTACTTGCCCCCTGACTGTTTGACTCGCATCTGTTCTCAGCTGTACCCGTCTCAGATTTATCTCTTTCCTCACTATCTCCCTGCGTCCCACCCCCACGCGCCCCCCCCCCCCCTCCACCTTACTAGATCTGGTCTATCCTTTTCCATCACTATTTTAAAATGAATAGAATTATGGTCACTGGCCCCAAATTGCTCCCCCACTGACACCTCAGTCACCTTTCTAAATCCTCCCAAGCAGTTCTAGCAAGTTCCTCTGCCAGTATATTAGTCCCCTTCCAATTTAGGTGCAATCCGTCCTTCTTGTACAGGCCACTTCTACCCCAAAAGAGATTCCAATGATCCAAAAATGTGAATCCTTCTCCCATACACCAGTTCCTCAGCTATGCACCTGCTCTATCCTCGTATTCCTGCCCTCACTAGCTCGTAGCACTGGGAGTAATGCCGATACTAATATCCTTGAGGACCTCCTTTTTAAATTTTTGCCTAACTCTCTGTAATCTCCCTTCAGAGTCTTAACCTTTCCCCTTCTAATATCGTTGGTTCCAATGTGGACAATAACCTCCTGCTGGCCCCTCTCCCCTTGAGAACATTCTGCACCCTGTCTGAGACATCCTTGATCCTGGCACCAGGGAACCAACACACCATTCTGCTTTTTCTCTGTCTGTACCTTTGACTGCAGAATCCCCTAACACAATTGATCTCTTGGAAGCCGACGTGCCCCTCGTTGCATTAGAGCTAGTCTCAATACCAGAAACTTGGCTGTTCGTGCTACGTTCCCCTGAGAATCCATCGTCCCCTACATTTTCCAAAACAGCATACCTGTTTGAAATGAGTATATCCCCAAAAGATTCCTGCACTAGCTGCCTACCTCTCTTGCCCTTCCTGGAGTTAACCCATCTATGTGACTGTATCTGAGACTTTCCCCCCTTCCTACAACTGCCATCCATCACATATTGTTGCTGTTGCAAATTCCTGCTGTTGCAAATTCCTCATCTCTTCTATCTGTCTCACCAACCGATCCACTCGATCTGATAAGATTCGCATCCAACAGCATTTATGGCAGATATAATCCGCAGTAACCCTTAAACTGTCTTTAAACTCACACATCTGACGAGAAGTACATATCACTGCAAAGGCCATTTTAGCTCCTTCACAATCTACAGACCCAGAAAATAACACAGTCTTATTCCTCTACAAACACTGTTTCAGGTTAAGTTAATAGCTATGGCTTATATTTTAAGTTTAATCAAGAGACTTATCTCCAAAAACATATAAATCAAGAAAGAATCCACTATACTCACTACTGCAGCCTTTCTCTTGGACAGACTTAAAACAACAATTAACTTATCTGATTCTGTGCTGTGAACTTCACCCAACAGTTCCTCCAAGGTTAGTTGTGAATTTTACCGTTTGTTCATTTTCCCAGATGCAGTCCAATGTCCAGCGATACACAAATTCAAACAGCAAAGACAGTAACTGTGCAGGTTCTCTTTCTTAACTAATGTTCCATTTTCCTATTACTCTTGGCAAATGGATGATCTAACATTTATAAAAATTGTACTCCATCTGTCAGATCATTTTTTAGATTAGATTAGATTACTTACAGTGTGGAAACAGGCCCTTCAGCCCAACAAGTCCACACCGACCTGCCGAAGCGCAACTCACCCAGACCCATTCCCCTACATTTACCCCTTCACCTAACACTACGGGCAATTTAGCATAGTCAATTCACCTAACCTGCACATTTTTGGATTGTGGGAGGAAACTGGAGCACCCGGAGGAAACCCACGCAGACAGTGTGAGAATGTGCAAACTCAGTACAGAGAGTCGCCTGAGGCGGGAATTGAACCCGGGTCTCTGAAGCTGTGAGGCAGCAGTGCTGACCACTGTACCTTCCTTTCAGACTTTGTGTCCATTGTGTCCATCTATGCAAATTGTAAACAATTGCAGCCCCTAGACTGATCCCTGAGCCACATCCATAGCAACTGGTTGCCAACCAGGAAAAAACCCAATAATTCCCATTCTTTATTTTCTGTTAGTTAACCAATCTTCTGCCCAGTGAATATGCTTCACTCAAACCACCTCCTATCTTTTCTCACCCTCTGTCATAACTCTCAATATACTTCATCCTTACAGTATTGTTTAATTGCCCCTGAAAATGAATTTTTACTATTCTTTTTGATCACTCCCTGTAGGAGTGAATTCTACCTTTTCAATGCTGTTTGGGTAAAGAAGTTTCTCCTGAAATCCTAATGGGTTTTCTTATGATTATTTTTATTTTGATGGCTTCATGTTATGCTCTCCCCACGAGAGAACTTTCTTTCTGCATTATTCTTATCAATATCTTTGATAATTTTGAAGACCATTCAGTCTTTTTAATTCCAAAAAGGAAAAGGCCTAATTTGGCTATCCTTTTCTGATGTATAAACTGGTGTATGAACTGATATTTCCAGGGTCAACCTTGTAAATTTTCTGTCCACTACGGCAACATACTTTCATTAATGTAGTCATCAGAATTGTACACAGTACTGATTTTCTTTGAGAAAATGTGGGCCTAACCAAGGTTTGATACAACTTGGGAGGGAGCACATTTAGTATGGGACCTCAGCCAAGTAAGACCAATGTCGAGTGAGTTCTGACTGACTACTATTGAAAATTGATTCAGAGTGGAAATTGGGTGCAAAGGGAGAACAGAAGTGTTTTAACTAAGATTTTCTGCAGACTCAGTCATCTGTGAGAGGGGATAAAAAGCATGGTTCGTGATGCTGGCTTGCAGCAAGAAAGTGATCACAAACTACAGTAAGAGCGAGTGCAAGATTGATGAATATTACTATTGATGAATAGTTGTTAAAATAAAAGTCGAATCTTTAGTTCATGCTTAGGTGTGCAGTGTTTTCTTCTTTCTTAAAAAGGTTACTGAACTGTTAAATTGATGCTGGTGATTTTTAAATTTAGTTTATAAAAAAACTGTTCGGACAGTGAAGTGTAAAGGACAGGGAACCTTGTGTAATTAACTTAGAAGTTAAATCAAATCTGACAGCAATGACAGGACAAATGATTTGTTGCTGCTGCACGTGTGGAAACTGCTGGACAGTAATGTGATCCATGGCAAACATATTTGTAATGAGTATTTGTAGCTTGTGGAACTTCCAAGTTGAGCTGCAGTCTGAGGAGCAGGCCTTGCATTATATCAGGAAAGGGGAAAGTTCCTGGACTCTTTGCTTTAGGCGCTGGTCACACTTTCAGGTTAGCAAATTCAAAATTGATCTCTGACCATGGACTGGAGGATGTGACTGCTGGTGAGGCAGATATGAGCACCCAGCGCCATCATCCCCTACATTTGTCTAATCATACGAGGTTCTTGTAATTGTAAGGTGAGAGTGGGCAACTGCAGGAAGGATGAGCAACTGCACACGGCAGTTTGGTACAGGATAATTCAAGCAGGGGAAGAAAATAAGATAGTAGTTGTTGTAGGGGACTGAGGAACAGTATAATTATGGGAATAAATATTGATCTCTGCAGTCCACAGGTGGAATCCCAAAAGGCAGTGTTACCTACCTGGTGTCAGGATTAAGGGCAATTTAGGGCTGGAGAAGGACTTGGGGACCGAAGGGAGAGATCTTGTAGTTGTTGTCCATGTCGGTATAACAACATTGGTTGGACTAGAAAGGAGGATTTGCTGGAAGTCTTTCAATAGTTCAGAACTAAATTAAAAGGCAGAAACTCTAAGGTGGTAATCTCTGATTACTGTCTGAGCCAAGGTCAACCGGCCGAGGATAAATAAAGTCACCAAGTTAAATGCATGACGCAAAGGTTGTGTGCATAGAAGGCTTTCAGTTTGTGGGACACTGGCACCAGTACTGGGGTTAAAGGAGCTGTTTTGGTGGGATGGGTTTCACTTGAACCATGCTGAGGCCAGTATCCTGGCAAATTGAATAACTTGGCCTGTGGAGAGGACTTTAAACACGAGAGGGAGGGTAGGGAGTTTGGGAGAGGGGAAATGTCAGCTTAGAAAGTATGAGGGTATGAATAATTTCAGGGTAGCTGTTTGGATAACAATATCCACAGTGGGACAGATTATACAAAAATAGAAAAACTGCAGTAAATAGGCTCAAAGAGGAAAAAAAAAGTAAAAAGGCAAAATAAATGGCTCTTTACTTGAATGCAAGCGGCATTTGGAACAAAGTAGATGAATTTGCAAATATAGGTTATTTGGAATGATGTTCTAACATTTACAGAGATGTGGTTGTAAGGAGATCAAATATTCGGAGATATGTGACTTTCCAAAGGACAAGCTGGAAGGAAAGGATGTTTGGGGTAGCATTATTGGTCCAGGATGGAATAGGTGTGATAGCAAGAAATGATCTTGAATCAGAAGTTGCAGAATCCATATGTACTTTGGCAGGAAGAGTCAAGGAGCTGATTGTTACTTAACTGGAGAAAGACTGCAGAACGCGACAGAACAGATAAATTTGGGAGTCTTTCTACATGAATCAAAAAAAGCTAGCAGGTAATAGGGAAGACAAATGAAATGTTGGCCTTTATTTTGAAGGAAATGGAATATAAATGTAGAGGGGCTTTTCAAAAACTGTATGAAGCACAAGTCAGGCCACAGCTGGAATACTGTGAAAGACTTTTGGCTGCTATGTAAGGAAAGGTAAAATGTCATTGGAGGCAATAGGTTCTCATGATTGATACCTAGTATGGATGGGCTTGCCTTACTTAGAGAGGTGAGTAGATTGGACCTGCACTCTTTGAATTTTAGAAGAATGAAAGTCAGCCTTGTTGAAATATAGATGATACTTGCTGGACTTCATAGATAAGAGTTTTAGTGAGGTGGTCACACATAAGGTGCAGGCAGAATGTAGCTAGGTGACCACCAGGAAAGGCCAAGAGTAGAGACTGCAGGAATCCCCTGTGGGTATTCTCCTTGAAAACAAGTGTAATGTATTGGATACTATTGAGGGGAGATAACCGTTTGGGCAAAGCAGCAGTCTGACTGCCTCTGTGGCACAGTGGGAAAGGGTAGAGGTAAATAGGACATTAGTGATAGGAGACTCGATAGTTAGGAGACAGGAGATTCTGTGGCTGCAAACGGGAACCCATGATGGTGAGTTTCCTTCCAGGGTCCAGGATGTCTCAGAGTGGATGCAGAACATTCTCAAGGGGAGGGTGAGCAGCACGAAGTCATTGTGCACATTGGCACAAATGACATGGGTTGAAATAGGGTTGGGGTACTGCACAGTGATTGTAGAGAGCTAGGAGAAAGGTTAAAAACCAGGACTTCGTTGGTGATAATCTCTGGATTATTTCCAGTGCTGTCAGGATAAGAACAGGAGGATATGGCAGATTAATGCTTGGCTAAATAATTGGTGCAGCGGGCAGGGCTTCAGATTTTTAGGACACAGGTGACCTGTTCAAGAGGGGACAGGTTGAACTTGAACTGGAGGAGGACCAATACCTTGGCGGCCAGGTTTACTAGTGCTGCAAGAGAAAGTTTAAACTACACTGGCAGGGGAGTGGGACCTTGAAGGAGACACAGTAATCAGAAATAGTAAGGTGAAGGGACAGGTCAGGCTGGAACATGACAGGGAGCAAGCAATATCTGTTGGATTAAATCACATTTATTTCAATGCGAAAAGGCTGACAGGGAAGGCTGATGAACTCATGGCGTGGGTAGGTATGCGTGACTGGGATACTATAGCCATTATAGGGACATTATGGCTCAGGGAAGGGCAGGACTGGCAGCTTAAAGTGCCAGGGTACAGATATTTTCGGAGGGTCAGAGGTGGTGGAAGGAAGGGATGGGGAAATTGAATTTTTGATTAAGGCGAGTATCACAGCAGTAATCAGAGATGTATTAACTGAGGCTTTGCAGGTGGAGCTAAGAAATATGAAGGGGATGGTGACATTATTGGGGTTGTACTGTAGGTCCCCAAATAGTCAACAGGAATTAGAGGAACAAATATGCAGGGGAGACTTGCAGGAGCAATAGGATTACCATAGTAAGGGATTTTAATTTTCTGAACGTAGACTGGGATTGCCAGAGCGTTAAGGGTTTAGATGGGATGGAATTTGTTAAGTGCATTCAAGAAAATTTCCTCAAGCAGTATACAGAGGGTCCTACTTGAGAAGGGGCAAAACTCAACCCACTGTTGGGAAATAGCGCAGGACAGGTGACAGTGGGGGAGCACTTTGGGACCAGTGACTATAGCTATGGAGAGGGAAAACTGGTCCACAGGTTCAGGTTCTAAACTGAGACAAGGCAAATTTTGATGGAATTATACAGGAGCTTGCTCGATTTGATTGGAATAACACAGTCTCGTCTGGCAAGTGGGAAGCCTTCAAAAGTGAGATAGCTAGATAGCTAGAGTTCAAGATTTGGGTTCCTGTCATGGTGAAAGGTAAGGTTGGTAAGAATTACGAACCCTGGATTACAAGAGATATTGAGGGTTTGACCAGGAAAAAGAAGGAGGCGTGGGTCAGGTGCAGACAGCTTGGATCAAGGGAATCTCTAGAGGTATTCAGGGAATACAGGAGTTTACTGAAGAAGGAATCAGGTATGGTAGGGTTGTCTGTATGTTTAATGGTTGTACTGAAAACAAATTAAAACTTTGTTTTGAAAATATAACCAGTTTTAATTTTTTTTAAAATGTGCATAATGGAAGAACTTCATACTACTTAGACTTAGCTTAATATTATGTGAATGTGCTCCAGAAACTCCATCCAACTGAGAGACATATTGAATTGTCTTTGACAAGTGTGCTGAAGGTCAATTTCTTACAAATGTGCAGCTTTGTCGATGATAGTTTTCTCCATTTGATGTACTTGACAGACTAACTTCCTCTTTGTTCCTCTTTTTGTCATAGCTCATTCACTCCCTGTTGCTTCTATATGTTGTAGGATGAAAATTTCTTGGGGAAATGCAGTTTTCTTTAACTTGCTGCAGTACTAATCAACACAGTCAGTTGGAGGCAGTCTCTCTGTCTTGCATGCAGTGAATCATTTTTATTGATACCCAGCATTCTTGCACTTTGTCGCACATTCCAGTGAAATTATGGTATTTCTACAACATTGTTAGTAATAGATTTACAAAACGCTGTGGATTTTAATGAAGACTAATGGAAGAACAGCTGTTAGAAATTCAATAAACACTATCTGGTAAGTTTATCAAAATGTTTCATGTAGTTTTTATTGAAGCCAAAATTCTATCCATTATCTTATTGTGGATAATTGTGTTGATAGTGATGGAAACCTGACTTGTGAGGGCAGCTGCCTTACTTGATTATATATTTCATCATGATCCCAGTCCCAGTCGAATGCCAAAGCACATTCTGGCCTCTTCCCTACTCTTGACACTTTCTTGTTTAATTATCCCATCTTATTTCTCCCCTTTTGTGTTCTTGAAAATCATTGTTCTTTCCATCCTCCCAAGTATTTTCGACTATCTTCTCCCTCACATAACAATCTACACACAGTTTCAGTCAGCTTCCTCACCTTGTCATCTCATGTGGCTTCACTACTATTGGTGCATCAATGGAAAAGGTCATGCTGATGTTGCATCTCTCATAGCTGAATCCCTTACCACTTCCTTATAGCATTTCATTGTGGTAAGTTACCAGAAACTACCTTTAATTCAGCTACTTATTAAAAAAACTCACAGACATCAAATACTGAAGCAATTATTTAAACTTTATTGCATTTAGTAACTAAAACAAAACACCCGAAGGAAGCAAGTAAAGTCCCAGTTGTCTATTACCTAATTTACTTTGGCTATGTTTCCAACCAAGAGTGTCTATTTCTGGATGTCCAGTGTTATTCTCTGGAGTTCTACAGCCAAAGAATCCTGAAATTAAATTCTTATAATATTTTCTATTGTTCAAGTTATGATATGAAATTTTTGATGATTCTTAAGATTCTTTCATTCATAATACTACTCCTGTGGAGTTATCAACTCTGAAGCTTGCCTTCTTATCAAAAATAGCTTCCCTGTTCCTTGTTACGTTTGGCATTCCCTGTCTATTTGAAGACAAAGCTTTCCTACAATTAATTCCTTAAATTCTTCTGCAGAGTAATCATTTGTCCTTGTTTCATAAGGCAGCCAATTATCAAGCAATTGTTAAAACAGTTTTCTTTGCATAGCTTCGACTGTTCCTTTTCCCCAGCTTTTAATTCCTGTACAACAATGTGTCCTTGTCCCTCAATCAGAGTTATTGCTGATTCTTTCCATCCATGAACAGTTATTAAAGTTCTGAGTTTACATTACCAAATTTTTTTTTACTGCATTTGCTCAATGGAAAACTTGTCTTTCCCCCATGTCATTTACAACTGCATATTGGAATTGCTATCTGTCTAACTGTTTGCCTGTTTGTTTGTCTCTAGCTCATGCAGCTGTTGACCTAAGGTATTTCTTTCTCTTTGACTTTGATACCTCTGATCTTAACCAAGTCTTTGCTGTCTGTTTCCACTGGTGGGCTCTTATCTTTGCTGCTTCAACTTCATTAATTATTGAATCTGGATAGATTACACTGAACACTTGCTTCAGAATCATCCTGGAAGTGGTAGCTCCCAACTTCTTTTCAACTATGTCCTTAACCCATTTCCTCTGCTTATTGCTTTCCCCTACCGCTCAGCCATTCGAACCCGTTCCACCATTCAGAAAGAGTATGGCTGATCTGATTTTAACATTCCTTCGTACCCTTAATAACCTTTCATCCCCTTTGTCATTATATCTACCTCTGTCTCAATAATATTTAAAATATTGTGTCCATATTTTGAGGAAGGGAATTCCAAAAATATTCAGTGCTCTGAGAGGGGAAAAAAATCTGCTCATCCCGGCCTTCGATAAGCGAGCTCTTATTTTTAAATTATAACTCAAAATTCTAGATTCTTCCATTGAAGAGACAACCTTTCCACATCCACCCAGTCCAAACCCCTCTGAATTTTATATGTTTCAATAAAATCATCTCTGATACCTCTAAACTCCACAGGATGCAGACCGAGCCTGCTAGCCTTTCCTTCTAAGGTTTTCTGCTTCTGCAGGTATTCATCCAATTAAATCCTCTCAGGACAGGTTTTAACACATTTAACTTTCTGACCACCTAATTTCCTTTCCTGGTATCTGTAGATTAGATTAGATTCCCAATAATGTGGAAACAGACCCTTCGGCCCAACAAGTTCACACCGACCCTCCGAAGAGCAACCCAACCAGATCCATTCCCCTACATTTACCCCTGACTAATGCACCTAACACTACGGGCAATTTAGCATGGTCAATTCACCTAACCTGCACATCTTTGGACTGTGGGAGGAAATCGGAGCACCTGGAAGAAACCCACGCAGATCCTGGGCGAATGTGCAAACTCCACACAGACTGTTGCCAGAAGCAGGAATTGAACCCGGGTCTCTGGCGCTGTGAGGCAGCAGTGCTAACCATTGAGCCAGTAGTTATCTCTCTTTAGGAAATGCTCCTTTTAAAACACTCATTAAGCCCCAAGTCCAACTTTCCTTTCCTCCCCATAGTCTTTGTGCCTGCCATATCTATTCTCACCTTTTCTGTAACTCTGCATTAGAATTTCCGTAATTAGCTCTCTGTCCTTGCTGTAGCACTGAAACTGTCTGAATTGAAGTCACAAATAATACCATCTGATCAGGTCCCCAGAGTCACTGTTGCTTCTCCTCCTCAATATTTCCACAGTTTTAAATGCAATAGGTAGTAGAAAGTGAGGACTGCGGATGCTAACGATCAGAGTCAAGAGTATGGCACTGGAAAAGCACAGCAGTTCAAGCAGCATCTGAGGAGCAGGAGAATTGGCGTTTTGGACGTAAGCCCTTTATCAGAATTCCTGATGAAAAGCTTATGCCCGAAACGTCAAATCTCCTGCTCCTCAGATGCTGCCTGACCTGCTGTGCTTTTCCAGTGCCAAAATCTTGACTGCAGCTTTAAACGCAGTAAACGGTACCCTTCTCCATTAGGCACAGCCCTTCAGTGTGTGGCTAAGTGGAACCATGTACAATTCCGCACTTGCATATCCAGTTGTAACTTAAGCATTTGCAGCATGGTTTGTTCTCACATCCTACACCTTGCCACTCCCAAGGATCCTTTTTTTTGCCCAATAGAATCATAGAGATGTACAGCACGGAAACAGACCCTTTGGTCCAGCTCGTCCATGCCAACCAGATATCCCAACTCAATCTAGTCCCATTTGCCAGCGCTTGCCCCATATCCCTCTCTATCCCCCATATCTATTCATATACCAAACCAGATGCCTTTTAAATGCAAGTGGGTGGCACGGTGGCACAGTGGTTAGCACTGCTGCCTCACAGCGCCAGAGATCCGGGTTCAATTCCTGCCTCAGGCGACTAACTGTGTGGAGTTTGCACGTTCTCCCCGTGTCTGCGTGGGTTTCCTCTGGGTGCTCCGGTTTCCTCCCACAGTCCAAAGATGTGCACGTCAGGTGAATTGGCCATGCTAAATTGCCCGTAGTGTTAGGTAAGGGGTAAAGGTAGGGGTATGGGTGGGTTGCGCTTCGGCGGGGCGGTGTGGACTTGTTGGGCCGAAGGGCCTGTTTCCACACTGTAAGTAATCTAATCTAATCTAATCTAAATGTTGTAATTGTATCCACCACTTCCTTTGGCATCTCATTCAATACACTCCCCACCCGCTGTGTGAGAAAGTTGCCCCTTAGATCCCTTTTAAATCTTTCCCCTCTCATCCGAAACCTATGCCATCTAGTTTTGGACTCCCCCACCCCAGGGAAAAGACATTGTCTATCTACCGTACCCGTGCCCCTCATGATTTTATAAATCTCTATAAGGTCACCCCTCAGCCTCTAACGCTACAAGGAAAACAACTTCAGAGTATTCAGCCTCTCCCTATAGCTCAAATCCTCTAACCCTGGCAGCATCCTTGTAAATCTTTTCTGAACCCATTCAGGTTTCATGACTTCCGTCTGATATGAAGGAGACCAGAATTGCACTCAATATTTCAGTACGCAATATTCCAAAAGTGGCCTAACTGATGTCCTGTACAGCCTCGACATGACCTCCCAACTCCTGTACTCACTACTCTGACCAATAAAGGAAAGCATTCCAAACGCCTTCTTCACTATCCTATCTACACGAGACTCTACTTTCAAGGAACTATGAACCTGCACTCCAAAATCTCTTTGTTCAGCAACACCCTAGGACCTTACCATTAAGTGTATAAGTCCTGCTAAGATTTGCTTTCCCAAAATGCAACACCTCACATTTATCTAAATTAAACTCCGTCTGCCACTTCTCAGCCCATTGGCCCATCTGCTCAAAATCCCGTTGTAATCTGAGGTAACCTTCTTCGCTGGCCACTACACTTCCAGTTTTGGTGTCATCTGCACACTTACTAACTATACCTCCTACATTCAAATCCAAATCATTTATATAAATGATGAAAAGAAGTGGAACCAGCACCGATCCTTGTGGCACTCCACTGGTCACAGGCCACCAGTCTGAAAAGCAGCCCTCCGCCACCACTCTGTCTTCTACCTTTGAGCCAGTTCTGTATCCAAATGGCTAGTTCTCCCTGTATTCCGTGAGATCTAACCTTGCTAACCAGTCTCTCATGGGGAACCTTTTCGAACGTCTTACTGACTTCCATATAGATCACATCCACTGCTCTTGCCCTCATCAATCCTCTTTGTTATTACTTCAAAAAACTCAATCAAGTTTGTGAGACATGATTTCCCACGCACAAAGCTATGTTTACTATCCTTAATCAGTCCATATCTTTCCAAATGCATGTAAATCCTGTCCCTCAGGATTTCCTCCAACAACATGCCTATCACTGACGTCAGCCTCACTGGTCTGTCGTTCCCTAGCTTGTCCTTATCAACTTTCTTAAATAGTGGCACCACGTTAGCCAACCTCCCGTCTTCCTGCACCTCACCTGTGACTATTGATGATACAAATATCTCAGCAAGGGGCCCAGCAATAACTTCCCGAGCTTCCCACAGAGTTCTAGGGTACACCTGATCAGGTCCTGGGGATTTATCCACCTTTATGTATTTGAAGACATCCAGCATCATCTCCTCTGTAATATGGACATTTTTCAAGCTGTCGCCATCTATTTCTCTACATTCTGTATCTTTCACATCCTTCCCCACAGTAAACACTGCTGCAAAATACACATCTCCTGCGGCTCTACACAAAGTCTGCCTTATTGATTTTTGAGGGACCCTATTCTCTCCCTAGTTACCCTTTTGTCCTTGTGTGTGCATTTGTGAAAGCTCTTTAAATTCTCCTTAGCCTTATTTGTCAACACTATCTCATGTCCCCTTTTTGCCCTCTTGATTTCCCCTTTAAGTACACTCCTACTGCCTTTATACTTTCCTAAGAATTCATTCAATCTCTCCTGTCTATACCTGACATATGCTTCCTTCCTTTCCTTAACCAAACTCTCAATTTCTCTAGTCATCCAGCATTCCCTATAGCTACCAGACTTTCCTATACCTACCAGCCTCTCTTTTCACCCTAACAGGAACATACTGTTTCTGGACTCTCGTGATCTCATTTTTGAAGGCTTCCCATTTTCCAGCTGTACCTTCACCTGCGAACATCTGCCATCTCCTCCTCCTCAGCTATGTTCTGTGCTTTAGTAATATAATGTGAAGACATAAGATTAGATTAGATTCCCTACAGTGTGGAAACAGGCCCTTCGGCCCAACCAGTCCACACCCATCCTCCGAAGAGTAACCCATCCAGATTCATTTCCCTCTGACTAATGCATCGAAGACTATGGATAATGTAGCTTGGCCAATTCACCTGACCTGCACATCTTTGGAATATGGTAGGAAACTGAAGCACCCGGAGGAAACCCACACAGATACTGGGAGAATGTGCAAACTCCACCCAGACAGTCGCCCAAGGCTGGAACCAAACCTGGAGCCCTGGTTCTGTGAGCAGCAGTGCTAACCACTGAGCCACCGTGCATGTTACTTGTACACCAATGCCTAATTAAGTATATATTCTTTCTGAATGATGCATTGTAGAAATATAATGAGTCTAAGCATGTCGTTATTTCAAATGAAAAGTACTTGGAAATAGTCCAGGACCAAATTTGACTCGTTCATTGAGTTGCTTTTGTGGAGAGTTGGCAGATTCATGACTGGGCAAATAACCACCTGGTTGTCGCTATTCTGTGGTTCTACCATATGGATGTATGCAACTTAAGTTTCACTCATTCATTTTTTGCCTCCAAATGCAAGGAGAAATTGCCAGTCTGAAAATCGCCTGGTTTTAACTGGCTCCTTTTCATGACTCATAATCTGATTTTTAAAAAGATGATTGTTTTTGTTGTTTTTATAGGTGAGTTCTCTGAAAACAGATCCTGTTTAACTACATTAACATTAGAATATATAAAGCATAATCAAATAATGATCGAAATAATGTAAGTATGTGATTGTAGATCTATCAATCCATTTAGCATACATTTCAAACTCATCTGCTGAGGCCCCTGATATCAAATTTTCCAACAATTGTTTGTGAGAGTAAACTAGTTTTTACTTCAGAGTTCATTTTCCCTTTAATTTCTCAGTATGAAGCAAACATTAGATCTTGAGGTATATTATGAAATATAATCTGGATAGTTAGTTATTGTCATAAATCCATAGAAATATTAACTAATATACATGTAATTTTAAAAATAAAATAAGACAATTTCTTCATGAACATTTGAGTCAAACAAAAAAATACAGTGATGACAGCACCATATTTGAAGTCCTAACCCTGTGTCACATCAGAATCACAACATGTGGTTGCACCAATTGTTTTTGACAGTTTGAAAACTCATTATCGACTTAGTTTCCATGAGAACATAGTGAGCAGAACCCAAGTAGCGGGGCGGCACAGTGGCACAGTGGTTAGCACTGCTGCCTCACAGCGCCAGAGACCTGGGTTCAATTCCCGCCTCAGGCAACTGTCTGTGAAAATACACATTCTCCCCATGTCTGCGTGGGTTTCCTCTGGGTGCTCCGGTTTCCTCCCACAGTTCAAAAATGTGCAGGCTAGCTGAATTAGCTATGCTAAATTGCCCGTAGTGTTCGGAGGGCCGGTGTGGACTTATTGGGCCGAAGGGCCTGTTTACACACTGTAAATAATCTAATCTAATCTATAAGAAAAGTAGCCTCCGACCACTTTGATTCTTATGTGGCCAGTTGTACAGCTACATAGAAATTGCTACATTTGATCATTGTTCGTGTTCGTTCTCGATTCACATAAACGACCTCCCATTCTACTTCATCTTGCCCCATCAGCATATCCTTTTATATTACTTTTTTTGCCATGTTTCCCCATAAAAAACACCTATGTTATTTACCTAGCCATTCGATGCAGTAACAGATTCCGCATTCTAACCAGATCCTTTTTGTAGGTAGATCCTTTTTGGATTCATCAAGTGCCATCAAGGTGATGAATGTTGGTGGCACATGAGGAGGTAGGAGTGGATAGTACAGGGTGAAGGGTTGCTGTGCATATAGAATGATGAGGGGTGTCTGTGTGGTAATGTAGGGAGGTAATATAGCCAATAATGATGGGTGTCAGGATGCAGGAATAATTATCAGGATGCTGAAGCAGGTTGGAAATTGAGAGCGAGAGGAATATTATGATGTGAAGTAGTGAATTGTATTGGGACATGCAATTGGAGACTAAGGGGTGTCAGAATTACTGTTTTGAGCTGGTATATTTTTGATTCTCCACCTCATTTCCTTTAAGTCTTCTCTGGAGCACAGCTGTCGTTATGTAAAAACAAATTATGCAAGTTACAGGGCAAATTGTCCAGGTGTATGGCCCACCAAGCCATGTCTGAGGCGTCGGACATTCCTGGTACCAGTGTAATGTGGCACCCTTATATGTCCAATGCAGTTGCACATCTTAGTAGCGACCAAAGTCTTGGCTTTTATTGCTGTTAAGGTCAGAAAATCTAGGCCAATGTGTACAGGATTGTGCATGTCAGCAACCATAGAAATCTTCTCTGCCTAGTTACACTTCAGGTTGATGGTGCCTGATGTAATCTAGTGTTTGAGATCTTGAGATTGAAACTTATTTTTTTAACTGATTCATGGGTTTGGTGTTTATGCCACTGTTCATTGCCAATCCCTAATTGCCCTATAAGAATTTGGTGTGAGCTGCCATTTTGAACCCCTGCAATCCTTGGGATATAGAGGCATCCACAGTGCTGTTAAGAAGAGAGTTCCAGGATTTTAACCCAGTAACAAAAAGGAGCAGTGATACAGTTCCAAGTCAGGAAAATATGGGGAATATAGGGCAGTTTGCAGGTGGTGGTGTTCCCATATATCTGTCCTTGACCTTCTCAGTGGTACAGGTCATGGGTTTGGACGATGCTATCAAAGGAGGCTAGGTGAGTCACGATAGTATATCTCATAGCTGGTACTCACTGCTGCCACTGTGCATCACTGGTGAAGGGAATGAATGTTGAATGTGCTGCATGGGATTCACAGTCAATTGGACTGCTTTGTCTTGAATGGTGTCAAACTTTTCATTATTGGTTGAGCTGTATTCATTCAGACAAGTGCAATTGGCAAGTATTCCATTACACTCATGAATTACTATATGAATGTAAATGGTGAGGATACAGTTAGGAGGTGAGGTACTCGCCACAGAATTGTTAGCGGTGAGGATGTCATTGAGCTCAGAGAGATAAAAACATGTTAAGTGAATTGGCAAAAACTTGTCAGATCAAATATAACATGATATAAACCTATATGATCTAATGCACTTTGGTAGGTAGAATGGGGAGATGAATCTCAAAAGCTGTAACACAAGGATTTATGGATATTTGCATGAGTCATTTAAGAAAACTAGCATTCAGCATTAGGTGAAAGGGAAAGGAAATGGAATTCCCTTTATTTCAAAGGGAATGGTACATTTAAAAAAAAGGAAGTCTTGCAAAAACTATGCAAGGCATGAGTCAGACCACACATAGAACACTGTGAACAGCTTTGATCCCCGTATGTACGGAGGGATACGTTGACATTGGAGGCAGTCCAGAGAAGCCTCGCTCGATTGATCCCAGGCATGGAAGGATTTCCTTCTGGGAAGAGGTTGATTAGGTTAAACCTCTAGCCGTTGGAGGTTAGAAGAATGAGAGGCAACCTTATTGATTCACACAAGATTCTTCAGCAATTTGACAGGGTGGATGGGACAGGTTGTTTTCCTTTTTGAGACTCTGGAACCAAAGGACATAAACAACTGGGTAATTGGTTGCCAATTTAAGACAGAACAGGAGGCATTTCTTTTTGAGGGTAGTCAATATATGGAATTTTTTACCCCAGTGGGCTGTATTCAAGGCTGAATAGATTCTTAATCACTAAGGCAATCAAGGTCTGTGGGGATAAGGCATGAAAACAGAGTTAGAATTTTTGGTATCAGCCTTGTCTTATTTAATAACTTGATGAACCAAATGCCATACTTCTGCTCCTACATCTTATGATCTTATTTACAGTTTCCGACAGACACCATTTACTAACAATCAATGGTAGGACCTTTACTGGCAACACCCCTGAAAACTAGGCGTGCTGATGCCCTTTGCAGTAACTTTGTGTGATTTTCACACAAATCCACAGAATATCCTTGTTTTTGCATTTCATCACCACTTTGATATGTTTGCCTTTTGGGATAACAGAAGGGCTCTGCACCTACTGTAGAAACTCACATTTGCCCAGAACTAATATGATGGAAGTGTACCTTTGCTGCAATTGATGTACTTTTTTTTGCATTGCTGATTGTAAACAAGTAAATCTGCTGTTATCACAGTACTACATTATCCAAAATACATATTTCACAACTGTCATGAAATGACAATATTTGCTGGGCTCTACCTCATCATAATGGTTTAAAGGCTAATATGCTGGGTAATTGACCTTTGTTCTTCTCTGGCAAAGTAATTTAGTTGTAAATGCAGATGCCATTTTTTAAGAGATATCATCTGGACAGAGTACAGTAATGTAGTGTAGTTTCATTTGCATTTGCACATAGAAATTGCAGGACAAGTTACCTTGTCTGTGCACTTAATTGTGCGAAGTGCTAAATCAAAAAGGAACAACACAATTAGTAAGGTCCATTGGAGTTTGTTGGTCCATCAATATTGCTCTTGCAATTCTGTAGCCACAAATATGATATTCTACATATATTAATTATTTAAATGAGCTACTCAGTGTCATAATTAAGAAAAAATTGATTCTTTTAAACATATTGAATATGCAACACACATTATAAACTGTATTTCATTTGTTGTGAAAAAAAAAGTCTTCTAAAATTCTTCATAAGGGGCACTAATTCTAACATGGAACAAACCTGAATCATTTATTTATTCATTCACAGGATGAGGATGTTGCTGGCTAGGTTAACATTTATTGCCCATCCCAGACAGCAGTTAAGAGTCAACCATATAGCTGTGGGTCTGGAATTAGTTTCCTTCCTGAAAGGACATTAGTGAACTGGTTAGATTTTTCCAACAATTGACGATTGATTCATGATCATTATTGGAGCCTTAATTCCAATAATGTATTGAATTCAAATACCACCATCTGCCGTGGTGGAATATAAACCTCTGTCCGCACAACATTACCTGAGTTTCTGGAGTAACAGTTGAGTGAAAATGCCACTGGGCCTTAACCTTCCCTACATGTAGTTTGCTGCTAGAGACCTATAAAATAAATGCCAAGAAATCAACAACACCAGAAAGGTCAATGAAGATCTGTTATGATAGCCAAATTATAAGGCATATACATTACTTCCAATATCCTGGCTCTGGCATATTCATGGAATGCAGTGCCCTTGGAGAGATATGAAAATCCCCAGAGTCTAGGGGAAGAAACACACTGTAGCATTAGAGTCATAGAGATGTATAGCATGGAAACAGACCCTTCAGTCCAACCCGTCCATGCTGAGCAGGTATCCTAACCCAATCTAGTTCCACCTGCCAGCACCTGGTCCATATCCCTCCAAACCCTTCCTATTTGTATACCCATCCAAATGCCTCTTAAATGTTGCAATTGTACCAGCCTCCACCACTTCCTCTGGTAGCTCATTCCATACACTTACCACCCTCTGCGTGAAAAAGTTGCCTCTGAGATCTCTTTTATATCTTTCGCTTCTCAGCCCTTTAGTTCTAGACTCCCTGATCCCAGGGAAAAGACTTTGTTGTTTGTCCTATCCATGCCCCTCATAATTTTGAAAACCTCTATAAGGTCACCCGTCAGTCTCCAACGCTCCAGGGAAAACAGCCCCAGCCTATTCAACTTGTCTCTATAGCTCAAATCCTCCAACCCTGGAAACATCCTTATAAATCTTTTCTGAACCCTTTCAAGTTTCACAACATCTTTCCGATAGGAAGGAGACCAGAATTGCGCGCAATATTCCAACAGTGGCCTAACCAATGTCCTGTACAGCCGCAACATGACCTCCCAACTCCTGTACTCAATACTCTGACCAATAAAGGAAAGCATACCAAATGCCACCTTCACTATCCTATCTACCTGCGACTCCACTTTCAAGGTGCTATGAACCTGCACTCCAAGGTCTCTTTGTTCAGCAACACTCCCCAGGACCTTATCATTAAGTATATTTGTCCTGCTAAGATTTGCTTTCCCAAAATGCAGCACCTCGCATTTATCTGAATTAAACTCCATCTGCCACTTCTCAGCCCATCTGTGACTTTCCTGAAGCAATCCAAACAAGTCCAGGAGGTCAAAAGGAACTGGTAGCTCACAAAGTGCGTAGTGTCAAGGAGTGATGTAACTCACTCTAGAAGGCACACAGAGTAAAAGCATTCACATAATCCAAAATAAGAATCATCTAATATCCAGCCTATCTGATTCTTGTATTGTTTGTAAGTGTGCCTCTGGTATTCCACCATCTCTCTGTAAATGAAATTATCCATCTGCAACACATGGTGTTGGGGGTAACATATTGGCATGGATCAAAGATTGGCCAACTGAAGCAGAAAGTAGGAATAAAAGGGTCTTTTTTATGCTGGTAAGATTTCATGACTGATGTGCATTTTTTGTGGGATGTGGGCGTCGCTGGCTGGCTAGCATTTATTGCCCATCACTAGTTGCCCTTGAAAAGGTGGTGGTCAGCTACCTTCTTGAACCATTGCAATCCACCTGCTGTGGGTTGGTCCACAATGCCAACAGGGCAGGAATTCAGGATATTGACCCAGTGACAGTAAAGGAACTATTTTCAAGTCAGGATGCTGATCAGCCTGGAGGGTAACTTGAAGGTGGGATGTTCCCATGTTTCTGCTGCCCTTTTCCTTCTAGATGAAAGCAGTCATGGGTTTGGAAGATGCTCTCCAAGGATCTTTTGTTAAATTTCTGCAGTGCATCTTGTAGGTGGTACACACTGCTGCTACTAAAGGTCAGTGGTAGAGGGAATGGATGTTTATGGATGTAGTGCCAATGAAGTATGCTGCTTTGTCTTGGATGGTGTCAAGCTTCTTGAATATTGTTGGGGCTGCACCCATCCAGGCAGGTGGGGAGTATTCCAAAACCTGACTTGTGCCTTATAGATGGTGGACATGCTTTGGGAGTCAGGAGGTGAGTTACTGTCACAGTATTACTTGTCTCTGAATTGCCCTTGTAGTCATTGTGTTTATGTGGCAAATCCAGTTGAGTTTCTGGTCAATGGTCACCCCCAGGATGTTGACAGTGGGGGATTCAGTGATGGTAACACAATTGAATGTCAAAGGGCAGTGGTTAGATTGTCTCTTATTGGTGATGGTCGTAGTATTCGTGTAGCGTAAATGTTAACTGCCACCTGCAGCCCAAACCTGGATATTGTTCAGATCATTTTGCATTTGAGCATGGATTGCATTAGTATCTGAGGAGTCATAAATCTTGCTAAACATTGTATAAACAGCATGAACATCCCCACCTCTGACCTTATGAAGGAGGGAAGGTCATTGATGAAGCAGCTAAAGATGGTTGGGCCTAGGACACTATCCTAAGGAACTCCTGCAAAGATGTCCTGGAGCTGAGGTAACTGACCTCCAACAACCATGGCCATCTTCCTATGTGTCAGGTATGACTCCAATTAGCGGATGCTCCCTGATACCCATTGATTCCAGTTTTGCTAGGGTTGCTTAATGACAGACTCAGTCAAATGTGGCTTTGATGTCAAGGGCTATCACTTCCACCTCATCTCTGGAATTCAGCTCTTTTGTCCATGTTTGAGCCAAAACTGTAATGAGGTCAGGAACTGAGTGGCCCTGGTGGACACCCAAACTGGGTGTTACTGAACAGGTTACTGCTGAGCAAGCGCTGCTTAATAACACTATTGATGGCACTATCCATCACTTTATGATGATTGTGAGTAGACTGATAGGGCATTATAGCAGTGTTGTAGGTGTACTGTAAGAGCTGGCTCGGGGAAAGGCAAGTTCTGGAGCACAAGTCTTCAGTACCATTGCCGGAATGTGGTTAGTGCCCACAAATGTTTTAGTATCCATGCCTCTAATCATTTCTGGATATCAGCTGGAGCCAACCAGATTGGCTGAAGACCAGTATTGTTACAACATGAGGTAGACCCCTCTGCTAATTTAAACCAACCACACAGAAAAGATTCACCATCTGCAGTAATCTGTTAAAATTTGAGAGGCAAAGAATGATCCCAGCGGTAAATATTTAAAGTAAAAATTAACAACTTTATTTCTTTAAGTTAAACAGAGAATATTAACTAATAACTATTTACAATCCTTTCTCTTAAACCTCTCTTTTACCCCGCCAATACTAGTCCGTTTTTTAAAAATTCCTTGTCAGCTTGTTTAGGTCAAAATGATCACATTTTTCCTTTATGCTGTTTTCTGTTTCATCTTAATTTTTTTTGCCACAAGAAGACAATGATCTGCATTTGATTCTGAGCCGATATAATGAGATTTGATAAAGCTTTGGAATCGGAAAGAAATTGTAAAATTATAGTTAAATACTAGAAGGTGGTTGTTGTCAGATAGAAAGAAATTGATGTCATGCAACCCTTATTTTATTGATAAAGGTGGTAAAATATTGTTTGAAAGGGATGCAGTAGCAAAATAACGAATAGAATTTATAAGTGAATTGTATGATGATCCAAATTGAGCTTGTCCTCGAGATAAAGAGGGAAATGAATGTCCGAATGTTCAATATTAAAGGTAAAGAATGCTTTAAAATTGATGAATACAGGAAAAGCTGGAGGCATAGGTGAAGAAACAAGAGAACATCTAAAATTCCTTGGGGAATTATAATTAGAAATGATACCAGAAATTTCTGATCAAAAATATATCAAAGGATATATTCTTAGCGATTTGAGAGGATCATAACTTGTTAAGGCACTGAAGAAACCTAAAGCATTGGAATGCAGTCATTTTGGAACTATAACCTGAATGAGTGATCTCATTAAAGTTATTGTAAAATTCTTACATGAAAGGATCCCGAGTATATGAACAATCATGGCGAAAACAGATTTATGATTGTCACGCAGGCTGTCAGTGTGAGGTACTTCCATGTACTGGAAGATAGCTATATAATTATACATGGCCCTGTTCTTTACAGAAGAAAGAACTTGAAATAGGCACTGTGTGTGTGCACAACTTATCAAAGTTATGCCTTGACCAACAATAGTCAACCTGCCTAGTTTAAAATTTAAACAAAACTTGGCAGGGTACTATCAGTCATTATCTAACTGGTACCTTTTCCATGGTATTGTCTGTACCAATCAGTCCACTTGCTAACAAATCTGCACTCTTCTCTCATACAGTACATGCATTTACTTACCCTCTAAAGTCTTAGAGTTGCACAGCACAGAAAAAGGCCCTTTATCTCATAGAGTATGTGCCAGTGAAAAACAGCTGCAGAACTATTGTAATCCCATTTCCCAGTACTTATGGCCCATAGCTTTGACTTTATAGTTCTTTACAAATTGTCATGATGACATTAAAAAGCATTAATAAATTGTACAGTTCTTTGGTGAGGCCACTTTTGGAATACTGTGTACAGTTCTGGTGTCCTGGCAAAGGAAGGATGTTATTATATTGGACAGGGTTCAGAGAAGAGTTATCAGGATATTGCTGGGACTGGAGCGTTTGAGTTATAAGATAGGCTGGAACTTTTTTCACTTCAGGGTATGAAATTGAGGGGTGTCCTTATAGAAGTTCATAAAATCATGAAGGAGATAGATAAGGTGAGCAGCAAAGGCCTTTCCTCAGGATGGGTGAGTTCAAAACTAAGGGACATATTTTTAAGGTGAGAGGAAGATTCACAGAGGACCTGAGGGACAACTTTTTCACACATTGGCAGTTCATTCCACACACGAACTATCCTGAGGAAGTGGTACATGCAGGTACAGTTACAAAATTTTTAAAAAACATTTCGAGAGGTATATGAATAAGAAAGATTTAGAGGGATATGGGCCAAATGCAGGCAAGTGGGACTAGTTTAGTTTGGGAAAACTTGGTTGGTATGGACAAGTTAGACCAAAGGGTCTGTTTCCATGCTGTATGACTCTATGGCTCTGTACCTGACCTTTTCTCAGCAGTACTCTAAAAAGGAATAATTTTGCTTTTGAGCCAGGCATTGGTGAAATGCAGTCTGGATTTAGATATGGAATGAGAAAAAGAGAATATTTCGAAAAATTTGATTAAATAACTAGTAGCAAGCACAAGCATTTGTATATTCATCGTGGAATAAGTGAAAAACTTTCAATTGTCTTTATTGCAAGAAGCTCAAATATTTTGTTGAATCTGACACTAATAATCGAGACATGGTATTTTCAGACAAATAGTGTGCTTCAGGCTAGATGAAGTAAAATCTAGAAGATTAGAATATGGAGGAGTATGAACACCAAAAATGGCATTAGACCTTTAGACAAACTTGGAATGAAGACTGATGTAGTGTCATACTGGAACAAGTAGATAGATTTAGGACAAATTATAACAAAAGATAGTTTATGTAATGTTAAAGTCAGAAGAAGGATATAGATAGCCAGAAATAATTTTGTGAAGGTGAAGGATGTGTTAACAAGAAGAAAACTCGAGCATCTGACAAGGGGAAACATCTAAAATAATATTTTCTATTCATCTTCCTCCGTGTCTCAGAAACCAGGACAATGAAGAAAGATATGTAGAAGAATGGTATTTATAGAGACTTTTGAACTATGAATCCATATACAGACCATTAGACAAATTGCAAAATTGAAATTGCAAGAGCAAAACAACTCCAAAGAATAACATCCAGGAAAGAAGACAAGTATTTTGATCACTTAATCAAAGCTGAACAGCTAAAGGGCAAAGTGGAAAGCAGAAGAAAGAGGGATCAAACTGCAAGTACTTGGATGTTGGGTATCACAAAGCAGTTGCAGACAAGCTACTGTGGATCTAAGAGTGGTATAGCCAAGCAGGTATGATGCATCATGACAGCAGCTATTCTAGTAGGAATAGCTATAGTTAGCAGAAGCAGCAGTGGTGAACCTTCTGGGATCTTTGACTCAAAAATGGCAAAATTCTCTTCAAAGCAATTGACAGCTTCAACACACTGGTAATAGCACCGCTCAGTTTGTATTCCATGGTGAACATACACCTGATGGAGAATATCCTACAACATAGAATCAGAATTGAGCTTCTCAGATACACAAGCACTTCCTAATTGTCCCCTCGCACACCTCTCTTCTCAACACAACACTCCTCACTGGCCCTATTCTCCCACTTTCCTAATTATTAACAGCGCCTTTTCCCAAACTGCCCCTCCTCCCTACATACACTTAACAGTACCTCTTTGCTTCCGCCCTTATGATCTATCTGCTGGTTTTTATGAAGCAAGGTCATCAGCTCAGAGTAAGGGACCTGTGTAGCAGGAGCAGGAACTCTTGAATCTGCCACTCACTTTTCTGGTTCAGCCTCATGACATTCTTCTATCTCCCCCATTCAGTCAGTGATTCATTTACATTTGTTGGCTTCTGCCTGCAATCATTCCACAGATATCCCAAGCCCACTTGAACAAACTTAAAATCTCACTGTCCAGCCCTTTTTAGTTGAAAACATTGATCCAATGGATTTAAGGTTGTCTTGCCAGAATGTCTGTGTCAAATAATGGCCTATCCCAAATATGCCATTGCTGCCTTGAAGGTGGGGGAGTTTGTGACTCTAAATATGGTTTTTGTGACCCCTTAAAGAGATCATAACCCACAATGTGGGAATCTCTGAGGGGGATGATGGTCCAACCCTTGACAAAATGATAATACCTGTCAATCACATGAAAACAGACAAAGCTTCTGGTCCTGACAATTCCTCTATAAAAGTATTGAAATATGGAGATGTACTTATCTTTACAAACATGTCCTATTTGTGAAGCCGCGAAAAGAAATTCCGTTGGCATTAATGATGCCTTGATCACAATATTCATGTTGAAAAGTAGTAATTACATGGAGATAGTAATATTAATCCATTATTAACAAAGTCGTAGCTATTTTTGATTGTGCCTCACCAACTGCAAAGGAGGCACTTCATATGTTTTTTGATTTGTTTTCACATCTTCTCTGAACCTTTGGTTTTCAACTTTATTTTATCTGTCTAGCACACATTTTTCTTAATACTAATTTCTATCTCATGTGTCATACAAGGAGTTCTGGATTTGTTTATTCCACCTTTCCCATTTGAGGAAATGTACCTCTACTGTATTCAAACCATACATTTTTTTTCTGCCAGCCTCTTGTTCCAGTCAATTATACCCAATTCTGTTCTTGCCTCATTGAAATCAGTAGTCCAATAGATGGTGCTGGAAAAATGTTTTTATCCAGAGAGTGGTTAGAATGTGGAATGTGCTGCGCAAATTGTAATTGAAGCAAATATTCTAGAAGCTTTTCAGGGAGCAAGATTAACATGTGAGAGAGAAAGGAATAGAAAAGTATGTTTAGGGGGTTCAGTTAAGAAGGGTATTACAAGGTTTCTGTGGACCATAAAGACTGTGACAGAGCAATTGGGCAATATGGTTTTCTTGTAAATATTATGCAATGCTATGTAAAATGGACATTACAGAGAAGGGCAAAACAGCAGGAAGACAAAGTGAAATTATTTAACATCTTCAGGGAATGGCAATGCATTCCAAAAACCTTTTGGAGTTCCCAGTATGTAAATATCTAGACTTTTAGCCCTGGGACTACTGGCCTTACATTGAAATAGTCACAGAGCTATCTCCTTTCCATTTTTTTTTGCCTTGCAGGCAAGTTATGGTATGACATAATTGGTATAAGCTGTGACTGGTAGCAATGGATAAAGTGCAAACCTAACAAATATTTTTGATGTCTTCTGCATTCCTGCTGCAAATGTGTAAGGAAACTAGTTATACCATCTCTTTACATTGCTCAAGCGTGCTGGGCCGAGGAAATGGTTGTCAGGGAGACCTTATTTTGTGACATAAGCACAGTTAAACACAGCTACAGATCTGCTGTGTATTTTGCACCATTTCCTTAAATTCAGAAGAACTATTTGATTGTCAGTCACAGAAGTGAATGTGTTCCCTTTCAGGGACTTGGATTTGGTGTATGTATAAATCTGAAGTATTTGTGATATCTGCATTTCTTGCCATTTTTGTCTCATAACCAACCAACAGCAGAAAACTAATATTCCGTATTCTGAAGCTATAACTTGCGCACAATTGTGATTTATCACTACAGCAAAGCCTGTGGATTGTATTTCTTCAATGAATGTTAAATGAAATGTGACACATACTTTCAAAAATGTAATCATGTCAAACAAAAGAGTACAGGCTGAACCAGTTCTAAAGGGGCATGTTATTTCTCACAAGATTAAGTTTGCTGATTGCTGAGTACATAGAATAAATTATAGACATTATTTCTGAGTTTGTGACAGATCCAAGAATTCTGATTGCATGGTTCAGCAAGTATTAGTTCAGTTGTGTTTGTATTTCAGCAGGTTTAAAAAAAAGTTCCAGAAGAAGAGTATGCCATAGATAGATGCATTGTTGCTAATATTCTTCATAAAACAATTGGTGCCGTCCTTCGTTTCATGTGTAGTCATGGATTTAGCTTGTTTGAGTTGCCTTACATTAAATCAAGCAAACTGCATGAAATTAGAAAAAAAGAGTCTGCAAACAGGTGGAGTAAAATACAACTATGATTGAAAACCATTTGAAGTCTTAATTTGAAGAAATTAATGCTTCCAGATTTGTATCTCCAGACATTGCTTTAATTGCTCTACATGTGCCTAATAAGCTATTTATTAATGTGATGATCATGATGACCTGCAAGTTTTTTTCCCTTGTCTTATTAAGGAAATTACATAACTTATTTCAGCAGGAGTCTCCTTCAATGTCTCCTTCTGAGACTTACCTTTTACCTTATCAATCACTTTTAGCATGCACCCTCCGCTACCAGGTATTGTGCCATTCCAAAGTTTCTATAGCAATGCCTTCTAACCTCCTGACCTGGACTGATTAAAAGGACAAGAGCAGTAGAAGAATGATTACAGCACTGAAGGAGGCAATTGGCTCATTATATGTCCAAGATAGAAATCTGAGTCAAAAAGTGTGGTGATGAAAAGGCACCGCAAGTCGGGCAGCATTCAAAGAGTAGGAAATCAACGTTACGGGCATGCCCTTCATTGGGACCATATTTTTGACGAAGGGCTTATGCCCAAAACATTGATTCTTCTGCTCCTCGGATGCTGCCTGACCGGCTGTGCTTTTCCAGCGCCATACTTTTCGACTCTGATCTCCAGCATCTCTTTCTCCAAGATAGGAATCTGGCTCACTGAAGGAGCAATTCATTGAATGTCACTCTTCTGTCTTTTTTACATTGCTGTGCAAATTTTTCCTTTTCCGATAATGATTGTATTTTAACTCAAAAGCTTCAGTTGACCCTCCCTTCACCATTGTCTTGATCAGTATATTCCAAATCCTGATCATTCGCTTTGTGAAAAAAACTTTTCCTTGTTGCCTATTGCTTCTTTTGCCAATTATCTTAATTCTGTGCCCTCCTCTTCTCGATCCTTCCATCATGAGGAATGGTTTCCCCCATTTTGTTCAGTCCAGACCCCTCATGACTTTGCAAAGCTTTAACACATTTCCTGTCAACTTTCTCTTCAAGGGGATCAGTCCCAACTTCTCAATTCTATTTACATAACCAAAGTTTCTCATCCCTGAAATTAGTTTCATGAATGTTTTATGCACTCTCACCAATACCTTCCTTTACTCCCTAAAATGGGTTGCCATAAGCTGGATGCACTGTGCCAGTTGAGGCCTTACCAGTTTTTAATACAGGTTTAATATGCCTGTTTTCAAAATCTGTTTGAGATATTGGTGCACTGGCTAGGTCAGAATTTATTATCTATCTCTGATTATTCTGGTGATGGTGATGGGGAACTACCTTCTTGAACTGCTGATGTTCTTGGCATGTAGGAACACCCACCGTGCTGTTCGTGGGAAGTTCCAGGATTTTTACACAGCGACTCTGAAGGAAAGGCAATTATAATTCTGTCAAGGTGATGTGTGATTTGGACCGTAACTTGCAGACAGTGGTGTTCCTATTGTTGTTGAGATGATTTTAAAAGGTGTGGTTGAAGGAGCCTCAATGAGTTCCAAGTGACTTAAACCTGTTGAGGTATCATTCTGGTATGAATGATGTTTGAGTAGTGTTTTGGGTTTGTTTTGGATCCTATCCAAAACTGATGTTTTTCTTTTGTGTACTTTTACCGAGGCTCCTTTATTTCTGCAAAGAACTCTATGTCATCATTTTGACATCTTACAGTGCCACATTGTAAGCTCAACTGAAATTCTAAATGAGTTGTCACTGTATTTCTTTGCACACGCAAGATTATATGGCAGATGTTTTCCCATTATGAGATCAGAAATGGCAGTGTTTGCTGATGTTTGCACAATGGTCAGCTTCATTCATAATTCCTCAGAGTGTGAAGCCTTCCATGACCATATGCATCAATACCTGGATAACATCCAGGCTTGGGCTGATAAGCTGCAAGAAATATGTGTGTGACTTTAGTAATTCACTGGAACTGCAAATATCTTCTTCCTGGAGGTATACATCTGAGTTTAAGGGTTTTATTCCAATACTTCTGATCTGTGACTAATACTAACTTTTCACTCAAACATAGCTCAGTCAGTATGTCCTTTCCATCTCAGAACCACTGGTCTGCGCAGTCATCTTCACACTTGGACTTCACAGTACTCGTCAAAATTCAAAGGCAGTGGCTCACCACCACCTTCCCAAGAGCAATTATGCTTGGTTGATAAATGCTAAACTTGTAACTGTTACCTGTTTTCCAGTTTTTTTTTTAAATGTTATTTTTGTGTAATAGTTCCCTTGAAATCAACATAAAACAGTCAAATATCTTAGTTTCTGGCTCCTGTGTAGACTTCTTGCTTATCACTGAATCCTTCTTCCTCTGCACCTCTCTCTTGGGCTAAACTGAATTCTGTGACATGTTCAATCTGGAACTAATCTTCAGATCTCAAATTCTCATTAATATTGAAACTTTATCTCACTGCTTTCTATTCCACATCCTAACCCCTCCAGAACTGCAATTCATATTTTTCCTAATTAAAACTGTCTAGTTCAAGCAAACATCCTTATAAATCTCCTCTTTGGTATAATCACATCCATCCTACAATGTGGACTGCAGAACTACAAGGAATACTGTACCTGCATGTTGGGAATCTGGAACTCACTGCCCATAAAGTGATAGAGGCAGAAACCTTTATTATATTTAAGAAAAATTTAGATGGGAAAAAATGAGGACTGCAGATGCTGGAGATCAGAGCTGAAAATGTGTTGCTGGAAAAGTGCAGCAGGTCAGGCAGCATCTAAGGAACAAGGGGCTTCAACATATCTGCCCCAGAAGTGGGGCTAAAGTCACACAAGATTACACTGTATGTGGATGATGTCCTTATCTTTCTGTCAAACCCTGCAGTTTTGGTGTCTCATCTTATACAATATAATAATTTGTTTGGTGCTTTCTCAGGTAACAAGATCAATTTTGCAAAATCAGAGGCCCATTTGGGAAGTGTTCAAAAACTACCTGATGTCCAGGGTGCATCTCAATTTCCTTTTAAGTGGTCACAGAGGGGTTTCCTTTATCTAGGTACATTTATCACTCCCGTCTTTCATCAACTATTTAAAGCTAACTTTACCCTTTCACAAAATCAAACAAAACATCCGAAGATGGGAGGCGCTTCCAATATCCTGGCTAGGCTGGATAGCCCTTACTAAGATGAATATTCTCCCTCACCTATTGTACCTGATGCAAATGCTTCCTTTCATCTTCACGAGACGAACATTCAGGAAACTGAATGGCTGGCTCAGCTCTTTTATCTGGTGCTGTAAACAACCCCTTATCCAACTAACCAAATTGCAACTGCCCCACGGACTGGGGTGAGTGGACCTCCTGGATATTTAAAGCTACCAATTAAGTTCTCTTATATGAGTGACTGGGCTTGTGGGGGGTCTGCTTTAATATGGTTGGACATCGAAACTTCTTAGGCAAAGCATCCCCTCATTAGATTGCTGTTCTTGGACAAAATGAGGAAAGTTAAGAAATATTTCCATAATCCAATAATTATCAATACCATTAAAGCATAGAGGGCAATGCAGCGGAGCAAGGGCAACATAACCAAAACATAATTTCTTACCCCTATAATTGGCATACTGGGCTTCCAACCAGGGATAATGGATTCTGGGTTTAAACTCTGGGCAGCTGGGGGGGTGTCTTGCCTGGGTGACTTATTTGAGGGGGAAGCAATGATGTCCTTTGATCAATTTAACTCAGAAGTATGAAGTACCTAGCAGACACCTCTTCTGTTTTTTTCCAAATCAGGGATTTCATCCAAAAAAGAACTACACTCCTAACTGATCCTTATAGATCTGACAGAGAAGTGTGCTTAGTGCTAAGAACACATTCTCTGTCAGCACTCTTTATCTTTACCTCCTTTGGACATGCATAGGAAAAACTTTTCAGTATCCTTACTTTCTGCGCGAGGAAAAGAATTTTGCTACGTTGGGTGTCTGAAAACCCCCTAGGAGTGTCGGGTTGGCATAAGTTAGTCATGGAGCATATTCCTCTGGATTATTTTACAAGTATGGTTCACCAAAAAACTGAGAACTTTTATAAGACACAGGAGCCCTTTTTGGATTACCTGGACACAGATTCATCTACGACGCTAAATAAGGGTTTTATATATGGCCATGTTTAATGAATCTAACACCCTGAAAGGAAGAATTAACAAACATAGGAATATATGCAAGCTAATGCTCTCGATGATCAAGATTTATTGTTTTGTCACGCTGTGCTTTATTTATTTAATCTATTCATTTATACATATACATAAATGAGTATAGTTCTGTTCTTTTTGTATTGTTCTTATTTGTATTGTTTTTGGTTTAATGTAATTTTAAAAATCCCTTTGTCAATAAAAATATCTTTCTTCACAAGAAAAGGGCCACATTTAATTCACACTTTACTGACTCAAGAGAGAGATATATGTGATTGATACAGAAGTAGACTTCATGGACAAATCAAATTGTTCCCAGATATACATAGTATTTTGAATTGAGTGCTAATGCGAGTTGCAGTTCCCTTTCAGCAATTAAAAATATGCATAAAGTTTGGTTTATTTTTCATAAATTTGCCCTTGCACTTTTCTGAAGTATCAATTGAGCCTCTGTCATACAGAAGCCTATATATAAACAGAAGTCCAACAAAGATGACAGCAAAAGGGCAGACAGTATCATTGTACTAGCAATCTAAAACTCCTGGTTAATGTTCTGAGGACATGGATTAGAATCCCACAAATTTGAATTCAATGAAAGTCTAGAATGAAAGTGAACCTAATGGTGACCATGTTCCCATTGTTGCTTGTCCTAAACAAAAATATCCAGTTCACTAATGTTCTTTAAGGAAGGAAATCTGCCATTCTTGCCTATTCTGGCCTACGTGTGATTACAGAACCACAGTAATGTGGTTGAATCTTAACTTGGGGATGGGTAATAAATGCTTACCAAACCAGCAACGCCCGCATTCTATATTATAATAAAAGAAACCTCCTATGTGATGTTTGGAACACAAATATATCAGCAAGATCTTGTTGAATGGTGATATAACTTTGAGGGGTGAAATGGCCTATTTCTGCTAAATTATACGATCATATGTTTCCTGGAGTTTAATCAGCTAAATCTGTGTGCCTTTTCAGCATGGGTGTATATCCCACTGCTGGTCCATCTTTAAGGGTGGATTATCTGAACTAGATTTATCCTACAATAAATAACAGGTTGTTTTAGGTGATGATGAATGAAACCATAATGACCATTTAGTCTGTCTGATAATGGGCAGGCAGTAAGTTATAGATTTGGATAAATTTTAGTTCTGTCTTATGTTCAACTAAAATATTTCAGTGGCCCTTGAAGTAACTACCATCAAGTTAAAATGTCATCATCTTTTTCATCGTCTGCAATTTGCAGCTGAATAGCTTTTTCAGTTGTTTGACAATCAGTTCAGTTGCTGAAATTGTCTATTTCAATTGTACCATTTCTAATTTAGCTGCTGGAAGGAAGTTTTGCTCGTGAAGTCAGCCATGAAGTGGATGGATTAATTTTTCAACCAACTGGGGTAAGATCAGTACAATTGTGTTTGTGTTTATGTTGGGGTGGCGGGTTGGGGGGGGGAGAAAAGGAGGGAGGGGATTTCTGGTTAAGGCCCGTGATTGAGTATGTTCACTCTTTATGGTTGGTATTTGATTAAAACAGAAACAGTTGTAACAGGGCCTGCACAAAGCTGCTTTCGCTTCTCATTGCACATTTCTTTAGTGTTGCATGGAATTTTTAGGATTATTGAAATGTTAACGGAGTATAAATAAAAGATGATTTCATTTAACTCTCTTAAAATGCACAAGCAATTCAGTTGCAAGTAACTCTGGATTCCTATTGGAAAGACAATCATAATATAAAGATGGCTCTAATTGTGAAGTTTTGTAAGTTAGAAGTTTTAATATTAAAACAGAATGTGAAGCTTTTCTTAAAAAATGGCCTGTAGTTTACTTAGAAGTTTCTTGCCGAATATACAGGAATGCTGTTTTGTTGAGGAAGCATTAATTTTGAAACATGTATTTTTCAGGCGTTCATTTATTCTGCATTTGTTTTTGTTTTATGCCTCTTTTTAAGAAAAGTGAATGCAGCTCATCAAAAGAATGAACTTGCATTTATACATCAGGCTTTTGTGTTCTTAATATGTCCCAAAGCACTTCATAGCCAATGCATTGATGTTAAAGGTTAGTCATTGTTGATTTGTATGCAAGTTAAATGTACACAAGATGCCACAAACAGGCATGAAATAAATTGACAAGTTAATTTGTTTACAGTGATGTTGGTTGAGAAATAAATGTTAGCCAGGTTAGTAGGCAACTCCTTACTCACTCCCACTTTTTTGGTGCAGACCAAGTGGCACCCTGGGCAAGCAGACATGGCCTCAGTTTCATAGCTCAGCAGGAAAATGGCATCTCAGGCATGCAGCCCCACTCTCCATACCCCCACCCATGAATTAACTGCATTATAATGTCAGCCTAGAACATGTCTGCAAGTTTTGCAATGTCACTTGAAGCTATAACTTTCTGACTCACAAATGAGGGGATGATCTCTAAGTCAAATCAGGAACTTCTCAGCTGTCTTCTGTAAGCAAAGGAAAAGCAGTAAGTCATCGAGTGCTGTTGTCATATTAACTCACTGTGCACAAAAAGCTTTTACTTTAATCTGAGGCTTTTAGCCTCTAATGGAATTTTTTTGTAATTTTGTCAAGATTCTCAATTTGAATGCATTGAGATTTGATATGTTATCAGTGCTGTCACATTTCACAATTTTACAGCTTTGAGATGGGATACAATTTTAATGCTGTTGTATCTAAAATGCTTTGTTATGGATTCTAACACCAAGTGATGTTGCTGCAATTTGTAATAAATACTAACTGCAGGCTTAGCTGTGGTATAACATGTAGTGTCCAGTTTTGTTCCAATGAGTTCTTATGAGCTTTCAGTCAAGTTAATTATTTTAATAGCTTCCATTTTGTCATTAGGTTACAATTGATGACAGATTCCATATATTTAGCATGTAAGTGAACTATGGATGACCCATACATAGGTGCTTTTCCTCACATGTAGCCATGAGGTCATTACCTTAGAAAAATTGCAATGACAATTATTTGTTTTACTCTCTCAACTACGTGTGCAATTTGAATTTTTGCCTTTTTTTGGCTTGCGTAAACAAGAACAGGGGATTATTTATAAGTATAGTATATAATATAGTACCATTGTTGTGCTTTTCCCCCATGACCCTCAGTGATAATGCTTATTCCAAGAGCCATATGGTCTCTTTCTGCACCAATACAATTCTGTGTCTCTGGCATTTCATTTAGAAACATAGTTTCATTAAATGTTGCTGTTTGTTGGTGATATAGGATCATCAGGGAACAGAGAAGCTCTTCTTGGCGTAATTCTTTTCCTATCTTTCAAGACAAACTATCAAGCTTTGCCCTGTAGATCAACTGGAGTGCAGTGGTCTAGAGCTTTGTTTTTCTTCTCAATCAGCTTTTAGAATACAAGACATCCCTGCTGTCAGTTAAGATCAAGAGCAAGCTTTTGGAAAATATGGACCATTTTTTGTTAACTGGGAACCTACTATAAGCAAAGGCAGGCAGAAAAGTCAAAATTCATCATTGCCTCCAATGTGTCAGTTTGCCTTTCAGCTGACTAAGGAAAAGAGTATTTGAGGACGAAGATCACAAACCTGAGAATAAAACCTTGAGCTGCAGTGATTCCCATACTCATAAGTGCCTTGGAGATTTAAATAACTGACAGCAGGTACTTTAAAACATGAGAAAACTACCATGCATACTGCCTTTTTAATATTGTTCAAATCAATAACAAAGTAAATGGTCCAACAGTAGCTTCCTCACCCAAACTACATCCCCAGCATCGAGGAGCTAATCGTTCAAAACCAACTCCATTCAGCAGGACGTATAATTTCTGTACATGCCACCAGATGCATCAGATGTTTGTGCAAAAGATTCCCAGGGGAACAGTGAAAGTAGTTCATGAATGTCCTCAGATAATCCCAAAACATCTCTGTATGATCAATTAGAGATGCTGGCTTGTGACTAACCAAAATGGAGTACTTTCATTTTGGAAGGACCCAAAGACAAGGATACTCTTTGTTTGAAACATGCAGAGATGAGTGAACAACCCTCTAAACAGCTCCTCCACCCAGCACCCTGCAAACAAACTCCAACATCCCCATGTGTAACAGAGACTGCAGATCATGCACAGGACTCAAAAAATCTATCACCATGCCCATTGAACAAATGTGGAGGTAGGTCATCCTAAATCCCACCTAAGAAAATAAACTTTCATTTACTGAAGGATGAATGCCTAGTTTTGACAGGAGATACGCTCAAGAAGTTGATGCTGTTGTGCATCAAGCTTGCCTAAAGATGCATTCCAAGTTGCCCTTGAGAAGGTGATGGTATATTGCAGCAGGTAATCAGGAAGACTGATGGAATGTTGGCCTTTATTTAAGAGGGTTTTGAGATTAAGAGTAAGGGCGTCTTAACTGTACAAGATGCTGCTGAGACCACATCTGGAGTATTGTGAGCAGTTTTGGTCCCCTCATTTAAGAAAAGATAGCATTTCATTGGAGGTGGTTCAGAAAGTTCAGCAGCATGATCCTTGGTATGGAAGGATTGTCTTATGAGCAAGGGCTAAACAGGTTGAGATGCTATTCACTGGAGTTTAGAGGAATAAGAGGTGATCCCATTGGAACATAAGGAGCTTGATTGGGTAAGTGCTGAGAGGATGTTTGCCCTCATAGGCGAAGCTAGGATAAGAGGCCTGTCTCAGAATAAAAGGTTACCAATTTAAGACTGAGATGAGGAGGAAATTCTTCTTCCAGAGAGTTGTGTGTCTTTGGAACACCTTGCCACAGAGAGGTGTAGGGCAAAGTTCTTGTGCATATTGAAGACTGAGATAGATAGATTGTTGTTCAGTCAGGCATAAAAAGTGTTACGGGGATAGGGCAGGAAAGTAAATGTGAGGAATGTTGGATTAACCATTACCCTATTGAATGGCATAGCAGGCTTAAGGGGCTGAATGGCCTACTCCTGTTCCTGTATCTTACGGTCTTACGTTTCCTTGAACTGCTGTAGTCCCTCTGCTGTAAGTAAATCTTCAAAGATGTTAGGGTGAGAATTCCAAAATTGGCTGAAGTAGACAGAGAAAATAGGTTTAAAAATAGACATAATGGCATATGTTTAAGAAGACAGTTCATAACTATCAAGCAAGATATATTTCATTGTGAAAATGACCTATGGCTATGTTACGATGTTAAAAATGGTATAAAATTGAAAGAAATACATAAAATGCTGAAAGATATTATTGGAAGAATGGAAATACTTTAGAAGCCAGTAAAGGATGGCTATGAAAGCGAGAAATTGGAGAATGAGAGAAAAGTTGCAAAAATTATAAAAATACAATAAAAGCTTCTGTAAATATGTAAAAATAAAAAGTAAAAACACTGAGTATGCTAAGAAGGTAGTTTAGAAGCTAAGTGAATCTTGACCTGTGTTGCATGTTAAAGGAGTATAAATAATGGAAATGTTGCTACAATTTACTGTTGAGACTGCACCTGGAATAATGCCTACAGTTTTGGCCTCCTTGCTTAAAAGCATATTTGTATTGAAAATAGTTCAGTGAAGGTTTACTTAACTGACTGCTAGAATGAAAGGGTTGAAATGCAAAATATTTGAGTAGATTGGACCTGCTCATTGCAGTTGAGAAGAATACAAGATGATCTTTTAAAACATTCTAAGAAGACTTAACAGTATAGGTGCTGAGGGGGTATTCACTTCATGGGGATATTTAGGTCTTCTTGAGAAAACAAAGTGTCTCCTGTTGTGTTAAATCTCAGTCAGTGTGTTAACATGCCTTCAGAGACATGTTCATGACATCATTACTGTAGTTACCCTGAGGATATAAAGGTCTTAAATTCCATCTTCATTCTGGTCACCTAAAGCATGACATGCTGATAGAATCATACTACTCTTGGAACAGCTTAATGTTAGCCTATTCACAGATGTGCCTATAAATGTAATGTTGACATATAACCCATGAGTTTGAAATAATTATCTGTTGGATTTCTGAATTAAAATTGAGAAGACAAGGAATTTCTTCTCTCAGAGGATCACCAGTCTTCAGAAATCTCTTTTGCAGAGGTCAGTGGATGCTGTGTTGTTAAATGTTTTTAAGTTTGTTTTTTTACAAGGGACTTGAGGATTATGGGTTGGGAGAAAGTGCAGGGGACAAAGGTAGGAATATGGAACCAAGGCCACAACAATGAACTTATTGAATGGTAGAGTGGGCTTTAATGGGCCAACATGCTGCTGTCTCCTATTATGATCTTATTTTAGGCACAAACTCGTACATACTTTGGATACATAAAAATGAGCAGTGTAAAACTCTTGATTATGTAATTTCAATGTTCGTTCACATGGTACTTGCAACTAACGTTTAACTTTCTGTACACGTATTCATAAAATGGCAGTGCAAGAGGTGATTGAGTTGTAAGTGCTTTTTGTTATATATCCTTCACTTTCCCAAGTACTGTTTATTGCTTGCCATTCAAATTGTGTATGACATGATTTGTAAGTGCAAGATTTGTGGAAGAGGAAACATGAAGAATGTTGTATCTAATGGGAAATTGCTGTCTAAGTTAGCTTCGTCAATCATGAATAATATCTTGAGGTGAGCAGAAGAAAATAGAGTCCGCCAATAGGATTTGTCATGATAAAGATTGAGCAACATCCAATTATTTTTTTGGATGGAGAGTGAAAGAAATGGGTCTGATGTATTTCATTGTGAGAATCAACCCTCTCAGCAAACACCCTGAAGTTAAAGCACTGCTTTCAACTTTCACATCAAGACAAGTGCTACGCAAAGGACCATGTTCAGGTGAGAATCTGGCCATCTCTTTTTAACATTCAATAGCCATTAAGCCATTCATTACCAATTCTGAATGCTACACTATCAATATCCTGGGTTCAGAAACTAAACTGGACCAGTAATATAGACACTGGTGACACAAAAGCAGGTCTGAGGTGGTGAATTTTGTGACATGTGACAAAATGTTCCTGACACACATCTGACTCCCCAGAACTTGTCAGCTATCTACAGTCAAAAATCAAGCCTGTGAAGAACAACTTTCTGCTTGTCTGGATGGGTACATATCCAACTGACTAGATCATTCTACACCATCCAGGACAGCAGCCTTCTTGATTCGCACCTGACCCACCCCATTAAGATTCAGTTTTTACTCACCAATGCACAAGGCCAGCAGTGTGTGCCACCACTGTTCCCCCTATGCTGTGTACCTGTGTAACCACTCCAAAGATCTTTGTAGCATTGACTTCCAGTTCAGAATTCACTGCGTGCATGGATTTCAAAAGTCCGCACAGAAATTAAAAATGAGTGGAAAAACTATGTGCCTGTACAAGATGGTCAGCTGAAATATACCAAGGCTCCTTTGATAGCACCTTCTGAAGTTGTGACTTCTAGCAACAGTATGTTTCTTTACTACTGCTGCTAGTTCAAAATCTTGGAAGTCTTTTTTCTTCTCTGTTGCCACTTATCTTCCCTGCCCACTGCAAACCTGACTTTGTCCTCCTCAGTAAACCGGTCAGTGGCACCACATCACATGAATTGTAATGGTCCAAGAAAGCAGGTCACCACCACTTTCTCAAGGGCAGCTTACTGATGACACAAAGGTTTGTAGCAAAGTAAGTTGTGAAGAGGTTATCTGGCTTCCTTGCTTCCTTTAAAGTAGGTTATATGAGTGGGCAAAGATGTAGTAAATGGAATATAATGTGAGAAAATTGGGAGTTGTCTATTTTGTTAGGAAATAAGAAGATAAGCGTATGGTCTAAATGGTACGAGTTTGAAGAGCTCTGGGATTACAGAGGGATCTGGGCTTCCTTGTACATGGCTGTAAAGGAAGGACACAGATGTCTTGGAAGAACTTACATGGCTTATTTAACCCATAACTAGCAGTGGGCAGGTTGTCTTCCAAGAACAGATTGGACAAACTAAGTTTGTATTCACTGATGTTTAGAAAAGTAATGGGTGATTTGATGAAGCATATAGATTCTTGAAGGAGTCTTGACAGATTGATTGTGAAAAGGATGTTGGGAGAATCTGGAGCTAGAGGTCACTGTTTAAAAATAAGAGTATAGCCAGTTATAGAGTCATAGAGATGTACAGCATGGAAACCGACCCTTCGGTCCAACCCATTCATCCCAACCTAATCTAGCTCCACCTGCCAGCACCCAGCCCATATTCCTTCAAACCCTTCCTATTCATATACCCATCCAGATGCCTTTTAAATGTTGCAATTGACCAACCTCCACCACTTCCTCTGGTAGCTCATTCCATAAACGTACGTGAAAAAGTTGCCCCTTAGGTCTCTTTTCTATCTTTCCCCACTCACCCCAAACCTATGCCCTCTAGTTCTGGACTCCCCAACCCCAGGGAAAAGACTTTGTCTATTTATCCTATCCATGCCCCTCATAATTTTGTAAACCTCTATAAGGTCATTCCTCAGTGTCCGACGCTCCAGGGAAAGCAGCCCCAGCCTATTTAGCCTCTCCCTGTAGCTCAAATCCTCCAACCCTGGCAACATCCTTGTAAATCTTTTCTGAACCCTTTCAAGTTTCACAACATCTTTCTGATAGGAAGGAGATCAGAATTGTATGCAATATTCCAACAGTGGCTTAACCAATGTCCTGTACAGCCGCAACATGACCTCCCAACTCCTGTACTCAATACTCTTTGACCAATAAAGGAAAGCATACCAAACGCCTTCTTCACTATCCAATCTACTGTGAATCCACTTTCAAGGAGCGATGAACCTGCACTCCAAGGTCTCTTTTTTTCAGCAAATCTCTCTAGGACCATACCATTAAGTGTATAAGTCCTGCTAAGATTTGCTCCCCCAAAATGCAGCACCTCGCATTTATCTGAATTAAACTCCCATCTGCCACTTCTCGGCCCATTGGCCCATCTGGTCAAGATCCTTTTGTAATCTAAGGTAGCCTTCGTTTTCTACTATAGCTCCAATTTTGGTGTCATCTGCAAACTTACTATTAGGGGGTCTATAATACAATCCCAATAAGGTGATCATCCTTTTCTTATGTCTCAGTTCCACCCAAGTAACTTCCATGGATGTATTTCCAGGAATATCCTCCCTCAGCACAGCTGTAATGCTATCCCTTATCAAAAATGCCACTCCACCTCCTCTCTTGCCTCCCTTTCTATCCTTCCTGTAGCATTTGTATCCTGGAACATTAAGCTGCCAGTCCTGCCCATCCCTGAGCCATGTCTCTGTAATTGCTATGATATCCCAGTCCCATGTTCCTAACCATGCCCTGAGTTCATCTGCCTTCCCTTTTAGGCCCTGTCCATTGAAAGAAATGCAGTTTAATTTATTAGTCCTACTTTGTCCCTGCCTGCCCTGAATGTTTGACTCGCTTCTGTTCTCAACTGTACCAGTCTCGAATTTGATCTCTTTTCTCATTATCTCTCTGGGTTCCAACCACACACACACCCCCCACCCCTTACTAGTTTAAATCCTCCTGAGCAGCTCTCGCAAATCTCCCTAGGGCAGAGATGTGATTTTTTTTTCTTAGAGAAATAAGAATCTTTGGAACTCTTTTCCTCTAAAGATGCGGAAGCATTTTATTTTGTCTAATTTTAAGGTAGGATTACACAGATACTTGATAAGCAAAGAGGTTGGGTCAGAGGGGAGTAATTAGTTATGGGAATTACCCATGATCTTATTGAGGAATGGATTTGAAAGGCCATATAGTTTACTTTTCATAATTCATACGCTTATATATAATTAGAGATGAACAATAAATGCTGGTCTTTCCAATCATGCTTATAATCTATGAAAGAATATTAAAATGTGGATAAAAATGTAGAATTTGATGTAAGGTGTCCTGTGTCAAGTCAAAGTACTCCTGTAAAGGTTACCTACTGATGATGAGTAAATTTATACATATCGGCATTAAGTGCTTCAATAAGCTCCCAAAACCAGCAGTATAAGGACCAAAGCCATGCCAGGTTTCGAATTCCCTCCAGTAGAGGAATGGGCACTTTGTGCAGTGAGAAAATTTTGTAAATTTAGGGCAGGCACAGAGAAAGGAAGTACAGGTATAGGCAGGCATGCAAGTGAAAGGTTGCAAGTCCAGTGCTATGCAATGTTACGCCAAATTGTCTAGATAATTTCATTGTAAGTGAATAAATTTGTTTTAAAAATGCTTGCTTGACACATTCTAAAAAAGTCCAGTTTTCAGATAACTCAGGTTTTTAATTATCAGTGTTTGATGGTGTGCCTGTACATGAAGTATATCGACCTGTATTGCACGTAAGGGTGTGGTTTGCTAAAATTTGTACATGTACCTGTCACTGCCTTGTCAATTGAGAACATGAATGTCATGGAAGTATTTATTTGTTGTTATTTGCATGAAATTCTACATTAGGTATACTGTACTTCAGTGCATTTGATTAGTCTAAGTTACGGGTTACATTTATTTTTATCAAAGGAGCTGTGTGCATTCATTAAAACTCAGCTGCTCTTTGACTAATGCATCTGTTTCTTTTGCAACAGAAAATAATCATCAAAGCTGTTTTTCCTGTTTTGATTCTCCATTTAATACTTCTGTTTTTAATTTGTTATGCTTTGTCAATCAATATAATTGCTATGGTCTTTTCTAACTGCCTCTATTGTACAGCTGTATGTAGCAGAAACATCATGACAGTGGGATAAATACAAACGCTATACTCTTAGTACTGTATTAAACAGCTGTCTTGTCCTTAATAATAGCTGTTAAATAAGATAATCGGATATGCATCTTAAGGAAATAAATCAAGCATCAAATTCCTATTTGTGAAACCAAGCTGATTCTTGTTTGTAATGAATGTTTTGCCACCAACAGACTTGCTATTTGTGGTATCCCTGGTTCCTAGACCAGACTGTGAGCCAAGGTAAAATTTGTATTTCATGCAGTAGAGGAGATCCGAAAAGAGAATGAAAATCAAAGGGAAGGAGTAAATTAGTGATGAATGTACAAAGAGGTCCAAAAGTTATCTTTAAGCCTATAAGTAGTAAAATGGTGGTCAGAGGAAGGGTGGGAACAATGCAGACCTTCTGGAGGCATTGGATATAACCAAGATGCACATTGAGTACTTTGTATCCACCTTCATGAGAGAAGAGAATGTTTCAAATGTAGCAGTAAATGCAATCGTGGACAGGTTGAAGGTTAATAAATTGGAGATAATAACAACATTAAGTCAGAGATGAGAATTCTTTTCCTCATTGAAATTTGAGTCTTTGGAATTCTATCTCCTCAAAAGGCAGTGAAGCAGAGACTTCGACTATGTTTTAGGCAGGGGATAGGTTATTGACCGGAAAGGCAATTAAGGCTTATAGGAAATGGGCGTGAATGTGGAGTAATCCGATCAGCCATGATTCCAAGGAATGGCTGAATGGGCTATTCCTGCTCTGAATTCGTATGTTCGTATTGTGTTCGTGCAGACTCTTTGATAGAGCCTTTTTGAATGTTGCTGATGAATCTATTTGTACCACCATTTCTGACTGTATGTTTGAGGTTTTTACAACTCAAAGAAAATAAATCTTTGAGTTTTCTACTATTCTTTGACAAATCATTTTAAATGCACACTTTTGATGTTGATCAGTCCTTCTCCTACCAGAAATGTTTCTCTCTAAGTTGTTGTGCCAAAGCTATTTTCTAAATCTTGATCGTACCTCTCCCATTGACCATCTCTACCCAGCTTCTCTGATCTCTCCACACAACTGAAGCCTCTTATCCATGATATAGATTCTAATAAATCCCTTCGATACCCCTTTCCAAGGCCTTGACATCTTTCCACCATAGTGAGGTGCCCAGAATTCAATGCAATATTTTAACTGCTCCACCACTTGCTCTGGCAGCTCGTTCCGTACACTACCCTTTGCATAGAAAGGTTCCCACTTAGGAACCTTTTATATATTTGATTTTATTTATGGGATGAAGCTGTTGCTAGCTAGGCCAACATTTATTGCCCATCCCTAAATGCCCGAAGTCCTGTGGGTCTGGAGTCACATGTAGGCCAGATCAGATAGAATATTAGGATATTAGTGAACCAGATGGGTTGTTCCAACAATCGCTAATGGATTCATGGTAATCATTAGACTCTTAATTCCAGATTTTTATTTAATTCAAATTCCAGCTGTCGTGGCAGGATTCTAACCAGGTCCCCAGGTCATTACATGAGTCTTTGGATTAGCAGCCCAGTGATAATAACTCTAGGCCATGGCTTCCCTAAGCACAGTATATCTTTCCCATCGCACCTTTAGACTATGCCTTCTGGTTTTGGACTCCCCAGTCCTAGGAAAAAGATCTTTGCTATTTACCCTATCCATGCCCCTCGCGATAAACCTCCAAAAGGTTCTCCTCAGCCTCCGATGCTCCAGGGGAAAAAAGCCTCCAGCCTGTTCAGCCTCTCTCTATAACTCAAGCCCTCCAATTTTCACAACATCCTTGTAATTTTTTTTCTGCACCCTCTCAAGTTTAACAGCATCTTTCCTCTTGAAAGGCAGCCAGAATTGCATGCAATATTCTACAGTTGGATCACCAATGTCCTTACAGCTGCAATATGACATACTAACTCCTATTTTTAAGGTTCTGACCAGTGAAGGCAAGCTAAATGTCATCTTCACCACCCTGTCTACCTGCGACTCCACTTTCAAGGAACAATGCACCTGCACCCTAAGTCTTTGTTCGATAACACTCCTCAGGGCTATAACATTAAGTTCTGCCCTGGTTGCCTTACCAAATGCAAAACCTCTCATTTATCTAACTTAAACTTCTTCTGCCATTCCTCAGCCCACTGGCCCATCTGATCAAGGTCCCACTATACTCTGAGATAATCATCTTCATTGTCCACTGCACCACCTGTTTTGGTGTCAACTGCAAACTTCCTAACCATATTTCCTGTAGTCACGACCGAATCATTTATATAAATGGCAAAAGCAGTGGACCCAGAACTGCTCCCAGGAGGACCAGTTCCACCACAGAACACACCAGATGGCCTCCTTCTTTAGAGATAGAAATTTCTCTTCCCATGTGGTTAAAGATGCCCTCCAACGCATCTCATCCACATCCCGCACCTCCGCCTTCAGACCCCACCCCTCCAACCGTAACAAGGACAGAACGCCCCTGGTGCTCACCTTCCACCTTACCAACCTTCGCATAAACCAAATCATCTGCTGACATTTCTGCCACCTCCAAAAAGACCCCACCACCAGGGATATATTTCCCTCCCCACCCCTTTCCGCCTTCCGCAAACACCGTTCCCTCCACGACTACCTGGTCAGGTCCACGCCCCCCTACAACCCACCCTCCCATCCTGGCACTTTCCCCTGCCACCGCAGGAACTGTAAAACCTGCGCCCACACCTCCTCCCTCACCTCCATCCAAGGCCCTAAAGGAGCCTTCCACATCCATCAAAGTTTTACCTGCACATCCACTAATATCATTTATTGTATCAGTTGCTCCCGATGCGGTCTCCTCTACATTGGGGAGACAGGGCGCCTCCTAGCAGAGCGCTTTAGGGAACTTCTCTGGGACACCCGCACCAATCAACCACACCGCCCTGTGGCCCAACATTTCAACTCCCCCTCCCACTCTGCCGAGGACATGGAGGTCCTAGGCCTCCTTTGCCGCCGCTCCCTCGCCACCAGACGCCTGGAGGAAGAATGCCTCATCTTCCGCCTCGGAATACTTCAACCCCAGGGCATCAATGTGGACTTCAACAGTTTCCTCATTTCCCCTTCCCCCACCTCACCCCAATTCCAAATTTCCAGCTCAGCACCGTCCCCATGACTTGTCCTACCTGCCTATCTCCTTTTCCACCTATCCGCTCCCCCTCTCCCCCCTGACCTATCACCTTCATCCCTCTCCCACTCACCTATTGTACTCTATGCTACTTTCTCCCCCACCTCCACCCTCCTCTCACTTATCTCTCCACCCTTCAGGCTCTCTGCCTGTATTCCTGATGAAGGGCTTTTGCCCGAAACCTCGCTTTTACTGCTCCTTGGATGCTGCCTGAACTGCTGTGCTTTTCCAGCATATTCTAATCTAGACTTTTATATCACTTTGCACATGCCCCTTGTGGCCTAAAACTTCACAAATCATACAAAATCTCTTGATCAACTGTACTTTCTGCTTTTATTTTCAACATATGCCAATCAGATGGTATCAGCAAGAGTTTCAAAATGGTGTAACTCTTGTCACTTGTTTTGTTGTCCAATGATATCATTTGGTTGTGCTGCAAAGCTGTGAAGCACTAAATTTTTTTTGGTCAATGCTTGTTAAAGATGTGTGTTTTGTCATAACACATTATTAGGAGAAAGTGAGGACTGCAGATGCTGGAGATCAGAGCTTAAAAATGTGTTGCTGAAGAAGGACTTCTGCCCGAAACGTCGATTCTCCTGTTCCTTTGATGCTGCCTGACCTGCTGCTCTTTTCCAGCAACGCATTTTTAAGCTCATAACACATTATTGTCAAGTTATTTAATCTTTGTGGTGCAAATGTATGACTATCCATGCTTGGCCTCTCAAGGTATTGTTCTGTTTGTCTTTGACATTGGTAAAACGGCAATGTAGCCAGTAATTTCCTGTCTGCAAGTGAAGTGATGAGCAACAAGCAGCCTCCACTTGTTTATCATGAAGCAGTAGCCTTTCAAGGTAACTGCAAGGGACAGAAAGCTGTTAGAAAGCTTCTAATGTGGCACTTGAAGCCTCTTTGGAGCAATCAAGAGCTATGATAGATGATAATAAAGTCTGTTTCTGCAGCCTGGAGACTGATAAGGAGATGTCATGAATCAGTGGTTGGAATTCATCTGTAAGGTCATGTAATTACATTTTTAAAAAAAACATAAAAAGTTGTAATTTGTTTTTTGTTCAACCAGACTTTGTTGTCAATGACTGCTCAGGGTTGGTGCTTGTTAATTGACATGGTTATTGCTCTCCGGTAGTGTGCTGCACAGATAGCAGGGTTTAATGAGCTAGATCAGTGGGAGGAAGCCAGTTTTACAGTCTATTACCTGCCTGGATTACAGCAGGCATGGATGGTATACCACAGTCTTAAGATTTTCTCGCTTAGGGGATGCCAGGTAGGGGGAATAAGTGTATGATTGAAACTGTAAGCCCTATTACCATTTTAAACAATTTGGAGCTGTCTTCTGAGGCTGAGTAATAAAAGGTGCATATCCAGAGAAAATTTGCGCTTTCGACACCTGAATGTTGGGAGGAGGGGAGTTGAATATTGCTAGCTTCCAATAAATCTCAATGTTAAGGATGAATTTCAGGTGTTGTATGCATTTATGATGCTTTAGGGTTCTTCAGAGCAGTCAGAAAGGGAGAGTTGATCATTGTTCTTGTGTTGAGTTAAAGGCTGAAAGTGGAATTGCTGAGTATTGTAAGACTCCAAGAGAATATGTCAGTACTTTTTTTTCAAGGATCATATGATGTTTTAGTTCTCATGAATTTACAAAATATGAGGTTTCATGACAAAATGTTTGATGTGCACTGTCGCCTTCAGATCAATTTAAAGTTAGGTGAGAAAGGAATTGAGTCCATCTTCCTCTCCATAGTGGTGAAGCATATTATTCTGACATGACTATTCAGTGTCTTCAGTGCGTTGGATAATCTCATAAGGGACATTTGCATAGTATCTTATAGACAATGCAGAAATAATTCTGACACTCCTTACTCCTTTTCAGATGTTGTGATTGTTGACAAACTCACCTGGGGAAACTATTCTCAACATTTTGAATTCTAAGTGGTGAGATTTAGAGGTAGGCACTATAAGTACAGTTATGTAGTTCACCAGAGTACAATCAATATTGATTGCTTGGAATGTAGAAGGGACATTTATCTTAGTTGTAGATCAATGTGAATGCTTGACCAGGATACATTTGTTAGGGCTACATTGAAAGGGAGTGAAGGAAATCTGATCATTTATTGAAGGAAAATGAGAAAAATAAATGTTGCGCACATGTGATATGACTTTCTAGCAAAGTGAATCAGGAGAATGAGTGGATGTTGTATATTGGATTTCCAGAACGCTTTCAAGGACGTCCCAAACAGAAAGTTATGAAGCACAATTAGAATGCATACATTAGGGAGTAGTACACTAGCATGGTTGAGAATTAATTAATGGACAGAAAATAGGGTGTCGGCATAAATGGGTCATTTTTCTTGGTTGGGAGGCTGTAATTAGTGGGGTACCCTAAGAATCAGTATTCAGATCGATATTAATAATTTGGATGTGGGGACCAACTGTAATATTTCCAAGTTTGCTTATGATACCAAACCAGATGAGAATGTGAATTGAGGGCTGAAAGAGATTTTAGTTGTATTTAGAATGGACCAAATGAGTGGGCAGGGACGTAAAACAGATGGAAAAATGAAATGTGAAGTCATTCACTTAGGTAAGAAAAACAGAAATGCAGACATTGAATAAATGGTGAGAAATTGGGAAGTGCTATGTCCAAAGAGATCAGTTTGTCTTTTTTTCATAAACTTACAAAGCTACAGCAAGCATTTAGGAGGGCAAATAGTTTATTGGATTCATTGAAAGACGATTTGATGTAGGAGTGAAGGCAACTGCTGCAGTTGAGGCTTTGTAAGACAACGCCAAAGGAAGGAACCTTGCCATAGAAGGAGTGTTAGAAGGTTGACCAGACTGATCTTTGACATGATGGGTTTGTCATATGAGAACAGGTTGATCAGATTGGCCCTGTATTCTTAAGCGTTCAGAAAGTTAAGAGATAATGTCATTAAAACATACAAAATTTTTACAGTGCTTGACAGGCTAGATGTGGATTCGACGTTTCCCCTAAGTGTGGCATCTAAAACCAAAAGATACAGTCTCAGAATAAGATGTAGGTCATTTAATATGGAGATGAAGTGAAATTTCATTACTTGGGGAATGGTGAGTCTTTGGAATTCTGTGCCTTAAAAGCCATGGAGGCTCAAGCATTGAGTATTATAGCTATTAAATTTATCAAAGTATATATGAATGGCACGAGGCTAGGAATTCAGAAGTGAATAACTCACCATCAAGGCACAAGTCAAGAGTGTGATGGAATACTTTCCATTTGCCTGGATAAGTACAACTCTAATAGCACTCAAGGCCACCAAGGAAAACGTAGCCTATTTAAATGACATTCTATCTATCTCTTTCAAAATTCAATTCCTCCATCACTGACACAGTGGCAGCAGTGATTATCATCAACAAGATGTAATACAGCAACTCACAAAGGCTCTTTTGACAGCACTTGGCAATCCAAAGCCCTCCATCTGGACCTCTGCCACAAGAGCAGCAGATATATGGGAACTATACCACCTGCAAGTTTGCCTCCTAGGTACAGACCACCCTGACTTAGAACTATATTGTCAATCATTCACTGAGTCAAAATCCTGATACCTAATTCCAAACAACACTATGGGTGCCCCACTCACTACAGGAAGGTAGCTCAGTACTACTTCCATAACAATGTTTAGGGATGGTCAATAAATGGTGGCCAAGTGATCAATGCTGATATCCCATGAATGGACAAATCAACTTGTTCACGATATTATTACCCGACTATGGAGAAGCTTGAACTTGAACCCAGGTCTCCTAGCCTAAAGGTAGAGACATTACCACTGCATCTTAAGGCCCTGTCAAAGTGGCATTGAGGCAGAAGGAAGAAAGAATCCAAGGTGAACATAGGCCCCTTAGAGAATGAGGCTGGAGAAATAATCAGGAATTGAGATAGTATTTGGCTAACATGGTGCCATTATTTAAGAAAAATGGTAAGGAAAAGCCAGGGAACTATGGACCAGTGAGCCTGACATCAGTGGTGGGCAAGTTGTTGGAGGGAATCCTGAGGGACAGGCAAGGACTGATTAGGGATATTCAACATGACTTTGTGTGTGGGAAATCATATCTCACGAACTTGATTGAGCTTTTTGGAGAAGTAACGAACCGGGTTGATGAGGGCAGAATGGTGGACATGATCTATATAGACTTTAGTAAGGCATTCAACAGGGTTACTCATAGGAGATTGGTTAGCAAGGTTAGATCTCATGGAATACAGGGAGAACTAGCCATTTGGATACAGAACTGGCTCAAAGGTCGAAGGCAGAGGGTGGTAGTGAAGAGTTGTTTTTCAGACTGAAGGCTTGTGACCAGTGGTGTGCTACAAAGTTCGGTGTTGGGCCCACTGCTTTTCATCGTTTATGTAAATGATTTTGATGTGAACATAGGAGGTGGAGTTTGCAGATAACATCAAAATTGGAAGTGTAGTGGACAGCAAAAAATATTACCTCAGAGTACAATGGAATCTTGATCAAATGGGCCAATGGGCCGAACAATGGCAAATGGAGTTTAATTTAGATAAATGTGAGGTGCTGCATTTTGGAAAGGCAAATCAGGGCCAGACTTATACACTTAATTGTAAGATCCTGGGGAGTGCTGCTGAACAAAGAGACCTTGGAGTGCAGGTTCATAGATCCTTGAAAATGGACTCTCTGGTGGATAGGATAGTAAAGAAGGTGTTTAGTATGCTTTCTTTCTTGATCACAGCATTGAGTATAGGAGTTGAGATGTCATGCTGCGACTGTACAGGGCATTGGTTAGGCCACTGTTGGAATATTGCGTGCAATTCTGGTCTCTCTCCTCTAGGAAGGATGTTGTGAAACTTGAAAGGGTTCAGAAAAGATGTACAAGGATGTTGCCAGGGGTGGAGGTGTTGAGCTATAGGGAAAGGCTGAATAGTCTGGGGCTGTTTTCCCTGAGCTTCGGAAGCTGAGGGGTGACCTTGTAGAGTTTATAAAATCAAGAGGGGCATGGATAAGGTAAATACACAAGGTCTTTTCCCTGGGATGGGGGAATCCAGAACTAGAAGTCATAGGTTTAGGGTGAGATGGGAAAGATGTAAAAGGGACCTAAGGGGCAATTTTTTAACGCAGAGGGTGGTGCGTGTGTGGAATGAGCTTCCTGAGAAATTAGTGGAGGCTCGTACATTTAAAAGGCATCTGGATGGGTATATGAATAGGAGGGTTTTAGAGGGTTAAGAGGGCTATGTGCTGGCAAATAGGACTAGATTAGGTTAGGATATCTGGTCAGCGTGGACAAGTTGGACCAAAGGGTCTGTTTCCGTGCTGAACATCTCTATGACTTTAAATGGCAGAGGAGTTGAATCAATATTTTGCATCAGTCTTCACAGCAGAAGACACTAATAGCATTTCAAAATTGCTAAATATTCAAGAGGCAAAAGGAGGAGAGGAATTAAGTGCAATAATTTGACTTGAGAAAAAGTGTTGGCGAAGCTAATTGGGCTAAAGACTGAAATCCTTAGACCTGATGCAATTTATCCTAGTATGAAGTAGCAACAGAGATAATGCTTGTATTGGCAGTAATCTTCTAGGAATCCTTAGATTCTGGAAGAGTCTCAGAGAATTGGAAACCTGCTAATGTTATACTTTTATTTATGAAAGGGAAGGAGACAAAAACAGATACCTATAGCCTTTTAGCATAATGTCTGTTATTGGGAAAATGTTAATGTGTTATAAATGATTTAATAACAGAACATTTAAAAATACATAAAATGGTGAGGCTGAGTCAGAGTCAGCAAGGCTTCAACAAGGAGAAATCATGTTTGACAAATTTACTAGGATTCTTTGTGGAGGTAACAGCTAGGATAGAAAAAAGGGACACAATGCGTGTAACGTATTTGGATTTTCAGAAGGATTTAAATAAGGTACTACGCATTAGACTACACGATAAAATACTATTCCTTAGATAATATAATAAGACCTGGATTAGTGGTGCTGGAAGAGCACAGCAGTTCAGGCAGCATCCAACGAGCAGCGAAATCAACGTTTCGGGCAAAAGCCCTTCGGCAGCAAAATCAACGTTTCGGGCAAAAGCCGTTGGATGCTGCCTGAACTGCTGTGCTCTTCCAGCACCACTAATCCAGTATTTGGTTTTCGGCATCTGCAGTCATTGTTTTTACCTATATAATAAGACCTGGTGGTGTTAGTGGTAGTATATTACCATGGACAGATGATTAACTCACTAATAGAATATTGAGATTTGGGATAAGAGTGCCATTTTCAGGATGACATCCTGTAAATAGTGGTGTATCACAAGGATCAGAGCCGGGGCTGCAATTATTGACAGCATATATTAATATTCTTCATTCCTGAAGAAGGGCTCATGCCCAAAATGTCGATTCTCCTGCTCCTTGGATGCTGCCTGACCAGCAACACATTTTCAGCTCTGATCTCCAGCATCTGCAGTCCTCACTTTCCCCTAGCATATATTAATAACTTAGATGAGGAAAGTGAGTGTACTATATGTAAGTTTGCGGATGGCACAAAAATAGGTGGGAAGGCAAGTTGTAAGGATGACAGAGTCTGCAGAGGGGTATAGACAGACTAAGCAAGTGGGCAAGCGAATCAAGAGTTACAAGGAAAAGGCAAGAAAGTGGAATTGAACATGTATCAGATCAGTCAATTTTAGAGCAGATTGAATGGCCTCCTTTTTGCTCCTACATCTTGTGGTCCATAAAATAACTTTTTTTAAAAAAGAATCTTGAGAACGTTAATGAGCAAGTATATTTTTGCAACTGAGAAATTCTGGCTTGTTATTTCACACCTTGCTCTGGTAGGATTTGAACCAAACATTTTTGATTATTTGTCAATTTCCAAAAGCACTAGGCCACCAAACTGGTATTAACCATAAAGTATCTTTAATAATTCATTTTGCATTTGACTTTTTGGATTTCATTCTGAATTGGGACAAGCACGTAATGCATAATGTGTATGGCCATTCTTTCAAGACATAAGCAGCTTTCTTTTACATGCTGCATCACAATGTGCATATGGCACACAATCAAATTGGTTTTGCAGTTTTTGGCAAGTCTTGAAATATTCCATTAATTTTTTGGGATTTTTAACTGTTTCCCTCTGAAAACTAGTTCACCGTGTCACTGTCCTATTAATTTAATTATGATTTGGAGATGCCAGTGTTGGGCTGGGGTGTACAAAGTTAAAAATCACACAACACCAGGTTACAGTCCAGCAGGTTTAATTGGAAGCACACTAGCTTCACCTGATGAAGGACCGTCGCTCCGAAAGCTACTGTGCTTCCAATTAAACCTGTTGGACTGTAACCTGGTGTTGTGTGATTATTAATTTAATTAGGTATTCTCAAGCAACAAATATTAAACCACATTGGATCTTGGTACAGTTTTCATAAGTGTCACTTAACGTAATAATTTTCAAAGCAAAGCTGTTCAAAGATTATCGTTGGTTTTATACTCTGAATATCAGCGGTTTTTTCCATTATTTTAATTGCATTTTTGTCCAGATGAGCAATTTATAGCATCCTTGAGTGGACAGTGTCTATGTTTAAGAAAATAAGGTTTTACTTTTACATGTGGGCCTCTCTCAATTTTTTCAGGCACGCCCCTAAACATGCATTTGTTATCTGCTTGGTATTAATGTTAGCCTTTTGGCAGCAATCATATCAAAAACATGCACATATTTAGACTTGAGCTCTGTGAGGCAGAATAGCATGAAAATATAGAAGTAGAACTGAACAGTCATGCAGAAGTAACTAACTCTCCTTCAACAGTGCTTTCTAAATTTGAACTCTCTACCATCTAGAAATGCTATGGCAGCAGATGCACGGAAGCACCACCATCTGCACCTTCCCCTTTAAGCCTCAGACAATCCTTTTAAAGCATTCCTTATGCTGAATGTACTTTACAGAGTTTTGAGAAGATTTGGAGCTCAGGTTGAAGCTCTGGATGTAGGTTTGCTTGCTGAGCTGGAAGGTTCATTTTCAGACGTTTCGAAACCATACTAGGTAACATCTTCAGTGAGCCTCCAGATGAATTGATCCATAGCAGCAGGTGTGCTTTTAGGATCCCCAAAGTAGTCAAAGTGAGAAAGAGGTCAGTGATTTAGGCTCTCCATGTATCTGGTAGAGAGAGAATAAGAATCACAATTGGTGATTGTGCAGGAAGTCACAGGAAGAAAACACTTGTGACCTTGTCAGTTGAATAAGAAATTAAAATGCGGAGACAGGATTGATGCGTCATTTGGGTTGAGTGTCTGTAAAGGGTAATCCCGGAGAAAAGAAGGTTGAATTTTTTGCTGTTTATGATGTGATGTAAGGTGTGTGCTTTATATCTGTAAAAGCGAAGGTGGTGGTAATTTCACTGAATTTGTAATCCAGAACCCCAGTCTAATAGGGATACGATTTCAAATTCGACAATGGCAGATGGTGAAATCTGAATTCTATAAAAACCATAGGATTGCCTGATAGTGACCACGTAAGTACTGTTGGTTGTTATAAAAGCCTATTTGGTTCAGTAGTGTCCATTTGGTCAAGAAATTAGCCATCCTTATCTGGTTTGGCTTACATGTGACTCCAGACCTGCAGCAATGTTATTGACTGTAATGATTCAATGTGGTTACCATCTAGGCAGTTAGGGTGGGACAGTAAATAATAGCTGAGTCAGGGACACCAACATCCCAAAAGGGAATAAAGATTAAAAAAAAATCATTCTAGAATTTAGATTTGGGCAGCACAGTGGCATATTGGTTGGTATTGCTAGCTCATGGTGCCAGGGACCTGGGTTCAATTCTAGGCATGCATGAACTGTCTGTCTGTGTAGAATTTCCACGTTCTCCCATGTCTGTGTGGGTTTCCGCTGGAAGCTCTGGTTTCCTCCCACAGTCCAAAGATGTGCAGACTAGATGGATTGGCCATGTTAAATTGTGCCATAGTGTCCTGGAATATGCAGGCGAGGTGGAGTAACCATTGTAATTGCGGAGTTACAGGCATAGGATGGGAGTCTGGATCTGGGTGTGATGCTCTTCGGATAGTCAACATGGACTTGGTGGGCTCAAAATGGTCTCTTTCAAACTGGAACATTATTTGGGATAGTAACAGTTGGAGGCCCATGGAGGATTTGAATTCACTGAATTTAAGATAGATCTGTCTCTCTTTTTAAAGTGACGGGAATCTTAGTGATTCTGGACATGAAATGCTGAATTGTGGTGAAGTATATTCCATGGAATTTGAAGATGTTTCAGTGTTGTTTAGAGATTTTGGAAAGTGGGTTCCAGTGGATTATTTGAAATCTTTGACTAAAGCTAAACTCTAGAGTTAACAATTAAATTAAAGTTTAAAGTGAAAAGGCCTCATAAGGATGAGATACTTCAACTGATTATCAACATTTTAGAATTGGGAAAAAAAGGAAACCTGAAATTGGGATGTCACCACTGAAATTAAACAAGATACAGTAAGAAATGAAAAGACTGGTTAAAAAATGCTGTAGGTAATGGAAATATGGGAAAAAGAAAAACGGAGGAAGATGGAAGGAGGAAATAAAAAGAAACAGCGGATAATGGAAAGAGATGTAAAGTGAACATAACTTGAAGTGGTAAGGAACGATGGAGAATGAGGAAGCAGAAAAAAACAAAGCAGTATGGCAAGCGAGGAAAAAGAGAGGAAAATATAATTAAAGACGCTTGAAGTCCAAACGGATCAGGAACTTAAAAACCATGAGTTGTCAAAGAAAAGCTCAGTGTGCAGAAGAAAGTTGTAGGATTGAGCAAAAATCCTATTGGACCAAAATCATGAACATTTCAAAAACTTTAAAAGTTTAAAAAAAGGGTAGCTGAGTATGCTCTAGCATAAGCACAGACACAGCTGTAACTACCTGGAACCATTGTTCAGCCTGAAGATCCAATTCACACCTCGATTCTAAAAGAACATAAATCAGGCCTAACACCACTCCACACAGACTGAATGGGGCCTCTATAGATACCAGACATTCAACATTTAAGTCCATACTCATTCGGAGAGATATGGGGCATTCAACCTCAAACTATATTTACATATAGTCTTAACTGTCAGGAAATCAATTGACCTCAAAGGGAACACCAGTAACCCAATAGCAAGCGCAGATTTGGTGCACAGATACACCTGAAGGAGCTACCACCTGAGAGTGACCCCCAGCTAATTCCAGTGGGAAAGTGAGAACTGCAGATGCTGGAGATCGGAGTCGAAGAATGTGGAGCTGCTGGAAAAGCACAGCTGGACAGGCAGCATTCCAGGAGCAGCAGACTTGACGAAAGGCAAAGTTGTCCTTCCTGATGAAGACCTTATGCTCAAAACATCAATTCTCCTGCTCCTCAGATGCTGCCTGATCAGCTTTGCCTTTCCAACACCACACACTTCCAGCCAACTCCAAAAGAGGAAAAAGAAGAGCTATTGTCCCGAGAGCTATCTGCACAGCTACCTCCAAAAAAGGGATCCTGACAGCAATTCCGAAACCTACCTACTTAGACCTGTTCTGTACTAGGGGAACCAACAGCAACTTCTCAGCAGGTCTGAGAACTGACAACCTCCGAAAACCTCCGACCTGACTGACACCACAACACCTCCGACATATCCTGGGATGAAAACTGGTTGCAAAACCACCAGAAAGCAAGGTAAAAAATCTCCCAATACCAGGTTATAGTCTAACAAGTTTATTTGAAAACACAGTAGACAAACAGGAGGCTGAAAGAATACAGCAAGCCAAGCAGCATCAGGAGGCGAAGAAGTTGACATTTCTGGTTGAGACCCTTCATCAGGATTTGAATTAAAGAAATTTGAAATCCAAACAGATCAGGAACTTAAAAACCATGACTTGGCAAAGAAAAGCTCAAGTGTGCAGAAGAAAGCTGTAGGATTCAACAAAAATCCTTATCATCTAAAATATCCTGATGAAAAGTCTTTACCCAAAACATCAACTTCTCCTCCTCCTGGTGCTGCCTGGCTTGCTGTGTTTTTCCAATCTCCTGTTTGTCTACTTTGGATTCCAGCATCTGCAGTTTTTTTGTCTCTATTTGAAAACACAAGCTTTCAGAACCTAACTCCTCCTCCAGGTGCTAGTGAGAGAGGAGACATCCAGTATAGAATTTGTAAGTAAAAGATCAAATAACTGATGGAAATGTATTGAACAAACCTAAGATGGCTGTCAAATCTTTAATCAGTTGGAGTGAGGATGCAGGTTTCAATTGATTAATATGCAAATGTAAGAATGTCTTTCAAGTTAGTACCCTGATATAAGTTAAAGAAGGGAAGGAAGGAAAACCAGGTACTTGCCAGGCAAAAACTATATACCTCAAATATCACAAGGTTTACTATATTATTTTGTCAATTATTATAGTTTTTTAAAATTAATTTACTTCAATGTAAGTGTACTTGTTCAATCGAAGGGCCACATGAAAAAACAGTGGAAGGTGTGGCATGTATAGGATTGGGGACTGACTTTCCAAACAATTCTGGGGTTCTCACTAACTCCCATCCTCTGCATGCTGGCATATTATTGAGTTCTGGATGAACAATGTCTTAATTATCAGGATTCTTATCATTGCTTTCAAATCCCTCATTGCCTCTCTTGGCTTTATTTCTGTACTTCCCTCTAACCTTACAAGCCTTTAAGATACCTGCACTTCTCTGAGTTATCTGTGCTTCTCCAGATCTTGCCACTTGCAGATCCCCAATTTTAATTGCTCAGCATCTCCATCCTCCTGTGCTCTAAATTCTGAAATCCCTGCCCCATGTCTATCTCACTGCCTCTCTTTTCTCCTTAAGGTGTTCTTTAACACCTAATCTTTGATCAAGATTTTTATTCTCAGGCCTAATATCATCTTCTGTGGCTAGATGTCACATTTTCTTTGACAATGTTCATGTACAGAGCCTTGAAGAACAGATTGGTTACGTTCAGAGAAATCTTGATAGTTTGGGTGTTTATGCTGAAGAATGACAAAGTTGACATTAACAAGCACCAGCGTAATACAATGGACAGGAGAATAAAATGTTAGAATTTTCACTGTAGCAATACAGCACAAGTTAAGATTTGGAAGTTATTGGTGAGCAAATCATTGAACCCTTCTATAGTTATGTGCGGCAAATGGGTTTTTCAATCAAACACAAGTTAGAGCTCAGTGGACTGAATGGCATACTCCTGTCTTTATGTTCTAATATTACTGTATTCTTAACCTTGATAGGATTGCTTGTTAATTAGGATTATATGTGAAAACATGGCAACTTGAGTGAGATATTAATTCAGATGGAAATATATCTCACCATCTGCCTTCAGGACGTGGGAGCTGAAAGGTGAGCTTTGAGCAAGCAGATTGCATTTACAGTAGTTTTTTCAATTTGGGTATTTTTAATATAAAGATCAATAATTTAATGCACTAAAATCAATATTTGATATGAAGATTTTATACTAATTCACCAACTTTGCACGTGGGGAATATTTCTGAAATTTAAATGTTTTGTGCCTACAATGAGGGAGGATTATTCGTTCCGGTAGAACTTATACTTGGGTCTTTGAACTGCTAATTTCAGTTTATTTGAAGCTTTGCATTAAGCAGAACAGTTTTTGCAAACCTAAGATGATTCTTGAGGACAATGTAAAGTGCTAAGTAGTAGTTACATTTCCATCTGTTTAGGGCTTGGCATATTGCATGTTTGAGAATTTTCCATCTTGGTATTTATTTTTATTTCTTTAATTACTGTATTAGAATGAACAGATAATAAAAACTATTGATCTTTTGTGGAATTGCGCACACTAAATTAATGAAAACTGTTTTTCTATGCTTAAGTCTGATGTCTTTATGTTACTGTTTGTCTCTGACTCACCACAGTTGCTTCTGGCACATTTTTATCCCTTTTTTGTTTGTAGCTGGAGTTCATATGTGATATTACCAAAGAGCTTTCCAATTAATGCAAGTTGTTTGGTTGGGGTGTGTGGTGAGAATGGCAATCATTGGGATAATCTTTTAAAAATCTCTGTTGCCAACACTCCTCGAGACATTTATTGTTCTACCCACTAAATCCCTCTCGTTGTTTCCCTCTCCCTTTTAGTTTGCTACTATTTTAATCCTTTTAGTTCGCGACTGTTTCCTTTTTTTTAAACTATCCTCTGAGGCTTATTGCTATCTTTTTCTGCTTGGAACATTCATTAAAGTCCCTGCATCCTCACTTCCTTTTTTGTTCCCCTTACCAAAACTGTTCTTTACAGCAAGTGTACAAGGTAATGATATCACTAGCATTGTCAGTGAAACTGTTTGCCACTGCTCTCCTAGCCATGTCTACCGCACCTGCTTCATCATTTCCCACCTCCTCCCCTTTTTCCCAAGCACACCTCCCATCTGTAAAATTTAGAAGTCATTTTAAGATTAGATTAGATACCCTCCAGTAACTCCCAGTCTGACTTAATCTTTCCCGATAGATTAGATTAGATTAAATTCCCTACTGTATGGAAACAGACCATTTGGCCCAACAAGTCCACACTGATCTTCCGGAGAGTAACCTGCCCAGACCCCTTCTCCTACCCTACATTTACACCTGACTAATGCATCTAACACTATGGGCAATTTAGCATGGCCAATTCACCTAACCTGCACATCTTTGGATTGTGTGAGGAAACCGGAGCACCTGGAGGAAATCCGTGCAGACTACCCATGCATACCCTGGGAGAATGTGCAAACTCCGTACAGACAATCGTCTGAGGCGGGAATCAAACCCGGGTCCCTGGTGCTGTGAGGCATCAGTGCTAACCACCGAGCCACCGTGCCGCTCTAAGGCTAAGAATACTTCCACTGTGCAATGTGCTGTTGTTCTTAGAGCTGTGCAAAGTGACTGCCAAACATACTAACCGCATTTGCGATCACTGTATGGTGAATGAATTAAGCCAATATTTAGCTTGATCTCTGTGATTATATCTGTATAATTAATAAAAACTTGACATTGTTAATGAGCAGCCTGCATGTTGACTCAAACTCATTGACGTGCATTTATTTGATTTTGAAGATGTTTATTGTCAGCACCACTTCATCATATTGTTAACATCGTATGTTACTGGCATTCAGGCCCATTATAAGTGCTGCCTTTTTATTGAACTCTTCAAGGGTAAAATTTCCATGATGCTCTTGGTGTTTGTTTACACATAGGAGAGCGTTAGATTTTTTTTCCCCTATCAGTGTCTGCTGCTGCTCCACTTTAAATAGCTCCAGGCACCAGGCGGGATTATATTTAAACCACCTCAGTTACAGTGCAGCACAGAGCGGGATTGTTAGCCAAATAAAACCACATCAAAAAGTCTACTGCTGGTGGTTATTTTAAATACTTCTATTTAAAAAATTGTGTATGCTTACCAAGATATGACCAATTGGGTCACTTCATTAGCTCCTAAATGACGGATTGGATTGTTTTGTTGTGTTTCAAAATAAGTATCTTATCCTCTTTGCATAATGTTAATATTATTCAGAATTAAATCTGAAATATCATTGGCTACTTTACATTCGAGCCGTAGCCCTGATTTCAGTAGCAGCTCTGTAAAATGAGGTATTATTGTTATCTTAAGAGCTTTTGCAAACCATCTCAAGAAGTGGTTTTCATAAAGGTACCAGTGCTACTAGTGCCAAACATGTCACTGCAAGCTATTTGTCTGGTTGTGGATGAATTAAGGCCCCATTTGCTAGTACAGTAGGTTCTGCTATGATGCGATAGTTCCATTCTCATGCAATCCCATGTTCTAAGAACATTGGATAATAGCAGTACCATTTAAACTAATGGTACACGGAACTGTGTTATAACCAATGCACGTTTTAAAAGTTTGCACTTTAGAAGCAATGTCCCCGATTCGTCACTCGCGTTACAGCGAATTCGAATTAATGAAATGTGTTATAGCAGAATGACCTGTAGTAAGATCCTCCAGATTTCTGAGTGTTCTGCTCAACTATTAGAATTAGAATAAAGTTTATTGTCGTGTGTGCTCAAATACAGGAGTCCAGTGAAAGTTTACAATGTCGCCCCTAATGGTGCCATCTTAGGTACAAAATACTTAGGTACAAATTTTAGATACAAAATAGAGAAATTTAAAAAAAAGTTACATTACCTTACAATGATTCATAGTGTAAGTTAGAAAATAAGGAATAAAGTTAGAAGGATAAACATAAGTCAGATAAACAGATTACAGATAAACATTATTTTGCAGTAGGTCAGTGAAGAGAATTTCCATACCTGATCTGACCAGCCTCGCAAGTGGCTGACTGCCTGCTCTTGTCCCTAGTCCCAAAACTGTCCCTGCCCTGCAGTATGCCTCCAGCCTGGTCTGCTCCTGTCATCAACTAGTCCGCTCTACACCTCGAGCCTGCTTTGCTGTGCACTGACCCTCCACTAGATATGGCAAATATGTGTATGTCCTTTGAAAAGGATGCAGTGAAAGGACAAGTTGATCTTCAAGTTTAGAGAAAGTGGGCTATGGAGGAACTTAGTCAAGGTTATTCAAAATCAGACAGCCAAATTGATCATGGGAGTGGGGAGTCCGACTGAAGTTTGAAAAAAATGACTTCTATGCCAAAGGACCATCAGAGATAATTGGAGTTTATGAAAATAAAAGTTTAAACTAATATTGGAAAGGATTCATTTATTTAAAAAGTAGTGTGTGTTTGAATGGGATTCTTGGGAAAATGAACAATATAAACATTATTGGAGATGTTCTAGGTGGATGGATACTATAATGGGGCAAGAAACTGATAAAGCAAGTGGAACTAGAATATGAATGTAAGCTAGCAATATACATAAAAAATGGTCGGTTAAAACTTCTGTGGACATATAAAGAAGAAATGTTTGGCTATGATAAACATGAGTACATTTCAGACTAGGTCAAGAGAATTTCTAATGTGAAATAGAGCAATGGCAGAGAAGCTAAATTATTACATTGTATTTGTTTAAAATGAAAAAGATACAAGCGATCTCCCAGGATTAGATATCCAAGAGATTAGGGAGAATGGGGAATTGAGGGGAATTAGTACTAACAAGATACATTTGTGGGCAGGAAGTAGCTAAGTCTCAGGAAGTGAGATTTATATCAGAGTGTTGAAAGACATAGCTGTGGAGTTAGTGTTTACATTGGTGATCATCTCGCAAAGCTCTAAAAATTCTGGAATAGTCCCTGCAGGATAAAGGTAGCAAATGTCATCCCATTCTTTAATAAGGGAGGGAGAGAAAATGTGGAACAGCAGACCTGTTTGCCTTACATCAGTAGAGTTATAAAATTGTAGTCAGAGAGTTGTCCAGCACAAAAACAGATTTTTCAGTCCAACTCATCCATGCTGAACAGATATCTAAATTGTTCTAGTCCCATTTGCCAGCATTTGTCCCATATCCCTACATGCACCACCTTCTGCCTGAAAAAGTTGCCCCTAAGGTCCCTTTTATATTTTTCCCTCTCACCTTAAACCTATGCCTTCTAATTTTGGACTCCCCTATCCTGGGAAAAAGACATTGGCTATTCATCCTATCCATGACCCACATCATTTTATAAATCTCTAAGCTCACTCCTCAGCCTCTGATTCTCCAGGGAAACTAGCCCTAGCCTATTCAGCCTCGTCCCGTAGTTCACACCAGCCAGCCCTGGCAACATCCTTGTAATTCTTTTCTGTACCCTTTTGGGTTTAAAAACATCTTTCCTATTGCAGGGAGAACAGATTTAATTACAGTATTTCAAAAGGGGCCTAACCAATGTCCTGTACAGCTGTAACATGACGTCTCAAATCCTATACTCAATGCACTGATCAATAAAGGCAAGTCTACCAAAGCCGCCTTCACATCCCTGTCTACATGTGACTCAATCATCAAGGAACTGTGAACCTGTGCCCCAAGGTTTCTTTGTTTGGCAATACACCCAGGACCCTACCATTAAGTGTATAAATCCTGCCCCAATGTGCTGTACCAAAATGCAATACCTCACATAATAAAAGCAAATTACTGCAGATGCTGGAATCTGAACCCTTTGACAAAAGGTCATTTAGACTCGAAACGTCAGCTCTTTTCTCTCCTTACAGATGCTGCCAGACCTGCTGAGATTTTCCAGCATTTTCTCTTTTGGGTGCAATACTTCACATTTACTTAAACGCCATCTGCTATTCCTTGGCCCATTGATAGAGGTAATGTGAGCAAATGCGAGGTCTTGCACTTTGGAAAAAAGAATACAAGCCTGGACTACTTTCTAAACGGTGAGAAAATTCATAAAGCCAAAGGACAAAGGGATCTGGGAGTGCTAGTCGAGGGTTCTCTAAAGATAAACATGCAGTTTGAGTCTGTGATTAAGAAAGCGAATGCAATGTTGTCATTTATCTCAAGAGGGTTGGAATATAAAAGCACCGTTGTGCTACTGAGACTTTATAAAGCTCTGGTTAGGCCCCATTTGGAGTACTGTGTCCAGTTTTGGTCCCCACACCTCAGGAAGGACATACTGGCACTGGAGCATGCCCAGCGGAGATTCACACAGATGATCCCTGGAATGGTAGGTCTAACATACGAGGAACGGCTGAGGATCCTGGGATTGTATTCATTGGAGTTTAGAAGATTAAAGGGAGATCTAATAGAAACTTACAAGATAATACATGGCTTGGAAAGGGTGGACGCTAGAAAATTGTTTCCTTCAGGCGAGGAGACTAGGACCCGTGGACACAGCCTTAGAATTAGAGGGGGTAAATTCAGAACAGAAATGCGGAGACATTTCTTCAGCCAGAGAGTGGTGGGCCTGTGGAATTCATTGCCGCAGAGTGCAGTGGAGGCCGGGACGCTAAATGTCTTCAAGGCAGAGATTAATAAATTCTTGATGTCACAAGGAATTAAGGGCTACGGGGAGAATGCGGGTAAGTGGAGTTGAAATGCCCATCAGCCATGATTGAATGGCGGAGTGGATTCGATGGGCCGAATGGCCTTACTTCCACTCCTACATCTTATGGTCTCTTATGGTCTGAGGTCTCATTGTACTCTGAATTAGTCTTCTTCACCGTCCACTGCAGCTCCAGTTTTGGTGTCATCTGCAAACTTACTCACCATTCCACATATATTAACATTCAAATCATTTATATAAATAACAAAGAAAAAGCAGTGGTCACAGCACCAATCCCTGTGGAGTAGAGAAAGTGCTAGAACCTATTTTAGATATATGCTTAGATTTTAACTGGGTAAGTGCGGATTTCTGAATAGAAAATCATATTTGAAAAACCTGAAACATTTTGAAGTTACTGACAGAATTGATAATATAGAGTTTGTGGGACATGGTGTACTTGGATTTTTTTAAAACTCCTTCCGATAAAGGAGGATATGGGTAGACAGAAGAGTTGGGCGGAAAAGTGGCAGATGGATTTTGATCCAGACAAATGTGAGGTGATGCATTTAGGCAAGACTAATTCTAGAGCGAATTATACAATGAACGGAAGAGCCTTGGGAAAAGTTGATGGGCAGAGAGATCTGGAGTGCAGGTCCATTGTACCCTGAAGGTTGCTGCACAGGTGGATAGAGTGGTCAAGAAGGCAGATAGTATGCTTGCCTTCATTGGACGGGGTTTTGAGTATAAGAGCTGGCAAGTCATGTTAAAATTGTACAAGACATTGGTTCGGCCGCATTTAGAATATTGTGTACAGTTCTGGTTGCCACATTACCAAAAGGATGTGGACGCTTTGGAGAGGGTGCAGAGAATGTTTACGAGGATGTTGCCTGGTATGGAAGGTGCTAGCTATGAAGACAGGTTGAGTAGGTTAGGTTTGTTTTCATTATATTAAAAAAAAGATTGAGGGGGGAACCTAATTGAGGTTTACAAGATCATGAAGGGTCTAGATAGGGTAGATAGAGACAAGCTTTTTCCCAGGGTGAAGGATTCAAAAACGAAAGGTTATAACGATTTCAAGGTGAGAGGTGGTAAGTTTAAGGGGGCTACACGCGGCAAGTACTTACACAGAGGGTGGTGGTTGGAACGCATTGCCAGCAGAGGTGGTAGATGCAGGCACGATAGATTCATTTAAGATGTGCCTGGGCAGATGCATGAGTAGGTGGGGAGTAGAGGGATGCTAAGGAATTGACTGACAGGTTTAGAAAGTACTCAGGCATGAACGGCCGATGGGCCTGTTCCTGGGCTGTAAATTTTCTTTAGGTAAAAATCGGATGCTGCCTGACCTGGTGTGCTTTTCCAGCACCTTTCTAATCTAGACTCTAAATTTTCTTTGTTCTTTCTTTGTTCTAAAGTCCCTTATAGGATGTTGGTTGGCAAAATTAAAACATTTGCGATAGGAGATAACAGGCAGTAAACAGAGATTAGGAACAAACAGATCAATCTCACATTGTGCAGGTTGTGATGAAAGGGGTACCACAGCGTCAGTGTTTGGGACTTAGCCGTTCACAATATATATCAACAATTTGAATGTGGGAACCAAATGAATTGTTTTCTAGTTTGTGATGACACAACGCTAGGTGGTTACAAGTGTTTCCAGTGAATGAACAAGGTCATGGCTAATGGAATAGAATGTGGTAGAAAGTGAGGTAATTCACCTTAGTGGGAGTAACAGATGTGCAGAGTATTTCACAAATAATAAAAGGTTGAAAGTATATATGTAAAAGAGACCTCTGTGTCCTTGACAATAAGTTACTGATGGCTGGCATGAAGGTGCAGCAAGCAATTAGGAAGAATTAATAGTATGTTAGCCTTTATTACAAGAGAATTTTAATAGAGGGATATTGTTTCAACTTTGTAGAACCTTGGTCAGACTGCACCTGGAGTTCTCTGTGCAGGTTTTGGCCCTCCTACCAAGGGAATGATAGCATTTCAAAGAATGAAGTGAAATAATTGAAACCTACAATATAATTGAAGGGGGAAAGAGTATTGAAACAGGTACAATTCTTCCCCAGATTAACTGGCACCTAGACTCTGGTCTACACCGGGCCTTGGCTCCATACCACACCAGGCTTCACCTTGAGGATCATGAGGCTGGGAGATTGTTCTGGTATTGCCTCAAGACTGGGAGACCATGCTGAGGCCATGTCAGGCTTAGACACTGCCACACCAGGCCACCAGAACACTACATCATGAGGCCATCATGCCACGTCAAGCTGGGAGGCTGCCACAGGAGGTCACTATGCAAAGCTTAGAAGCCACTCCCCGGCATGTCTATGCTGAGGCTGGGAGGGAAGAAGGAAAAAAACACGGGGCAAAAAAGAAAAGAAGAACCAGTGAAACGGACACACTAGTGGTGGTGATCCCACGTGCAACTGCCTTCACCTCCTGGATTGGAGGGGGCCTTGGTTTGTAGGATGCGTTTGAAGAAAGTTGGGCCTTGTAGCTGCTGCACACTGCTGCCGAATTTTGCTGGTTGTGATGAATGTATGAGATGGTAGGTGATAGATCAATTAATTGGCTGCTTTGTCCTGGATGGCGTCAAGTGTTGTTGGAGCTGCAAATGGAGAGTATTTCTTCACACTCCTGACTTGTGAGTAATGAAAAGATTTTCTATACACAATATCAATATAGCCATTAGCATCATTCCTTAAAGGATCAGCCACTTCCTTGACTGACAGGAGAGGTGTTTTGGCTCCTTGCTGCTTTGGAATGAGCCATACGGATCAGGCCTGTGCTTTCAATGAAGTTATGATGGAAATGAAACTTTTCATTTAAACAGTCTGCACAGTCAAACATTGTATTCTTTGTCATGCAGTAATTACTAAAATTGTTTTGGCACATTAACATCAAAAGCAAATACAAATCAATGAGCTGTTTTCTTTCTTAAGTAAATTGAATTTTACTTGAATGAATTTAATTTTTCTGCAGAGTGATCTTTTATGTGGAAAGGGAAGTATTAGTTTTGAATCAGCTGAATAGCGTGTTCATATTGAACTGTATTTGGAGAAATGAATAAATTCAGCTTTCCATAACGGCCTTGCTTTCATTTTTTTTCCTCTCTTGCTTGACAACTTTTGATTATATTTTGCTTGTTTTGTTAATGAGTATGTTCTGTTTCTTAGATGGTGGAGATACACGGTTTTCTTAAATTTTTATGCACATCTTTACTTTGTGTTACGGGTTTCTGCAACTTCACCCAAACTATTGTTTTGCATGTGAGTATACATGTGGTGTTAGATTGTTCAACTATAAACTGAGAGCATCACAGTCTAGTCTGATTCTGTCATTGCTTCTTTAACTCCTAAAATCATTCAGTGGTATGTGCATGTACTTTTCAGTTTTTTGAAATCTGTCTTTTACAGCAATACTTTGTTCAAGCAGCTACATCTATTAAAATATTATTCAGCCTCTACTTCCTGAGCTTTGCTGATTCTATAACTTACAACAATTTGGTCACCATTAAAATAGCAGTTTCACCTTTCATCGGAACCTCCCATTCTCTTAGTGACCATTTAACAGGACTATTATATTTCTGAATGTACAAGACCCCTTCATGCAGTTGTGTCCCCGCAGAATAAAATCATTATATTGTCTTTCTTAAAATAACAACTTAAAGTCAATAATGTAACCAAAGTACACCTTGAGATTTTGAGATATACTGAAAAACAAACCACTGGTTGGGTTGGTCCTCATTTTGAATCCTCTTGGTCAATGAATTTCACACTTCTTGTTGTTTTGGTTATTTTTGAATTAACTTATTTTGAATTTATTCGTTTTAAAGAGGAGTAATTACTGACATGCTCCTCAATTTCTGCAATTTCCAAAAATAGCAAATATTGTCACTAGCATCTAAAAGGCAGCTGGCAGAATGGTAAATTCCAATTAACAAACAGCATCTTAGAAGTTCTAAAATGCTAATACGATAGACTTTTTAAAAAGAAGGCTGAATGAAAGCTGTGTTTATGACAACCATAGGTAGTAATAAGCTTCATTTTGTTTTGCATTTGCTCTTATAACTCCTTCAACACAGCAGGGCAGCAGTGTTTCTGTGTTGTGACAAATGTGTGTCATCACACAAAGGGACAAAAGCAGAACCATTTATGAGAAATGTGAAAATTTATTCAGGCTTTCTTTTGCAACATCATTTTTTTTTCCTCTGGATGAAATCTTTTGAAAGATAATTTTGGCAAGCTCCCATTGTTTAAGGGAAGTAATATTAGTAGCCTTTCTCTGTAGACAGCAAGAGAAAGATCAAGAAACAGACAGATCAATTGCACTTGAAAATCTTCTTTCATTGATAAATTACGGAAGAGTTTTCCAAAAATCTGAGTATGCTATCTCCCTATATTTATTGAGTGGTGAGCAACATGGAGAGACCTGAATTAAGGAATTCTAAAGCATAGCTTTTAATGAAATGTGAGAATAAAGAAGGAAAGAGATTGAATATAGATTTCTAGGAGTGTTTTTGTGCAATTGCTTGGTTTCAGTAGAGGTCAAGACATTATTTACGTGTTTTTAACCAGACTTAAGAAATGTAAATGAATGCATTTGCGCTAACTTCCTGAAATTCTGTCTATTTAAGTGAAAGATGTGCTGGTATTGAGATGGACAGATAGGATTAAGGATGTTGAACAGACCTATTCTGTCATTTTGTCACTTCTAACACCTTTCTTTCCAGTGTTGCAGAAAATGGAAATTGATGTTTTTGTAGATTGTGCTTTCATTTTGTTACTTGTGTACTTTGGCATTTTATATTACAAATTGTTAAACTAAATTGGTAAAAAAAAATGTATCCTCAACTGAGTATGAAATCCTTCAAATTGAGCGGAAGGATCACAGTGACTAATTCATGAGTGCGGTAACATCATTTGACTAGACTCTCAATTTCAACATCATATTTAAAAGCAAGATCAAATACCTTCCTGTGATTCTACCAATTGCATTGAGCACACCTCGCTGACTTTCATCTCACTCAAACTAATATTTATGTGTCTGTGGTTTTCAACGTATGAACACTGTTCGCATTTTGAATAAAGGTCAACTGGGGCTCCTATCCACAATGAAAATTTAAAAGTACAAACTGGCCTTCTGTTCTCAATTTACTATGAATTGGTAGTCCCATTAGGAGTACATGTAGTTCGTAAATGGGATAGGTACTTACGTTGAACTTAAAGACTTCCAGTGGTGTTAGTAGATGGATTGCCCATCACGTTCTAACCTTTTGAGTTATCTATAAACAAAGCAATCAAAATCTCTATGATATTGTAGTTGAATTCAAATCCCCAAAAGGCTTTGTGTTGAAGTTAGAAAGCACAAATATCAGAAAATGTAACTTCAAGAGGATCAGCAATAACAATAGGAAAAATTGTCATATAAATATTTTTTAAAATAGAGGCAGGTTTAGACTACTTGGATCTCTGAGCCTACTGAGTCAATATGATCATTGCTTATCATCAACTCCGTACCCTGTTCCTGCTTTCTCCCCATGCCCTTGGATTTATTTTAGCTTTAAGAACTCTGTTTTAAAGATTTATCTAATTAAGGGCACAGAATAATTTAATAAATACTTACAGGAAGATATATCTGACAAGGAATGCAGCAAAGGTTTTTATTATCCTCAGCATTTCTATTTTGAAATTAATTTGACAATTGCACACTAATTATCCATATCTGTTGACGACTTTCTATGTTTTGTTCAACTTTACCTTTTTAATAAGAGTACACTATTAGCAAATTTTGAAATTTTGCTTTGACCTCAAAGCCCAAATCATTAACTTAAATGTGAGCACCAGTACTCCATGACAAATTCCTTTAGAAAAACTGTTTTCTATCATTTGTGAATCTGTGTAGGTAATCCTAAATTCCTTACTGTTTTTGATTTTGTTCATACAGTCATAGAGCTGTACAGTACAGAAACAGGTATCCTAAATTAAATCAAGACCCATTTTCTGGCATTTGGGCCATATCCCTCTAAACCTTTCATATTCATATACCCATCCGGATGCCTTTTAAGTGTTGTGATTGTACCAGCCTCCTCCACTTCCTCTGGCAGTTCATTTCATATACGTACCACCCTTTGTGTGAAAACTTTCCCCCTTCGGTCCCTTTTAAATCTTTTCCCTCTCACCTTAAACCTGTCCCCTCTAGTTTTGAACTCCCCCACCCCGGGAAAAAAAACCTTGTCTATTCACTCCATTCATTTCCCTCATGATGTTATAAACTTCTATAAGGTCACCCCTCATCCTGTGACGCTCCAGAGAAAATAGCCCCGGCCTATTCAGTCTCTCCCTATAGCTCAACTTCTCCAACCCTGGCAACATTCTTGTAAATCTTTTCTGGACCCTTTCATTTTTTCCAACATCCTTCCAAAAGCATGGAGACTGGAATTGGATGCAGTATTCTAAAAAAGGCCTAACCAATGTCCTTTACAGCCGCAATATATCCTCCCAACTCCTATAATTGATGTGCTGACTAATAACGGCTAGCATACTAAATGCCTTCTTCACTGTCCTGTCTAGTATGGATTCCACTTTCAAGAAACTATGAACCTGCACCCCAAGGTCTCTCTGTTCAGCAACACTGTCCACAACCTTACCATTACGTGTATAAGTCCTGCCCTGATTTGCCTTTCCTAAATGCGGCGTCAGACATTAAGCTAACTGGTCCATTCTCTTTTTGACTTGGTTTATCTTCCTTTTAAGATTTAGGAATAACATTAGCTGTCCACTTCTGACACAATTTGTTTTCGTGAAGGATTCATAAACCCATGTGCAACTTTAATAGCTTTGCATTCGAACTTGATAGGAATCTTTTCATCCAATTGTTAATTAAATTACCAACATACCATGATTTTCCCATAATCAGCAATGAATTTCCTCCTCACTAGTGTTTTAACCAGTTAGCTTAATGTCTGACGCAGCATTTACTTAGATTTACTTAGAATACTTACAGTGTGGAAACAGGCCCTTCGGCCCAACAAGTCCACGCCAACCGGCCAAAGCGCACCCACCCAGACCCATTCCCCTACATTTACCCCTGCACCTAACACTAAGGGCAATTTAGCGTGGTCAATTCACCTAACCTGCACATTTTTGGACTGTGGGAGGAGACCGGAGCACCGGAGGAAACCCATTTAGGAAAGGCAAATCAGGGCAGGACTTATACACTTAATGGTAAGGTCGTGGAGAGTGTTGCTGAACAGAGAGACTTTGGAGTGCAGGTTCATAGTTTCTTGAAAGTGGAGTCCATACTAGACAGGACAGTGAAGAAGACATTTAGTATGCTTACCTTTATTAGTCAGCACATTGCCTGAGGAGTCAGCTTAGTGAACCTCTTTTAAATTTCCTACAAGCTAGTATATACTTCAGTGCAAGGACTGGAACTGCACGTAGTATTCCAATTGTGGATTCATCAATACTTTGTGCAGTTCTAACCAGACTTCCCTATACTTAAACTCTAACCCCCCAAAATTCCATTTACCTTAATTCCTTGCTGCACCTCCTGATTGATTGTCGCGTGTACTGAAGTATAGTGGAAAGCTTTGTTTACAAGCAGTAGAAGCAGATCATAGTAAGCAATAATGTACCGACCAAAAGATTTAGAAGGAGACATGTAGGTAATATTGCACAGAACGTACAAGAGAGATCAATGTTAGCAAGGTCAGCGTTATCTGAGGCTAGCGAGTCCATTCAATAGTCTTATTACGACCAGTAAGAAGCTTTCCTTGAGCCTAATGGTGCATTATTCAGGTGTCTGTATCCTCTGCCTGACGGAAGAGGTTATCGAAGATCATTACAGGGGTACGAAGGGTCTTTAATGATGTTGGCAACCTTTCAGTGGCAGCAAGCCATAAAGTAGAGTCTGTGGATGGAAGGTTGGCTCCTGTGATGACCTGGGCTATGCACATCACCCTCTAGTTTCCTACGTCCTGGGCAGAGCAGTTTTCATACCTAGTCATTATGCATCTGGATAGAATGCTCAATTGTTCATCTGTAGAAGTTGGTGAGGGTTCTTATGAACATGCCAAATTTCCTGAGCCGCCTGAGGAAGAAGAGGCATTGTTGTGCTTCTTGAACGTTGCAACTACATGGCAAGGACAGATTGTTGGTTATCGTCACTCCGAGGAACTTGATGCTTTCCATCCTCTCAACCACGATTCTGTTGATGTAGGTGAGGGCATATTCTGGTACTTTCCTCCTGAAGTCAATGATCAGTTCTTTCGTTTTGCTGATATTGAGAGAGAAGTTGTTATCATTATACCATGTCACCAAACCCTCTATCTCCCTTTTGCATTTTGACTGATCATTGTTAGATATCCATCCCACTTATGTTGATGTCGTCTGCAAACTTATAGATGGCATTCATTCTGAATTTGGCAACACAGTCATGGGAGTACAGGGAATACACTAGGGGCCTGAGGACACATTCTTGGGGGGATTCCAATGTTGAGTGTTATTGTGGAGGAGGTGCAGTTATCTATCTTCACTGACTGCAGTCTGTGGGTATGAAAGCTGAGGATTCAATTGCAAAGGGCAGAGCCGAGACCAAGGTCATGGAGTTTTGAGATCAGTCTGGCGGGGAATGATATTGATGGTGGAGCTGTAGTCAGTTAGCAGGAGTGTGTCATAGATGTCTTTGTTGTCCAGATGCTCCAGGGATAAGTGCAGGACTAGGAATATGGCATTCACTGTGGACCTGTAATGCCTGTAGGCAAATTGTAGAGGATTGAGGCCAGCTGGGAGACTGGAGTTGATGTGGGCCGTGACCAACCTCCCGAAACACTAGTCATTAAGGTGCATTGCATGTGCTTTCTTGTGTGCAAGGATGATGCTAACTTATCGTGTTTCATGCAAACTTACACTCATCATTCTGTAGAGTGGATTGTCTCTCCATTTAAATAGTAGTTTGCCTGTTGAGTCTTCTTGCCAAAGTATGTCACCTCACATCTGTATAATACGTATATATTTTTTATATCCCTTTGCAGATTCCTTATGTCCTCATCACAACATGCTCTCCCACCTATTTTTACGTCATCAGCAAGCTTGGATACATTACACTCTTTATCCCTCCTCCAACTCATTAATATAGATGAGAAATAATTGAGGCCTTCGGATTGATTCTTACAGCATTACTCTGGTTGTCTTTCAAACCTGAAAAAGACCCACTAATCCTGACTCTGTCTTCTGTTTGTTGACCAACCCTCAATCTGTGCTCGTACATAACCCCAATACCCTGAGCTTCAATCTTGTGTTATAGTCTTTTACGTGGCTATTACACACAACTGTTTACAGCCCTTCTGAAAATTCAAATGCATGACATTTACCAGTTTATCAACTTTGCATGTTATATCTTCAAAGAGCTCTAGCAAATTTGCCAAACGTTTTTGTTTTCATTTTCACAAAGCCATGTTGACCTTTATGAAACGCCTTGATATTTTTTTCTTAATTATGGACTCTACTGTTTTCCCAATGACAAATGTTTGGCTCGCTGGTGTAGAGTTTTCTGCTTTCTATCTCCTTCCTTTCTTGAACAGAAGCATCACATGAGCAGTTACCTAATCTAGTGGAACCCTCCTGGAATCCAACGAGTTCTGGAATATTTCAGTGAATGCTTCTGTTATCTCTTGTACCCACTTTATAACTTTTGGATGCAGACCATCAGAATCTGGTGACTTTTCTGCCTTTATTCCCTTTAGTTTGTCAAATTCTTTCTCTCTCATATTAAAGGTTGTTATATGATTTTTCCTCCCTTTAGCCTTTTGTTTATCTGTTTTCTTTGGGATGTTTATAGAGTCCTTCAGTGTGAAGAGCAACACAATATATTGGTTTAAATTACCTATCATTTCTCTGTTCACTGTTATCAATTCCCCAGTTACATCTTCCAATGGTCTCACACGTGAAGAGATATTTCCATTAATAGGAGACATTAGACCATAAGGGCAAAACCTCAGGGTGATGGGGCGACCCTTTAGAACTGATTTCAGGAGGAACATCTTCAGCCAGAGGGTGGGTATTCTTTGGAACTCATTGCCACAGAGGGCTGTGGAGGCTAATATATTGAGTGTTTTTAAGACAGGGTTAGATTCTTAATTAGTAAGGAGATCAAAGGTTACAGGGAGAAAACAGGAGAATGGCGTTGAGAAGCAAGTCAACCATGATTGAATGGCAGAGCAGACTTGATTGGTTGAATGACTGAACTCTGCTCCAATATCTTATGATCTTGTGGTCTAACTTAGGTACTCTCTTCCATCTTATTTCCCTGTCCCACTCAAACTGAGAGGATACAGGCCAAATGCTGGCAAATGGGGCTGGGTTGGATTGAGCTGTCAGGTCAGCACAGATGGATTTGACCAAAGGTACCATTTCTGTGCTGTATGACTTTTTGACTCTATGACATGAGCTGGGATTTATCAACTTCCAATTTGCCGTGAGCATTTATCTTTAGAGGCTTCCATGGCCTATTACTGCCTATGGCCTGTTGATTCTTCTTGGAGCTCTCCCACACCGCAAATGCCACAGTCTGCGTTGAACAAAGTTCAAAATCTCACAACACCAGGTTATAGTCCAACAGGTTTATTTTGAATACAAGCTTTCAGAGTGCTGCACCTTCATCACGTAGGTAGTAGAGCAGGGTCATAAAACACAGAATTTATAGTAAAACACCAAAGTGTGATACAATAGATGCGATCTTTTACTATAGATTCTGTGTCCTATAATCCTGTCCCACTGGCTACCTGACAAATGAGCAGTGCTCCGAAACCTTGGTATTGTGTGATTTTTAACTTTGTTCACCAAGTCCAACACCGACACCTTCACATCACAGTCTGTGCTGTAATTGCATCCCTTTGTGACACTCATTTCTGTCTTCAGTCCTGACAGTAGAAATCCTGTTAATCATTTGTGTGTATGTACAGTAATTCCCATAGCTAGGGCTGTCTTGTTTTGCTGGTGGTTTAATTCTGAGAGGAAAATCTAGCTAAAATTTTAATATACACATTTTGTTATTTTTAAGGGAAATTGCCTCATGTTGTTTCATTGGGTAGTTGAATGAGACCAGGTCCCTACGAAAAATTGAGAGGGGGTGAAAATAATTCATTTCCATTTTGCTGTTTCAATTTTAATTTTGTTCTGACTATACCTGTTTGTATTGTTGGAAATTCAGCTTACCAATTTGCAGATTGGTTACTAACGAAGTCCTGTTCGTTGCTTTTCTCATTTTCAATTGAATATAGTATTTTGTAATTCAGTGCATTTTTACATTTATTTTGAATAGATAGTTGATTTTATTGGCAACTTGAAGTGACATAAATGATTATCAGCAAAAGCAGCTCTTTGAAGTCCCTCAAAAGAATTTTGTTCCTTTCTACATTGCAAGTTTTAATGGAAAATGTTCTGTATTGATAATTTGGCTGGGCTGGTCATCCAGAGGCCCCTGATAATGCTTTATGGACCTGGGTTCAAGTCTCACCACAGCAACTGGTACATTTTAAATTAAATTACATCTGGAATAAAAAGATAATTCCATGGTCAGTATTAGACTACTGTTTGTTGTTGTCAAAATGCATTTGCTTCACTAATGTCCTTTTAAGGAAGGAAATGTGCTGTCCTTATCTGGGTTAACCCTTAGACACCCTCAGAGATAAGTATTAAGTCACTTATTTTAAGAGTAGTTAGCGACAGGCACAATTACTGGTTTTGCCAGCGAAGGTTGATAAGTTCAATTGAATAAGTAACAATTCTCAAAATTAGTAAAAATTGTGATTTCGGTTGAGTTTTATCTTATTTTCATATCCAATGTTAATGTTTCATATTTCAAGTTAACACTTTAGGAATGACCTAACTTGTTCAAGTTGGACGATGTCAAGATGATTTTCTATATCTGACACAGTTATTGGGAAAGACATCAAATGTACATTTATACTTAAGTAACTTCCACCACTGTATACACTTGCTTTCAAATTCCATCAGAATAGCCTGAATTGATACCATGATTTCAAATTACAGCCCCCCCATTAGTAGCATGATGTAATGCATAATTTGAGGTCTTACAAATGAATCACTTGGCATATGGGTAGAAATTATAGTTGTTTAGATTTGATGTGCTAGTGTTTTGTCTGTGTCCCATTGCCTATGTCCCATTATAAAATTCTTTAACTGCTCTGAATTTGCTTAATTCATAAGTAGAAGAATAAATGCCACTAAATTCCTCTTTTTAATTTTATATAGAAATACAAGCCTGGTCGGTGTGATGATATACTGAAGTGGAAACCTCCAAGTCAAAATTCTGTTGACTTTCGTCTGAAAATAACTAAATTTGGAGGAGAAGGGTAGGTAAACTTTGCAAAAATACATTTCAATTCCTTTGATCTGATTTTCTGAAAGCGTGACATGGAATATTGTTGCTTAAACCTGTGGGTGGACTGCTTTTGATATAACTCAGTTTTCATGATATTCATAAGCATATAGTTTTCAAGCATTACATTTGGAATGATTCCACAATGGAGAATAAAGTATTTGCTTCTATTGTTGGAAAGACTGAGACTATTATTTAATTATAATTAATTTGCAAAAGCCACTAATGTATGTGTTGAATTTAGATGCAACTACTGTACCAGGCCTCAGGCTTCTCTTCCTGTTATGGTTCTAGTGAAAATTAAGGCTTTGACCTTCATATTATGTGCCACTTCTCCATGTCCTAATTTAAATCTTTTGATTATTTAAACTACACAACCATGAAAATGTCAAAAACCTGTAGTCATTTACAATTCATCAAGTAAATTCTTAATTTATACTATGTTTGAAGTCATACATACATATTTTAAGATATTTAAGTTTTTGGTTTTGTTTTTAAGGCCTGTATAATCAAGTACAGTGGAAATCTGTGTAAACAAATCTCAGTAGCATGTTTGCATTGAATATTGTGCCATTCCATCCTCTCTTGCACTGAGACTTCCACGTGAGCTCTAATTCTATAAAAGTATCCATCACATTCTAAATAGTTACTTGTCATGTACAGTTATAGAATAGAAGCAGACCATTTGGTCCAGTTGCTCCATACCAGTGTTTTGACACACATGAGCCAACTCCCACACTTCTACTTTCATTAACATTTCCTGTTCTTCCTAATGATTATTGAACTTATCATCTTAAATGTATCTAGGCTCTTCAGCTCAATTGCGCATCTTAGCCACTCTCTGACTAGATTTTTCTCCTGAATTCACTGATGGTGATTGTCTTGTTTTTGGTTCCTTGCTTGATTCCATCAAGTTTAGACAACTTATCCATATCTTTCACAATCCTTAATGAGGCTTTCAGATTAACTCCCAGACTGGTTTAATCTTTCCTGATCGATTAGATTAGATTCCCTACAATATGGAAACAGACCATTTGGCCCAACACATCCACACCGACCTTCCGGAGAGTAATCCACCCAGACCCATTTCCCTACCCTATATTTAGCCCTGAGTAATGCATCTAACACTGTGCGCAATTTAGCATGGCTAATTCACCTGACCAGCATATCTTTAGATTGTGGGAGGAAACCGGAGCACCCGGAGGAAACCCACGCAGACACGGGGAGAATGTGCAAACTCCACACAGACAGTTGCCCGAGGCTGGAATTGGACCCGGGTCCCTGGCACTGTGAGGCAGCAGTGCTAACCACTAAGCCACCATGCATAGGTATAATGTTTTGGTATTAATGCCATTCTTGTAAATAAAGTCAATATGTATTAAGCACATTCTTACATGGACTTCAATCCTGTGTTAAATATTTGTTTAACAGTCATTTTACCGTTATCCATTTTGGAGAAAATTGACTTTTGACTGGTCAGGAATATCACGACTGCTAAGCCATCTGAAGGTCCATTCCTAAGTGAATATTCTATTTATTCCCTACCATTCTTTTCTGACCTTGAAACAACATTTAGATATTATTGCCACTAGTGATTTTTGTGAATGCTATTGCCACTGTTGACTTCTAATAGCCAATCATTTTCCCACCAAGTAACTGAGTAGTGGGCACAAAAGGACAGGCACAATTTTCAATTGACCGCCGTGACTGTGATGAAGACTCCAGTCAATATGTGAGTCATGTCATATGAGATTAGCTTGTGAATATGATTTCTTTTGGCCATAACTAGGCAATTATATTTGAATAATGTCTGAAAATGGAAGTTGCAAACTATATTGTGGCTCAGAAATAGTACTAACTGGAAAATATGGTGTATGTTTTTGGCCAAAACTATATTTTTAGTGCAATTTTGAGTCCTTATAAAACTGTATAGGAGGATACATTTCTTGCAATAGAGCATCACAAGCAATCCTGTATAATATGTGAAACAAAACAGAAATTAATTCAGAAACTCAGCAGGTCTGGCAACATCCGTGGAGAGAAAGTAGATTTAATGTTTCAATTCTAGTGACCCTCCTTCAGAACTTAAATGATTTTATTTATAAAGTAATAATAAATTTAATTGTCTGAAAAATAATTTACTTGCAAAGCAAAGGTATCATCCATACATTGTACACAGTTTACAAGCATGTTTCAATAAAGTGACTGTGTTGCTGTCTTGAAACATATTTCATGGTGTGTTCATCAAATCTGAATATACATGTTTTTGACCAACCGGGCTGTCATGATATACATTGAATGGCAGATTTTGTTATTCACTTATAAAGGTAAAGTCTCCACAGCCTTACCAGTCTGCAGGGCTAATCTGTTATCAGATAGAGATGACTAGTGGTTCAACACAAGAGTTGCCATGTCTCAGGCATGGGGAAAGGTTGAGAAAGAGAGTCCTTCATGGTAACGTCAACTTGTGCTGGAATTGAACCAAACTGTTGGCATTATTCTGCATTGTAAATCAGCCATCCAGCCAACTGAACTAACCAAAATCCTCACTTCGTTGTAGAGCTGTGGCCTCCAGCATGTAGATCGCGATCAACAGGTCGATCGCAGAGTGTCGATCAGTCGATCCCCACCTGCAGCCCACTTTGCTGTCAGTTGATTTTACTGCTTACACATATTCCCTCAGTGCATACATGTCAGTTGGCATGCTGCTGCTTGACTTCCACTTTCTGAAGCTGCATGCCTGGAGAAGAGTGTAGAACAGACTTTGTCAGCTTGTTGCATTATGTTTCAATTTGATCCAGGTGAGCTATCATTGCAGGTAACACAGGTTTTGTGAAGGCAGTACAATCAAATGAATAAGAAATGTACAAGGAACTGATGTATGAAGTCGGGATAATTCAGTACTAGAAAGATAGGTGACTGTTCAGCCCATCATGTCCATGTTGTCTTTAAGAGCAACTCAGCTGGTCCCTCTCCCCTCCCTCTTTTTGCTTCAGCTCTTTATCTAATCAATCCATGCGAGACGAAGAAAACTTACTACAAATGCTGCCATACCCCACATCCAATACCATAGCAAGATGATCACAACCACAGAGATGACCTTTTGTGTCAGCCAGCAACATTCTGGATGTTCCAGAGGTGCAGAACCAGAGGTCTACCTGGAGTGTGAACAGCGATAGAGGGATATCATGGACTACAAGATGAGGCAATAATGACAAGTGATGAACCTGTACCAATCTAAAAAGAAATCAAAAATGTACAACTTCCACATGGAATGGGAAAACAGATTTCTGTTACAAACTGTAAAAGGGAAGAGCATTTATCTTGTAGGTCACCAAAGTAAAAGGCCACCATGGAGTAATCTACAGTAAATTCAAGAATGGCTTTCCCCTGAATAACATGCTTCAGATAAAGATGTTTGATGAGCTGAAGGCCATTTTGAAAGATCAATGGTCATCTTTTTCTAAACCAATAGCAACAGGTGAGACCAGTGCTGAAATAACATTTTGCATTTGCCATCTTCTGAAAAATGCAAGAGATCGTTCACAGATGGTAAATTGAATAAAGAAGCAATGACTGTAGCCACTGTCGTCTTAATATGTATGTAACATGCAAATATTTCTACTTTATGTGCAAATATGTTTCTAAAATCAGGTTGACAGCTTGCTGTTGTTTATACATGGTTACATATCTGGTTGTTCAGCTTTTTGTGCATCACTATAAATAGCTCTGTCAGGTGGTTAAGTAATTGTAAATATGAAACAAGAATTTTATCTGATGTTCTTATTGCCTCAAGCACAATATCCAAATGTCATTCAGGTCTTTAAAAATATTTTTCTGGTGACTTAAGTATTTTATAGGCTGAATTTAGCATTTTTTGGCTAAGTTTCAGTTTCTTTGAGTTTTTAAAAGGCCTAGTAAGATCAAATTTGCCTCGTTGACTACCTAACTACCCCTATAGTGCCCCTCTCGTCCAATGCTTGTCTCGTCTTACTTAATTGCATTCCTGGAAGTACTTGCTACTCATCCACTAAAAACCAATACCTCTTGCTGTGCACCTGACTGAGCCCTGACATTCTGAGGCCATTCAGAACCGTCATTCAGCCAGAAGATGCGAGAGAAGGGTAAGATGCTGCCATGATTCTCCACCAGGGACTCGGAGGACCTGTTCAACAGAATGGTGCAGAGGTGGGCCATCCTTCTCCCAAAGGACTGCAGAGGAGCCCCCCCCCCCCCCAACAAACCCTGGCAGCCTGCTCCAAAGTTGTCACCAAGTCAGTGCAGATTCATAATCTGGAAGAATGGTTGGCAGTGGCAAAACAAAATTAATAACCAAAGTGCACACAGTTCTCTCTGCTACATCACGATCTCTCTATCTTTACCCCTGCACCCACCCCCACCCACAACTCATAACTCATGCTCTGCCATTCTCAACTATTGCCCACAACATTTTTCTTCTCTTGCTCTCATTTCCCTTAAACCTCCCCAAACACTAACCCTGCCAGGGCTCCTCACTTGACTGAAACATCTCACCACTTGTCTCTCAACTGCATCAGTATTAACAGCCATGCTGCCCACTTCATCTTATGCAGAGACCCTCCCTTCCTCTTAGGGCAAAAGGCTGGGACCATTTCCGCTAGGCTGCCAAGATATTCATATCTCATCAACTGAGTAAGCACCATGCTTTGTTCCATGTAACTCTTGCCTTAAACCCACTGTCAGTGTCATTCATTGCACACCACTTCTGACTATTGCCCAAAATGCCTTTTATTGCAGATACCAGTGGGATGTCGGCAACTCCAGTGGAGAAGCCACCCTCGTGATGTCTGAGGAAGTATAGCTGCCTTCTGCACGCGCACGCATGACTCCCAGCTTAGATACTGACACCTCTTTAGGGGGGGGGGACTTTAGGCTTAGAGAGCACAATCTGGCAAGCATCTCACTTTGTCAGCTCCACAGCTAAGGCACTGGCATTTGGAAGTCTACCAAACGCAAGGCTATTGCTCAACCCCAGGCAGGAAAGGCTGCTGTGGTATTGAAATCAGGGAGTTAATTCAACTGCATAGGGAGGAATAGGAGCGGCAGACAGCCAAGTTAGATGAAATGGTTCTCATTGCCCAGAGGTTGTAAGTGTGCAGCTATATCTGGTCCAATTTGTGGGCTGGATAAATGTTCCTGCATGCAAAGTCTCCTTGCAGCAGCCTTTCAAAACTTGGTTGCTTATGCGCCTTGCAAAGCAGGTTTATGTTTTCCAAAAGTAATTTAGAGAAGTTCCTAAGGGATTGGCAGATATTTGATGCCACTGTCAGTGGGTAGTGAGTTCATGTGGCTGGTGCCCATAGATCATGCCCTGAGATTCTGTTGTGTGGTGAGCAATACGGAGGTTCCTTGTGGCAAGCTGAAATCACCATTTACCCACTCTGACTTACATGTTGTGAATTTTCGGAAATACTTTTGCTCACAGCAATATGCACTGTAGATAGGCATGTACATCTTAATGAGGTGAGATTTGCAGTCAATAATGTTAATAAGCAATAATACTCTTAATAAGCAAGATTCAGTTATCTAGTGAGAATCTCATCTCGATGCCCAAAACCTAATTAAAGTTTTACTCAATTGCTTCAAGGTGCTCCTATTGTCAAGATAGACCTCACCAGATCTTGTGTGATTCTGCCAGATTTCTCATCACAGCCCATGTCATATATATATAAGATTCTTTCCTGTGTTTTTACCTGAACTTGTTTCTAACTCAAGGATCCACATTAACCTTGATCTGATCTTTCATTCTAAAACCCTTCCTAACATGAGGACTGACATGCTTTCAGTTCTGTACTGTTTTTCACACTTCTCCATCCACCTCATTGTAATTCCTGTGGAAACTCTTATCCATGCCTTTGCTGTCTTCTGCCTCAAGTATTCCAAAATATTCTCGAGCCTACTCCAAGCAAATTTCCCCTTATGTAAACTCTGACAAGGTTTAAGGCAATTCTGATACAGTACTGCTGCTGGAGTGTAATGAGTGTCATATTGCAATGTCATTCTCCGTCCATATGGAGTCATAGAGATGTACAGCATGGAAACAGACCCTTCGGTCCAACCCATCCATGCCGACCAGATATCCCAATCCAATCTAGTCCCACCTGCCAGCACTTGGCCCATATCCCTCTGAACCCTTCCTATTCATATACCCATCCAGATGCCTTTTAAATGTTGCAATATGTTTGTTTACTTTTTTCACTACAACTACATGATGACTGATCTTTCCAATAATGTACTTTCAGATCCTTTACACAATCATCTCGACTTAGTCCCTTGCTTGTAAATAAATTTACATTGAGCATATTTAATTTGGTTTGAGTTACTACTGTCACATGTACCAAACTATGGAGTAAAGTGTTGTTTTTCTTGCTTTAAAGGTAGATTGTACTATAAAAGAGCATCAGGTTAATGGAACACAGTGTAGGATCCAACATTACAGCTGTTGAGAAGGTGCAAAGAGAGATTGACATTAACATTAAAGAGATCCATTCAAAAGCCTGACAACAGCAGGGAAGAAGCTGCTCTGGAATCTGTTCATACGTGTATACAAATGTTTATATTTTCCCAACGGAAGAAGGTAGAAGAGAGTACAACTGCAGTGGGAGGCATTTTTGATCATGTGTGGGTACCTCTCATTAGGCTGCAGGAGTTATAGGTGGAATCAGTGGATGGGAGGCTCGTTTGCATGTTGGACTGGGCTATGTTCACAATTGTCTGTGGTTTCTTTTGGTCTTGGGAAGCTCTGTTGTCATACCATGCTGTGATGCATCCAGATAAGATGTTTTCTATGGTACATCTATATAAATTTGTTAGACTCTTTATGAACATGCCAAATTTCCTAAGTCTCCTTAGGAAGTTAGAGGCGTCACTGTGCTTTTTTTGACTGTAGTGTCAGTGTGGATGGACTAGGACAGATTGTTGGTGATTGTCACTCCCAGGAATTTGACACTCGACCATTTCCACCGCAGTACTTTTGATGCAGACAGGGGCGTGCCCTCCACTCTGCTACCTGAAATCAATGACCAGCTCCTTCATTTTGCTGATGATGGAGAGATTGTTGTCCTTACACCATCCCATTAAGCACTCTATTTCCTTCTTGTACGCCAACTTGTTGTAATTTGAGATCTGACTTAAAACAGTGTTGTTGTCAGCAAACGTGTAAATGGAGTTGGTGCTGAATTTGGCCACACAGTTGGGTGTGTGTAAAAGGAGTACAGTAGGGGGCGGAGTACACAACCTTACATTTATAGCCTTACAAAATACTGCCAAATTTAATCACAAAACAATCCAAATGCTAAAGTTGGTATGTTATTTCTGCTGCAGGTCTTGCTTTCAGATCCTTAGTCAAACTATTATGTGGGTTCTCATGAACAGTGCATGGCATCTATCATGTAAACCTTTGAAAGCTTTCAATGGTAGCAGATCTTGATTTTCTGTTTTGAGCCAATTTATTTTCAATGCTCCACTTTATATCTGATTTGTTGGATCATCAGTAATTGAACCAGTAGTAATTTTGTGTTATAGGTTATGGGTTCAAAGCCCCTTCAAAACTTGAGTGCACGAAAAGGTGACATTCCAACGTGACACTAAGAAGATGCTGGTTTGTAAGCAGTATCGTTAATGACATTAGAAATTAAACTGACGGCCTCTTTGCTAACTTGTGCATGTGTAAATAATTTTGTTTGTGGTGCTTTAAGGTGCTCACTGATTAATCTCTAATATAGAATTATAGAAATTTAAATTATAAGCGTTCATTCAATTTATAATGCAAGAGGCTTTGTCAGTTCTTTAATGAGAGTATCTAACCTTACTTTCCTTCCCTTTCCCCAGTGACTTTCAAAATGCTTCTTTTTCAATACTTACCTTTTATTTTTATAATATTTTCAGTCACTGACTCAATTGACATTTATTTTAAAATATTACAACTTACCTTTTGTTCTCAATGATGTTGCAATTATGCCCTTTGATTTCGTAGATTGCTGAAATTGTAATCTTATCAAGTTCACTATTTCAAAATACATGAATTTATTATTTTTATAACAGACACAATGAAAAACTTAGTTCAAAGACTTGGGATACGTATTGCTGAAAGAGCGATCTGCGTCTCCATTCCCCTCGCCATAATTTTTGTCTTTTAATCTATCACTGATTCTAGGTTTCAATGCAATGAAATTAGCTTTATTGCATACTGATTTTTTTCCTGCCTAGAACTCAGAGCTGTTCTTTGGACATCAACCAACATTCAAATGGAAATTTAGTTATAGGATTGTTAGTAACATTTCTCCTTTTCCCCATAGCAGTACATGAATACAATCAGCACCTATAAGTGTAGATTTAGCCATTGAGCCACAGAAGGACTAAATATTATGTGTTGTTCTTAATTCTCGCTGGAAAGCTGTATTAATTTTTTTTGTTCTGAAAGTTGAAATCCAGTTTTGGTTGAGTGCAAGTGTTGTGTCTTTAAGATAGAGTTGTGTGTGGTACATGGCCAATGCTGGGTGACATCAACACACGCACACACGCACACACACACAGACACAGACACACACTCAGACACAGACACACAGTTAAATGATGTCTTGCTCTTCAGCATATGCTCATTTTACTCCCATGGCAAAGATGACAACAAGAGTGCTCTCTCTCTCCCCATAGGAACCGATAAATGGCCTTTCCCGTTACATGTGCATGACCTGTGATTGACGGCCTTTTGTTATGTTTTCTTGCATTCACCTTTAAGATTTGATTTCTGATTGTGTGCTGTTTTCTCAAGGATTTTATACAAAGATCTATGCTTAATTTGTTGTTTGGATCATTTTAAATGCAGCGTTGTTAGTCATGCCGAGTTCTGTTGTATGATTGTTTTGAGGGATTAATTAGCAGTATTTGTTGCATATCTTTTTCATTTGTTAACTTTAAGGATGATAGTCACATATACATATGAATAGACAAATGTGTCTTATGTCATAGATCTTTAATCTCTGATTCATGCACAGTCTTACACCCTGAAGATCTTATCTTCAATCTTATAGGCTCTCTATCTTTGTCAGCAATTTAGAGAGAGAAAAGAGTGATGTCTGAACACAGATTTAATTGATTTGGAGGAAAAATTAAAATGTGTCATTCCATTGTGAATTATATATCTCGAGTTCTGATTTGTCTTCGCCTCTTTTCTATTGACCATTTCTTTTCTCAAGGTGCCCAGAATTGGGTTAAAATAGAGGTGTGGGGTGCCTTTTTTTCAAATAAATGTTCTGATTATTTTCCTTTTAAATAGTGTCATAAAATACAAGTTGAAAATCATTCTTGAGTATTAATAGTTTGCATCAGTAATCCAAAGATGTGAAATAGCAGTTTCTAAGATGGCTGAACTCTTGCAGCGATGTCCTGAAGCTGAGATGACTGACCTCCAACTGCTGAGGGAGAATGGTACATGGTAATCAGCAGGCAGTTTCTTTGCCCAAGTGTAACCTGAAACCATGAGACTCCATGGTTTCTGGAGTCAATGTTGAAGACTCCCAGAACAACACACTGTTCTGATTGCATGCCACTATGCTGCCACCTCGTCTGGGTTTAACCTAGTAGTGGGACAGGACATATCCAGGGATGGTGATGGTAGAGTCTGGGATATTGTTTATAAGGCTGTATGACTGTGTCATGCTGTTGATTGTCTAGTCTGTGAGACAGCTGTCCCAATGTTGGCACTAACCCTCCAGAAGTTTGTAAGGACTTTGCATGCTAGACAGAGCTGCTACTACAGTTGTCTTTTCTAGTTCCTTGGGCAGTACCAGGTCTGTGCAGTTTCATTTCTTAGTTGAGACTTCGTAGCAATTATACAGTGATAGAGTTGATTGATTTGTTCAGCCATTTCAAAGGGGAGTTGAGAATCAACTCCTTGCTGTGGGTCTGGAGTCACACATGAGACAGACCAGGTGAGTGTGGAAGATTTACTTCCCTGAAGAACATTAGTGAACCATATGGGGTTTTCCAACAATTAACAATGGTTTCATGGTTGTCTGTAGGCTCTTAATTTTATGTTGAATTCAAATTCCACCGCGTGCCGTGGGGGATTTGAGTCCAGGCAGAACATTAGCTGAATTTCTGGATTAATAATTCAGTGATAATACAACTAGGTCATTGCCTCCCTTTTTCAAGGGATCAATAACCATGGAGCATAGTTTTATGCGAAGGCACAGGGGGTTTCGAGGGGATCTAAGAAAAGGTTTTTTTTCACCCAGAGGCTTTTAGGTATCAGGAACTCACTGCCTGAAAGGGTGGTGGAGACAGGAACTCTCAAGACATTTGAGAACTGTTTAGATGAACACTTAATACACCGCAGCATGCAAGGCTACAAGCCAAGTGCTGGAAAATGAGGTTAGAATAGAAAGCTCTTCGATGACCAGAACAAACATGATGGGCTGGAAGACCTGTTTCCATGCTATTAAAACTCTGACTTGTACCTGAATCTTACTCATCCTAAAGACCCTTTTCTGAAGGTTTTCAGTGGGCAATCATTTAATCCCAGTTTAGTTCCAAGTGTGGACAGGTTTAAAATTTACTAGGTAAAAACAAGGACTGCAGATGCTGGAAACTAGAGTCTAGATTAGAGTGGTGCTGGAAAAACACTGCAGGTCAGGCAGCATCTGAGCAGCAGGAAAATCGATGTTTCGGGCAAAAGCCCTTCTTTTAAACAATCTATCCTGCCAGCTATTTTGAGAAATTAACGTTTGACATTGCTGGAATAAGATGGTGTTTCTTCTTGATGGTATTTATCTTCACACGGGGCTGGAAAATGTCTAAGTGATCTCTATAATGTTTATCAATTAAGACTGATAATGACTTAATTACTTTTTGTATCCATTTATTTGTGGTATTTCAAATTCAGATTTAAAATCATAGTAAATGTTTTCAGGTTTAAAAAGATGACATTAGTGTTTTATTAAATGACCTGAATCCCAAAAAATAAATGCAATTTTGCTTTGAAAAGTAAAGTATTTACATCTACTACGTGGTTTATATTTCTCTTATATATTCATATGTGTGCACAGCTTAAATCATCAGATAGCAGACGTGTAACTAGACAGCTGAGCCAGTCTGGGTCATAGAATTCAGTTCAAGAAATTGATAGTGATATGAGCTAACATTGATAAATCAATTAATATTTGGAGCATTGGGAATAACAGTGTACAGCTAAGATGATCAGTGTAGATTTATTTTGTAAAATATGCAGAACTGATTTAAAGTTATAAAGGTTCTAAAGTGTGTTACTGAGGATAAATAATTCGAAGTACTTAACTATAAATGAGTCTCAGGTGTTTGTATTTTTCTGTATGATCCTCCTTCCCCTCACCTCAATAAAAATCATGTGGTATAATTTATGTTTGGAGATTATCTGTCAACAACCTAACAATGGAACAGATATGATGCGATGATGTATACCAAAGGGATCTATCCTTTTTCAACTTTCCTCTAATTATCTCTATTGTTATTGACCTCTGTGTGATTAGTTGGATGCACTATTATGGCCTCATTTTGAAGTAAAATCTGTTTTTATCAAGTATTTACTGAATGAGTAATGGACGTTTGGGAGCCAGACCATGTTATTTTCAAACTACAGTTACAGGATCCTACTTATCTAATAAGTTATCTTGACAGGTTAATTAGTAGAGGAGGCATCAGTAGCATGACCAATGATGCTTCTACTTCTGTACTGTCATATGTGAACAATGCAGTGGTTGTTGTAGAAACCAGATCAGGAACAGATGTAACCAAAGTGAACACTGCTGTGGGAGTTTCATAGTTCAGCTGATGCTAAACATTATTTGGCAATAACATATCTTTAATATCCATAAAGTGTGAAGATGTGATATATCCAATTAAGTGTTGGGGTAACTGAAGTTATTGTTTTCTGTTCCCACTGAGCACAGACTCTAACAATCTCAGTCTCAGGCTGATCCAGATTGTTCACAATCTTCATGTGCTGAGATGAATTTCTGACCATTAGTACATACCGTCAATAATTTATGCCTTTGCTTATTTATGCCTTTGTGCTTTCACCTTAGTATCCCTGCTTCAACTTATCTATGCCTTTGTTACTATTAAACTTGATTATTCCAACAGCCTAGGCCAGACTTCACTTTTCTCATGCCCATACACTTGAGGTCATCCAAAAATATGCTGCCTGTTCCTACCACACCAAACCCATCATTCTGACTTTCATTTACTTCCAATGGCTCAGTTATGGAAGGACTTGTTGGTAAAATTTCATCCTTTTCACATTTTTCCCTGGCCTAGTCCCTTTAGATCTCTGTACTCTCTAATCCTACAGCATTTCAAGATGTCCGTGCTCCATTCATTCTGGTCTCTTGAATAACTCAAGTTTTAATTGCTCCACTGTTGGTGACTTCGTCCAACCAGACTTTAAAATACGGAATTCCCTCCCTAAACTTCCAATACTTCTCAACCTCTCTCCTTTTAAGATATTCCATAAAATCTGTCTCTCCAACCAGGCCTTGACAGCACACTGCCGCTCTCACTGACCAATTATTGATATAAAAAACTATCAATTAGTTGTGTAGATAACAGGGAATTTCGTATGAAAGATTTGGATTATTTTGGAAAAAAAATAATGACACTAGGGAATGGTTGTAATATAAACAGTTAACTGTGGACAAGATTCTTTACATTCAGCTTTCACTGACTGTCATCCTTACCCTGACATCTCCCTATCAGCAACTCTTATCACAAAGCACAACATTGTACTTGTTCCCTCGTGCCTTGTTTCTTTCTTATTTTCAATCTTCCCCCCACCCCTCAACATTTTCTTCATTGTTTCCCATCAGAATTCTTTCTCTCCACAGTTCCCTCAGTGTCTGTCATAATTTTATATTACTACCTCCTTCTCTGTTGAATTCAGCTTGTGCTATTGGAACTTCTGCATTTAAAAAAAAATTTGAAGATTTATTTTAAAATAATTATTTAAGATAAATTGTTCACTCACAAAAACACCAATTTTTACATGGATTTTATTCTTTATTAATAAAGACTAAGAAGATCCCTGAACCTTTGAGCCAACTTATTGGCAAAATAATTTTTGAAAAATTCTGTTATTTTTACAACATAATTATTTCAGTATTTAACAAATACATGTTCTATACATGTTGCAAAGTGAACTTAAATTTATTACATTACTACAAATCAGTCATGGGTCAATCAAAACTGTATGCTAATTAAATAATATATTGCCTTTCAATTATTCGATGTTTCATTGATGGGTCCACTTAAAGGTCAGTCTGATGCTGTCGTTCTCAGCCTTATTGCAACAGGCCTGTTTTCTTCGAATCTCTTGTGAATTAATTATTCTGAAAGCAGGGATTATAAATGGTTGTCAGTCAAAACTGATAAGCTTTATTGTGGGCAAGGCCCAGGGTCAGCATTGGTTCCATTGCATACTGATTGACCAAGCTTTTTGGTGTACAGGAGTTTAACAGAGATAACAGTGGAATAGAAATTTATCTTTCCAAAAGCACACATTTTGCATTTTTAATATACTCAAAACTTTTCTTCTAACTTAAATACAGTTAATCATATCATTAATCTGCAGAAGACAACATAAGATCTATCATAATTACAAGGCCATATTTACTGGCTGTTAAGAAGCGTATTGTGGGGTTTTATATAGAGTTCTACAAATAAATCCCATTCACTTGTCACCAGATTACACTGATTACTGCTTGTTAAAATATCGTTGTGAAGTTAATTACTTCTGCACTGCCAGATTCATTTTAGTTTCCAATCAACACATATTAGAACAAATTTATTTTTATTTAGATTCCTTCAAAGCTTGTGCACTGTTTCATGGCAAATCACTATCTTCAGCCTTGTCATACTTTATTAATACAAAGAAGGCACAAATGTAGCAGATCTTAATTGAATCTGTTGTTGAGGGAATCTTAAGTGTTTTGCTGCTTTTATAATTTTGTTAAGTTGATTGGCTCAGATGATAGTGAAAAAAACAGTTAGAAAACTTTTCCTTTCATTCACTGTTTCCCCCACCTTCAATAACCTGTGTTTTTTTTAATGCTTCATATCGTTTGAAGCAAGGTGCTTCAAAAGAATGTTATCAAACAAGATTTGACACTCGTATGGGATTACAGCAGACAACCAAATTCTCGGTCAAAGAGATGTGTTTTGAGCATCTTGCAAGAGGAAACAAGAAAGGGAATTCAGAGCTTTAGGATTTTGATAGCTGAATGATGGATGCCATTGCTGGAGTGATTAAAGTTGAGGATGCTCAATTGGCCAAAATCAGAGGAGCTGAAAATGTGTTGCTGGAAAAGCGCAGCAGGTCAGGCAGCATCCAAGGAGCAGGAGAATCGACGTTTCGGGCATGAGCCCTTCAGGAATGAGGAAGGTGTGCCAAGCAGGCTAAGATAAAAGGTAGGGAGGAGGGACTTGGGGAAGGGGCGTTGGAAATGCGATAGGTGGAAGGAGGTTAAGGTGAGGGTGATAGGCCAGAGTGGGGGTGGGGGCAGAGAGGTCAGGAAGAAGATTGCAGGTTAGGAAGGTGTTGCTGAGTTTGAGGGTTGGGTCTGAGACAAGGTGGGGGGAGAGGAAATGAGGAAACTGGAGAAATCGGAGTTCATCCCTTGTCGTTGGAGGGTTTCTAAGCGGAAGATAAGGTGCTCTTCCTCCAGCCATAGTGTTGCTATGGTCTGGCAATGGAGGAGGCCAAGGACCTGCATGTCCTTGGTGGAGTTGAAGTGTTGAACTACGGGGTGGTTGGGTTGGTTGGTCCGGGTGTCCCAGAGGTGTTCTCTGAAACATTCTGCAAGTAAGCGGCCTGTCTCCCCAATATAGAGGAGGCCACAATCAGAGGAGTACAAATATTAGGGAGGGTTTCAATGATTAGTGCGGTCGTAGCTGTGAGGCTGAGCAGGGATGTATTGGAATAGTGGGGCCTTTAAAAAAAAATCCCATAAATGAAGATTTTAGCAGCAGATGAGCTGAAGCAAGATCAGAGTCAGGCTACCGTATTGGAAAGTTCAAATAATTCATTTTGAATCTGAAAAGGAGGGATTAATGTACTTCATAGATGGTGAGAAGCAGTGGCTTAAGACACAAAAGCAAGATGTTGCAAATGCTCAAAACTTGAATTAAAAACTGGAAATGTTGAAAATACTCTGGATCTGATAACATCTGTGGAGAGAGAAACAGAGTTAACATTTCAGATCAGAGACCTATTCACTTGAGGTTACAGAACTGAAATATTAACTCTGTTTCTCTTTCTCTACAGATGCCAGAGACAGGAACATAAAACAATGCAGAAGGCTAATAGAATGTTGGCCTTAAAGCTAAAGTACCAGAATAGTAAAGATCAGAATTTTGTTGCAGCTACATAAATCCTACTTAGATTGCACCTGGAATCTTGTGTGCAGTCCGAACGCTACATCTTAGAAAAGTAGTATTCATCTTGGACTCTGAGTCACTTTTTAAGAAAGAAATCACACATATCAGACTTTTATACCTTGGAATTTAAACAATTATGGGATAATTTAGTTACTGTTTTTATAGTGGTAAGGAGAAATAATGAGGTCTATACAGAGAAACCATGTTTTGGTGCTTGGGAAGTTTAGGACAAAGGGATGCTTAAAGTTATGGAGTTGTGCCTTCCCGGAATGATGCTAGAAGATATATGAATTTTTATTATCCATTCCTAATTGCTTTTGAGAATATGGTACTGCTTCCACAGTGATATTAGGGAGTGAGTTCCAGGATTTTGACCCAGTGACAACAGAATCGGGAATGATTTGTCTTTGAGTGGAACTTGCAGATAGTGGTGTTGTGAATTGGCACCAAATTGTAGTCCTATTCTTATATTCCCATTTGCAAAGAATAGCTGACAGGAAAAATGAGCTTGCAATTATACAGTCTGAGTGTACTTTGTGGTTTGAAAATAAGCTAATTATTGGACTGTACTTGGAAGGACCTTATTCTGAGTCTGATTGGTACAGTGTCTGATCGTGCAGTATTTTGGTGTAAGATTGTTTACTGCTATTATATATCATCACTGATTTCTCATACCTTGAGATAAATAGGACCATAAAAAAGGCTCAACAATGTGTTTTTGTTCTGACAATTAAACATTGTGAAGATTGACCATTGATTCCATTATCTTGCCTGACCTGTCTCAGACTGAGTGAACTGGGCTTTCTCCCTTAAAAGGGAATGCCAGTACCCTTTTTCAGTTTTGCTTTTCATTTAAAACTAGAAACTGTCTTTTAAAAAAAACTTGCTTTCAAAGTGCAAAAGTCAGAACTTTGATGTGATTAGGACAAATATTTGAGCAGGGAAATTTGCTAGTACTGTTGAGAATGGGAGATGGGAACCTGAGAGGAAACTCACATATGAGAAACAAATCTTGTTACAGGAAGTAGAAAAGCTGCAAAGAAAGTGGAAAGCAGCAGAAACCGTTCCAAGAAACATCCAGGGTGTTATTACAAAAAATTTAAAGAATCAGAATGAAAGACACACTATTTGAGTGCATGCAGCATTCACAAGGAAGCACGTGAATTGATGGTAAAAGTAGAAGTAAGCAGGTATGATTTAATTGCATGGCTGCAGGGAGACCAAGACTATGAACAGAATATTCAAGAATATTCAACATTTAGAAAGGACAAATTCAAAGAAAGGAAAGGGAATTGGTGCTGATAATAAGGAACAGGATCAATGAAGTTGTGAGAGAGATTCTCTAATCCAAAGAATAGGATGTAGAATCTATTTGAGTGGAGCTGAGAGACAGCAAGGGGCAGTAATTATTCATAGTGATTTATAGGCCACCAAGCAGTTTTGGTAATTTAGAACATAGCTATATATCAAGAACCATAGAAGACAGGAGCATGAGTAGATAATGTTGCATGTTGAGCCCACCCTGCCATTCAACATGCTCATGGCTGGTCCTCTATCTCAATGCCTTGCTCCCATTCTCTTCTTCCCATATGCCTTTTCACCTTTACATAGAAACATAGAAATTAGGAACAGGAGAAGGCCTTTGAGCCTCTACCATTCAATAAGATAATGGCTAATCATCCAACTCAGTACCTTGTTCCTGCTTTCTTCTGAACCGCTTTCTGTGGCAATGTTCCACAGGCTACCACACTCTGTGTGAACAAACTTATCATCTCAGTCCAAAATGGCAATCCATATTCTTAGTCTGTGTTCTGGAATCTAGTCTAGGGAAACATTGCCTCTGCATTCTGTCCAGCCCTGTCAAATTTTCACACGTTTCAATTGTATCCCCTCTTATTCTTTTAATTTCCATTGAATACAGGCACAGTCAGCCCAGTCTCCTGTATGACAAAGCTGCTCTCCCAAGAATCAGTCTGGTGAGCCTTTGCTGCACTCCCTTTATGACGAATGTATCTTTTCTTAGACCAAAACTGCACGCAATACACCAGGTGTGATCTTGCTCAGGCACTGTACAGCTGCAGTAAGACTTCCTTGCTCTTGTAGTCAAATTCTCTTGCAATAAAGGCCAATGTATTAGTTGTCCTTAACTGTTTACTCACCTCATGCTTGCTTTCAGTGACTGGAGTCATTGACACCCAGGTTACTTTGTAAGTCAACATTCCCCAATCTGTTAACTTTAAATAACACCCTGTCATTCTGTTCTTTTTTCCCGACTGAAGAGCCCACATCACAGTGAATCAGCCATGCATTTGCCCAATTACTAAACTTGCCTAAATTTCTCCTGAAGCTTCTTTATGTCTCCCTGACAACTCCCACTCCCAACAAACTTGGAAATATTACATTCAAACCACTATTCCAAATGGAGGCGGAGTATCAGTGATGAGTCTGGGGCTAGTCCACTCCTGTCTGCTTTCCTTCTTTTTTTCTTCTTTTTACCTTTGCTCTTTTTCTTTTCATCTTTTCTTCAAAGTCTTTTGCGGTGAATTAGCAGTATGAGCACAAGTGAGAGCGGGCCATGTGTGGAATGGCAGCAACCTCCCACTGGTCAGAGATAGCAGCAGGATCAGAGGCAGTGGTCTCCTGGCTCCTCTCAGGGCTCGGAGAAGGCAGCAGCATAACATTGGCAGCAAGAGTTAGTCTTTTATGTAACAGTGGCCACCTCCTAGCTGTCCTAGTGAATAGATGTGGTGGCTTCAGTTGCTTCACCTAGTTTTTGCGGCAGCACCAGTAGTGGCCAAGCTCCTCCTGGCAATCAGAGGCGGCGGCATCATCGATAGCAACAAGAACACAGCTTCTCCCAGCAATCAGTGCGAGACTCCCAGGCTGATCTCGACTCCAGGCCGTGGCTAGGCTTGGGTGCCTGCGTCAACAAATGTTCTTAAACATCTTTATGGAGATAAAACTTTAGATTTTAAGATCTGAAAGTTTTTGACCTATTGGCTTTTTTTTTTCTTTTTTTCTGGTTTTGTAATATCTGAAGAACATCGACTTTATACACTTTTCACTATACTCAGTTATTCCTATATTTGAATGCATGTGGCAATAAAATCCATTTCAAATTCTAATTTGAATTCAGTTCCGTCATCCAAATGATTAAAATATGTTTGGTACCTCAACTGTCAGTGCCTTCCACTTTGAAAACAGCACATTTATTCCTACTGTTTCCTATCAGTTAACTAATTCTCAGTCAACGCCTGTATATATTGGGCCTTGATTTTGTACAGGAAACTCCATGGGATGACTTCAAAAGCATCCTGAAAATCCAAATACACCCACATCCAGGTTCTGTTGTGTTTTCTACTAGTTACATCCTTTTTTTTTGCAAAATACGCCTGAAGAAGGGTTTATGCCCGAAACGTCGATTCTCCTGCACCTTGGATGCTGCCTGACCTGCTGCGCTTTTCCAGCAACACATTTTTCAGCTCTGATCTCCAGCATCTGCAGTCCTCACTTTGTTCCAGTAGGTTTGCCAAACATGATTTCCCTTTCATAAATCCATGTTGACGTTGTGTTATAATACCATAGGGAAATTATTAGCTTTCAGTTCCATTAGTTCCTCTCACACTTTCTTCGACTAATATGAACTTTTTTCCCCAAAAGACCCTTGCACTTCTGGGAAGTTATTTGTTCATTCTTCTTTTGAAGACAGAACAAAAGTAGTTGTTTAATTGCTCTGCCATTTCCTTGTTCTCCATTATCACTTCTCCTGTTTCAGATTCCAGTCAACTTATACTTGACTTCACTAATCTTTTTCTTTTTAGGGAAGATTTTGCAGTCTGTTTTACGTTCATTGCACGTTTACTCTCATATACAATTATTTCTTTCTTAATCAACCTTGTGGTTGTTCCCTGTTGAATTCTAAACTGTCCCTGTCCTTAGACTTACTACTTTTTCTAGCTACTTGTATGACTCCTCTTTGTATTTAATACTATCCTTAATTGATTTTGTTAAGCATGGTAGGGTCACATTTCCTATTATCTTCTGTTGTCTGAATGAATGTATTGCTGCTCTAATACCTGTTTTTATTCCTTTAAATTTTAATCATTACCTATCCACTGTCTTGCCTTTCGATGAAGTTACCCAATTCATCACTGCCAACTTATCCTCAAACCCTCATTTATTTCAATTTAGGACCTCCAATTTGGATTGTTCCACCTCACATTCTGTTCCAGTGAAGAATTCTACTATGTTATGGTCATTTTTCCTCACAGGACTTGTAACAACAAGTTTTTAACTAACCCCTTCTCATTACACAAAATCAAATCTAGGGTGGCCTGCCCCAGAGTTGGTTTCTCAACATACTGGACACTCTCCAGTTATTCATCTGCTACAGTATTATTTCATTTCCACCTTTATTTCTGTCAATCTTGTCTCACCGTTCAGTCTGCTGTCCTCTTGTCATTCTTATTTAAACTCTGCATTGTACTGGTGAATTCTCCTGCGAGGATATTGGTCCCAATCTCTGATAGGCGCAACCCATCAGCTTCTGTAGGTGACATTGCTTAGATTGGCATTAACTTGTACTTAAAGAATTAATACTTGGCTTAAAGCAAAAATGCCCATTAGGAAAAGTGAGGGAACCATAGCTAACAAGGGAAATTTAAAAATATTACTTGATTAAAGGAGGAGGTTTGTAAAGTTACCAAAAGGTTGTAAGCCTGAGGATTATAATGGTAAGGGTAAAATACTGCAGATTCTTGAAATCTGAAACAAACAAAAAAAAACTCAACAGGTCTGGCAGCATCTGTAGAGAGGATTGAGTTAACATTTCAAGTTTGTTTGTTTTTGCATCCATTATAGTCAAAGACAGGGGAATTTAAATGAGAAAGAATTGGCAGGGAAGTTAAGTAAGTACTATATGTTTGTTTAAAAACTGAGAAAGATTCAAGAAGTCTCCTTAAAATGATTGCGATCCAAGTGTCCATGAGAGTGATGAACTGAAAAAAATCTAGTTAAAAAATAGTGTTGGAAAAATTAATGCGAAAGGTGACAACTCCCTGGGACCAAATATTCTTCAACCTGGAGTAAAGATGCCTACACAGACCATGGATGCATTGGTAATCACTTTCAAAATTTTGTTCATTTTGCAGTTGCAGATGCAAGGTGCAGATGAAGGTGCTTGCATATTGGAAAAGTGCAAATATATATCATACTGGTGGGGCTAGGGGGAGAAGGAAAATGGGGAAACTACAGACCTGTTGGCTCAAGTCAGTTGTAGGGAAATACCCAAATCTATTATAAAGTAGATGTTTACTAAGCATTCCGAAAATCAAAGCTTGATTGCAGAGTAAATAAGAATTTATGAAGAGAAAATAATGTTTGAAAGCCTTTTTATAAGTTTTTTTTTAAGTATGTCATAACAGAGTCAGTAATGTGGAATTAATAGATGTGGTGTTTTGTTGAAGTAACCACGTCAGAGTTTATTAAACCAAATTAAAGCACATGGGATTAGGGTAATATATGATCTTATATCACTGGATTGAGAATTGGTAAGAATAAATTATTCATTTTCAGGTTGTTCTGCTCTGACCACAATGGTCAGTGCTTGGGCCACATCTGTTCACAATCTGTATCAATGATTTGGGTGTGTACATGTGAAATTGGAAAAGTAAACCACGCAGATTTTCAAGCCTGCTCTATCGTTCAGTGAGGTCATGGCTCATCTGTTTGTGTTTTGAATTTCATGTTTCCATCTATACCTGATAAACATTGATTTCCTTACCTATCAAGAATCTACCCACCTCAGTCTTAAAATTATTAAATGAACCCATCTCCACCACTTTGTGAGTAGAGCATCCCAAAGGTGCACAACACTCTGAGAGAACAAAATTAACCCTATCTCTGTCCTGAAAGAGTGACCCCTAATTTTAAAACTGGCTTCTGGTTCTGGATGGACCCACAAGAGAAAACATCTTTTTCATGTCCAACCTGTCAAGACTATTCAGGATTTCACATACTTCAATCAAGTCACTCCTCTACTAAATATTTTAATCACCCTGTTCAGACGTAACACCCCTTTGGAGCAGGTAGGACATGAACCTAGGCCTCCTGGCCTCGAGGGAGGGACTGCACACAGGAACCCTATTCCCTCATTCTTATAAACTCCAGTAGAAACAGGCTCAACGTATCCACGTAAGACCACCATGCATTCCAGGAATCAATCTAGTAATCCCTTTCTGAAGCACCTGCATTAGTATTGCCACAATTGGGAGGGAGAACTCACAGGCCAAGCAAGCAACAGCAACAGCCTGATAGCCATTGTCTATGGTATGAATCTATGATTATGTCCCAGATCATAACCGCCATGGATGGGTATACCCTGTCCCACTGGCAGGACAGTCCCAGCATGGATGGGGCACAGTAGTATATAGTGGGGATGGGGTTGCCCTTAGAATCCTCAGCATTGATTCCAGACCCATGAAGTCTCATGCCGTCTGATCAAACATGTACAAGGTAATCGCTTTCTGAATACCGTGGACTATCCTCCCTCGGCTGATGAATCAATGCTTCTCTGAATCTAACAGCACGTTAGTGGAAGCACTTTTGATGGAAGGGGTGCAGAATGCACTCTGTGTGGGGGATTTCAATATCCACCATCAAGAGTGGCTCAGCAGTAATGTTGCTGATTCCGTGTATGGAATGAGCTGCCAGAGGATGTGGTGGAGGCTGGTACAATTGCAACATTTAAGAGGCATTTGGATGGGTATATGAATAGGAAGGTTTTGGAGGAATATGGGCTGGGTGCTGGCAGGTGGGACTAGAATGGGTTGGGATATCTGGTCGGCATAGACAGGTTGGACCAAAGGGTCTGTTTCCATGCTGTACGTTTCTATGACTATGAGCTGGCCGAGTCCTAAAGGGTGTTGCTGCTAGACTGGGTCTGCAGCAGGTGGACAGGGAACAAACAAGAGGGAATAACATACTTGACCTCATCCTTACTAATCTTATTGTAAAAATGACCACCAGACAGTCCTTAAGGAGATAAAATCTTGCCTTCACATTGATAATACCTTGCACAGTGTTTCTGGCACTATAACCATGTTAAATTGGGATATACCTTGAACAGATCTAGCAAAGCAACACTATGCATCCATGAGGTGTGAGCCATTACAGCAACAGAATTGTACTCCGGGACAAACTGCAACCTCATGGCCCATGGTATTCCCCATTCTAACATTACCATCAAGACACTGGATCAACCCTGTTTCAATGAATAGTGCAGTAGGGCATGCCAGGAGCAGCACAAGGCAAACCTAAAAATGAGATGTCAATGTTTTGAAACTACACAACAGGGCTTATGTGCATGTCAAACAGCATAAACAAGAAGTCTTGGACAGAGCCATGCGACCAACCAAAAGATCAGATCTAAGCCTAGCAGTCCTGCCACATCTCATCTTGAATAGTGTTGAACAATTAAATAACATTGGAGAGGCAGGAGGCTCCACAAATATCCCTGTCCTCAACTACACAAAGCTTAGCCCATTAGCACTTCCAACAATCTTCAGCAGAAAGTGCTGAGCGGGTGATTGATCTCGGCCTCCTTCAGAGGTCCCAGCATCACAGATATTACTCTTCAGCCAATTTGATTCACTCAGTGTGATATCAAGAAATGGCTAAAGGCTGTGGGACCTGACAACATTTCGAGAATAGTACTGAAGACATACTCCAGAACTTGCAGCATCCTAGGCAAGCTATACCAGTACAACTCCAACACTTGCATTTACTTGACAACATGGAAAATTAGATTAGATTAGATGACTTACAGTGTGGAAACAGGCCCTTCGGCCCAACAAGTCCACACTGCCCCGCCGAAGCGCAACCCACCCATTTACCCCTTACCTAACACTACAGCAATTTAGCATGGCCAATTCACCTAACCTGCACATCTTTGGACTGTGGGAGGAAACCAGAGCACCCGGAGGAAACCCACGCAGACACGGGGAGAACATGCAAACTCCACACAGTCAGTCGCCTGAGGCGGGAATTGAACCCGGGTCTCTGGCGCTGTGAGGCAGAAGTGCTAACCACTGTGCCACCGTGCCACCCACCAAATTGTCCTTGTAAACAGAAGGCAGGACAAATTCAGTATGACCAATTACTGTCCCATCAGTTAACTCTAGATCATGAGGAGTGAAGTGGTGGAAGGTGTTGCCAACCGTGCTATCAAGCAGTACTCCTCAGAAATATCCTGCTCACTGATATCCAGCTTGCACTTCCCTAAGGCCACTGAACTCTGACCTCATTATAGACTTAGTTCAAACTTGGACAAAAGAGCTGAATTCCAGAGGTGAGCTGAGAGTGACTGCACTTGATGTCAAGACTGCAGTTAATTGAATGTGGCATCAGGGAGCCCTCATAAAACAAGAGTCAACGGGAATTGGGGTAAAATCTCTTAGCATACAGGAACGTGGTCATGGTTAGGAAATGTGAAGACTGCAGATCCTGGAGATCAGAGTTGGAGATTATGGTGCTGCCAAAGCACAACTGGTCAGGCAGTATCCAAGGAGCAGGAGAATCAATGTTTCTGGCATAAGCCCTTCATCAGGAATATGGCGATCAGTTGGATCTGTAGGCAGGTGCGGAGGAAGGAGATGTGGTTGTGGTAGTGAGTCTGCTTCAGGACATTGATGAAGAGCTTCAGGGCCGAGGAAATGACCTGGATGGAGCAGTGAGAGATACTTACTGAATCCTTGTAGAGGGAGGAGGAGAACTTCTTCAAGGTAGGCATCCTTGGAAGAAGCTTCGCAGTAAGGTTCTAATCAACTCAGAGAAAATGAGGACTGAAGATGCTGTAGATCAGAGTTGAAGAGTGTGGTGCTGGAAAAGCACAGCAGGTCAGGCAGCATCCGAGGAGCAGGAGAATTGAGGTTTCGGGCATAAGACCTTCATCAGGAAAGAGGCTCATTGGTTGTGGTTGTTGGAGGTGAGTTGTCTCAGCTCATGGTATCACTGCAAGGGTTCCTCAAGCTCAACTGTCTTCAGCTGCTTCACCAATGACTTTTCCTATTTCATAAAATTTGAAATGGGATGTTACAATTGATTGCATAATGTTCACAATTCATGACGACTCAAATACTAGAACAGTCCGTATTCAAATGGAAGAAGACCTGGACAATGTCCAGTTTTTGAGCTTTAAAGTGGCAACTAACATTTGCGCTGCACAAATGCCAGGCAATGATCATAGCCAGGAAGATACATTCAATGGCATTGCCATCACTGCAACCCCTACTATCAACATCCTGGAGTAGATTATTGACCAGAAACTCAACTGGTCCAGTCCTATAAATGCAGTGGCAGCAACAGCAGGTCAAGAGGCTGGGAATACTGCAGCCATGTATTCTGACTTCTGAACCTTCTGACTGTTGAATGCATATCCATCATTTATAATGCACAAGTGGTAAGTATGATGGAATACTTCCCACTTGCCTGGATGAGTGCAGCTCTAACAACATTCAAAAAACCTGATACCATCTGGGACAACAGTCAAGTTCATTGGCATCAAATCAACAAACATCCATTTCCTCCTCCATTAATGCTCAGTAGTAATCGTGTGTACTGTCTACTGTCTACAACATGGCCTGCAGGAATTCACCAAAGATTCTTTATCAGCATCTTCCAGACTCATGACAAGTACCATCGAGAAGGATAAGATACATGGGAGGAACACCAACTACCAGCAAGTTCATCATGAAGCCACTTACCATCCTGACTTGAAAATATATTGCAATTCCTTCAGTGTCATTGTTAAAAAAAGATTCCTTCCCTAATGTGAGTTTACCTACAGCACATGCACTGCACCATATGGACAGCAATGGTTCAAGAAGGCAGCTCACCACCACCTCCTTTGACCAACTAGGGACAGGCAATAAATGCTGGGGAGAAGGCAGGAGAATGGGACTGAGAAACTAATTAGCCATGATCAAATGTACAAGCAAACCTGATGGGTCGAATGGCCTAATTCAGTTCCAGTATCCTGTGGTCTTAAGTCTTGTGGTCACTGCCTGCCTTGATCCTTTCCATGTATTGATTCTATTCCTAATTTGCAATTGAGCTATCAGTAGTCAGTTTTTGCTAGTTTTTTAACTGAAATCAACATGGTCATTCTAAAGGATGAGAGACTTAACAAACAATCCAGGTCATTTTCAATACATAAGTTCAGTTGCATCACACTGTAAACTTTTGCTCTAAACTCTGTGTCTTACGATCTTATACTCCACAACCATCTGATAAGGAGCAGTGCTCCTAAAGCTAGTGCTTCCGAATAAACCTGTTGGACTATAACCTGGTGTTGTGCGATTTTTAACTTTGTACAACCCAGTCCAACACCAGCATCTCCAAATCAGTTTCTAATAGGTTCAGTTCATACCAGATATTTGTACTGTGTGCTTTAAAAGAAAAACTGAATAATTTTGGTCTGTTTTTTGAAGAATGAACATAGCTGCTATAATTGTGATCACTAAGACTTAATTCATTTAACAACACATTAAAATAAAACTGTATGATAAAACCCTTGTACTACTCAGATTTGAATCACAGGATTTGTTCAACCACTGGAACCTGCTAACTACAACCACGGCTTACAATTTTGTTGCCTTGAAACCTAGCCACATAATAAAATATTAGAAATAATTGACCAACAGTTTGGTCACAGTAATGTTTTAGCGCAGGGGTGGGGAACCTGTGGCCTTAAGGCCGCGTTCGGCCCTCTAGGCCATTGTGTGTAGCCTTTTGAATGAATCCAAAGTTTGCAGAACAAATCTTTTATTTTTTATTAATATGTTTTTTCGTCCTTTATTATTTTTATTTTAATCTTAAAATGAATTTATTTAAAATACCAAAGAATTAACTTTAGAATTATTATTTTTTTTCTTTTTTTTTGTTAGTACATAGTAGTTAGATTTTTCCAAAATAATGTGAATTTTGAAGAATATATGATTGAAGTTTCTTGGATGCGGCCTTATTAGATTACAACTAACATAATGCGGCCTTCCAACATCTAAAGGTTCCCCTTTTAGCGTTTCATAGGAACACAAACTCTGGGTAGCGCAGGATACCATGAGCACAGAACCTCCACCTGGCTACATTCCAAATAGCAAGATGATCTATTGAGCTGGTCCTTGGGCCTTCAATGAAGGAGGGAAAGGTCCACTATATGGTCGATAATCCCAAAACCGACTCTTGCCCCTACCTCTCCCTTACCCACCATGAGGAACTGCTCAGTACTGTTCAGTAGTCTTTGCCATCACTCCCAGCCAGTGTCTCCACCTTTGCTCCTTTTCCCAGATTTTCAATCCCCTTTTGTCCTGAAAAACAGAACTTCAACTCCAGAAGGGGGTTCTATGCATGTGCAGCCAGTGGGATGTTGTTATGCTCAAAACGTAATTATATCAGCCACGTATGTTAAGATTCATTCTGCCTTAGGGACGTCAGTCAGCGATAATTGACATCTCCAGACCCATCTATGCATTTTGATGGCTATCTTTGCATTCATTGCCAATTAGTACATTTGAAGACTAATTTAAAGAAGAGAATGGTTACAAGGACAAAGCCAATTAGGGATAAAATTCCAAAGTTTAGGACTTTAACAGCAGAAGGCACAACTTTCAGATAGAGTGATCAAAATTAGAATTGTACAAAAGGCCATCTTTGTATGGAACCACAGGAAAGGTTGAGGTATCAAATGAATATTTCGAGTCAGTATTTATTGTGGAAAAAGAAATGGAAGCGAGGTTACTTGGGGAGTTAAACAGTGATCTCTTGAAAATAGTCCATATTACAAACGAAACAGCCGGAGTTCTTAACATGCATAAAAGTAGATAATATCCTGGAACCTGATCTAGTGTATCCTAGGACATCATGGAAAGCTAGGGAAGAAATTGCAGGGCCCCTAACAGAGATTTGTTTTATCAACAGCCAGGGGTGAGGTGGCAGAAGATTAGAGAATGGCTAATGTTGTGCCTTTACTTAAGGTTCCAAAGAAAAGCCAGGGAACTATAGACTGGTGTCAGTGGTTGGTAAGTTATGGGAGGGGATTCTGAGAGACAAATTCACATGCATTTGGAGAGGCAAGGACTGTTAGAGATTATTAGCATTGTTTTGTGTATGGGCAATCATGTCTCACAAACTTGATTGATTTATTTGAGGACGTGACCAAGAAGGTATATGAGGGTAGAACAGTAGACATTGTCTACGTGGATCAGTGGTGCTGGAAGAGCACAGCAGTTCAGGCAGCATCCAACGAGCAGCGAAATCGACGTTTCGGGCAAAAGCCCTTCATCAGGAATAATTATTCCTGATGAAGGGCTTTTGCCCGAAACGTCGATTTCGCTGCTCGTTGGATGCTGCCTGAACTGCTGTGCTCTTCCAGCACCACTAATCCATTATTTGGTTTTCAGCATCTCACTCATTGTTTTTACATTGTCTACGTGGAATTTAGCAAGGCCTTTGGCATGGTCGACTGGTTAGTGAAGTGAAATCAAATGGGATTTAGGGGGACCTTACCAATTGGATACAAAATTGGCTTTATGGGAGGAAACAATGGTTGGTGGGAGAGGGTTGTTTTTCAGACTGAGACCTGTAACCTGTTCCACAGTGATGAGTGCTAGATCCACTTGTTTGTCATTTATATAAGGAATTTGAATGAAAATGTAGGAAGCATGGTTAGTAAGCTTGCAGATGACACCAAGATTTGTAGTGGACAGTGAAAAACATTATGTAAGGGTACATTGGGATTTTGATCAGTTTTTGATCAACCCCCAGGTCAGTATTGTCAAGCAGAGACCTAGGGGTTCAAGTGCATAGTTCCTTGAAAGTGATGTCACAGGTTTGGCATATTTGCCTTCACTGGTCAGAGCATGGAGTTGGGAAGTCACGTTTCTGCTGTACAAGACATTAGTGAGGCCACTTTTGGAGTACTGTATATAGTCATGGTTTACCTACTATAGGAATGATATTATTACATTGGAAATGGGTGCAGAAAAGATATACAGGTCTGGAGGGTTTGAGTTATAATGAGAAGCTGGAATGGCTGGGATTTTTTTTTCCCCAGAATGTAGGAGGTTGAGGGGTGACCTTACAGAGATTTATGAAATCATGAGGGGGATGGATAAGGTGAACAGCAAAGGTCTTTTCTGAGGGTAGGTTTAGAAATACAGGGAAAGACTATGAGTTGGGCATGTTGTTCAGGTTAATGTTCTGCTGTGATCTTATACTCATTTTAAGGGACCCAGTATCAGATTAGATTACATTAAAGTGTGGAAACAGGCCCTTCGGCCCAACAAGTCCACACCACCCATACCCCTACATTTACCCCTTACCTAACACTAGGGACAATTTAGCATGGCCAATTCACCTAACCTGCACATCTTTGGACTGTGGGAGGAAACCGGAGCACCCGGAGGAAACCCACGCAGACACGGGGAGAACGTGCAAACTCCACACAGTCAGTCGCCTGAGGTGGGAATTGAACCCAGGTCTCAGGTGCTGTGAGGCAGCAGTGCTAACCACTGTGCCACCGTGCTGCCCACCTTGTAGCTCGAAACAGATTAGGTGGTTTCATGCTCAAAGAAATCAATTCATCCTGAAGTAAATACTTTAATGGTTTACTATGTTGTTCTGTCTCAATCAGTTTATAATGCCATTGCAAATAAGGCAAACAGGAATCAGAATTTGGGCAGAATGCATGTGCCACTTGTGTGGGATATAGATATTCAGGTTCACCACTGCTTTGGAGTGATCACTGTAGTAATTTCAAAATTTAATTTTTGAAAATAATTTTTTTCACTATTAGCAAAAATGCATCACTGCTTTTTAATATGTACCAAAGAAACCAGAATATTATAAATGAAAGCTAAAGTTAGGATGGTTCGATTGTTCCATACTTGGCACAGAAACTGTGGTTCACATATGAGTTCCCAATTGGAAATTGCAAATCTGACTACATCATCTGAGAGTATTACTGTCTACAGTTGTGCTGTGGTCTGTCTTGTGCTTGTAGAGGAGATATTATAAGAAACAGATACTCTAGGTACAGCTGTACGCTGCTGGTGATTAACACAGAAAGCAAAGAATAATAAGCTTCAAGTATTCATTGTCCAAAATTGTCCCAAACGTTTAGGTGAAGGTCTACATGATCTTGCTGCATTGCACAGCAAAATCATTATTTCACTTCTCTCTAAAACTTAAAATAGGGAGCATTCAATTCTGTCGATACCTCATGATGAACTTTGGAAGACCAGGCTTCACGTATATTGTCCCAAACTGTGGCTCATATATATTCTGTTTCTACACGTGGCTGAATTTGCTCTGAAATTCCTGACATGAACTAAAGTTTTAATGGTTTTGGTGTCATTGAATAAATGCCTGTGTTTGCATCATGAATAGGAACATCGTTTCCTGTGATAGGATTTGTTTTCACCCAGCTCTGAAATTGATTACCTTGTATTGTCTTCCAATTCAGTGTGAAATGTTTGTTTCTTGTGCACAACACATTAAATTTGCTGAACTATTTATAATTTATAAATTAAATGTAGCACCAGAAGGAAGAAAGTTTTCAGTCATACATACTGTCAGATTTTGTAATTTGATTTTTATTTAAATGAACAGAAAATCTTTTCTCTCACAGAATTACACATGTACACTATACCTAAAGTATTAAGAGCTGATTCATTTGAAATTTTCAAAACTGATATTGCTAAATTTTGGTTAGAAATGGTCATGGACTAAAGACTGGTGAATTGAGTTGAGGTATCGATGAGCGACGGTCTAATTGAGTGGCAGAAGTGCTGGTTTTCCTATTCCTGTTTCTATTTAATCATTCCATCTATATTTAGCTGTATGATGTGGAAGCAGGCTGATCCCATTGTGAAGAGCAGTGACCACATCTGCAGCAAGTGTTGGTTCCCAGAAGAACTCCGGATCAGAACTGATGATCTGGAATTTGGGCTTCAAACTCTGCGGCACATCCGGTAGGGGGAGAGTTACCCGAACGCTTTGTTTCTGATGAAGGGCTTTTGCCCGAAATGTCGATTTCGAAGCTACTTGGATGCTGCCTGAACTGCTGTGCTCTTCCAGCACCACTAATCCAGCTTTGTTTCAGGAGGCAGTCACACCCAGTAGATTAAGTAATTCAAATTCAGTAAGTGTTCGGGGCAATAGGGTGTGACTGTAAGTGAGGCATATAGAAGGATTCTGAGTTCAGGAGTGCTGGAGCCTCAGCTTGTTCAACAGGTAAGAGATTCTTGCTCCCTGAATGGATGAGGGCAAGGGCTGTGGACAGGATGAACCAGCTGACCACGGCACCATGGTGTAGAAGGCCATTCAAGAGGGGGGAGCAAAAAGACAAGTAGTTGTTGTTATAGGGATTCTATAATTAGGCGGATAGATAGTATCCTATGCAAACCGGACCGGGAATCCACATGGCGTGTTGCCTGCTCGGTGCCAGGGTGCAGGACATCTCAGACTGGCTTGAAATGATATTGGAGCAAGAGGGGGAGGATCCAGTTGTTGTGGTTCACATTGAGACTAACAACATAGGCAAAGCTAGGGTGGAGGACCTGTTTGGGGATTATCAAGCACTAAGAAGGAAATTGAAGTACAGGACCTCAAGGGTCATAATCTCCAAATTATTGTCCGAGCCACACGCCAATTGGCATAGGGTTAAGTAAATTAGGGAAGTAAACACGTGGCTTAGAGATTGGTGTAGGAAAGAGGACTTTCATTTCATGGGGCATTGGCATCAGTTTTGGAATCGGCGGATCTATACTGTTGGGGACAGTTTCCATCTGACCCGATCTGGAACCAGTGTTCTAGCAAAAAGGATAAATAGGGTGGTCAGTAGGACTTTAAACTTCTGAGTCGAGGGAAAGGGAAAGGAACAGGAACAGGAAGTATGGAGTTACATGGAAAGATAAGCAGTAGGATACCATGTCTGCAGGTGGGTTTGAGCTCGAGGCAGACTAGGAATGCAACAAAAAGGAAGGATAGCTTAGGACATCTTATGATTTCCAATATCTCTAATAATGATCAGAAAGTTAGCATTAAGGCACTTTACCTGAATGCTCGTAGTATTCATAACAAAGTAGATAAATTAACCGCACAGATCATCGTGAATGAATATGATGTGGTAGGCATCCCAGAGACGTAGTTGCAGCGGGTTCAGGACTGGCATCCAAGGATTTACAACTTATTGAAAAGACAGGAAGGTAGGCAGAAGGAGCATGGTTGCCTTGTTTTTTAAGAATGAAATTAAATCTATGGCACTGAATAACTTATGGTCAGATGATGTGTAGTCTCTGTGTGGGTGGAGTTGAGGAACCACAAAGGCAAAAAAATTCATAATGGGAGTTATGTACAGAAGTTCCAGCAGTGGTGAGGACCAGGGGTGCAAGATGTACCAGGAAATAGACAGGGCACATCAGAAAGGCAAGGTCACGTTGATCATGGGGGACTTCAATATGCAGGTGGACTGGGTAAATAATGTTGCCGGTGGATCCAAAGAAAGGGAATTCATGGAATGCTTACAGGATGGCTTTTTGGAAAAGCTTGTGATGGAGCCCACAGGGAGAAGGCTATTCTGGACTTAGTGCTATGAAATGTGGAGAAAGTGAGGACTGCAGATGCTGGAGGTCAGAGTCGAGAGTGTGGTGCTGGAAAAGTACAGCAGGTCAGGCAACATCCGAGGAGCAGGAGAATCGTCATTTCGGGCATAAGCCCTTCATCAGGAATGAGGCTTGTGGGTCGGGGCTGAGAGATAAATGGGGGGGGGGGTAGGTAATTGGGAAAGAGATAGGTGGATGAAGGTGAGGATTTGGGGAATACAGTGAGAGAGGGACTCCTCATTTTCTCCTAGTTGATTGCAACCTTATTGCAAAGCCTCTTCCAAGGATGCCTACCTTGAAGAAGTTCTCCTCCTCCTCTCTCTACAAAGATTTCAGTGAGTCCGTCTCCGCCCCGACCCACAAGTCTCATTCCTGATGAAGGGCTTATGCCCGAAACGTCAATTCACCTGCTCCTCGGTTGCTGCCTGACCTACTGTGCTTTTCCAGCACCATGCTCTCTGCTGTGTAATGAGCCAGACTTGATAAAAGATCTTAAAGTAAGGGAACAACTAGGAGGCAGTGATCATAATATGGTAGAGTTCAGTCTGCAGTTTGAAAGAGAGAAGGTGAAATCAGATGTAATGGTGTTACAGTTAAATAAAGGTAATTACAAGGGCATGAGAGAGGAACTGAAAGCAGAGCCTATTGGGGGAGACTGTAGAGCAAAAATGGCAGGAGTTTTCTGGGTGTAATTGAGGACACAGTACAGAGGTTCATCCCAAAGAAAAGAAAGATTATCCGGGAGGGTGGGGATTAGTGGCCGACTGATGAAGGAAGTCAGGAAATGTACCAAAGAAAAAAGAGCCTATAAAGTGAACAAGAGCACTGAGAAATCAGAAGATTGGGAAGGCTACAAAAACAAACAGAAGATAACAAAGAGAGACACAAGGAAGGAGAAGATCAAATATGAAGGTCGGCTAGCCAGTAATATTAGAAATTATAGTAAACGTTTCTTTCAATTTATCAGAAACTAACGAGATACAAAAGAGACATTAGGCCACTCCATAGTGATGCTTGAAGGCTAGTGATGGGCGATAAAGAAATAGCTGAAGAACTTAACAAGCACTTCGTGTCTGTCTTCATAGTGGAAGACATGAGTAATATCCCAACAATTAAGGAGAGTCGGAGGCAGAGTTGAGTGTGGTAGCCATTACAAAAGAGAAAGTGCTAGAAAAGTAAAAGGTCTAAGATTGATAAATCACCTGGCCCCGATGGGCTACATCCTAGAGTTCTGAGGGAGGTGGCTGAGGTAATAGCGAAGGTGTTGGTTGTGACCTTTTAACAGTCACTGGAGTCCGGGAAAGTCCCAGATGATTGGAAGATCGCTGTTGTAACCCCCTTGTTCAAGAAAGGATCAAGACAAAAGATGGAAAATTATAGGCCGATTAGCCTAACCTCTGTTGTTAGTAAAATTCTAGAATCTATCGTTAAGGATGAGATTTCTAAATTCTTGGAAGTGCAAGGTCGGATTATAACAAGTCAGTTTGGGTTTAGTAAGGGGAGGTCGTGCCTGACAAACCTATTAGAATTCTTTGAAGAGATCACAAGTAGGTTAGACCAGGGAAACCCAGTGAATGTTATCTATCTAGACTTCCAAAAGGCCTTTGATAAGGTGCCTCACAGGAGGCTGTTGAGTAAGAAGAGGGCTGATGGTGTTCAAGGTGAGCATGGATTGAGGATTGGCTGTCTGACAGAAGGCAGAGAGTTGGGATAAAAGGTTCTTTTTTGGAACGACAACCGATGACAAGTGGTGTCCCGCAGGGTTCAGTGTTGGAGCCACAGCTATTCACTTTATATATTAATGATCTGGATGAAGGGTCTGGGGGCATTCTGGTGAAGTTTGCCGATGATACGAAGTTAGACGGACAGACAGGTAGTACTGAGGAGGTGGGGAGGCTGCAGGAAGATTTAGACAGTTTAGGAGAGTGGTCCAGGAAATGGCTCATGAAATTCAACGTGAGCAAATGTGAGGTCTTGCACTTTGGAAAAAAGAATGCAGGCGTGGACTATTTTCTAAACGGTGAGAAAATTCATACAGCCGTAGAACAAAGGGATTTGGGAGTGCTAGTCCAAGATTCTCTAAAGGTTAACTTGCAGTTTGAGTCTGTGATTAAGTAAGCGACTGTAATGTTGTAATTTATCTCCAGAGGGTTGGAATATAAAAGCAGCAATGTGTTCTGAGACTTTATAAAGCTCTAGTTAGGCCCCATTTAGAATACTGTGTCCAATTTTGGGCCCCACATCTCAGGAAGGGCATACTGGTACTGGAGCGTGTCCAGCAGAGATTCACACGTATGATCTCTGGAATGGTAGGCCTAACATACAATGAACGGCTGAGGATCCTGCGATTGTCTTCATTAGAGTTCAGAAGGTTGAGGAGAGATCTAATAGAAACTTGCAAGTTGATGCATGGTTTAGAAAGGGTGGACGTTGGGAATTTGTTTCCATTAGGCGGGGAGACTGGGATCCATGGGCACGGCCTTAGAATTAGAGGGGGTCACTTTACAACGGAAATGAGGAGACATTTCTTCAGCCAAAGAGTTGTAGGCCTGTGAAATTCATTGCCATTGAGTGCAATAGAGGCCAGGACATTATGTCTTCAAGGCAGAGATGAATAAATTCTTGATCTTGCAAGGAATTAAGGGCTACAGGGAGAGTACAGGTAAGTGGCGCTGAAATGCCCATCAGCCATGATTAAATGGTAGAGGGGACTGGATGGGCTGAATGGCCTTACTTCCACTCCTATGTTTTATGGTTTTGTATACCTTCACAGATTCCTAGATACCTCTAAAACACATTTTGAATTGATGGCTTATGGTAGTGCATTCCCAATCTGAAATGTGGCAGAAACCGATTCATTCATAACTTTCAATGTGGAACTGAATACACAATTGGAAAGTAGTGATTCACATAGCTATAAGGAAAGATCAAGGAAATGGAACCAATTGGGTAAGTTATTCAAAAAGCCAATGCAGCAGTAAAAACTGAATGGTCTTTCTTTACTTTCAAATTCTATGAAATGTTTTTAAAGCAATCCCCTGATTTCAAATGTATAAAGTAGGGTTTAATACTTGATAAAAGGGAAAGAGTAATAAAGGGATTTGTGAACAAAGTTGCCACAAAGGATTCCTGTGCTGATTTTCTTGTGCAATTTTACATGAATTTTAATACCTTCGCTAGATATCCTTGAATTCTTGTTGATTGTTGAATTAATGTATGATAATGATAAAATAGAGATAACTGTCAAAACATTTTGGCTTGCATTCATCAGGACAAATGCAAGTGTGCCAAATTTCAAAGCTTCTGGAATTGTGTTCTAGAGCACAATCTTGATTGCCAAATATAAGAAACCTGTTACAAACTCATAGAGTACCTGGTGAGGCAGATATCTTCTTCCAAGTCCCGTTAGAACAAACGTCTTCACCACCTTGGCTCCTTCAGGAAAAAGGAGTTTTTTTGCGTAATTATTGACAGTGTTAGAATTGAAGCCTCTCCACGTTGATCAACTCATGATGAGTAGTCTCAATCATACGTGGTCTGGTTTGTTCTTAAATCCTTATTGTTAATATAGAAACCTGACTGGGCAGGCTTAAGCAAAGTAGCCATCCTTGTTAATGTCTGCAAACCTGACCAAGGTAGGCAAGCAGGATTGAACACTGAAAGGGACTTAACTCAAAAAGCCATCCTTTATAGTTTGTTGCTTGTCCCCTGCAAGCCTTTGGTGAGAAGCTATTAGATGTGTACATTCTCCCAATTTGTGATGAAAAGTCAATGACCTGATGGCACGTAAATTGATGAGTGTTGCAGTTCTCTTCATATTTCAAATGTGAACTCTATCAGCAGTACTATCTCTTTTGTTTGGTGTGTACAACTCTGAGATTCATCCATGACAGCGATTTCCAGAACTTGAAGTCAATGCATCAGCACCCTTATCGGCATGCACAGAACCTTGGTGTGGCTGTGCAACCATAAAGTTGAGAGGAGCAGATGTGTAAGAAGCAGTACAGCTGTGGTGCCAGAAGTGCTACGTTGCTCAGTGGAGTGAAGTGACAGACATTTTTTAGACATGAGGCATCTGCTGGCATTAATCCTATGTGGTGGCAATCTGACAATACTAGTTAGGAGTATGGAGAATTGAATATACAGTGGAACCCACCCTGGGTACTGTGGAGCATTCAGCCTCTTGCAGCGGTGAAGCCAGTTTCACTGATGTGCCAAAAGGTGTGACCTCAGACCAGATGACCTTTGTTACCATCCAGAGGGAAAGAGCTTCCCTTTTCTAGTGGATAGCCTTGAGCAGCACCTCAAGGATTTGCTAAAGGAAGGCTCCACTTTTTCCTGGTGTCTGAGGAGTGAGTTTGAATGATGCTACTGGGCTGCAGGGGGGGGGAAGTACTTAATGGGTATCTTTTAAATATACCACCCAGAAATTAGGTCCTATTAGCAGATCTCCCTACCTTCCACTACTTAATCTAAAACTTAGTGTAAAAAGTATAAAATTTCACCAAGCTATAGTATACCCATCTGCAGATGATGTTTCATCTCCAAAATGCAAAAATTCTCATCATGGTGCTAATTAGTTTATGTGGAATTGTCAAGAAGGAGGTTGACTGCATTCATTGCCTAAGGGAAAAATGTTAATTTCAGCTCAGGCTGTCTGTTGTCTAATACATGTTAATTTCATGAAACTCATAAACCAATGTGATCAGGTGATGCCTGTGGCTATTTTAAGGTGGTAAAAACGATGACTGGAGATGCTGGAAACCAGATTCTGGATTAGTGGTGCTGGAAGAGCACAGCAGTTCAGGCAGCATCCAAGGAGCTTCGAAATCGACGTTTCGGGCAAAAGCCCTTCATCAGGAATAAAGGCAGTGAGCCTGAAGCGTGGAGAGATAAGCTAGAGGAGGGTGGGTGTGGGGAGAAAGTAGTATAGAGTACAATGGGTGAGTGGGGGAGGGGATGAAGGTGATAGGTCAGGGAGGAGAGGGTGGAGTGGATAGGTGGAAAAGGACATGGGTAGGTCGGACAAGTGCGGACAAGTCATGGGGACAGTGCTGAGCTGGAAGTTTAGAAATAGGGTGAGGTGAGGGAAGGGGAAATGAGGAAACTATTGAAGTCCACATTGATGCCCTGGGGTTGAAGTGTTCCGAGGCGGAAGATGAGGCGTTCTTCCTCCAGGCGTCTGGTGGTTTGGGAGCGGCGGTGAAGGAGGCCCAGGACCTTCATGTCCTCGGCAGAGTGGGAGGGGGAGTTGAAATGTTGGGCCACGGGGCAGTGTGGTTTATTGGTGTGGGTGTCCCAGAGATGTTCCCTAAAGCGCCCTGCTAGGAGGTGCCCAGTCTCCCCAATGTAGAGGAGACCGCATCAGGAGCAACGGATACAATAAATGATATTAGTGGATGTGCAAGTAAAACATTGATGGATGTGGAAAGCTCCTTTAGGGCCTTGGATAGAGGTGAGGGAGGAGGTGTGGGCGCAGGTTTTACAGTTCCTGCGGTGGCAGGGGAAAGTGCCAGGATGGGAGGGTGGGTTGTAGGGGGACGTGGACTTGACCAGGTAGTCACGGAGGGACCGGTCTTTGCGGAAGGCGGAAAGGGGTGGGGAGGGAAATATATCCCTGGTGGTGGGGTCTGTTTGGAGGTGGCGGAAATGTCGGTGGATGATTTGGTTTATGTGAAGGTGGTAGGGTGGAATGTGAGCACCAGAGGCGTTCTGGCCTTGTTACGGTTGGAGGGGTCAGGTCTGAGGGAGGAGGTGAGGGATGTGGACGAGATGCATTGGAGGGCATCTTTAACCATGTGGGAAGGGAAATTGCGGTCTCTAAAGAAGGAGGCCATCTGGTGTGTTCTGTGGTGGAACTGGTCCTCCTGGGAGCAGATCCGGCGGAGGCGGAGGCAGAGGAATTGGGAATACGGGATGGCATTTTTGCGAGAGGTAGGGTGGGAAGAGGTGTAATCCAGGCAGCTGTGGGAGTCGGTGGGTTTGTAAAAAATGTCACTGTCAAGTCAGTCGTCATTAATGGGGATGGAGAGGTCCAGGAAGGGGAGGGAGGTGTCAGAGATGGTCCAGGTAAATTTAAGGTCAGGGTAGAATGTGTTGGTGAAGTTGATGAATTGCTCAACCTCCTCACGGAAGCACGAGGTGGCGCCAATGCAGTCATCAATGTAGCGGAGGAAGAGGTGGGGAGTGGTGCCGGTGTAATTACGGAAGATCATCTGCTCTACGTAGCCAACAAAGAGACAGGCATTGCTGGGGCCCATACGTGTGCCCATGGCTACCCCTTTGGTCTGGAGGAAGTGGGAAGATTCAAAGGAGAAATTGTTAAAGGTGAGGACCAGTTCAGCCAAACGAATGAGAGTGTCGGTTGAATGGTACTGTTGGGGACGTCTGGAGCTTGGAGGCCCTGGTCATGGCGGATGGAGGTGTCGAGGGATTGGATATCCATGGTGAAGATGAGGTGTTGGGGGCCAGGGAAACGGAAGACTTGGAGGAGGTGGAGGGCGTGGGTGGTGTCTCGAATGTATGTGGGGATTTTCTGGACTAGGGGGGATAGGACAGTGTCGAGGTAGGTAGAGATGAGTTCAGTGGGGCAGGAGCATGCTGAGACAATGGGTTGGCCAGGGTGGTCAGGCTTGTGGATCTTGGGAAGGAGGTAGAACCAGTCAGTGCGGGGTTCCCGGACTATGAGGTTGGAAGCTGTGGGTGGGAGATGCTGTGCTCTTCCAGCACCACTAATCCAGAATGTGGCTATTTTAAGTCAGAGTTTTGGTTCATTTTCTTAAACACATTTCAGTCTTTTAAAGTTTCAACCGCTAAATCAGACAATGGAATTCAAAGATAATGGTCCACACTTTATATCATTGGGACGCTTCTAATTAGGGATGCATTTTCTCTTACATTTTGCCACTTAACAATTTGCCAATTATAACTACCTTCAAAAGTCTTACAGGGTTAGTTGCTCCCCCATTTACAAGGTTTTAATCAGTGATTATCGTTTTCCATGCCGTGATCTTTGAAATTTCCATTGTCAATTGAAAGGTATTTTGACTGGAATTTTCAACACTCTTAGTTGGTAGAAAGTGCTATAAGACGTAAAGTGCCTTTGGCCAAACCAGGTTGATGACCTTATACTTTTGGAATTGCCTAATGCACATCAGATGAGTTTGTAATATCTGATTACAGCCTAAATCTTAAACAAATAATTTGGGGAAGGGTGAACCTTTTATGATTTGATATTAGATTTATGGCAATATTTTACTAAAATACCAAAACTGTTAAATGAAAAAATAGTGAGCGGTCCTTTGCTATACAATTTCATTACAATTTGCACAATCTCAAAACTGCATGTCCTTTATTCTGTGGACATTGATGATTCAATGGGGAAGGTGTGCAAAAAAGGATGTGACTTGGTTGTGTGATAAATATGCAACTGCTGCAAACTTCTATGATTAATTGAAGTTAATTCTTGAAATGGGAACTTTGGAGCACATTTCCTTTTAGAAAGGATATACTGATGATCAATGCTTTCTCCCAAGTTGCATAGCAGCCTGACCACACACAGATTTGGCCCCTTTAAGTTATTACTTGCTCATCCAATGCAATAATGATTAAAGGGTTCATACAAGGTCACCAGTGCAGAATACGAAAGGAATAGAGGTGACATTGCTAATAATGAGGAATAAACAGAAAATAGAAAATATTAATATCGGAATAAGGTAAATGAACTTGTGGCGTGGATAAAACATTGGCAGGTATAATGTGGTGGGCATCACTGAGATGTGGCTGCAAGTGGATGAGGAGTGGGAGCTAAATAGTCAAGGATGTACATCCTATCGAAAAGATAGGCAGGTGGGCAGAGAGGTTAGGGTTGCCTTATTAGTAAGAAATGGAATTAAATCAATAGTAATAAACAAAGTAGGGTCAGATGGTGTAGAATCTGTATGGGTAGAATTTAAGAACTGCAAAGGTTAAGAAAAATCATAGTTGGAGTTAAGTACAGTCCTCCAAATAGTAGTCAGGAGCTAGGGCACAAGATAAACCAGCAGATAGAAAAGATGTGTAAGAAAGGCAAAGTTACAGTGATCATAGGGGATATCAATATGCAAGTGGACTGGGAAAATCAGGTTGATAGTGGATTGCAAGAAAAGGAATTTGTGAAATGTCTATGAGGTGGCTTTTTGGAGCAGCTTGTGGTGGAGCCCCCTAGGGAACAGACAAACTGAATTTAGTGTTGTGCAATGAGGCAAACTTGACAACGGAGCTTAAGGTGAAGGAATCCTTAGGAGGCAGTTATCATAACATGATTGAATTTACTCTGCAATTTGAGAGGGAGAAGATTAGAATCTGAGGTAATGATATTAAAGCTGAATAAAGACAATTACAAAGGTTGGAGGGGAATCTGGGCAGCTTGACTGGGAAAGGAGCCTAGCAGGAAAGACAGTGGAACAGCAACGGCAGGAGTTTCTGGGAGTAATTCAAGAAACACAGCAAGGATTCATCCCAAGGAAAAAGAAGCATGGTACAGGGAAGCTGAGACAACCATGGCTGACTAGGGAAATCCAGGGATAGCATAAAAGCAAAAGAGCAGGCAGGTAATGTGGCGAATAACAGTGGGGAACCAGATGATTAGGAAGCTTACAAAGACCAACAAAAGGCAACAAAATAAGAAATAAGGAGGGAGAAGATTAAGCTAAGCTAGTCAGTAATATTAAGGAAGACTGGAAGTTTCTTGAGATATTGAAAGGGCAAAAGAGAGGCAACAGTGGACATTGGGCCACTGGAAAATGATACTGGAGAGATAGTAGTGAGGAACAAAGAAATGGCAGAAGAGCTGAATAACTACTTCACACCAGTCTTCATGGTGGAAGACACAAGTAATATCCCAAAAATTCAAGGGAGTGAGGGCCAGAGCTGAGTATAGTGGTCATCACTAAGGAGAAGGTGCGAAAAAACTGAATGGCCTGAAGGTGGATAAATCACCTGGACCATCCTTCTACTATTCAGAGTCCACTTGCCAACCACTCTGTGCTCTTTGTTCAACCATTTTAAAATGTTGTTCATATTGAGGTAAAAGTGGTAGGTGCGAAAGGTAAAAGTGATGCATGTATCAATTTTTTTTATATTGTGTGGTTTAGATATGACATTGACTTGTGGCTGAAGTAGGTCGCATGCTAATTTTGTCAGAAGAGGAAGAATAGTGTCAACATTGTGATAAACTTAAAAATCACAAAACACCAGGTTATAGTCCAACAGGTTTATTTGGAAGTACAGGCATTTGGAGTGCAGCTCCTTCATCAGGTAGCTAGTGAGGCAGGATCATAGGACACAGAATTTATAGGTAAAATATCAAAGTGTCGCACAACTGATGCGATGTGTTGGACAAATGTGGATTGCTGTTAAGTCTTTCATCACTTAGAATGGGTTGCAGGTTTTGTTTCATTAATATGTAAATTCCAGAACTACTTTTAAGTCACATTCCCAAGATACTTAAGGTTTTATTAAAAATAAGGTCCCATTTCAGCTCAGCCAATGCATTAAAGTTATGAGGTTAGAGTTGGTCTGTGTTCAAACCTTGAGTCAGACTGGTTCTATTTCAAAAGTAGGAATTTATAAAATGTCACATGGCCCGACTGCAGACTGTGTGCTTTTTGAACAAATTTTAGTCCCATTAGTTACCTGACGAAGGACCTGCACTCCAAAAGCTTGTATTTCCAAATAAACCCGTTGGACTATAACCTACCGTTGTGTGATTTTTAACTTTGTCCACCCACAGAATGGACAGGATCATTGCTTATCTTGTAAAGCGAATCATGTCATCCACCACTAATATTTTAAGGAAAGAAAAAATTGATGGAAAAAGTTCACTGAAGAAAATGGAACTGAAGAAACCACCCTGAGAGAAAGCATGCTTCAGACCTGACTGTCACTCTGATTTATTTGTTCCTGGCTTTTTTGGTAGGATGCTGGGCAACAGAACTTTGCTGCATTTGTCTAACCTTGCTTGCTTAAAAAAGGAATGTGCCTCAATTAGCCCACCACCATATTTCCAGAGCAGTTAGGGATGGGAAAGAAATGCTGACCTACTGTATTGCTGAGTTTAAAAATGAGAAAAATGGCAGTTCCAGCAGATGCATTTCTTTAATTATGTATTTTTGAAATAGCAGTTCTTTGGTCATATTTGTGAACTAAACCTTTGCTGCCAAGAGTTTTGATGAAGCTGTGACATGTTGCTTGATCATTTAATGTATTTTGATATCCTTTGCCAAATTGATGAAGTACAAAAAAAAATGAATAATGAAACCATCCTCATTTGTATGACAAGCTGTGGATCCCTATGCTACCCAAATTTTCTTTCCCACTTTGAAGATTTGAAAATGCAGATTTCATGTCTGAATTACTCATAGTTGGAAGAAAATATAAAAATACTGTCAGTTTTAAATATTGAATATTTATAAAGTAAAAACAACGATTCCTGACAGGATTCTGAAAAGACTTGTTCTGTCAGCCCGCAATTGTTTTATTTTCATCAAATAAATTTTCACCACCTTATGTTTTACCCAATGTCTCAGCAACAACTTGCATTTGTGTCATGCTTTCAATGTTGTAAAGAATCCCAAAATGCTTCATGGAAATGTTTACAAATAAATTTTGGTACTGAGTATTTAATAACTATTCAGACAAGTTAGCAAAAGATTGACTAATGAAATAGGTTTTAAGGAACATCTTAAAAGATGAAGAGGAGAAGGGAGGGAAGGCCAGAACCTAGGTCCCAGGCAGCTGAGAAGAGGAGGCTCGCTTGGGGCTACAATACTATAGTCTAGTTCAGAAGTGGAAAAACAACAGCATGTGAGCTGAGGTTAAGTGGAGCTGAGCAATCTTATGTTGGTAGGATAATGTAGCCTTGGTGATTGAGAGGTATTGGGGTCATAACCTCAGTTCAGGGTCATATTGAATGCCATGGTGACAATCATTTTGATACATCCTGTAATCAGCTGAGGAGAGGGATGGATTCAGAGGTTGCGGAACAGATCAGGTCACCTTATTAACCGTGAAAATTTCTTCTCGTCCATTAATAGATGTTGGGCAAACAGGAAGACAAATTGGTGAGGTCTCAGAGCTTCCCACAATGTTTTAGAGATGATTAATTACTTTTGAGGTGCAAATACTTATTAAATGATGCCTTTCACATTGTATTCATGACCCAAAAAGTGTTGCATTAAATTGGTTTATTATTTGGGTTTTTACAGAAGTTATGCAGGAAATAGATCAACTAATTCATGCACAAAGCAACGGGGAGAAGGTGCATGGTGACTCAGTAGTCAGCACTGCTGCTTCACAGCACCAGGGACCCAGGTTTGATTGCATCCTGTGGTGACTATGTGGAGTTTGCACATTCTCCCCATGTCTGCATCTGTTTCCTCCCACAGTCCAAAGATGTGAAGGTTAGATGGTTTGGCGATGCGAAATTGTCCATAGTGTGCAGGCGAAATGGATTAGCCATGGGAAATGCAGGATTACAGGGCTAGGTTAAGGAGGTGGGTCTGGGTGGAATGCTCTTCAGACGGTTAGTGCGGACTCTATGATTCTATCAATGCACAGTTCAACACTTGATAGTGTTGAGTATCAGTTAAGTGTTGTCAAAGACATTTTTTCATGACCACACCAATAGACTGATGGGACCAGGTTCAGCATCTATTCTGAAGGTTGACAATTCCATATTGTCAAATGTAAATTCAATGCTGCATTGAAGTGTCTGCCTAATTTACATGTTTAAGTCTTGAAATGAGACTTGAATCTATAATTTTATGACTGTGAGACACGAAGGCATCAACATTGTAGGAGTGTGGGAATCATGGTAGGCAAGAATGTAAATGCCCAGTTCATTTGTATTTTGAAGGAGAATGTTGGTCAGGACGCCAAGAGCACTTTTTGTTGATGGTACTATTATTGGTTTTTCAACATCCAGCTGATGATGCAGCTGATCATGCAAATATCTCAGCTGAAGGAATAAACTCATGACAAAGCATTTTGCAATAGATGCATATTCAGCTTATTTACTTCAGCATTAGGTGGATTTTCTTTTAGGATCTTGCCATTCAGAAATTGGATACCATGGTCTGGATTTGACTAAGATAGAAAGAAGGGATCTCTCCATTTGTGAGAGAAGATTCCGCTAAAGGCTCTCCACAAAACTTTGGAGGTATACTTCCATTCTAACAGTTCTTTCACAGCATTGAACTGTCAGAGCAATGCAAATCACACCCCCTTTTCACAGCAGTCAGTTACTGTATTCTGAATATTAAAGATCCTGACAGCCACTTTGATAGCTGCTGTAAACCCAGAAGTACGTTGGTCCATAGTGAGTATAGAAATAACTGGAATAACTTCTAAAGGACAGAAATAATCTCCACTTGGAAAGGCAAAAATTAACCAATGAATTGCTTTTTGTGGGAAACATGGCTAACAAATTTTATTGAATTTCTTGAGGTGACTAGGTGTGTAGATGAGATTCGTGCAGTTCATGTGGGTCTGAGTGGACTTCAGTGAGGCTTTTAACAAGGTCTCACATAGAAGACTGGTAAGAGCCTATGGAAACCTGGACAATTTGATCCAATTGGCTTGGTCACAGAAAGCAGAGGATGATGGCCGAAAGGGTGTTTTTGTGGTTGGCACCCTGCATCCAGTGACATAACAGAGTTCAGTGCTGGTTCTGTTGGATATATGCATTAATGATCTCGATGTGAATGTACGAGGTATAATCAATATGTTTGCAAATAATATGAAAATTAGTGTTGTGCTAAAAAGTGAGGAAGAAAGTCATAAACTACAGGATGATATAAATGGGCTGGTCAGAGAAGCTAAGAAATGGCAAATGCAATTAGTCATGAAATGTGTGACATCATACATTTTGAAAGAACTAACAAGGCAAGGTTTAATTGGAGGACCTTAGGAAGAGAATTTGAGGGACCTTGATGTCAGATTGGGTCTGACAGCAGTGGATGTTGGTGGGGTGGGATGGGGGTGTGTTCAGGTCAGGGTCTGGAGGACTAAATGGCTTGTGATGGTGTTTTTAGGTGTGTGAGAGGCTACTTTGATCGTTACCCAGAAGTTTAACTATGTATTTAATAGACAAACATTTCCTAAATAACCATTTTGCTTAATTTCATCAAAACCCTCCAAAGGATCTAATTTGAATGAGACTTTGTGAGTTACAAACTTACAGACATAGAGGTATGAAAGATTGTTAAGAGTGAGGTAGGATGCTCTCCTTTTATCTTGGATAGCATGTATGTGTTACGCAGCATTGCCTAAACAAATTAATTGGTCTTTTATTAGTTTTTATGGATTCTTGCTGATGCAAATAGTTGGTAGCACAGGAGTGCCACCGACTGAGGTATAATGACACTAGATATGTCCAAATTGATAAAGAACATATTTCCCAAATAAATAGAATGCTTCAGTCAGCAGTAATCAAAGAGAAAACTTAGTAAACATCTGGTTATAAAGTTCTGAGTCAATCTGGCTTGCTTCCATTGGATCAGTTGTGTTCCATCTGGATAGATGTGGAAAAAACCCATGGCACAATTCCAAAATGACCAGAGAAAAGTGTGTTATGAACAGCATTTGTTCCTCAGCCATTACTAGCAAACTCAAGCTGGTTTTTTAACTGAAGCAAAAACAGAAAGTGCTAACTTGACTGGTCTGGCAACATCTGTTGTGAACAAAACAGTGAACATTATGAGTTCCAAAGTATCACTGGACTTGAAATGATAACTTTGTTTTGCAGTGTACGGATGTTGCCAGACCTGCTGAGTTTCTCCAGCACTTTCTCTTTTTGTTTCCGAGTTCCAGCACCTGTAGTTCTTTGTTTTACTTTACTGGCCATTTATCTAAGCTTCTCTTTATGAAATCTTGTTATATCCCAAATTTGCTATTAGGTTTGCTTACAAAAACAGCAGTATCTAAATTTCAAATTTAACTAATCATTTGTCAGTATTTTTGAGATATCCTAAGAAACAGGTTCATTTTTATTTCTAACCACAGTTGCTCACCTCAGTTCTGTTCAAATCCTGCACTCTTGCTGAAATCGATTGGTTAAATCACCGCATTAACTCCTGAAAGATTGATGAAAGGCACTATTCATATCTAAGTGTTAGAGTGCTCTGAATTTTTTAAGGCCCTTTGTCAACATCAGATTTCTGCACAAAGGACAGTTTATCTACAAATGGAAAGGCTAAAATCTACAACTGATCTTCCATTGACGTTGATGCTTGGGTAATTCTGCCTCTATCTTTAAAACACAGGGTTGTATTGCACTTTTGGTTTAGCCATGAGCTAGTGGGATTGCTAGCGGTTTGTGTCTTTTACGCATACAGATTCCAATGTCCTGTTATTTGAAATGAATGTGTATATTTTTCTTTTCTACAGCTTACTTACTCAGACTGTTGGACTACTATATGTTGGCAATTATGAACGTCCTTTTGCACAGATGAAGGTAAGTGATAAAGAAGCTGTTTGAAATTTTTTTGTCTATTAATTATAATGATATATGAAATTCCACAAGCTTGCATTATCCTATTGAAATTCATGTGGAGTAAATTGAACCCAAAGTAGAGTGACATTTCACATTAATCATGAAAGGTTTTTTGTCCAGATACTAAACAAAAGAATTTCATAAGATGACCTTAAACAAACGTCATTGTTTATGAAGATGTTGTGGTCCATACTGAAACATGCCAGTTGTGACAAGTTCCTCCTCACATTGGTCTTAAATAATCTACCCCTTATCTTAAGGTCATGTCCCAGTTTTAACCCTTGAACTGGGAGAACCATCCTTTCTAAATCACCCTGTAAAACTGTTGCTAGTTCACTCCTCATTCTTTGAAAATTTAAGGAATACAGACCCAGTCTCTCTCCTCAATATCTCCTCATCAGACAATCCCACATCCCAGTAATTAATCTGGTGAACCTCTGTTGCATTTCCCGTCATGGCAAGTATTCCCTACCTTATAGACAAGGACCAAACTGGCGTGTGTGAGATCTCAAGAGGCTATATATAATGGCATCAAGAAATGTTTACTCTTGCACTCAATCCCCTTGCATTGAAAGCCAACATACTATTTGATTTCCTGTGTGCTTACTGTTGTTGTGTGCTAACTTTTAATGACTCATCAACAAAGACATCCAGGTCACTTTGGATACCCACACTTCCCAACTTCTACCATTTAAGAAATATTCTTCCTTTCTGTTTTATATCAAACTAAATAACTTCACACTTATAAACGCATAGAGTTACACAGCATGAAAACAAATCCTTTGGTCCAACTTGTCCGTGCCATCCAGATATCCTAAACTGATCTAGTCCCATTTACCAGCACTTGGCCCACATCCGTCAAAATCCTTTCTATTCATATACCCATCCAGATACGTTTTAAATGTTGTAATTGTACCAGCCTCTACCACTTCCTCTGGCAGTTCATTCCATACATGAATCACCCTCTGCATGAAAAACTTGCCCCTCAGCTTCCTTTTAAATCTTTCACCTCTCACCTTAAACCTGTGCCTTCTAGTTTTGGATTTCCCTACCCTGGGAAAAAGACCTTGGCTATCATCTTTTCCCTGCCCCTCGTGTTTTATATACCTCTATAAAGTCACCCCTCAACCTCTGAGACTACAGGGGGGAAAATCCCCAGCCTATTCAGCTTCTTGCTGTAGCTCAAACCCTCCAACCCTGGCAACATCTTTATCAATCTTTTCTGAACCCTTTCAAGTTGAACAACATCTTTTCTGTAGTAGGAAGACCAGAAATGAATGTAATATTCTAAAAGCAGCCTCACTAATGTCCTATACAGCCACTACATCTTACCCAACTCCTATACTAACTGACCAATGAAAGCAAGTGTGCCAACACCACCTTCACCATTCTGTCTACCTGCAACTCCACTTTCAAGGAACTGTACACCTGCACTTCTAGGTTTCTATACAGCAACACTCTTCAGGCCCTTACCATTAACTGTGTAAGTTCTGCCCTGGTTTGCCTTACCAAAACGCAAGACCTCACGCTTATTCACATTACAATCTATCTGCAGTATTACACCTATCTAAGTCCTCTTAAAGCCTCCTGGCAGCCTCCTCACAAAGCTGTAAGATGTAGAGTAGAAGTAAACCGTTGAGTCTGTCCCACTATTCAGTGAGATCATGGATGATTGAATAATCCTCAACTCCATATTCCTGCCTTTTCCATATAATCCTAGACTCCCTAACTGATTCAAGATTGTGATAGACACATTTTTAATGTACTTAACGAACCAGCCTCTACAGCCCTTTGCAGTTAGGAATGCTACAGATTCACTGACACTGAGAAAAGAAATTCCTTGCAATATGTCTTGACACGCATGAAGGTGGATAAATCCCCAGGACCTGATCAGGTGTACCCTAGAACTCTGGGAAGCTCGGGAAGTGATTGCAGGGCTCCTTGCTGAGATATTTGTATCATCAATAGTCACAGGTGAGGTGCTGGAAGACTGGAGCTTGGCTAATGTGTTACCACTAATCAAGAAAGGTGGTAAGGACAAGCCAGCGAGCTATAGACCAGTGAACTTGACGTCGGTGGTGGGCAAGTAGTTGGAGGGAATCCTGAGGGAAAGGATTTACATGTATTTGGAAAGGCAAGGACTGATTAGGGAGTGTCAACATGGCTTTGTGCATGGGATATCATATCACACAAACTTGATTGAGTTTTTTGTGGATGTAACAAAGAGGATTGATGAGGGCAGAGCAGTGGACATGATCAAATGGACTTCAGTAAGGTGTTCGGCAAGATTCCCCAGGGGATACTGGTGCGCAAGGTTAGATCTCTTGGAATACAGAGAGAACTAGCCATTTGGATGCAGAACTGGCTTGAAGGTAGAAGACAGAGAGTCTGGTGGTGGAGGGTTGTTTTTCAGACTGGAGGCCTGTGACCAGTGGAATGTAACAAGGATCCACTAACTGAATCCACTATTTTTTGTTATTTTTATATCAATGGTTTGGATGTGAACATAGGAGGTATAGTTAGTAAGTTTGCAGATGACACCAAAATTAGAGGTGTACTGGACAGCTAAGCAGTCTACCTCAGAGTACAATGGGATCTTGATCAGATGCACCAATGGGCTAAAGAGTGGCAGATGGGGTTTAATTTAGATACATATGAGGAGTTGCATTTTGGGAAGGCAAATCTTAGCAGAACTTATACACTTAATGGTAAGGTCCTAGGGAGTGTTGCTGAACAAAGAGACCTTGGAGTGCAGGTTCATAGCTCCTTGAAAGTGGAGTCGCAGGTAGATAGGATAGTGAAGAAGACATTTGGTATGTTTTCCTTTATCGGTCAGAGTATTGAGTACAGGAGTTGGGAGGTTATGTTGCGGCTGTACAGGGCATTGGTTAGGCCACCGTTGGAATATTGTGTGCAGTTCTGGTCTCGTTCCTATCGGAATTCTGTTTCCTTCCTTATTACCTGCTGAACTTTCTCTCAATCCCCATTCTTACCACTGTTTATGGCATTGAGATCCTTTTGATCTAATTCAACTTCTTCATTAACCACAGTTAATTTATTTCTTCCTTATACCTTGGAGAAATGTATGTCTACATAGTCAGTTTGTCCGTCATGTTTTCCTAATTTCCCTTCTTCAGATTTAGGATCTCAGTTTCAGAATTAACTAGATCACATGCAAACTGAATACAAAATTCTGTTATATAGTGGTCATTATGTCCCAAAAGCTCTTTGACAGTAAAACTATTAATAAGGTCTTATTAAGCAATACTAAATTTAGCAGTGGAATGGGGCACATAGTAGATGTAAAATTGGGAGCAACGTTCAGTCATATATAGAAGGGATACTAGGACAGTCCAGCAGATGGAGAAGACATGGGCATGATAAGGTACGTGAAAGATACGCCAAAGTGGATCTATTGTGGGATTGTGTTCAAATAATGACCAAAACCTTGATGAGACTGCTTTTCTGTTGAGTGGGAAGATCACTGGTTAATGTGTTGGTAAGATGAAGGACTTATTAATGAAGCCAGTATTTTTCGAATAGACCCAAGCATCATTTTGTATATATTGCTACATTGCTCTGTGTGTTAACACAGGACTCATCAGGAAAAGTGAACTTCTTTTCTTATACTTCATTTTATTGAAATTATCTGTGAACTAGATATTTCAGCACTAAACTCCCATTTGAATTAAGTAAAGTTCAACAAAGAGACATGTTGTTGAAGCTTTTTGAGTTGTAGACATCAGGCCTCATGCAAGAATGCCAACTTTGAAAGGGAGAAAAGATTTGTATTGCAGGAGTAAAGGTTGTTGATTGTTGGCAAATCAACTCTGATTAATTGAGGTATTGCCCTGAAGAATGCGTCTGGGCATTTTTACTTGGAGAGGACAGATCACTGTGTATGAATGTGTATTACATCTGTGAAATGTAAGTAAACCATATTACATGCCTAACTGATAATCTTGTGTTAGTTGTTAATGTAATTCATGGTATCCTTGATTGTTCATCAAATGCAGTCCAATTGGGAAAGTTCAGCTGGTGATAGACATCATGTTTTGAGTTTTGCAAACACAAGGTGATTGAGTATGAACAGTATTCTGCTTATTGTAAATAGCCAAAGGGATATGATGTTTGATGCAGTATTTCAGTTATTGGAGCGTAGAGCCCACTCGTGTCACGTCATTTTGACACTCAAATTCATACAGCCCATTTCATTTGGTAGTCACAGCATCTTTTTTGCGTGTTGGCAGCATCCTGTTAATGGAAAATACCACTTGTGTTGTAACACAGACAGTTTAACCAGCTGACTTTATCTGTTCCTCAATAGCTTATAGTTTGTGGTAGCAATATCCTATTTTGATATGAAAGAGATTTTACTTCTTTTAAAACATGAAAAATATTGTATCTCTGTTAAAACATGCAAGTGTAAGTTATTATATAATGGTGCTGATTTAATAGGATTCCTTAAACCTTTGGTGGATCAAGTGCCATTACAAGTTTCTGTTTTCTGGCTAACTGGGAACATTCCCAACCCCCTCTCTACTTTTTCCTGCCTTCATTAGGTTAGATTCCCTACAGTGTGGAAACAGGCCCTTCGGCCCAACAAGTCCACACCGACTCTCCGAAGAGTCACCCACCCATACCCATTTCCCTCTGAACAATGCACCTAATACTATGGGCAATTTAGAAGGTCAATTCACCTGACTGCACATCTTTGGACTGTGGGAGAAAACCGGAGCACCCGGAGGAAATCCACGCAGACACTGGGAGAATGTGCAAACGCCACACAGACAAGTCACCCAAGGCTGGAACCCTGGTGCTGTGAGGTAGCAGTACTAACCACTGAGCCAACTGCCATTATTATTGACAGTTTAAAAATCATATTAGAATGTCATGTTGTTAATACATAATGTTTACATATTAAATGTTGCAATGTCAGACATGACGTTCCCATGTTTGACTTTCATAGTTCCCCATTCATCTCCAAGTTCAGAGCTTGAGTATAAAAAGCGAGGCTGACACTAGTACAGTTCTTAAGGAGCACTGCACTATTGGAGATATTTTTCATCTAAGACATTAGACAAAAGTCTAATCCTTCTTTTCTGATGGATGTAAAGTATTCTTTGGCATTACTTAGAAGTAAAGGCGGTGTGTTGTTCTTGGTGTTCTGATCAATATTTATTTCTCAATCAATATCACAGAAAACAAACTGTCTTCTCATTACCACATTACTGTTTATGAAAGTTCACAGTCCACTTTGTTTTAATATGTTGAAACTACATAGTTGGCTTTGCATCACTTTGAGATTTCTGATCATGAAAAGTGTAATGTAAACGCAGTTTTTTCTTTCTTTCACAAATGAAAGTGTTTGAAAAAATTATAATTGTGTATGTTCACAGTTCAGTGACACAGAGCATCCAAGCTCCATAATTCCTCGCAATTAGGCTCTATAATGAAGCATACAAGATAAATAAACTGGAATTGTGGCTGTCAGGAAAAATATATGTTGAAACCAGAAAGATAATTAAGATTTGAGCAAGAGAAAAGCACAGTGATAAAATATTATAATGATATATGCCAAAAAAATATAAACATGAATGGTGACCTAGAGGGGTGCGTCAGTATTATGAGCGACTGGCTGGCTAACTAATGGTTCAAGTAAGAAATGTAAGAAAACTGGCAAATTTGTCATGACCCATGTGATAAACTCAATCCTGTCAATAAAACAGTGTTAAGTGACTACAGAGGTTAATGCAATCAGCATCAACAATCAGACATGAACAGTATGGCAGTGATTAAGGAGTTACATGAAGGGTAAGTACTGGATTTAAATCAGATATCATGATAAGTCTGCAAGACTAAATTGAATATGATGCATAATTGTCTGTTTTGTAACTCTGGAAAGGACACATCCTGACACTCAACATCACAGCTCATTGAAGATTAATAGTTTGCAACCATGATGGTCTACAAAATCTGCTTTCTGACTTGTATATGCTGTTCAATTTCAAAAGACAACAATAGGTGTTACCTTGAAATAATGTTAGAAGAAAGCATCAGTCCTAAGTAAAATTGTTTAATGATCTTGGAATACTTTTGCATTCTTCAGATACGAGCTAAAATAATTACCATTGACGAGCTTTCAATTATTACAGTGAAGCAGTAGCTCTGGCTTTATGTTTTCTCACAAAAATGCAAATTCTATTGCCAAAAGTGGGACCGTAGCTGTACTTTTCCCTCCCTGAACTGAGGATGCTACTGCCAGCTTTGATATTGCTTATTACTTAGCTACCGAACATTAATTTAGTACCGGTAGAGACAGAAATTAGGATCTTGCTTTTTTTGATAGATTATTACTACTTGATCTGTTTATCAATTAGAATATTAATTTTTAATATAGATTTTAAAATCTTAAGCCCAATGGTAAAATTATTGCATATTTATTCACATTTTTAATATTTTGTAAGCTTGGAAAGCAGTCTGTGTCCATTGAAAAGAACTGATGAAGGTTGACCTAATTGAGATCTTGAAACTAATGAAAGGTTGTGATTGAATTTGTCTTCTCACAGAGGGTTGAGAGTCTTCAGAACTCTTTTCCGCAAAAGGCAGTTGAAGTAGAGTCTTAGAATATTTTTGAGGCAGAAATAGATAGCTTCTTGATAAACAAAGGGGTGATAGGTTATTGGGGGTAAACAGAAAAGTTGAATAATCAGATAAGACCGTTATCTTATTGACAGAAGGATCGGCTCTAGGATCTGAATGACTTATTCCAGTTTCTATTCTGTATGTTCATAGAATAGGTTTGGAGAAACTTTCTAGTCTTGGGTAAAGCAAAACTAGAGTAAATCAATGTAAGATGGTCACCAAAAAATTAAATGGAGAATTCAGAAGGAAGTATTGTTTTGTGTTCTATACAGACAAATCATACTTTACATAAGTATATCAGGGTAATAGCACAAAATGCAGAATATAGTCTTACAGATACAGAGAACTATGTCTTGTTATTGTGGTGATGTCATCAGCAATTGTGTAAACAGAGTTAGAGCAGAATTTGGCCACACAGTCACAAGTGTATAAGGAGTATAGTAAGCAGCTAAGTATGCAGCCTTGTGGGGCACCGATGTTGAGGATTATTGTGGATGAGGTGTTGCCTTTACTGTTTGCAGAAGTGGCAGAATAATGTTTGTGATGTTAGAGTTGGATGAGGAAAGATGTCAGGAAGCTTGTGAGGACCACAAGTGTTTAAAGCAAATAACCTGTTCCTTCATTTTGTATTCCATGTAATTCTGAATAGTTTAACATTTAATTGAACGTGAAGCTAATCTGACACCAGTTAACACCTATCTCATCACCCATGACCATTGTGCTAACATGATCATCTCCACATGCAAATTTTGTATTCTTTCAAGTGTAGCGCCTTCATAATTAAAACTCATTTTGAACATACAACTGGAGGAGAAAGATTGTACTTTTGAAATAGCATTCTGAAACCAGTAGGGAAAATATAATCAGTTATTTAAAGGTAAACCCCAGTCTTTGCTCTAAATTTCACTTGGGTGACCATGCTGTGATATTTAATTAACATTGAATTTTATAGTTAATTAACTTGGACCCAGGTTACCAAACACACTTACAAACAACAAAGCACTAGAGAAAAGCACTATTGCACCTGTTCTGCAGTGAATTGCCATGGGAAATGATGTGGCCAATTTTACCACATTTTTGCAAGTGAAAACTTGAATGGGACAGGAGCAATGCCTAATGAACAGAAATAAACTGTAAATGCTAGAAATCAGAAATAACACAGAAATTGCCAGGAATGCATAGATCCATTAGCATGTGTCAAGCAAAAGTCACATTCTCATTTAGGCTGAACTCTTTTTGATTCACGTAATCAAAACATGTATAGTTTTTGCTAAAATCATGCAAAGCTTCATAATTTTGTGCTGGATTCTTGAGTGAGAAAACAATTTGTTGGAATCTCCAAAGGGAGTTTTACAGTTTCCATTTTAGCAATATATAGTATGAAAAGTACCAAACAACAAACTTCTCATTTTAAGTCAGTTTCTTATTTTTTCTTAAAAGATTGAAAATCCACTACAATATGTAAGCATTTTAGAAACTATTTGAGGAGGTTAGTACTCTTTCTCTGAATAATTTATTACGAATGAGGAAGTAGGAAACTTTCCTCACACTTGTAGTTCTCAAACAAAATGATAACTTTGTCTAATTTCCATTCCTTTGAAGGCTGGCTGACCCATTGCACACCTTTACTCTGAATAGTTTGTATAGTTTTTATTAAAGCTCTAACTTGAAAATTTGAGTTTAGTAATTGTAAATTTATTTGGTAAAATATGAGAGGAGCATGCTTATTTTAAAATGCAAGAACTGCATTTTAGAACTGCAAGAAACTACAGTAATTGTATCATTGCACTAAGATTTCAAATTAACAACTTTTATATATTACAATTCACAACTACAAGACATTGCAATGTGTTTTTCTCTTAAGACAAACACTTTATCATGCAATGTAGGGGCAAATTACGGCTCTGAGGCAATTAATGGTAAAGTCTGCAAATGGAAATTTTCCCTTAAAAGGCTGAGAAACAGTGATATGTTTTGCAATTAAAGCCATCAATCAATCAAATTATTAGCCTGTAAACTCATAATTTGGAATTTTGTTTGAATTTAGGTCTTGGCTACTTTCAATATTGGATGATCTAGAAACTGTTTCCATATTTCAGACATCTGTATGTGCTGTCATGTGACCTCAATATTGAACCCTTCACTGAATTTTCCTCATTTTAAACTGGATTTAGCCATAATTTGTAAAAATTTGTTTTCACAACGGAGATGCAGCACTTGAGAGCATTGATATGTAGTGTCAGTGAGTTTTAATTTTCCCAATTTATTGAGTTCCATATTTCAGCCATGAAATGAGTGAGTCATCAAGTAAATTGTTGAACTGCTATGTTCTGTGTTACAGATGGTATTAGCCTGGAGAGAAAATCATTTCATTTTTATTTTAAAAATCTGAACAAAGATAGAATTAGTGTTTGTTATCAATATGGTATAGAGCTCCAGTGTGTGTTTCCATGTGTCTAGAGTTGCTTTCTAAAAATTCAAGATTGCAATATGAAAATAAACTGATTTAATTCCACTTATACGTGGTTATAGCATTTTGATTGATTCCTTTAACCTCATGAATATAAAAAAAATTGTTGTGCACCTAATTAATTCCATTTTACATTCACTGATTGTACTAAGCATCCTTAAGGTTAGGATCAAATGATGTCTGAACTTTGAATCAATTTGATTCCTTGGTAGCACTTCACGGAGGATTTTAGCATCAATCCAGTTGTTCAGTCAATTAAGGGATGAGAGATTGCTTTATAGTATCACTTAAATGGATCACTCAAGAAACAGTGTAGCCCTGTTCAGACCTTGTGGCACTCTTCAAAGAACGCAGCAGGATTCTGGTAAAAATGTATCCCTCAACCAATACCACCACTAACAGATTAGTTGGTCATCATTCATTTGTTGTTTTTGAGATCTTGTTTTATGCAAATTGGCTGCTGTGTTTGTCTTCAACACAGTAACTGCACAGAGGAAACTAATTGATTGTAAAGTGTCTTGCAGCATCCGGTTAATATGAAAGAGTTATGTAAATATAAGTTTTCTTTTCACCACACCATCTGTTCCTATAGGTGCTGAGACTTGGATTGCTCAAATTCATGTCAAAACAATGGTTTGTTTTCGTAGAATTATATACTGCAGCAAGATGATATTCAACCTATTTTATCTGCACTAGCTTTTTGGGGAGGGAAAAAAACTATCCATTAGTTTCATTCCGTTGTTGTTTCTCCAGAACCGTAGACTTAACATTTATGTAAACTTATAAAGTTAGATTATGGCATGAAATTGCCTGTGCCCATTTTATTCTAGAGTCTTAAAATAATATCCGAGAAATGAGAGTTAAAATCAAGAATTCTGATCATTCAAACTTGGGAGAAAGACCAATGTTCTCATCCATAGCATCACTGTACAGAAGAATGTGAAGACTCAGTTTCTACAGTGCAGCTTTTCCAATATTATTGGCTGAATGAATTTGCTAAATTTCAACAGCACCAACCCTCCCCAAATGTTATAAACTGTTGAAAATTATGATTACATTTCCTCTAGAGCTCTGATAAATGATAAAAGAAGAAAATTAACAAGTGTGGTTTAGGTATGAATCTACTCAAAAAAATGGAACACCATTTATATTCAGTGAAATGGACTGGGGAAGGTTCTGTGATATTGCTAGGTCTGTATTAATTTTGCCTTGCATGCTTCTATTGTACTGTTAAATGCTGCTTAAATAAATGGATTTTCTGGACATTGTTAATTGTGGATGAGGATATTTGTAGATTTTAAATTTAATACTTTGGAGGTAGTGAATGCAAAATGACTACTTTAGAGAATTGAAAGTACCTCTTTTCGTTTCTGTGTACTAAGATTAAAGATTATGCATTTGTAGATGCGGTGTATTAGAAATCTTTCAGTAATATTATTTCATTGTTTGGTAGAAATTGTAAGCGGACAAATATTTCTAAGATAGATGTGTTGGTTTTGGCAGTGAAAAATGAGAGATCCTCAGCAGATGGTGAAGTGTTGGTCAGTGTACACTTTCAGAAAAACAGAACAACTGTGGGTTCTGTGTAATCAACATTTACTTGTAGAAACTGTAGTTTGTGGACTGGGAATATATCCATTAAATAGCTAATAATGAGTTGAATTTTATGGGATTTTGAAAGGCACCACGTTCATTAACAAAGGATTAAAAAACGAGTATGTATGAATGGCTAGAAACAGTTGCCAAAGCTATCTCATGTACCCTTTTTGCCCTCCTGATTTCTCTCTTAAGTATACTCCTCCTGCCTTTATACTCTCCTAAGGATTCACTCGATCTATCCTGTCTATACCTGACATATGCTTCCCTCATTTTCTTAACCAAACCCGCAGTTTCTTTAGTCATCCAACATTCCCTGTACCTACCAACATTTCCTTTCATCCTAACAGGAATATACTTTCTCTGGACTCTTGTTATCTCACTTCGGAAGGCTTCCCATTTTCCAGCCGTCCCTTTACCTGCCCTTTACATCTGCACCCAATCAGCTTTTGAAAGTTCTAAGCTAATACTGTCAAAATTGGCCTTCCTCCAATTTAGAACTTCAACTTTTAGATCTGGTCTATCCTTTTCCATCACTATTTTAAAACTAATAGACTTATGTTCGCTGGCCCCAAAGTGCTCCCCCACTGACACCTCAGTCACCTGCCCTGCCTTATTTCCCAAGAGTAGGTCAAGTTTTGCACCTTCTCTAGTAGGTGCATTGACTTACTGTCTCTGATATCTGAATGGTTCCATGGTCACAGTATGCTCGTATACCTGCAGTTGTTGGTCCAGCCATGTCTGTGGTGAGTAGAACATTTACATTGTCCAGGCAGATACATTGTACTTGCACTCCTGCAAACAAAATTGGTAAGCCAACATGTTCTGAAAGTCTTACATGCATAAATTTTGTCATGGCTTCCCGTGTCTGTGGGAAAGTGTTTATTTTTTAGAACTCACAGTATAGCATATTAATACTTGCACCTGTGTCAATTTTAGCCAATAACATACAGTCACCAGTTTTCTGAGGACGGATATTTGAGCTTTTGCAACCATTTCAGTCAGTGTGATGGCATTAATTTTTCTTTCATGAGATTGACAATGTGAAACGTATTCACCATTACTTTAGTCTTGTTTTGTATGTCATGGATTATAGTTTGTCAATTATTTCTTGTAAATGCCTCTGTTGGGATACTAGATGGCCTTTAGAGTAGCTTGAAGGTATTATTTATGTGTGGTTTGTTTGTGTTGGTGCATGGCTGTTTGTAATTATACCTGCTTTTGCTCTAGTAAACTGTCTCTGCTGTTGCCCTTTTCTGCCACATGCCTTGCAAAATTGATTGAAAGCTGGCCATTTCCTTGCTGCATTCCATAACTTCCACATGTTTTCCATTGTGGATTCATTTTCTTATCCAATTCACAGGAATATTGTGTTGCCTCTTTGTCAAGCTTAGCCCATAGCAACTCGTTGTAGCAATTATGTGTTCTACTTTTTGTGTTAACCATCGAGTTTGTACTTGGGATTTGTAAGCTTCATCAATCCGTGAGAATTGCTTTGTACATGCAGTGATCCTTCTGTGGTTCTTTGCTATAAGCTTTTGGTTTGACTGGTAATTTTTTTCTGGAAAATCTCCATGGAGGTGCACTGATGTCTATGTGAGCAGCTTGATAACTGTCATGACCACAGATAATATGTCTCAGACCACCTAGCAACACATTGAACATTAATTCCAACATTTTCTTTTAAGAAAAGGACATATAGCAAAAAGTTGACGAAAGATGTACATTCAATGGCCGCTGAAAAAGAGTTTATGAGAGAGAGAGACTATGGAATGTCGCACTTGACAAGTTGTAAAAGAAGCTTCAAAGGGAGAAAATGCACTGTAACTTGGAATTGAAATCTCCCAAGGGGTATTTCAGACTGTGAACATGATGGTTCACTTCAAAATAGGTGAGAGACAAATGGAATTTTCCTTCTTTTAACAATGCACAGGGACAAAGCTTAATAGTGAGTTTAAACCCAAGTCTGTGTGTGTTGCTAGTCTGACATCATAGCTCTCAGAACAGCCATTTAAACATCTCTGACTATAGGTTAAAAAAAAACACAGGGTCACTGGATTCGAAATGTTAACTCCACTTTCTCCCCAAAGATGCTGCCAGCCCTGTTTCATTTTGCCAACAATTTCTGTCCTTGTTTCATAAAAAGAGCATTTGGCTTCTGTGTTGATTCTCTGTTGAGCTTTCTTAAGCTGGTCATGGTGGAAGTAAGTAAGTAGATAATCTTTTGTCTGGTCATGTCAGATATAAAGGTTCCAACCTTGTCTGGATATATCTTGAGCAGATATATTAGTGTATTTCAGGATTTCCCAAAATACTTTAGGCTTTTGAAGTATCATTAAGTTGTAATGCACTCAATTTGTGCACAGCAATCTCCCACAAATGGGACTGAAAGAGATGACTAGATAAATCTGTGGGTGATATTGGTTTAGTAATAATTGTTGAGTGAAATACTCAGCTCTTCAAATAGTGCCACGGGATCTTGCTCTTGAAAGATCAAATGGGATCTTGGATTAATGTCTCATCAGAATGACACCACTGATATTAATGCAACATTGCTTTCACCTGAGGGCAGTATTGAGACATTTTTTTAACTCAAATCTATATTGGTAGCACTTGAAACTAAAACCATCTGACTCTGAGTTGCGAATGTCGCTACTAATCAGAACTTACACCATTTTAGTAGGAAAGTGTGTTATATACAGCAGTTTTGGTAAATTAATGGAACATGGAATTTTGCAGCAGAAATACAGATTACAAATTACTTCACACAGAGGGTGGTTGGCGTTTGGAACACGTTGCCAGCCGAGGTGGTAGAGGCAGGCATGGTAGATTCATTTAAGATGCATCTGGACAGATGCAGGAGTAGGTGGGGAGCAGAGAGATACAGATGTTTAGGAATTGAGCGACAGGTTTAGATAGTACATTTGGATCGGCTCAGGCTTGGAGGACCAAAGGGCCTGCTCCTGGGCTGTAAATTTTCTTTGTTCTTTGTTCTAAATAAGTTATTAGGCCCTTTGAGCATTGCCCATCATTTGATGAGGTTAATGGTCTTAAAGCTACCTTCTTATCTGCTGAATAATTGCAGGAGTGCCAAACCTTTTTATGTTCATGGACTACCTAGGTTCCTTGAAATTTTTAAGACCATGATCAGTCCAGCAGTCACTGTTGCGCATAGCTTTCATTGCACAAATGTCTGCCTGTCCCATTTTCTGTTGGTGACATAGTTGATTCTAATGATTCTTTCAACTCTGAGAGAAGAAATTCCTCATCTCAATCTTAAATGGGCGCTACTTAATTCTGAGACTATGCCCTATGGTTCTCCAGCCTCCCATGAGGGAAAACATCCTCTTAGCATTTACCCGTCAAGCCACTTAAGAATCCTGTATGGCTCAATGAGATCACCCCTCATTCTTCTAAACTCCAGTGAGTAGAGTCCCAACCTGTTTAACCTTTGTACATAAAATCGTCCCTTCACATCAGGGATCATCCTAGTGAACCTTCTGTGAACTACTTCAATGGTATAATCTTACCTTAAGAAAGGGAACTAAAGCTGTTCACAGTACTCCAGATCTGGATCTCACCACATCGTAAACTGTTGCAACAAGACTGCCCCACTCTGATACTCCAACACTCTTAAAGTAAGGGTCTAAATTCCATTAGCCTTCCTAATTACCTGCTGTACTTGTGTGCTAGCTTTTTGTATTTCATGCACAAACACTCCTAAGTCCTTTTATGTTGTAGGTTTCTGCAGTTTTTCTCCATTGAAATAATACTCTGTTCATTTGTTCTCGCTTCCAAAATGAACAACTTCATATTTTACTACAAAATATGTCATTTGCCAAACTTTTGGCCACTTACTTATTGTATCAATTTATCTCTGTAAATTATCTGCATCTGCCTTACAACTTGCCTTTCAAAAGAACCAAAAGTATTAGGAACAATAAAATCTTGTTTCACTAAACAATACACTTTTCAGGAATGCAACGCAGTGTTAAATGAGGAATTACTATGAAGGTGACCAACGTGTCACATTTGCAGAATCAAACCACTAGCTAATACAACAAACCTTGAGAATGCAGGAAAAACTCGACTGGTCTATCATCTGTGGGGACAGAAACCCAGTTAACATTTTGTGTCCAATATGACTCTTCTTTAAAACATGCAAGGATATAGTGCATGCCACTGCTGTAGAGGCCCTTAGCTACACCCCTTCAAAGCATCACGATTAACTCAATTAAAACTGTGAGAAAATCCAGGAATTACTGACAAAGAGGCAACATCTTTGTGGCTTTTTTTTGGTGACAAGCCATCGCTGTCCAAATGTGCTGCTACTAAAGTGTCCACAGGACTGTCCAATGCAAGCTCAGTAATGCAAGACAATTGGCTGAATTCAAAAAGCAGACTACAAAGACCGAAAAGACTGAAATGCTCTGAAATCTGGCTACAGGGTCCCAGTGTAATTGTCCATCATTAATCCAGGATGCAAATGGGTCAACAAATTCTTAGCGCAGAGCATTTTAACCACGTCTTCAATCAATCTTTATCCCTGAATGAAGAAACAATCACGTCTCTGCAACAGGTTGATATCAACTCTCTTGATGACCTTCATACACTGTTAGAAGTGGCAAATGCAATCTTGTCGCGAAACTGATAGTTTCAGTTGAGGTTTATGAATCAGGAGGTGAATTTCTGATCGAAAATGTTCACAGTTCTTTCAATCTGTGTGGGAGCAAGGAACTATCTAGCAAGAACGGGCCAAAGGGCCCATTCCTGTGTTGTACTGTCCTGTGACTATGTCTGCAGCACATTGTTGACTGAGTTTTGAACACAAAGGTGCCTTCATTATCCAGCTGTTCAAATAGTAAGGAACCTGTCAATCTTCAACAATCATAGAGGAATCTTGCTGCACTCCAGCATCAGTAATACCTTCTCAAGAATTCTTCTGAATCTCTTAATGTAATTTCTCAATTAAAATTTGCTGCCGAGAAGGAAATGCCATTTAAGAAAATATCAAGGAGCCACTGGTATTTATAGTGTTTCCAGTTGGACAGTTCCAGAAGAAAGGGAAAAAACAGAACATGAACCTCTAAATCAATTTGCTGACCTGATCAAGACCTTTGACATGGTCAGCTGTGAGTGTCTTTTGAAGGTAATGGAGAAATTTGGCACCTCTGAAAAATTCATCATTGTGTCCTGTTAATATCAACAGCCACATTTCAACATCTGAGAGGGGGAAAATGCAAAGGCGATGTGAGGGACAAGTTTTTTACACATAGTGGTAGGAGTCTGGAACGTGCTGTTAGGGGTGGTGATGACGACAGATAGGATAGGGGCATTTAAGGAACTTTTAACTAAACACATGAATATGCAAGGGATGAAGGGATATGGACCAAGGGCAGGCAGAAAGGATTAGTTTTAATTTGGCATCATGTTTGGCACATTGTGGGCCGAAGGGCCCATTCCTGTGCTCTACTGTTTTGTGTTCTATAATCACAGGAGTGACTACGTCTGCATCACATTATTGACGGAGTTTTTAAAAAGAAATGCAGACAGTTAAAGTTCTAGTGTTTTAGCGTTGTAAATTGCTGTCTGTATAATTTGTTAGTCTGTCTCTTTCTACTGTTAAACTGGCTTGTATCTCCAACTCAGTTTCTATGACAAAACCATTAGCAATCATCATTTAGACATTATGTGGACGTTTTTTAAGTAGGTAGTGAAAATATCATGCAGTAGCTTGTAATTTTGAATTTAAAAGGCTATGCAGTAAGTGATAATCTAATGAGTTGCGCAGCGACATTGATTGAATGTGAATATGTGACATTAGGTCATGACTGAGTGACTTCTTTAATTTCGGACTTCAGAGTCATAAAGATGTACAGCATGGAAACAGACCCTTCAGTCCAAATAGTCCATACTGCCCAGATATCCCAACCTAGTCTAGTCTCATTTGCCAGCACTTGGCCCTTACCCCTCCAAACCCTTCCTATTCATATACCCATCCAGATGCTCATTCCATACATGCACCACCCTCTGCGTGAAACATTTGCCCCTTAGGTCTCTTTTATCTTCACCTCCCCTCACCCTAAACCTATGCCCTCTAGTTCTGGACTCACCCACTCCAAGGAAGAGACTTTGTCTATTTATCATATCCATGCCCCTCATGATTTTGTAAACCTCTATAAGGTCACCCATCAGCCTTCGACATTCCAGGGAAAATAGCCCCAACCTATTCAGCCTCTCCCTATAGCTCAAATCCTCCAATGCTTCAAAATCCTTGTAAATCTTTTCTGAACCCTTTCAAGTTTCACAACATTCTTCCGATAGGAAGGAGACAAGAATTGCACGCAATATTCCAACAGTGGCCTAACCAATGTCCGTACAGCCGCAACATGACCTCCCAACTCCTGTACTCAATACTCTGACCAATAAAGGAAAGCATACCAAATGCCTTCTTCACTATCCTATCTACCTGCAACTCTACTTCCAAGGAGCTATGAACTGCACCCTAAGGTCTCTTTTTTCAGCAAAACTCCCCAGGACCTGACCATTAAGTGTATAAGACCTGTTAAGGTTTGCTTTCCCAAAACGCAGCACCTCGCATTTATCTAAATTAAACTCCATCTGCAACTCCTCAGCCCATTGGCCCATCTGATCAAGATCCTGTTGTAATCTGAGGTAATCTTCTTCACTGTCCATTACACTTCAAATTTTGGTGTCATCAGCAAACTTACTAACTATATCTCCTATGTTCATATTCAAATCATTTAAATAAATGACAAAAAGTAGTGGACCCAGCACCGGTTCTTGTGGCTCACCACTGGCCACAGGCCTCTGGTCTGAAAAACAACCCTCCACCACCACCCTCTGTCTCCTACCTTCGAGCCAGTTCTGTATCCAACTGGCTGATTCTCCCTGTATTCCATGAGATCTAACCTTGCTAACCAGTCTCCCATGCCTTCCTGAAGTCCATTTGATCACAATCATCACTCTGCCCTTATCTGTCCTCTGTGTTACATTTTCAAATCAAGTTCATGAGACATGATTTCCCAAGCACAAACTTGGCCATCAGATATGCTGAATAAAGGTTATATACTTCTTCCAAATATTAAGGAAGTAAAAACAAACTATTCTGAGCTATCCTTGTATGAAGTCGAATGATCAAGGGATAGTTTCTGAGTTTATCCCCTACCTACACTTCTACTGTGAAATTGGTCCACTTATTAATTTGCCGTGTGTGTTTGTGTGGGCATATAGATTGCTACCTGGTAATTTCATTTTTGAGATTAGAAGGGGGTGGCAATTGTTTGAACAAGTATAACATCAAAAAAATTGATTTTACAGTATTTTCTTGAATCTCTGACAAAATCACAGTTGATTGGGGATGATTATTGAAATGGAGGGATTGTTCTCCATGCAAAGGCTAAATAGGTTGGATGCTACTCACTGAAATTGAGAAGAATGAAGGGTGATCTCATTGAAACATATAAGATTTTTAAGGGACTTGACAGGACAAATGCTTAGAGTATCTTTCTGTTCACATGAGAGTCTGGGTTCAGAGGACATAGTCTCAGAAAAATGGGGCACCAGTTTAAGACTGAGGTGAGGAGGAATTTCTTCTCTGAGGGTTGAGAATCTTTGGAACTCCTTGCCCTAGAGAGATGTGGGGGCAAAGGTTTTTCATATATTTAAGGTTAAAATAAATAGATTCTTGATCAGTAGGGGAATCTATGGGGAAAGGGTTGGAAAGTGGACCTGAGAAATGGTGAATCAGCCTTCATCCTGTTGAAGGACTGAATGGACCAGTCCTGTTCCTATTTCTTAAGGTCTTACAGATATTTTTTATCTCTAAGTTTTAATATATGGGGAAGTTTACATGCAGTAACCTATGGTATTTATTTTAAACAATGTCCATGTTGACCTTGCCTGACATACCTAGTTGCAATGTGGTTGAATATTTCCTAAATGTGACCTATTCAGTTTTATTCACCTTATTAATCCTGTGCACATCTGGGAAATGGAATAGAAAAGGCTCCTTTGGTCATGTGAATACTTTATTAATAAACTTTTCTTTGCAATCATTTTCTTATTTCTCATCTGTTTTGTACTTCAGGTAACCAAAGAACTGAAAATGTATGACAACAAGATCATTGAATGCAAGTTTGAAAACAACAGCTGGGTTATTATGCGTGAAAGATTAGACAAGAGCTTCCCAAATTCCTACGACACAGCTATGGGTAAGGAGTTCTTAAGAATTTCAAGTGGACTAATGATCTAAAGAATATGCTAGAAAACAATTAACTAATTAACACTAAATTGTCCCCTTATATCACAAAATAAATTCCAAATAATGAAGCAATCCTCTTCCAAAATGCTACAAATCTTTTTAGTAATGGTGAGACCTTGAATGAAAACAGAAACTGCTCAGAAGCTCAAATGCCTGTCATTTGTGGAGGGCGAACATTGATGTGACTTGGAAAGTAACCTTACAGAACTAGTGTGATGGGATGTTTCAAAGGGTGGGAGATAAGGGAACTTAAGTTGTATGCCAAGTTTACTATGTCTCGTCCAGCATACTCAGATTCCCGTGCCTTGCAACATGTTCTGATTGAACGTGTGTGCACTGTATCATTATATATTATTGATTGAACCCAGCAGCCTGTAGCTGTACCACTTGATCTATAAGAACCAATAGCATGTCAACATGGCTTCCTACCTGCTCACATAAAGACACTGGTGGTGTCAAATTTAGTGTAATTTGCAATACTAGTTCCTTCAGCAGTCCAAATTTCAATTACCTCTTTATTAAATGTGGATAGTACGTAAATATTAGACTTAATAAATAAGGTATACACTACAAGCTGTCTATCTGTGCTTTTTCCAGTTGGTTTAACATCCAGACTAGTCAAGGTGTGATTGGTCCCTGATGTTAGAGCTTCTGACTATACTGAATTCCAGTTTCCCAAAGCACAAAGCCCAATCTAATGTACCATAGCACTTCATAAAAGCGTTCCTTATTCCTTATCACACTGATTTTTGCTGCCATTGACAACTTTCATTGGCTTCCTATACCTAATGTATCTATCCTCTTCCAAATCCTTGTTCTCATTTTTGGCCTGACTTACCCTTTTCTCAGAACCTGCAACAATTTTGTGTTCCTGTTCCTGCACTTGCCTCTTGCCTTCTCCCCCCATTCAATGAGAAAGTTTTCAATCACCTTAGCCTCCTTGTTTGCAAATACCTTCAGGCATAACTTCATCTTTCTTCCACTATTGCACAATGCCTTATTGGATTTTTTTTAAAAGTGCAAGCTAATGTTGAGAGAATCCCCTGTGTAGTTGTCATCATAATCACTGCCCATGCCAGCAGAAAACAGAGTTGCTTCCCTCTAAGGAATACTTTACACACATCCATATCTGTTCTGCTGATTTTATATTGTGTTGGATTGTTCAGTCTTGAATCAAGCAAAATTCACATGTCATTCTTTTTTATTTTATGAACATTATTAAAGGATTTTGTTTAAAACAAAGAGTGTTCAAAGTATAAATATTCTGAACCCAGCTAATAAATCTTCATAATGCCTCCAGTTTCAAGGGAATCAAACTGCTAAAGAATATTGTACATCGTTAAATCTATCCAGTTAACCAATTAACAATATTATTTTGTAATGTAGAAACAGAATAAATGCCCTTTTATTATCCCTGATGTTTTTGTTTTCAGTTATTGACTTGTAGATGGAATGCCAATTATATCTCGTAGGCATTCATACTTAAGCAAGTGATTTTGTGCAGATTTCTGTAGCAAATCTTCAAATGTTCAGATTGCTTTGACTGGCATGATTACCGTCCTCAATATTACAATGCTGTAATAAAGCATCCTAAAGGAAGTTGAATTGCCGTTTCTGAACAGATGTGAGTGATAACCAACACATCTCTTGTTTTATTCATGCTGCTTCTTCCTCTCCATGATACAGTGTTAAAGTAAACAGCCAAATGCTCAGAATTAATTTCTGAGCTGTCGCAAATTCACTGGTCTAAGAACAGACAAAAAGAAGGATGTTTTCCTCACTGTTTTGGTTGAGGAACAGGTGAGATAAGCTATTTTAGATTGCTATTCTCTGAATCCAAACAGAAGCTGTGGTTGTTTGAAGCACCATAAGAATAATAAACAGAACTGTGAAGCCATTTGCACCTTGCCGCCATTTGTCATCTAGACTTTAGTGAAGAATAGCTATTTTATTCAGTAGTGGAGGTATGGCGCTGTCCATTGAGCTCTAATCCAGCAAATAAGAGAAATAATGCTTCACCACTTAAATTAAAGAAGCAAGAATAATTATGTCGATGTGAAAGAAATTAGCCCTGAGCAGTAGTGGAAAACAGTACTGAATTAACACTCATATTCACATGCTTTGGAAATAAAATAAAGTCAAACTCAGATGGCTCAGCAATTCTTCATATTTTTTTCTTTTCTGTTTTCTTTTATCTTTGAACAATAAATGCAGATAATATTGTGGGTGTCATCGAATGTAACAATATGAGAGAGCTGCAGTTCAGTTAATCACTAGGTTACTGCCTTTTGTTCACTGTTCACTGTTCAAACACAAATATAACCCAAGACAGACAAAAATAAAGATGAACAAAAGGATGTTAATAATAATTCTTTGTTACTGCTTGATTTGAAAAAGGATAGTGACATTTCCTACCCTACATTCCTTTTTCGAACTATTTTTAAAGCCTTATCATCACTGGGGTTCCTCAGAATCTTGCTGAAATTAAATATTTTGCTGCTGTTCAAGAAAGGAAAGATGAAATCATATTATGCAGTTCTTGCGCACTGATATAATGTGGCCAGAAAGGATAACTTGTTTTACTCAGTTATAATTTGTCACAGTCGTTTTAGTTGTCACTGTATCTCTGAATCCGGTAATGTGTTTGCTTTCACTAAGCAAACTGTCAAATTGCTTTCCAAAAAAAAATGAGCAGTTTCTAGTTACAAGTATTCATTTGTTGCCAATCATAAGGTCTAGTAACCAAATTCAGTAAAGATAAATCACAGGAACTAGGACTGACTATAGGGCCAAATGTCCTTGGCCTCACTTTGGTGTCCAGTACCGGAGTGACAGCAAAGTCAGGATTGGTTGCAGATAATGGTGAACATAAAAACATAACAAGGCTAGTACAGCAGTCCATAATATTCTCCTTGATAACATGTTACCACTGTCCTCTTTGTAGAGACCAAAAAGAAACATGCTGCAGGGTTTGTCATTGGAGGTCCAGTGCCGAATCCATTCTCGATTCTTCTCACATCATGGGCTACAGATAATGGAAGTTCCACCAGGAACAGGGGCAGAAGTCATAGGCCCTGGTACTGCTCCAGACCTGGACCTCTGCCCCCTAACCCCAAACTGAACAAAGTGGCTCCTGAATTGGCCATGCTAAATTGCCCATAGTGTTAGCTGCATTAGTCAGGGATAAATGTAGGGCAGGGGAATGGGTTTGGGTGGGTTTATCTTCAGAGGGGCGGTGTGGACTTGTTGGGCTGAAGGGCCTGTTTCCACACTGTAGAGAATCTAATCTGACCTGAGCACAGCAGGCTCCCTAGAGCCTCTAGTCACAGCTGTTGAGCCCTGATGTATCCCCTGTCTCAAGAATATATCATACATTTTGATGTACAGGTCATTCTGCTATAATGTGCATTTCGTTAACACGAATTCACTAAAACACGTTTGATGAATTGGGAACACTTTTTATAGCATAAAGTTGTAAAGCATGTATTGGGTATAACATGGGATTGCACGAGAATGGAACTACCGCGTTATAGCAAAACTGACTGTTATGTAATGATATAATATATTGGTCAAAAAATTTGAAATGGGATTCACCAAAACTTGGAAGCAATGCACAAGATTAACGAGGTTCCTTCTTCCTAATGCTACATGAACCCTGCAATGTAGGAAATGCATCAACAAATTTATGCACACTGCGATCCCACAAACAATGCTCCCTCTAAGATTTCCTTGTGCTGGTGGGTTAGAAACTTCATTTGAACACCAACTCTTCTGTCCGTGAGCAGTTTACACTTTAAAGGTCATACTCCATTATGCTGGAGGTTTCTTCCAATAAACTGATGAAGCTGTGAGTAACGTGAAGATTTCATTGTGCTGTAGTTCCCAGATTGCTGCTTGGCCACAGATATCAAAGGAAATGTTGCCCAAAAGAACATTAAAAAATTGGAGCAGGTATAAGCTATGTTGCCCTTGAAGACTGCTTTGGCATTCACTGTGGTCATGGGTGATTGAATCTTGGTCCCATCTACACTTTTCTACCTGTTCCCCTGTGGTTCAACAATTCTCAACCTTGAAATTGTTCAATGACACCGCCATCACTGGCCACTGGTAGGGAATTCCAAAAATTCATAATGCTTGCAGAGGAATATTTCTCCTCATCTTAAATGATGTACCCCATTACTATTCTGTTAGCATTGGTTAATGTTTAATGAAAAATCTAAGATCTTAACTATTAACCAACAGAACACTGTCACGAGATTTCATGTTCTTAAACAAAAACAAACTTTATTGTATCTCCTTATCTAATTGAACACTATAGTTTGTAATTGCTAATGCCATAAATTCAATTCTTCATCTTCCTACCCCCGCAATCATCTTCTCGAGAATTCCCTGATAGGTTACAACAATTATAAAGGTGCATTCACTTCATTAGGAACTAACCCAAAAGGTATGCCAGGTCCCTCCAGAATCCACTTGAATTCTCATAGGTGTTCCATTTTCTCCAAAGTAGGATTCTCTGAGGGTCCTTTTGTTAGCCTTTGGCTCCAACATTTCCTTTCCAGCTGAGTACCTCAGGTCCTAGGTCTGATTGCTTTCAGGTACCAGCTGCCTTTCAACAGCTTCCCAATTTAAGTCTGCTAACAGCTTTATCCCACAAGCATCAATGTAGATCTCTTCCACAATTTGAAGTTAGACCAAATTATCTAGCTGCTTGACCCTGATGAATTCTGACTTGAGATAGAATCTCAAGCATTTTCCATGTAGTGAATGATGAAATTAATATTTCTTTGCTCTAAGTGCAAGCCTAATTGAATACTATGTCCTGTTGGCATTTCATCTATGAGATACAGTTCATGACAAAGCAAAGCAGCAACTTCCTCTATCTGTTATCAATAGGCGGCACAGTGGTTAGCACTGCTGCCTCACAGCACCAGAGACCCGGGTTCAATTCCCGCCTCAGGCGACTGACTGTGTGGAGTTTGCACATGTCTGCGTGGGTTTCCTCCAGGTGCTCCAGTTTCCTCCCACAGTCCAAAAATGTGCAGGTCAGGTGAATTGGCCGTGCTAAATTGCCTGTTAGGTGTGGGGTAAATGTAGGGCAATGGGTCTGGGTGGGTTGCGCTTCGGCGGGTCGGTGTGGACTTGTTGGGCCGAAGGGCCTGTTTCCACACTGTAAGTAATCTAATCTAATCTAAAATTTGAACTGTTTGCTTCTATCACACATACCAAATTAAACCTTGTAACCGAGACTATCCTGAACATATTTGGCACTATGGCAAGTTTTGAGGCGGTTCAAATGGAACTGCAGAGATATTATTTTTACCTAGAATGCCGCTCTTTAATTCTGTTACCATATTTGATTTGCAATTTTGAAACCTCACGTTCAATTCTAGATTTCTCCACTGAGGAAACATCATAGTCCGTGTCAAAGCCCCATCCGAACCTTGCCTATTTCAAATGAATCATCTCTCATTCTTTCTGAATTATAATGAGCATAGGCCCAATCTGCTCGGCCTTTCCTCGTAGTAAAATGCTGTTATCCAGGAATCAATCTAGTGAACCTTTTCTGCACTGCCTCTAATATAAGTATCTCCATTGAGGTAATCCCTTGAAGTATGGTCCCACAGTGGCTAAGCACTTTAAAACTGTAATGTTTGAACTTTCAGCTTTGTTTCTTTATTTTCTACTTAAAACTAAGAAAGTGTCCAGTTTAATTTTTAACTTTGTTCTTTCTTTCTACCTTGTTCTTACGATTCTACAACTATGTACTTGTACCTAAGATAGTACCTTGTGTGGTGACATTATGCACTTTTCACTGTGCTCATATACTTTTGAACTTGAATAAATGTGACGATAAAATCAAATCCATCCTTGAATTAGGAGATCCAAAATGGGCACGGTGCTGTTGGTGCTGTCTCACCAAAGCTAAGACAGCAATGTGATTATGACCAGATAATTTGTAATTTTACTAATACCAGTTGACAGAAATTTTGGCCAAGACATAGGGGAGAATTACACCACTCTTCTTCAAATTAGTGCAAGAATTTTAAGTCCAGCTGAGAGGGTAGACTGGGCCTCTGTTTAACACCACATCTGAAATGAAAACTCCAGTCTGGTCATTCCCACCTTGAACGGCACTGAAATATCAGTGTAGATTTTGTTTTCAAATCTGAAGAGTGGCTACAGAGGTCCTATAAGACAGATAAACATAAAATAATCCAGAAAGTCAAGGCAGTCTGTGTCTGGGTCTGCCAGAAAATGAAGGCAAAACAGTTAGCTGAATTCAGGAAACTCCTGTGTGTTCTAAAGTTTAAATTAATACTTTTTGCTTACCACTTGATCTAGCTGTCTCAAAGAGTGATACTAGATGAAGGGAAAAAGCATCTAGTGATTGCACAGTAATTTCCCCAAAGGAAACAGGTTGTAGCTATCCCATTCTGAGTATAAGCAAGAAACTTGTGGATAGTTTTTACTGACATTTGAGCATTTGTAAAGGGTATTCTTGGGAATAAAGGGGTAATGTAGAACATAGAACATTACAACGCAGTACAGGCCTTTTGGCCCTCGATGTTGCACCGCCCTGTGAAACCAATCTGAAGCCCATCTAACCTACATCATTCCATTCTTGACTATATGCCTATACAATGACCATTTAAAAGCCCATAAAGGTGGCGAGTCTACAACTGTTGCAGGCAGTGCGTTCCACGCCCCTACTACTCTCTGAGTAAAGAAACTAGCTCTGACATCTGTCCTATATCTATCACCCCTCCAATTTGAAGCTATGCCCCCTCGTGCTCACCATTACCTTCCGAGGAAAAAGGCTCTCACTGTCCACTCGATCTAACCCTCTGATTATCTTATATGTCTCAAGTCACCTCTCAAACTGCTTGTCACTAATGAAAACAGCCTCAAGTTCCTCAACCTTTCCTCGTAAGACCTTCCCTTCATACCAGGCAACATCCTAGTAAATCTCCTCTGAACCCTTTCCAAAGCTTCCACATCCTTCCTATAATGCGGTGACCAGAACTGCATACAATACTCCAAATGCGGTCGCACCAGAGTTTTGAACAGCTGCAGCATGACTTCATGGTTCTGAAACTCAATCCCTCTACTAATTAAAGCTCATACACCGCATGTCTTCTTAACAGCCCTATCAACCTGGGTGGAAACTTTGAGGGATCTATGCACATGGACACTGAGATCTCTCAGCTCATCTATATTAGCAAGAAAGTTACCATTTGCCCAGAACTCTGCATTCCTGTTACTCCTTCCAAAGTGAATCACCTCACACTTCTCCATATTAAACTCCGTATGCCCAGCTCTGCAGCTTATCTATGTCCCTCTGTAACCTACAACATCCTCGGGCATTATCCTCAACTGTACCGACCTTAGTGTCGTCCGCAAATTTACTAAACCATCCTTCTACCCCTCATCCAGGTAGTTTATAAAAATGACAAACAGCAGTGGACCCAAAACAGATCCTTGCGGTACACCACTAGTAACTGATTTCCAGGATGAACATTTTTCAACAACCACCACCCTCTGTCGTCTTTCAGCAAGCCAATTTCTGATCCAAACCGCTAACTTAGCCTTCACATCTCACCCTACATAAGTCACCTTTTTCCCCTTGACAAGCGATTCAACTTCCTCAGTAAACCACGGCTCCGGCGCTCGACAACTTCCTGCCTGCCTGACAGGTACGTACTTATCAAGGACACACAGTAGCTGTTCCTTGAATAAGTTTCACATTCCTATTTTGCCCATCCCCTGCAGTTTCCTTCCCCATCCTATGCATCCTAAATCTTGTCTAATCATATCATAATTGCCTTTCCCCCAGCTGTAGCCCTTGGCCTCTGGTGTATATCTATCCCTTTTCCACCACTCACATAAACATAACCGAATTGTCACTATCACCAAAGTGCTCAACTTCCTCCAAATCTAACACCTGGCCGTGTTCATTCCCAATACATGGGGATCAACTTATGTAAATGTGAGGTGCTACATTTTGGTTAGCAGGACTTTATACACTTAATGGTAAGGTCCTAGGGAATGTTGCTGATTAAAGAAACCTTGGAGTGCAGGTTCATAGCTCCTTGAAAGTGGAGTCGCAGATAGATAGGATAGTGAAGAAAGCGCTTGGCATGCTATCCTTTATTGGTCAGAGTATTGAGTACAGAAGTTGGGAGAAAGTGAGGACTGCAGATGCTGGAGATCAGAGCTGAAAATGTGTTGCTGGAAAAGTGCAGCAGGTCAGGCAGCATCTAAGGAACAGGAGAATCGACGTTTCGGGCATGAGCCCTTCTTCAGGAATATATAGAAGTTGGGAGGTCATGTTGCGGCTATACAGGACATTGGTTAGGCCATTTTTGAAATATTGAGTGCAATTCTGGTCTCCTTCCTATTTGAAGGATGTTGTGAAATTTGAAAGGGTTCAGAAAAGATTTACAACAATGTTGCCAGGATTTGTGCTATAGGAAGAGGTTGAATAGGCTGGTGCTGTTTTCTCTGAAACATTGGAGGCTGAGGGGTGACCTTATAGAGGTTTATAAAATCATGAAGGGCATGGATAGGATAAATAGACAAAGTCTTTTACCTGGAGTGGGGGAGTCCAGAACTAGAGGGCATAGGTTTAGAGTGAGACATGAAAGATATAAAAGAGACATAAGGGGTGACTTTCACGCAGAGAGTGGTACATGTATGGAATGAGCTGCCAGAGGAAGTGGTGCAGGCCAGTACAATTGCAACAATTAAAAGGCATCTGGATGGGTATATGAATAGGAAGGGCCTGGAGGGATAAGGGCCGGATGCTGGCAGGTGGGACTAGATTGGGTTGGGATATCCACTTGGCATGGATGAGTTGGACTGAAGGCTCTGTTTCCATGCTGTATATCTCTCTCTGACTCTTTGACTGTAAATCTAACACTGGCCTGTCTATATACTGTGTCAGAAAACACATTAGACAAAAACTGACCCATCTAAAGTACTTGAACTATAGTATTCCCAGTCAATATTTGGAAAGTTATAGCCCACCATAACAACTACCCTATCACTCTCACTCCTATCGAGAATCATCTTTGCTATCCTTTCTTCTAAATCTCTGGAACTATTTGGAGACCTATCGAAAACTCCCAACATGGTGACCTCTCCTTTCCTGTTTCTAATCTCAGCTCATGCTACCTCAGTTGACAAGTCCTCAAATGTCCTTTCTGCAGCCTTAATACTGTCTTTGACTAACAATGCTACACCCCCATCTCTTTTACCAGCTCCTCTGTTCTTACTGAAACATCTAAATCCCAGAACCTGCAACAACTATTCCTGTCCCTGCTCTACCCATTTCTCTCAAATTGCCACAACATCGAAATCCCAGGTACCAACCCATGCTGCAAGTTCACCCACCTTATTCCGGATGCTCCTGGCGTTGAAATAGACACACTTCAAACTAGCTTGTTGCTTGCTGGTGCCTTCTTGAGACCCTGAAACCTTATTTCAGACCTCCCGACTCTCAACCTCCTCTATAGTTGAACTACAATTTAGGTTCTCATCCCCTTGCTGAATTAATTTAAACGCACCCAAAGAGCATTAGCAAATTTCCCCCCAGGATATTGGTACCTCTCTGGTTCAGGTGAAGACCATCCTGTTTATAGAGGTTCCACCTACCCCAGAAAGGTCCCCAATTATCCAGGTATCCAAAACCCACCCTCCCCTGAACCATCCCTGTAGCCACCTGTTCAACTCTTCTCTTTCCCTAACATGTGAAGTTGATTTTTTTTTTGAGATAGGATAGGATAGGATAGAATAGAATCCCTACAGTGTGGAAACAGGCCCATCGGCCCAACAAGTCCACACCGAACGCCCAAAGAGTATCCCAACCAAATCCATTTCCCGATCCTATTCACCAACCTACACATCCCTGAACACTGTGGGCAATTTATTATGGCCAATTCATCTGACCTGCACATCTTTGGATTGTGGGAGGAAACTGGAGCATCCGGAGGAAACCCATGCAGACACGGGGAGAATGTGCAAACTCCTCACAGTCACCCGAGACTGAAATCGAACTCGGGTCCCTGGCACTGTGAGGCAGCAGTGCTAACCACTAAGCCACCATGCTACCCCAACCTAAAGTGAAAGTTTTCAATTTTTTAAATTTGATGTAGTATGGTTCAATTTTTTTACTGTTTAGTAAAAGTTTTATTCTGTGTTAAAAGTACACTGGCAGTGTCCTGTGAATGTTATACTGACCTCCACAGTTATACAAAAAATGATGATGAGACCTAACGTGCCTGGTTTTGCTCCAGGGTGTGATATGTCCAGTTTAACAGGCACTGGGATTATAAGTATTTGAAGAAATTTGGTTTTGCAAAATCCACTGTCGAATTCCTGGCTTTGAAGCAACTCATTTATCCAACGCTGTACATATAACCATTTACCTGTGTTCAGGATAAGGTTGTGTTTCAACTGTAACTAAGACTTATCCCTCAAATCAACAGGTGAATTTATCCATCACTGGTTAACAGCAAAGCATAAACATGAGAACAATCAACTATGGAGGAACTATCTTGGGTTTGATTGCAATCGCTGCTATAATTCTGATTATAAGCAGCAGGATTTTGAATTTGACATTCATTTGAAGCTAATTGCTTGCTCTCTGCTATGTTAAATTATCACCCGTAATGGCTCTCCTGGGGATCTAAATTCAGCTCTGTCGTTCAGTCTGGCTAGCTGCCAACTCAACCTTACCTCAGTTCCTTGGTAATGTAGCAGCTAACAAAATGTAGTTTGTAAGAGCCGGAAAGCCAAGTTAAGTTGATGGGTAATGGAACCAGTGTGAGACTCCTAAAGCAAAGCAGATCCTCACTATTCTTGTAAAGAATGCTGATAAACCAGCAGGGAATGTAATTATAGAATTTGCAGTGTGGAAGGCCATCCGGCCTATTGCACCTGCGTCACTGTTACATCTTCAGTGGAAGCTATCTATTTTTTCTTTGCCCTTTTCTTTTCGTTGTCTCCCTTTTCATATACTTCACACAGTTTTGTTTTAATTGAGGTTAAAGTCTCTACTTAAAACTGCAGTTGTGATAAAGCATTTTTGTTTGCTAAAAATTCCCTTCACGAAAAGAAACATTCTTCTAACTTCCCTGAATTCTTCCAGTTGTGTTTGAGTTTCCTTGCTACCAATTTGCCATCCAGTTGAAGCCATCTCTTAATACTTGTCATCTTTGAAAAACAGTTTTAGATCCCTCTTTAGCTTTTGTGTTTCAGTGAACAGATAACTTTTTTTAAAACTTTCTTTTATTATTACAAGTTTTGTATGATTCATAGAAACCATTCTGCCTCTGAGTCAGAGAACTGAGATTTCCATTCAAGAGCACAAAACCCAAGCTGACCCTTTCACCTCGACAGCTACTGCACTGTTTAAGGTGTCATTGTTTAGAGGGGATCAAAATCCTACCTGTTAACTCAGTGGATCTAAAAGATCCCATGGTATATTTCAAGGATGAGCAAGGATGTTCCCTCCAGGGTTCTAGTCTGACATTAATGTCTCAGCAATGTCATTTGAGAAAATTCAGATCATGTGGTTGGTATTACATTGCTGTTTGTGAAAACTTGCTGAACGTAAGTTGGCTGCCACATTTCCTAAATTACAGCAATAAATTTACTCTATCACATCCTTGTTGGATGTTAAAAGCTTTGGATGGTGAAATCTTTTGCCAGAACTGCAAACCATATTCTATGGCCTAATCAGTATCATTGCCAATTCATCATCATAGTCTTGTCTTTATACCCCAAACATAAAATCCAGAGTTCCACTTCCCTTTCTACTCATGTGCCTCCCTTGAAAAATAATGTATCTATACTCCGAGATTTCTCTGTTTGTCACTTTGTTAATAGTTTACTATTTCAGTGTTTTTGGGATGTATGCTATTTAGGTCTTAACTTTCCTGTTACTTTTTGAATATTGCACTTTTCAATACTAAGCATGGCTATTCTCCACATTAAACTTTAGTTTTCCTGTAGTCCTACGTCTCCATCTTCTGCAAACACTGGCGCAAAATACTTATTTATGCAATTCTAATATTTCTAAATTTTTTTTACTTAGATGGGGTTAATAAATAATTAATATTCTCTTTTATTAAGAACAACAAGGAAAGTTATTTGTATGTGTCTTGTCACCGCATGTAAACAGTGAAGCATTTATTGAATTGCTAAGCATATCTGTTTAAATATAAGAAGAACCGTTCCAAAGTAAAGTCATTAAACTCAAAACATCAACTCTGTTTCTCTTCTACAAGATGTGACCAGACCTGCTGAGTTTCTCTGGTACTTTGTTTTCAGTTCAGAACCCCAGCACCCACAGTATTTTGCTGTTTTTTTTTCTAATTGTTACTGTCAGGTGAGGAGTGGAAAAGGAGGGCAAGCTATTCTACCTCTTCTCATCTGGTCATAACAGTAAGATGGTATATATCTGCATACTATCTGAAATCATTAGCATTTGTGATTTTAAAAAATTATTTAATCTTTATTCAACCTTTGTTCTCATCTGAGTGTTTAAACATAGAACATGAATTAGGCCTTGGCTGGAGTACTGTATACAGTTCAGATCGCTGCACTATAGAAAGGATGTGATTGCATTAGGGAGAGCGCAGGGGAGCTTCACCAGAATGTTGCCTGGGCTGGAACAACTTGTCTGTGAAGATGGACCAGATAGGCTGGGGTTACTGTCCTTTGAGCAGAGAAAGTAGGTGGGGAAATCTGATTGAGATATGCAGAGTTTTGAGAGCCATAAACAGGGTGGATAAGGGGAACCTTTTCCCCTTAGCAGAAGGGCCAGTAACCTTGGTACAGTTTTATGGTATAAACCTTCAAGACATTTAAAAACTATTTAGAAGAGCACTTAAAACACCATAGCATTCAAGGCTACAGGCCAAGTGCTGGAAAATGGGATGACTGCATGGACATGATGGGACATAGATTTATAGGTATAAAATTATTGTGTCATAACTAAAGCCCCTCATTTTGTTTAATGTTGACTGCCATTTCTTTCATGCTGTTAGCTTTTTCATTCACTCTCACTTGACTGAACTTCTGTAAAATTGTCATTGTTTTCTTCTGTTTATATTCCCTGTATTTATAATGTGCATAATTTTTTATTGTAGCTTTACTCATAACTTTATTTATCTGTTGAATTACTGCTTTTGAAAGATTGCCACTTTGCCTGTATCTTATGTCATTTTAAATATCTCCCAATACTTGACTGCCCTTTATTCTGATACAACTCATAGCCCAGTAACTTGGACTAGTGCCACTTCTTATCACTAAAATTAGCTTATTTTAAAGTGTTTAGCTCGGATAACAATTTATCTCTGCCACTGAATGTGTGTTGGCCCAAGGAAGAACCAGTTGTTTTCTGGTGAAGATGTGCATTCAGATCCTGTATTTTTAAAAAATAATCTATTGACATTGGAATTTAGTACAAATTCGCTTTTGTTTTCAGAATGTTGTAGATAGACATATTTAGAATGTTGTCGTTTATATTTTTAAAAAATATTTTTATTGAAAAAATTTTTCTTTACTAAATTATAAAATTACAAAAGCATGAAAATATAACATTGTAACAACAAAAACAACAACGATAAACCTACTACTGTACAACTGCGCTCATTGCACATCAATGAATAAATAACACCACTCAGCTCTCAACTTTTGAGAGCATCAATTATTAAACACACGTTTGCTTGAAATTCTTCCTTTTAGGACATTAGGCTTATGAAACCAAACCATCATGGCTAGACAAAAGCCCTAATCAAAATGGCGGAAAGATCTACTTCCAAATTATTCAAAAAGGGCTGCCATGTCTTATAGAAATTGTCTGTTTTCTGGTGCACCATGTTTGTAAGAAAGTCCAAAGGAAGCTTTTTCCCATCCACATTTAAGGGAGATAAATTCGGCAAACCCAGGAGAAGAGAAACTGGGTCCACTTGATTTCGGTCCCCAAGACCCTCTCTGTTACTCCTGCCACAGCGCTCCAGTACGTACGGAGCCTGTGGCAGGACCACAAACAATGAGTGAGGGGGCCCGTATTTATTTTACATTTGGGGCACATTGAAGACGCACCCTGCTTAAATTTTGCAAGATGATCCGGGGCCAGATGAGCCCTATGAAGAACCTTTAACTGCGTAGCATGGGTCCTATTACATATTGAAATCTTCCTCACATTCTCACAAACGTCCTCCCAAATTTCCGGAGTGATCTCCATCCCCAACTCTCTCTCCCAGACCTCCCGTAATCGGTTGATGTCACCTGAGGAACCATCCCCCCCAACAAATGATCGAGAGTACTCACTGAAGGAGTGCTCTTAGCCTGAAGCACTCTCTTTTCCATGTCAGATCTATAACACTCGGGCAGAAGCATAGTCTCTTTTCGGATAAAATCTCTGATCTGAAGAAAACAGAAGAGGTCCCTACTCGATAATCCATACTTATGAGTTATTTGATCAAATGACCTCAACGTTTCACCCTCAAACAGGTCACCCAAACAAGAGACTCCCCTATCCGCCCAGGACTTAAACCCAGGATCCATTGTCCCTGGCCAGAAACCTGGCATACCAACTATGGGAGTATGGAAAGATGTTTTAGATATATTACCCTCCATCTGTCTCATTGCCCTTTCACGCTTTGACAGTATTAATAACTATTGGATTATGGCAGTGTTCCGCAACTATCCTCATTTTAGCCAGTAACAACAGGTTAATAAGAGGACACTTTGCCTGGGAGGCCTCAATGTCTAACCACATCAATGCAGAGTCCTCACAGGCCCAATCACTCTCAAAAAATAAAGGGAACTCAATTGGTATCATCTGATGTCCGGGCGATCCACTCCTCCCAACCCCTGGGGCATTTGCAATTTTGTAAGCTTGATAATGGGCCGTTTATTACCCAAGTAAAAGAACAAAACCAACCATTTAATTTCTGAAACGTTTGTCAAGAAAAAAGCAAGGGAAGCATCCACAGAGGGTATAATAAACGAGGAAGAACATTCATTTTAATAAGAGCAACTCAACCTAGCCATAACATTGGAAGGGGCCCTCATCTTTGAAGGTCTTGTTTAATCTTGTCAAACAAATGAACAAAATTAGCCTTGAATAACTGACCAAAACTAGGGGTAACAGAGAGGCCCAAATAAAGAAAGCCTCCCTGTGCCCCCTTAAAGGGGAACTCAGGGGAATACTGGACATTGAAGCTAAGACCCCCCATAGGCATAGCCTCCGATTTTTAAAAGTTAATCTTGTAACCTGAGAAAAAGCCAAATGAGTTAATACACTGTATCCAATAGGGCACCGAAACTGCCAGGTCCGAAAGAAAAATGAGAACATTATCCACATATAATGTGATATTATGCACCTTCGACCCTACCTTTGGGGCAGGGTCCCCATGAATGGCCTCTGCCAGCAGCTCAATCACCAACGTGAAGAGCAAAGGTGAGAGGGGACAGCCTTGCCGGCTGCCCTTACCAATGTTAAAATTATCAGACCTAGTACCATTAACTACCAGAGGATTAATGTAAAGGACCCTTACCCATTGAGTTAACACTTCACCCAGGCCAAACCACTCCAGGGTATAAAATAGAAAAGGCCATTCCACTGGGTCAAATGCCTTGTCCGTGTCCAAGGAACCCACCGACCCTTGAACTGACCTTTTCGGCACACTTGAATCACGTTAAGCGGTCTCCTAACATTATTAGAAGATCTGTGATCCTTTATAAAGCCCGTCTGATCCTCCTTAACAATAGAGGGCAACACCCTTTCTAACCTCAATGCCCGAGTCTTTGATAAAATCTTAACATTAGTTTAAAAGCGAGATGGGTCTGTAAGAAAGCACAGTCTTCCAAGGTCCTCCCTTTCTTGAGGATAAGAGAGACATTAGCCTCTCACAAGGATGGTGGGAGGTAATCCTGACTATATGAATAGTTATGCATGTCTAGCATTGGTCCTAACAGTATGTTTACAAATTCTTTATAAAACTCACTGAGCAAGCCATCAGGGCTGGGGGCCCTACTACTTTGAAGTTGCCCCACTGTCTCCTGTATCTCCTGGGCTGTTATGGGAGCACTAAGGAGAGACGCCTGTTCAGCAGTCACACCAGGAAGATCCATATTCCTAAAAAAAAAGACTCCATCTTATCCCATCTGTCCTCATAGCATTCAGACTGGTAGAGTTCAGAGTAAAATCTCCGAAACGTCTCATTGATCTTTTTAGCATCGTAAGAGTCCCATTCCCTTCCCCAATAGAAGGAACAGATTGGGAGGCATTCTTTGTCCTGACCAAATATAACAAGTATTTACCCGGCCTATCGCCATGCACAAACAGCCTCTGCTTTGCAAAGGAATGTCCCTTACTTACTGTATGCGTTTACATGGGGTTTAAGGTGGATCAGAGAACTGTGATCTGCTGCAGCTTAGTCACCGACGGTCTACTGTAATGTGGTGTCTCAGCTGCCTTCAGTTGTGCCCAAGCAGGCACTGCTGCCATCCCTTCTGTCACTTCGGGCTGGCAGAGTATAAGATAACTATCCCTCTAGCACAGGCCTTAGCCGTCTCCCAAAGAATGGATGGATTATTAGCTGTACCTGAGTTGGTGGCCAAAAAATTTTCAAATTCCCGAAAGAAGTATTCTACAAACTTGCTGTCCTTGAGGATGAAGGGATCCATTCACCAGTACCGTGCGTCCATTGCATCACTCTTAATCTTAACCAATAAATACACCTCTGCATGATCAGAGATGGCAATATTCCCAATCGAATAGGATACCATCAAATCTAAAAAAGCTGCAGGAGTTGGGAAATAATCAATCCTTGTGTGGCATTTATGAGGATTGGAAAAGAATGTAAAATCTTTGCCTGTACGGTGTAAACATCTCCAAGCATCTACCAACCCCAGTTTGGCACATAGATCACCCAACTGCTTCGATTGTGGTGAAAGGTTTGGGGGGCCTTTGGGCATTCTATCCAGCACAGGATCCATCAGGCAATTAAAGTTCCCCCACCCCCATAATGATATTCCCCGACGCCAAGGCTATCAGATTTGTTAGACAGTGCATCAGTCAGAAATTTAAGAGAGAGGGCCGAAGGACAGTAGACATTCAAAATACCAAATTCCTCGTCATGTATAAGAGCCTTAAGAATAACAAACCTTACTCACCTTTAATACAATCTATTAAGTTAAATGGAAGACCCTTTCGGACAAATATTGCCACTCCCCTGCTCCTAGTTCGAAAAAACGAGAAAACACCCGATCAAACCCACTCCACTGCAAATTCAAGTGGTTAGATTCTCTACAGTGTGGAAACAAGCCCTTCGGCCCAACAAGTCCACATCGACCCTCCGAAGAGTACCCACCCAGACCATTCCCCTCTGACTAAAGTACCTAATAATATGGGCAATTCACCTGAACTGCACATCTTTGGATTGTGGGAGGAAACCAGAGCACCCGGAGGAAACCCAAGTAGACACAGGCGAATGTGCAAACTCCACACAGACAGCCACCGGAGGCAGGAATTGAACCTGGATCCTTCGTGCTGTGAGGCAGCAGTACTAACCACTGAACCACTGTGCCGCCCATATTCCTTGTCATTTAAGATGAGTCTCCTTTCGAAGGCTTGACAACACTTTTTTTCTTTTAACTGGCGAATGAATCCCTCTGATATCCCAGGTGCACCATTTAAGAATGCTGCTAAACATAATCCTTTACAATCACCTTTGACCTGCCGAGAGGAAGAATTCATCTTCCAACATGCTGAGCATACTCAAAAGGAGACTCATAGAGGCTATTTACAAAAAAACAAAAAAAAACTAATGACAAAAACACAAAAGGCACTTAATGGGGGACTCAACCCCCTGCCCACAGAGGGCACTTACATTTCCCACACACACCTCAAACCGCCCTTCCAGGTCAAGCCATATCCCAAACTCAAGCAATGGAAGAAACCAAACAAATGACATTGTAAACACAAAAGGTATAACAAAAACAGTGAGCCCATCCAAGGAATCAAACGACCACACAGTCTCCTCGTAAGTAATACGAAGCACCACTGGATATCTCATCGAATATTGAACACCAAGGTCTTTTAACTTTCTCTTAATTTCATCAAACGATTTCCTCTTCTGAATCACTGCTGCAGAAAAGTTGTATAGAAACGTTATCTTGGTTCCCTGATAGGTCAAGGCCTGTGGATTTCTCCCCAACTTTCTGGAAGTTTCCATGACTCTCTGCTTGTCCCTGTAGCATTGAAATTGTATCAGAACCAGGCAGGGGTGCCGACCCTGACCGGATCTGTGCACCGTGACCCCATGAGCTCTGTCAGCCTTCACCCGGTCCGCCTCGGCATCCCAGCCAAGACATTGTGGCAACCAGTCTTCAAAAACACTTGCTGGCTGCCCACCTTCTACTCCATCTGACAGGCCAACAATCCAGATATTCTTTCTCCTGCCTCTATTTTCCAGGTCATTGATTTGCACAGTCAGGGCCCAAACCTGCCAAGGACTCGACCTCTGTCTCCGACGCCGCGGTCTGCCGCTCAACCTCTTCAACTCACTTCCCGAGCCCTTCCAACTCATTCACAGGCTTTTGCAGCAAGGCTTTGATGGGCTCCAGTCGATTACGACTCTTCCCTCACCTCCTGGATCAGCTGACAGATCAGGTTCGAGTTCCTCCACAATGTTTTGCTGTGCAGGCATTTCTTTCACAGCTGCTGAGGGAGCAGCAGCTGTTTCCCCAGTAGCAATTACGGGCCCGCCCAACGTTTTTGAGTGTCCTGAGTGTTTAGACTTGGTCATTTGCTTCTCCTTATTCTTTCTCACACGCTCGAAAAAGGATTTGAACAGTTGTATTACTGTTTAACAATCATTTTTCCAAAAATAACTAAGGAGGGGGTTGAAAAAATATTACTACCCTGGTTTGGTGTGCAGAGCTCAGCAAGGCTGATCTATTCAGATCACCACCGTCTTGAATTCCTTATTGATTATTTTAGAAAGTTGTGGATTGCCTCAGCTGCTGTGGTGGAAACACATGCAACTGTTGAATTGTGACAGAATTTTCAGAGCAGGTTTGCTATTTTTAATTAGATGTCACTAGCTGGGCCAGAATTTGTCTATTCCTTGATGTCCTTGAGCAGATAATGATGAGCTGTCACCTTGAACGGCTGGTGAGTGGCTTAGAGGGGTAATTTTAAGTGGTGGTGTTCCCATGTATCTGCTGCCCTTGTCCTTCCAGATGGTAGTGGCTGTGGGTTTGAGTAGTGCTGTCTAAGGATCCTTGGTAAATTTATGCAGTGCATCTTGTAGGTAGTACACACTGCTGCTACTCTGCGTGACTGCTGGCTGGGGTGAATGTTGTGGATGTGGTGCCAATCAAGCAGCTACTTTATCCTGGATGGTGTCAAGCTTTTTAGCTGTTGTAGGTGCTGCACTCATCCAGGCAAGTGAAACGTACTGCATCACACCTGACTTGTGCTTTGTAGATGGTAGATGGGATGAGCCAGGTAGTGAATTACATAAGTGCGAGATCTTCAGCCTCTGAGCTATTATTGTAACCACAGTCCAATTCAGCTTCTTGTCAATGCTAAACCCCCAGAATGTTGATAGTAGGGAATTTAATGATTGAGATGTCTTTGAATGTCAAGGGAGATGTTGGATTCTCTCTCATTGGACATGACAACTCTGTGGTGCAATTGTTTCTTGCCACCTATCAGCTCAAACCTGAATTTTGTTAAGATCTTGCTCCATTTGCATGTGGACTGCTTTAGTATCTGAGGAGTAGTGAATGGTGCTGAACATTGTGCAATATGTTTTTGGATATAGATTAGCGAGAAGCTGCCTCAGTAAACTGAAAGCTCTGGAGAAACCTCGAGGAAGAGGGATGGAATTGTAATCATGTTGAGTTACACCGGATGGCAGAAATAAACATTCTGATCTGTGTGCTTGTCATTTGTCTTTTATTATTTTCAACATTAGAAGTATTGCAAGTATCTAATTTCAAATGACTGTTGCTATGGTCTATCATGTCAGATTATTTCCCAGATGTCCACCAATAGACAAACCACTTACATGTACCGGCTTTAGTATTCCGATCTAACGCTTCATTTTGCTTGCATATGTCACACACTGATTATGGAAATGTTCTGAGGCATATTCTGAGAAAATCCTTTCCTATTTTGATAGGCGAGATGTTGTGAAACTTGAAAGGGTTCAGAAAAGATTTACAAGGATGTTGCCACAGTTGGAAGGTTTGCGTTAAGAAGAGGCTGAATAAGCTGAGGCTATTGTCCCTGGCACATCAGAGGCTGAGGGATGACCTTACAGAAGTTTATAAAATCACGAGGGGCATGGATAGAGTGAATTGCCAAAGTCTTTTCCCTGGGGTGGGGAAGTTCAAAACTGGAGGGCATAGTTTTAAGGTGAGAGAAAAAAGATTTAAAAGGATCCTGAGGGGAAACATTTCCATGCAGAGGGTGGTGCTGCCAGAGGAAGTAGTGGAGGCTGGTGCAATTACAACATTTAGAAGGCATCTGGATGGGTACATGAATAGGAAGGGTTTAGAGGGGTATAGGCCAAATGCTGGCAGATAGGATTAGATTAATTTAGAATATCTGGTCAGCATGGACACATTGGACCCAAAGGTCTGTTTCCATGCTGTACATATCTCTGACTTTATGACCGTGTACTTTTTGCCTTGTAGAATAGTAAGCATTGCAGCTTACAATAATAATTTGTTTTACTGTATAGTACGCTTACATTTTAGTAACAAATGCCTCCTGTTTGTTAATTCCACCTCAGCAGGTTATGCCATCTCCTAAAAAAAACTAAACACTTTGGTTCTTGAACACGCAGTGATTGAAGAAAATCAAGTGAGATCCATTTTTCAGTATCATGCACAAATATTTTAATGAATGCTTCCAGCTGCCCAACATTCCACTTTCCATCACTGTCTTTCCCTTAACGTAACTGCTTTGTCATGTTTCTGTATAGTCTTGCCAGACTTGAGGTTCTTAAGACTGCTTTTATCCTTCACTGTGCTCATTTAACCCCTCCTCAAGATTGTCTAAAATTTGTGCTCCTTTATTAATTTAAATAAAGGAAGGACAATTGAACTGCACTTCGTAATCTTTGAAGGACTTGCACTAAAATGCAAATTTGAATGTTAATTTTCTGGCACCAGTGAATGTAACGCTGATGCTTTCAGGATGCATTGTGTACTCTTTGTTTGAAATATAATACTTTTGTCACATAAAACTAAGAATTATTCATGAATTTAAAACAATGAGAGAAAGAGGTTGATTAGATCTCAGTCATAAACATTCAGTTTTTAAAATTCATTAGTATGATGTGGGCAATGTTGGCTAAGCCTACAGTTGTTTATTATTCTTTCAGAATCTGATTCTGAACTGCCTGCTTAAACCATGGTATTCTTTGAGGTGTAGGACCATCCGTAGTGCAATTCGGGAGGGAATTTCAAAATTTCGATAATGAAGGAAATGTGAAATCGTTCCGGGTCAGGATATGTGATTTGGTGGGGAACTTGCAGTTGGCAGAATTTCCATACATCCGCTTCCCTACTCTTTCTCGATGGTAGAGATTTCATATTCAGAAAGTACCATCAGAGAAACCTTAGGTTACTATAGTGCACATTATCGATGAAGCAAGTGAGTAGTGAAGGTGATATATAGGGTGCCAGATGCTTGTTCTTGATGGTTTTGAGCTTCTTGAGTGTTGTTAAAGGTGCACCTATGGCATCCAAGCAACCACGGACTATTCCACCAAACTCCTGACTTATATCTTGTAGCTGGTGGACAGCAAGTAGGGTGTCAGGAGATGAGTTACTCATTGTAGTGTCATAGAGATGTACAGCGCAGAAACAGATGCTTCTGTCCAACTCGTCCGTGCCGACCAGATATCCTAACCAAATCTAGTCCCGTTTGCCAGCACTTGGCCTATATCCCTCTAAATCCTTCCTACCCATATACCCCATCCAGATGCCTTTTAAATGCTGTAATTGTAGCAGCCTCCTCCATTTCTTCTGGCAGCTCATTCCATATACACACACTCTCTGTGTGAAAACGTTGCCCCTTGGGTCCCTTTTATATCTTTCCCCTCTCACCCTAAACCTTTAGTTCTGGGCTCCCCCACTCTAGGGAAAAGACTTTGTCTATTAATCCTATCTATGCCCATTATGATTTTATAACCCTCCATAAGGTCAATCCTCAGCATCCAATACTCCAGGGAAACAGTCCCAGCCTATTCAGCCTCTCTCTATAATTCACATCCTCTAACCCTGGCAACATCCTTGTAAATCTTTCCTGAGCCCTTTCAAGTTTCACAACATCTTCCGATAAGGAGACTAGAATTGCACACAATATTCCAAAAGTGGCCTCACCAATGTCCTGTACAGCCGCAATATGACCTCCCAACTCCTGTACTCCATACTCTGACCAATAAAGGAAAGCATACCAAACAACTCCCTCACTATCCTATGTAGCTGCCACTCTACTTTCAAGGATCTATGAACCTGCTCTCCAAGGTCTCTTTGTTCAGCAACACTGTCTAGGACCTTACCATTAAGTGTATAAGTCCTGCTAAGATTTGCTTTTCCAAAATGCAGCACCTCGCACTTATCCAAATTAAACTCTATCTGCCATTCCTCAATCCATTGGCCCATCTGATCAAGATCCCATTATATTCTGAACTAACCTTCTTCACTGTCCACTACACCTCTAATTTTGGTGTCATCTACAAACTTACTAACTATATCTCCTATGTCCAAATCCAAATTCTTTATATAGTTGACTAAAAGCAGTGGACCCAGCACCAATCCTTGTGGCACACCACTGGTCACTGGCCTCCAGTCTGAAAAGCAACCCTTAACCACCACCCTCTGTCTTCTACCTTCGAACCAGTTCTGTATCCAAATGGCTAGTTCTCCCTGTATTCTTTAGCTTGCTGTTGTAGCAACAGATTTATCTGACTGATCCAGTTTAATTCTGGTCAATGGTAACCCAGGATACTGATAGTGAGGGATTCATTGGGGGTTACGCCATTGAAGATCAGGGAGCGATGGTAAAATTCCTTTTCTTGTGGATGGTCATTTGCCTAGCACAAATGTTACTTGCCATTCATCAGCTCAAACCTGAATATTATCGCAGTCTTACTGCATATGAACACAAGCTGCTTGTGTTTGCGGATCATGAATGGTGCTGGACATTGTGTGATCATCAATGACCATTCCCGTTTCTGACCCAATAATACTGGGAAGGTCACTGATAGAGCAACTGAAGGCGTTTGAGCTTTTGATACTACCATGCAGATCTGCAATAGTGTCTGAGACTGAAATGATTTTATCAATGCATTCCATGTACTCCCTCAGTCTCCATTCCAGCATTTTTTTTTTATTTTCTGGCGTTGTATTAGCAGCATTAGATCCAATAATGAAGAAATTTGTTTGGCTATGTACATTCAGTTGGAATTGTAATTAAGTGAGCAAAAAGGTTAATGAGTATCATTTTTCTGTTTTTATTACTTCTATCTTTTCCTTCATTTGATTCAATTACTTACTACCATCGCCTAAGTGGCATGTGAGAAAGTAATCAGTCATGTTTGAATTGTATTCCTGCTGATAAAATTACAGTGGTAAGACCACTCCATCCATTTTTTAAGAGATTTCAAAAATGTATTTATGTGGGGTGAAACATTAAGATAATGATTGCAGTACCCAACACAGCCTGAAAGTCTTAGTTATTATTTTGCTGCTCTGAGACAATGAGTCATGAATACAGGCAAAGTCTGTTGGAAAATGGATGAGCTATTCAAGGTAAGTAAATCTGCAAGTAACTGTTGCAACTGTCTCTCATGTCAGTGCAGTCTTTCATGTAAGGATGTAATTCCTTGAATTCTTAATAATGACTCATGTCTGCTCAATTATTTAATGTAGTTTGTTTATGACCTAGATGCACTTGCTAGATTATTTGCTGTTTTATTTGTCTGTGATGATGATTTTTGATTAGGCAGTTAATGTTTCCTCTTGCTTTCTCCAAAATAGAGCATGGTAATTTGAAATAATTGCATTTTTGATGGTATTACTGTTATACCACATTTTTCATCAAAATTATAATTACCACTGCTTAAATAAAAACACCAAGTAAGTCCGTTATTAATGGTGTATCTCCTTTGAATTAGCTTGTTTTGTATTTCTGCTTTTTAAAATCTAACTGAACTTAGTCCATTGTAGCTATATATCAACAGTGCAGAACAGCCATCGGTTCAGTATGTATTAATGTTTGGCTGACAATCTTACAGGATAGTTGGAATGAAAAATGTTATAGTGGTGCAGGCGGTTGTTGTTTTGAGGTTGGAGGCAAGGGTGCATTTGTTTCATCAGATCAGAGGGACCGTTTCTCTGATTTTTAAATCCATTCATGTATGTATGATTAGTGAGGCTAGCATTTGTTTATGTTCCATAATTGACCTTGAGGTGAGCCACTTTCTTGAACTGCTGCTATACTTATGGTGCCAGTACACCCCCAGAGCTGTCACGAAAGGTGTTCCAGGATTTTGACCAAGTTTTAGGCCAACACTTATTGCACATTTCTAATTGCTCTTTGGGAATGTGGTAGTGTGCTGCCTTCTTAAACTGCTGCAGTTCTTGGTATGTAGGTCCACCCAGAGTACTGTAAGGGAGGGAGTTGCGGATTTTAACACAGCAACAAGACTGAACATATACTTCCAAATCAGAATGATGTGAGTCTTGAAGAGGATCTTGAATGTCATTGTGTTCCCATGCAACTGCTGTTGATATTTTTTTAGGTGGCAGGCATCTCTGGTTAGGGAGGTGCAATTGAATGGGCCTTGATGAGTTGCTACAGTGCATCTTGTAGGTGATACACTCTGCTGCCATTGTTACAATGCTACACAATCTGAAGGCTTGTCACCACCAAGGTTGGATATTAAATCCTGGCATCGTCAGTTATTTCCACATTTGAAGAATGATAAAATTAAGCCTGACTTGTGAGTGTTTGTAGATGACACCAGGCAACTGACGTGGGAGAGTGATTAGGTATTTTCTTGGAGTTATTCATTTTCAAGCAGTTATTGAACAAATAGTACAAACCACAGATCAGCCAGTAATGACTTGTTTTTCGGCACACTGCCATGGACTTATTCATAATTAAAGAATGGATATTGTAGAATTGATCCACTTCTGGCTTCAGGATGCCAGGAAAGTCTTTGACGTTGTAGCTGAGGAAAATTGCTACATGGATTCTATCTTGAAGAACTCCTACCACAGTGACTTGGCCTGTGAAAATTGGCCTCCAGTAATTGCAACCAAATTCCTTTGTGCCAAATGTAAGCCTCATGATTTGGGGAGGTTTCTACTTAAGCCCCATCCCTACTTTGCCTTCAGTTTTGCTGGATTCCTCACTGCCTTAGTCAAATGCTGCTTTGATGTTCAAAGCAGACAAGCAGGAGGCCGGAAAAACACAGCAAGCCAGCTGTCATAAGGAGGTGGAGAAGTCAACCTTTTGGGTATAACCCTTCTTCATAACTTCAGGACTTTGATATTCAAGGTAGCCACTTCCACCTCTGCTCTGACATTTGGAACATACTCATGTCTGCACTTGATGAGGTGTTGAGCTCAGTATTTTGAGCAGAACACAAATGTTCAAAAATGGCTGTTGATATTGCAGAGGGTTGCTTTCTCTTCCATCACTTGACTAATGACTAGGAAGCGTTAAGTGGCTAGGTCTGTGTAATGTAGGTTTCAGAGAACTAGCCCAGAAGGCTGAATACCTTTTGTACGCAGTATATTACCATGCTTTCAATCTTAGCTGTATAAAAGTTAAAAATTGAAACCCACAATCACCAAAATGAATATAAAATTTACTTTATAACTGAGTAGTGTTTATTTTTCAGCACTTGAAATTCATTTTTCTACTTTAACGTTGTAGAATTATGTTGTATGTTGTATAATGTGTGTTGTATAATGTAAAAGTATAATTTACTGCTCAAATTATCAGCTTCAATCCCAGTGTTATCCTAGCTTTTACATTGTCATAGGAGCATTTATATTGCAGCAGGTGTAAAGCTGAAGTCATTTGATTCACTATCCTGGTGGGGTCCCATCTGCATTGCTTAAATACGTTTTCTGTGGCTTTATGTCAAATAAAAGTACCTAGTTTGCATTGATGTGAAGCCAGAAGTAGTGAAATTGCATCTTAAATTGCAAATAAGTCACTGAATGCATTAAAAAATCAAATCCATGCATAAAGAGAAAAGAAATGCATACCTGACAAATCGGAGTTCAACTTCCTTTTTATAGTTGTGATGACAATGCCAACAAATAGGCAGATACAAACAAAAATTTATTTCCTCTATTTTTCGTTAAAATGTCTTTCACTTCTGTAGCTGCCACTGCAGTACAGTGCTGTTCCAACCAGCCATATACATTTAGTAAGTTGATCATTGGCTCGTGAACCTGTGAATCAGTATAAGCAAAAACAAATGTTTCTACCTAAAGTGGTAACTGAATATACTGGAATTTCAGAAACTACTTTGCTGAATTATGTTCTTGTGAGTGTACATTTTATGTACAGTTTATTTCTCCCTGCCAGTGCACTGTATTTATGGACCCGCAAGGAAGCTGAAATAATTATGCTTTTTAAATTATTCACAAATCTTTTAAATGACAGAAAGCATATATCCTTATCATTGCTTTGAACAAAATTGTTGCAGATATCCCTGGGAGGCAATGGCGTAATGGTATTTTCGTTGGACTATTAATTCAGAGACCCAGATAAGGTTCTGGGGACCTGGGCTCGAAAACTGCCACGGCAGATGGTAGAATTTGAAAAAGAAAATCTGAAATTAAGGATTTAATGACAACCGTGTCAATTGTCAGGAAAAACCCATCAGGTTCACTATTGTCATTTAGGGAAGGAAACTGCCATCCTTACCTGGTCTGGCCTGTATGTGACTCCTGACCCACAACAATGCAGTTGACTCTTAACTGCCCTCTGGGGCAATTAGGGATGGGCAATAAACGCTGCCTAGTCAGCGACGCCCTCATCCCGTGAATGAATGAACAAAATCATTCAGACATATGGTTGCAAGGCTGTAGTAACACTTTCAACAATTCCTATCTCACTGTAATTGCCATCTTCTTTTTCCAGCTGTTTGTGGCAGTATCACTAATCCAGTTACGAAGGAATTCCTGTTTGAGCTCATTGAAAGGAATCAGATGCAATCCCAAAGAGAGCAAAGGAAAAGGTCTCTGGATATGGACTCTGAACTTATGCCACCACCACCTCCAAAGCGACCAAATCATGCTTTGTAAGCATCAGATTTGTAAACATTGAATCTCTGTAAAAGATTTCAAATACACTGTAATTGCTTTACAGGTCTTATGGATTATTATCAAAACTATTCTCTTTATGGAGTTGGTAGAAGGAGAATAGTTTGAGGTTGCCTTCAACATCATTAAATTTTTTTGTCTAATTTCAGCAAACTGTAAAATGTAAAGAAAATCTCATTAGGAAAGTTTTTTTATTCATTTCCTTTACATATTAACAGATCTCCTTATTTCAAAAGATGTTTGTAGACTCTTTTGTTATTGCAATACCACCTTTAGTCCCTATTTTATATTTGTAAAAGATTACAAATATATTCAATATTTCTTCTATGGAGAAAATCAGAGTTTTTCTTTGTTTTTTCACATTCTAAATAAGTTGAATCAAAGTACTGAATGCAGTGGAGCTGTTATGCTCACTATCATTTTGGCAGTCTGTTCTAGATATGGCAATGGTGATTAAACTATCTTACAGTTTTCTAGTTTTTATTTTTAAATTTAATGTACTTGATATTTTTAATAAACGATACAGGCCACAAAATTAACGAATCATATTCATTAGGTTTATTTTATGCCACTGGAACATGGGAAATGAACCAACTTTCTGTTCATTGATAAAGATTTTCCCACTTATTTTTGCCCTTCACATCTACTCTGCCACCATGTATTTGCTTTAATTTCAGAAAGCTAGGGTCGTCAACCTAAGTGCTCCCCACATTCCACTTCCCATGTTGGCTACGTTTCATGTTTTCACTTCTAAATTGTAGGGGACTTGATGTAAGCAATTGCAATAAGTAAAATATAGCACCTTCTACCTGCTTAAAGTGGATTGTATTGGATTATATAATTTTAGAAGAACTTTGCACCATTTTTGTTAATTAAAAATATAGATGTTTTGATGTTGTTATAAGGCTGTTCAATTTCATTTTCATTGCTGTGTTTCAACATCTGTCTACCAGACTGCATAGACTGTGACTGCAACTTATCCAAAAGGCATACACTTGAAGCAATTTGCATTTTTGAAACTATCCTATAACTGTTTTCTTAATTATATTAAAAGTATTTTAAATCATTGAAACTTTCAGGGAGATGAAAATAAATCCGTGAATTTAAGGGAGTGCTACGTTCCAATAAGTTAGCAAAGTTGAATCTTGTTATGGCTGTGTTGAACCCTGCAAAATAAAACTGTAGAGGCATGTTTAAAAATAACTTGAAAATGCTGTCCATGATTTTTCTGGATTTCACTTCCTCAGTGAAATATCCTAAGTTATGATATTGTAGCCTGTGTATATTGTGATATTTTAGACAATCTGGGCTCTTCTAAAAATGGGAGGTGGGACCCAGGTTTGGTATTCCTATCTCTACTTCTGGCACATCCTATTTTACAGGGATGTGTGGAATGGGGTCAAACAAGTGCAATGTGACCTCTACATATGGAAATCCCAAACTCAGCAAGGTCATTTGAACTCTGTGCTGAGGTTGAACAAACATTATTGTCACAGAAGCCTTACCCCACAGTGTGGCAGTTATAAATCTTTAGAAAAAATGTAAATGTTCTTGAAGGATAGATATGCATAACAACAATGTTGTCAAGTTATTTGAAATATTGCAAATATACTTGCCCAAGCTAATGAGAATTGATAAAATATGTCTTAGCTATTCCAATACTGATTGTTGATATAAAACTAAGAGCTATCATTCTAATGTTCATAATGTTTGGCTGCTTTGTACAATCTATTATTATCATGGTGTACATGTGCATTCACAGTTTGATTGACAGTTCAGAGGTTACGAAAGAATCATCTACCTTCATGGGGTTATAATACAAATGTATTGTTTGATAAGGAATTTAATATTTGAACTTTAAGTGTTTTGAATTGACTTTCCTGCATGGGAGATTTTTTTAATATAGTGAAAGATGTAATAGATATTTAGAATCTTTTCTTATTTTCCCTCAGCAAGGCTCCCAATGTCTTCCTCATGGATGGTGGTTGAGTTAGGATGGAGTATGTCAGAGTGAAGTGTGATGAATGGAGAGGAATTATGAGTTGGTGTTCAGTTGACGTAAGAACTGTAGTAACGAAATGGGTGAAGGCCATTGGGGTGTATGGGGGCAATTGGGAATGTAAGGACAAAGGTTCTGAGGGGCCATTGGGTTGGGAGCAGCAAAGATTGTAATGTAGTGAGGGGATGTGAGGAGTAAGGACCAAAGGATGTAATGTTTAAGAAAATAGCTGGTTCAAACTACCAGAGAACCGAGAGCAAGACTTTTGAACAACCTGTCACAGCACTCAGCAACCCCTGTGACCCTTCCAAGCTGTATCTCAGGATAGTGAGCTGACTCCATCCCCTATACTGTTCATACTCACCACCTGCCCACCCCCCAAAAAAACCAAGAAATTAATATTGTAGACTGAGAAGTTTTTTAGCTCCCATTACCCAACTTACAAGCAAAGATTCAGACGCGTTTTTACAAGCTTTGGATTTTTTCTTCTTTCTTCAGAAGTTGCTGTAGAATAAGCATGGTGTAGTCATACTTACATCTTTCTGAGAGGAGAAATAGCGAAGGTGTTTCCACAGGGTGAAGTCCTTCATTAAAGGATACCATCTTCTGTTACTTTTTCAGATATTAGGTTGACACAAAAAACTCAACCAAGTTGTAAGAAAATAATTCTATCTTGCCAATTAATCTAATTTCTTTTCATTTTCTTTACTCAATATGCAAACATTTATGTAAGTAATTGTATTTATTGTAATTATTTGTTTTTGGGATGTTTGACAAGGCTTAACATTTTATTACCAATCCCCAAATGTCCTTAAGCAGGTGGTGGTGTTGCCCTGCCTCTCACCACCTTGGACTATTGAAGTTAATGTGTGAAGATACTCTCACAGGATTATTAGGGAATGTGTTGAGTATTTTGATTCAGCGATGATGAAGGAATAATGTTATCTGACCAAAGAAGAACTATGAAAGAAATACAGAGGTCTTAGTGCTCATATAGAGTGCTACCCTAATATATACTTCTAAGTGGCACAGTATTTGTAGGGTGCTGCAGAAGAAGCTTTTGTCATATTGCCATAGATAGTGCACACTGGCTTTATGAAAGGAAAACCACACTTCACCAGTTCATTGGAATTCCTTGTAGGATTAACATGTGATGTGGATAAAAGAAAGCCTATTGATGTTCTGTACTTAGGTTCCAGAAGGCATTTCACAAACAGCCACATAAAAGATTATTGTGCAGACTGATGCTTGTGCTGCAAGTGTAGCATGGAATGAGAAAAAGGAGATGGAAAAATAGAAAATGGAGAGCATACATAAATAATAAGTAGGATATGATATGTAGGGTTCTGAATGGATCTGTGTTAAGCCCTCAATCTCTTACAATTTATAACAATGACTTGAATGAGGGGATCAAGGGGAATGGTGGTGTTACTTGCAAATGACACAATGTAGGAAAGTATTTTGTGAAAAGAACATAAGGACAATGCAAACAAATTTGTTAGGTTGAATGAGTGGGTAAAAATCTTGCAGTTAGAGTAAAATATGGGAAAATGTGAAGTTGTTTGTTTTGGCAGGGAAAACATACAAAGCAAGATATTACTTTAATAAAGAACCACTGCAGAAATCCAAAGTGCAGTGGGATCTGGATGTTTTTGAGTACGTGAATTACAAAAAAAATTAATATTCAGCTGCAGCCATCATTAGTAAGGCTAAAAGAAAGCTCACCCTTATTACAAGAGGAATTGAATATAAAAGTAAAGATGTTGTGCTTCAACTTTGGTGAGAATACATCTTGAATACTGTGTTCAGTTTTGGTCTCTTTGTTTAACAATGGATGTAAATATGTTAAAAGCAGTTTAGAGGAGGTTTACTAGTTAACGCTTTGAATGAACAGGTTGTCTTTGGAGGAAAGATTGGACAGGGTGAACTGGTCTTTACTGGAGTTTACTTGAGCAAGAACGATTTAATTGAGGACCATGGGATTCTGAATGGTCTTTACAAGGTGAACATGGAAAGAATGTAGGTGAATCCAGAACCAGGAGGCAATATTTTAAAATCAGGGATTACCCTCTTAAGGCAGAGATGAAGAAGAATCTTTTTTATCAGAGCGATGTGCAACTCTGGACCTCTGCCTCAGAATATGATGGTGGCAGTGTCATTGACTATTTTTAACATGGCGATAGATTTTTGTTAAGCAGTGGAATTTGAGAATAGATGGGAATAAGGAATTCAAAACAAAAGCATATCAGCCATGATCTTACTGAATGGTAAAATAGGCTTGAAGGACACTAGACCAACTTATGTTCCTGATACATATGTTCACTGAAGCCATTATGCAGTGCTGGAGTGAGTGGATACTTACGTCAGTTAATGGGTTCCAAACAGCCAGGGTTGCTTTGTCAGCATAGTGTTCAGTTTGTTAAGTTTAGTTGCAGCTGCAGTTGTTCACTCAAGTGGAAAGTATTCCATCACACTCTTGACTTGTCCCTGTAGTTGGTGAGTTCCTTACTAGTAAATACTCAGCTTCTATCCTACTTGTACCCATAGGATTTACTTGGCTGATCCAAGTTTAATTTCTGTCAGTCGTGATCCCTAGGAAATTCATGATCAGGACTTAGCAATTGCAGTGTTATGTAATGTCAAAATATGTTATTAGGCTCTTTTAGTGTGGATGATCTGTTCATGTTTTTTGTCATTTATCACTCTAAGACTGAATGTTATCTCAGTCACGTTGCATGCCCATTCTGAGGAATTCCAAATGGAACTCAAGATTACAAGGGTCAGTGAACATTCTCATATTATCTTGAAGGGCAGGTTATTAATGAAGCAGTTGAAGATGATTGAGCCTTGGATGCTGCCTTGGCCAACTTCCCTGGGCCTGAAATGATTCACCATCAACAACAACAACCACCTCCCTTCATATCAGGTATGACTTCAGAGATGTTCCCAGTCCTCCTCAATGTCAGTCTTACTGTGGCTCCTTATTGTCACACTGTATTAAACCTTTCACTGCTGTCAGGAATTGTCACTGTCACCCCTAGAATGAGTTCTTAGTGTTAGATAGGGCACAACATTTTTAAATTTTTTCCCAAAAAAATTATAAAACCACTGTCCCCTGAACTTGCATACATGTATAATGGAACATTATAGACCAGGGAAGATATTTCTTAGAGTCATAGAGATGTACAGCATGGAAATAGACCCTTCAGTCCAACTTGCCCATGCCAACCAGGTATCCCAGCCCAATCTAGACCCACCTGCCAGCATCAGGCTCATACCCCTCCAAACCCTCATAAACTAAAGTTTACATGTAAACCTGCTCTCATGGTGAATAAAACATTTGACATGAGTTGTAAGATTCAAAACTTTTCTAAATGTTTGTATTTTAGCTAGCATTTAACTAACTGTAACATCAAGAATCTGTAGCAAAAAAACAGATCAATGTGAATCGGGGAGAACAATCCACTGGTTAGAATCATACCTAGCACAAAGGAAGATGGTTGTGGTTAGTAAAAGCAAAATACTGCAGGTGCTGGAAAACTGCAACAGAAACATAGTGCTAGAGAAACTCAGCAGGTTTGGCACCATCTGTGAAGAGTGAAACAGTGTGAACGTTTTGAGTCTTAGTAACACTTTTTCAGAACCTCAGAGTTCTAAATAAGAGTCATATCAGATTCTAAATGTTAACTATTTTTCTCTTCACAGCTAGACCAATTGGTTTTGATTATTAGAGGTTAATTTTCTCAGCTCCAAAAGGAGTTCATCGGGGTAGTGTCCAAGGCCAAACTACCTTCAGTTGCTTCTTCATCAATGACTTTTCTTTCATCCTAAGTAATGGGGATGTACACTAATGATTTCACAATGTTCTGCATCATTCACGATTCCTCAGGACATTGAATTCCATGTCCAAATGCAGCAAGATACTCCATGTTGCCAAATCCTACTATCAATACTGAAGCACTGACCATATCATGGGGATGCCACAAATGGCATCAGTAACAGCCTTAATGCATTTATGAGTGGTCAATTAAGGATTCCCATTCGGTTTACATTGGTTCCTGGAATTCAATTGTTGGCACCCATTCCTTCAGGTCTCAGGTCCTGCCGGCGTAGTTCCGTGACAATGTCCCAGAACATGCTCAGACTGCGCCAACACCAGTTCTGAGGAAGTGTCACTGGACCTAAAGTGTTAACTCTGATTTCTCTCCTCAGATGCTGCCGGACCTGCTGAGTTTTACCAGCAATTTCTGTTTTTGCACCAACACTCTGCTTTGCTCGTTCGAAGGAAATGGCATAGAGGACAAGAGACTCTGGCCGTTCTATACCTGCTATATCTCCTGAGGGCATTTGCAGCTGCGACCTCTTCTTGTGCAGAGGGATTGGTGTCCACTGGTGATTGCTGCTTGTCCTGGGCTTGCTGGTGCATCCTTTTCCATTTCTCAACATCTTTGTTGCCACACAGCACCAGCTGTAGCTGGATCCATCAGTCATGCTTGCAATAACCCTCTGTGGGGAATATCAGAAACAGAACAGATCTTTAATGATGTGAGCAGTTGCTATCCACACATGATAGCATTGTATTCTTCTCTATGCAGTGAGACATAGAGCTCTCCAACAGGTAAGGTGACAGAATGACCTTAGTAAACCTTATTCCAATGAAAATACCACCAGTCATATTGCAAAGGCAGCAATGCATTTAAGAACACATTGCATTATATTTACCGTTCAAGGTGAGAGGAAAACATTTCTGTGTGCCTGTGCAGTCTGTGAGATCTTGCATTAGCTTTGTGTTTTGTGGCACACAGATCCCACTTTTAAGATTGCGTGTGATTGCTTTGGCTTCACCGAGATGGCTATTTTCAGTCTGTAACAACTTATGACATAGTCAGAATTGCTTGTGACCAGCATTTGCTGGTTGCGACACGACATATCTTACACATGCATAGAGAAAGACTTGGAGGTAGGGAACTTGGGAAAATAAATATTGAAGTCTTGAAAACAGTCCACATTACAGAAGACAAGGTACTGGAAATCTTAGAGTCATAGAGATATACAGCATGGAAACAGACCCTTCAGTCCAACCCGTCCATGCCGACCAGATATCCCAACCCAATCTAGTCCCACCTGCCAGCACCCGGCCATGTCCCTCCAAACCCTTTCTATTCATATACCCATCCAAGTGCCTTTTAAATGTTGCAATGGGACCAGCCTCCACCACTTCCTCTGGCAGCTTATTCCATATATGTACCACCCACTGCATGAAAACGTTGTCCCTTAGGTCCCTTTTATATCTTCCCCTCTCATCCTAAACCTATGCCCTCTAGTTCTGGACTCCCTGACCCCAGGGCAAAGACTTTATCTATTTAACCTATCCATGCCCCTCATAATTTTGTAAATCTCTATAAGGTCACCTGTCAGCCTCTGACGCTCCAGGGAAAACAACCCCAGCCTGTTCAGCCTCTCCCTATAATTCAAACCCTGGCAATATCCTTGTAAATCTTTTGTGAACCCTTTCAAGTTTCACAGCATCTTTCCGATAGGAAGGAGACCAGAATTGCATGCAGTATTCCAACAGTGGCCGAACCAATGTCCTGTACAGCTGCAACATGATCTCCTAACTCCTGTACTCTGTACTCTGACCAATAAAGGAAAGCATACCAAACGCATTCTTCACTATCCTATCTACCTGCGACTCCACTTTCAAGGAACTATGAAGCTGCACTCCAAAGTCTCTTTGTTCAGCAACACTGTCTAGGACCTTACCATTAAGTGTATAAGTCCTGCTAAGATTTGCTTTCCCAAAATGCAGCACCTCGCATTTATCTGAATTAAACTCCATGTGCCACTTCTGGGCCCATCGGCCCATCTGATCAAGATCCTGATATAATCTGAGGAAATCTTCTTCGCTGTCCACTACACCTCCAATTTTGATGTAATCTGCAAATTTACTAACTGTACCTCTTATGCTCGCATCCAAATGATTTATGTAAATGACAAAAAGTAGAGGACTTGGCACCAATCCTTGTGGCACTCCACTGGTCACAGGCTTCCAGTCTGAAAAACAACCCTTAACCACCTCAGGCGACTGACTGTGTGGAGTTTGCACGTTCTCCCCGTGTCTGCGTGGGTTTCCTCCAGGTGCTCCGGTTTCCTCCCACAGTCCAAAGATGTGCAGGTCAGGTGAATTGGCCATGCTAAATTGCCCGTAGTGTTAGGTAGGGGTAGATGTAGGGGTATGGGTGGGTTGCGCTTCGGCGGGGCGGTGTGGACTTGTTGGGCCGAAGGGCCTGTTTCCACACTGTAAGTAATCTAATCTAATCTAATCTAACCACTACCCTCTCTTCTACCTTTGAGCCAGCTCTCTATCCAAATGGCTAGTTCTCCCTTTATTCCATGAGATTAACCTAGCTAACCAGTCTCCCATGTGGAACCTTGTCAAACGCCTTACTGAACTCCATATAGATCACATCTACTGCTCTGCCCTCATCAATCCTCTTTGTTACTTCCTCAAAAAATTCAATCAAGTTTGTGAGACGTGATTTCCCACACACAAAGCCATGTTGACTATCCCTAATCAGTCCTTGCCTTTCCAAATGCATATTTATCCTATCCCTCAGGATTCCCTCCAACAACTTGCCCACCACTGACGTCAGGCTCACTGGTCTATAGTTCCCTGGCTTGTCCTTACTACCCTTCTTAAAGAGTGGTATCACGTTAGCCAACCTCCAGTCTTCTGGCACCTCACCTGTGACTATCGATGATACAAATATCTCAGCAAGAGGCCCAGCAATCACTTGTCTAGCTTCCCACAGAGTTCTAGGGTACACCTGATCAGGTCCTGGGGATTTATCCACCTTTAACCATTTCAAGACATCCAGCATTCCTCCTCTACAATATGGGCATTTTGCAAGGTGTCACCATCTATTTCGCTACTTTCCATATCTTCCATATCCTTTTCCACAGTAAATACTGATGCAAAATACCATTTAATATCTCCCCCATCTCCTGCGGCTCCACACAAAGGCCGCCTTGCTGATCTATGAGGGGCCCTAATCTCTCCCAGTTACCCTTTTGTCCTTAATCTATTTGTAAACACCCTTTGCATTCTCCTTAACTCTATTTGCCAAAGCTATCTCATGTCCCCTTTTTCCCCTCCTGATTTCCCTCTTAAGTATACTCTTACTGCCTTTATACTCTTCTAAGGATTTGCTCCATCTATCCTGTCTGTATCTGACATATGCTTCCGTTATTTTCTTAACCAAACCCTCAATTTCTTTAGTCATCCAGCATTCCCTACACCTACCAGCCTTTCCTTTCACCCTAACAGGAAAATACTTTCTCTGGATTCTTGTTATCCCATTTCTGAAGGTTTCCCATTTTCCATCCGTCCCTTTACCTGCGAACATCTGCCCCCAATCAGCTTTTGAAAGTTCTTGCCGAATACTGTCAAAATTGGCCTTTCTCCAATTTAGAACTTCAACATTTGGATCTGGTCTATCCTTTTCCATCACTATTTTAAATCCAATAGAATTATGGTCGCTGGCCCCAAAGTGCTCCCCCACTGACACCTCAGTCACCTGCCTTATTTCCCAAGAGTAGGACAAATTTTGCACCTTCTCTAGTAGGTACATCCACATACTGAATCAGATAATTGTCTTGTACGCACTTAACAAATTCCTCTCCATCTAAACCCTTAACACTATGGCAGTCCCAGTCTATGTTTGGAAAGTTGAAATCCCCTACCATAATCACCCTATTATTCTTTCAGATAGCTGAGATTTCCTTACAAGTTTGTTTCTCAATTTCCCTCTGACTATTAGGGGGTCTATAGTACAATCCCAATAGGGTGATCATCCCTTTCTTATTTCTCAGTTCCAACCAAATAACTTCCCTGGATGTATTTCCAGGAATATCCTCCCTCAGCACAGCTGTAATGCTATCCCTTATCAAAAACGCCAACCCCTTCCCCACCCCCGCCTCCCTTTCTGTCCTTCCTGTAGCATTTGTATCCTGGGACATTAAGCTGCCAGTCCTGCCCATCCTTGAGCCATGTCTCTGTAATTGCTATGATATCACAATCCCATGTTCCTAACCATGCCCTGAGTTCATCTGCCTTCCCTTTTAGGCCTCGTTCATTGAAATAAATGCAGTTTAATTTATTAGTCCGACCTTGTCCCTGCCTGTCCTGACTGTTTGACTCGTTTCTGTTCTCAACTGTACCAGATGCAGTTTGATCTGTTTCCTCATTATCTCCCTGGGTCCCACCTCCCCATTTTACTAGTTTAAATCCTCCCAAGCAGCTCTAGCAAATCTCGCTGCCAGTATATTATTCCATTTCCAATTTAGGTGCAATCCGTCCTTCTTGTACAGGTCACTTCTACCCCAAAAGAGATTCCAATGATCCAAAAATGTGAATCCTCCCATACACCAGCTCTTCAGCCATGCATTCATCTGCTCTATCCTCCTATTCTTGTCTTCACTAGCTCACAGCACCAGGAGTAATCCAGATATTACTATTCTCGAGCACCTCCTTTTTAAATTCCTGTCTAACTCTCTGTAATCTCTCTTCAGAATCTCAACCTTTTCCCTTCCTATGTCATTGGTTCCAAAGTGGACAATGACGTCTTGCTGGCCCCTCTCCCCCTTGAGAACATTCTACACCCTGTCTGAGACATCCTTGATCCTGGCACCAGGGAGGCAACAGACCATTCTGACTTTTCGCTGCTGGCCACAGAAACATCTGTCTGTACCTCGGACTAGAGAGTCCCCTAACACAAACCCCTGGCCACAGAAACGTCTGTCTGTACCTCGGACTACAGAATCCCCTAACACAATTGATCTCTTGGAACCTGACATACCCCTCGTTGCATTAGAGCCAGTCTCAATACCAGAAACTTGGCTGTTCATGCTGCATTTCCCTGAGAATCTTAAAAAGCAGATAGATAAACCTCTGTGATCTGAAAGTGTATCCGAGGACATTGTGGGAAGCTAAGAAAGAAATTGCAGGGCACCTACAGAGATATTTGTATCATCTACAGACACGGGTGAGGTGCTGAAAAACTAGAGGGTGGCTTAGGTTTGCCTTTATTGAAGAAAGGCTCCAAGGAAGGTTTCGGAACTGTAGACCAGTGAATTTAACGTCAGTGGTTTATTGTTGTAGGAGATTCTGAAAGACATGACATTATGCATTTGGAGAGGCAGGGTCTGTTTAGGGATAATCAGCATGGCTTTGTGCATAGGAAATTCTGTCTCACAAGTTTGAGTTTTATGAGCATGTTACCAAAAAGATAGGTTAAGACACAGCGATAGATATTTTCTATATGGATTTTAGCAAAGCCTTTGATAAGACTCCGCGTGGTAGACTGGCTAGTAAAGTTAAATCACATGCGATTCAGGGAGAGTTTGCCAATTGGGAACAATATTAGCTTGATAGTAGGAAACAGGGTGGTGGTGAAGGGTTTTTTATTTTGGAGGCCTAGTACCAGTGTGTTCCATAGGAATTGGTTTTGGGTCCACTATTGTTTGCCATTTGTATAAATGAGAATATAGTCAGTAAGTTTGCAGATGACACCAAAATTGATTATATAAGAGACTGTGAAGAAGGTTACTTATGTACAAAGGGATCTTGATTATTTAAGCCAATGGGCAGATGGAGTTTAATCTAGATAAATACAAGGTGTTGCATTTTAGTAAGATGAACAAGGGCAGGACTTAGACAGTTAATAGTTGAGCCCTGAGGAATGTTGCTAAACAAAGAGACTTAGGGGTTTGGGTGCATGGTTCCTTAAAAGTTGTGTCACAGACAGAGTTGTAAAGAAAGCTTTTACCACAGTTGTCTTCATTGCTCAAACCATTGAATATAGGAGTTTGGATATAATGTTGAGGTTGTATAGGATGTTGGTTTGGCCACTTTTGGAGTACTTTGTATAGTTTTGGTCACCCTGCTATTGGAAAGATATTATTAAATTGGAGACAGAGTAGAAAAGATTTACAAGGATGTTATGAGGACTGGAGGGTTTGAATTATAAGGTGAGGTTGGACAAAGTTAAGAATCACACAACACCAGGTTATAGTCCAACAGGTTTAATTCAAGGTGAAGCTGGATAGTCTGGGACCTTTTTCACTGGAGTATAGAAGGTTGAGGGGTGACCTTTTGGTTGTTTATAAAATCATGAGGAACATAGATAAGGTGAATATCAAAAGTCTTTTCCTCAGGGTTGGGGAGTTCAAAACGAGACGGCATAATTTTAAGGTAAGAGGAGAAAGATTTAAAAGGGGCCTGAGGGGCAAATGTTTCATACAGAGGGTGGTTCATATCTGGAATGAACTACCAGAGGAAATGGTAAATCCACATACAGTTACAACATTTAAAAGACATCTGGACAGGTACATGAAGAGGAAAGGTTTAGAGGGATATGGGCCAAAATCAGGCAAGTGGGCCTAGTTTAGTTTGGGAAACCTGGTCGCCAAGGAGTTGGGCTGAAGGGTCAATTTCTGTCCTGTATGGCCCTATAATAACTGTATTCTACAAATGCTTGGTTGATGCTGTAGCTCCTTGAAGGGCCTCCCTTTACTCAGAAGTGGATCCTGTGTTTTGGTTGAGAAATAGAAACTGATTGCGCCCTCTCCAGGTGTAATTGTTGACATTTTCCATTTGTAAGTTGCATTTAGAATATAAGAGGATTCGGCAATTCAGCCTCTTGAGCCTGCTCTAATTTTCAATACAATCGTGGCTAATGTTATCTCGGCTTTCTCTAGAACCTTTCGACCCATTGTTAATTAATCTACCCCTCCTTACATTTACTCAGTGTCCAGGCATTTGCGGCACTCTGGAGAAGTGAATTCCACAGATTCATGACCCTTTAAGAGAAGTAATTCCTCCTCTTTGAAATCTGCTACTTCCTTAACCTAAAATTATGATCTCTTGATCAGGGTTACCTCACAAAGACAAAATCTGTTCTATGTCTACTTTGACAATCTCCTTTAATTTCTTCTTCACCACAATTAGTGTTTTTTATTCACTCTTGGGTCATGAGTATCACTGGCCGAGCCAGATTTTATTGCCCATTCCGATTTGCTCTTGAGAGGGTGATGGTAAACTTCTTAAACGGCTGCAGTCCTCTTATCCTTCTAAAGTCTTAGAGAATATTGGTGTAAACTGCTCAATCTCTCTTCAGAAGACAAACCCCTCATCTCTGAAATCAATGTGGTGAGCATCCTCTGAACTACCTCCAATGCATCTACACCCCTACTGATAGACTGTGTTTTGACTTTCCAAAGTTGTATGCAGTACTCCAGATACTGTCTCACTGATGTCTAGTACAGTTGCAGCAACACTACCCTACTTCTGTACTATTCTTTTTGACATAAACGTCAAAATTCCATTGGCCTTCCTTGTTACCTGTGACTCATGCATAAGGACACTGCAATGAAGCAGTGTAAATTTTCTCTCAATTTAGATCATATGTTACCTTTCTAATATTTGCAACCAAACTGGATAACCTCTCACATAACCAGCTTCAACTCCACCTGCCAAGTTTTGATCAATTTACCTAACCTATCCAATCATTAGTTTTTAGTTTCTTCACTGCATCTATTTTAGTGTCATCTGCAAATTTGACTGTAGTACCTTCTGTCCCCACATTCAAGTCATTAATATCAATTGTACATAGTCAGGGTCCAAGTTACATCTTGCCTACCTGTTTTAAAAAAAAGTGTAAACTGTCGCACTCGAATTTCTGTTGGTTAGCCAATCCTCTATCCAAACTAAACATTACCCTTAACCCGGTGTGATTTTACCTTGTGTATTAACCATCAGAGTGCTACCTTTTGAAATGCCTTCTGGAAGTCCAATCTACAGCATCTGCATGATCTCCATTTACCAGTTACATTGTTGAAGAACTTGAGCAAGTTAGTCAAAAAGGATTTACCCTTCATAAAACCGTGCCAACTGTGATAGATTGTGTTTTGACTTTCCAAATCTCGTGTTTTTGCTTCTTTCATACTGGATTCTAACAATTTCCCAATGACAGATGTTAAACTAACCAATCCACAGTTTTCTACATTTTGTCTCCTGCCCTTTTTGAATAAGTGTGTTATATTATTGGGGGGGCATGGTGGCTCAGTGGTTAGCACTGCTGCCTCATAGCATCAGGGTTCCAGGTTCAATTCCAGCCTCGAGCAGACTGTCTGTGTGGAGTTTGCACATTCTCCCCGTGTCTGTGTGGGTTTCCTCTGGGTGCTCTGGTTTCCTCCCACAATCCAAAGATGTACAGGTCAGGTGAATTGGCCACATAAAATTGCCCATAGTGTGAGGTGTATTAGTCCGAGGGAGATGGGTTTGGTTGGGTTACCCTTTGGAGGATCGGTGTGGACTGGTTGGGCTGAAGGGCCTGTTTCCACACTGTAGGAGAATCTAATCTGAAATTAACATTTTTCCAATTCCCTGGAGCCTTTCCAGCATCCAGAAAAGTTTGGAATATATAACCAATGGATTCATTCTGTACTAAGTCATAGGATGTAAGCCATCAGGCCCTGAGAACTTAATGTAAACTGAAAGAACAGTGGATGTTGTAGATCAGAAACAAAAGCACAAGTTGCTGGAAAAGCTCAGCAGATCTGGCAGTTAACATTTCGAGTCCAGTGACCCTTGCAGGACTTTTGGATCAGCAGACCTGAAATGATAACTGATTTCTCTTCACAGATGCTTCCAAACCAGCTAAGCCTTTTCAGCAACTATTGTTTTTGTAGGCCCTGACGACTTGACTGCCTTCAATCCCCAATGATTTGCTCTATAATTTTTCCACAGGGATCATTGTTTTAAATTCCTCCTTTTCTATAATCTGTATTGCTTGTTACTATTGAGATGATACTGAGTGTCCTCTATCGTGAAAACTGAGGTGAAATATTGATTTAGTGTCTCTGCCGTTTTTGTTCCCCATTATTAACTACCCAGTCTCATCTTAGGAACCCACATTCACTTTAGCTACACTTTTATATCCTTAGAGAAGTTTCTGTTGTTCATTTTTATATTTTGCGCTGGTTTTCTTTCATAATTTACCTTTGTTCTTCTTATTACATTTTTTGGTAATCCTTTGTGTTGTTTAAAAATTTCCCAATCTTACAGCTCTCCACCTGTCTTTACAATATGATGTGCCTTATTTTTTGCTTTTTCTATTATCTTTAATGTCCTTGCTGAGCCATGGATATTCTCCCCCCTCCCCCCCCCCCCCTTAAAATCTTTCTTCCTCTCCAATATATTTCAGTTGTGAAAAATTGAATATCCCCTTAAACATCTGCCTCTTTCATCAGCTGTCCTATCTTTTAGTCTTCCTACCCAGACCAGTAGGGCCAAATCTCCTCAAGCCAGTGCAATTACCATTGTTTTACTCCAAATCACTAGTGTGCGGCTCCAGTTCCTCCCCCTTGAATTTGAAATTCCTGCATGCTCTGATCACTCTTCCTAAGGGAATCCATCCTTTACCATGAGACTATTAATTAATCCCATCTCATTGCACAATAGCAAATCTAGAATAACCTGCTCCCTGGTTGATTCCACAATGTATTTCTCCTCGAAACAACCTCTAATACATTCAATGAACTCTCCTTCGAGGCTGTCTTTGCTATTTGATTAATCCTATCTATCTACATAGTGAAAGTAACCCATGACTTAGGATTTGCTAGATGGTGGAAGACAACACAAGTCACCATGGGCACTGTGAGTCACAGGCTCAGGCTGGTCATCAGGTTACCCCCACTGAACCTCCATGTCTTCTCTACTTGGATTGTCCTGTACAGCCCATCACCATTGGTCCTCCACATGTTCCCATCCACCGCATGGAACTATGACTCCCACTCTCATCCTTACCTGTGAGCCCCATCATTGAGTCCCCACACTTTGCTACCATGATCATAACCCCTGATATTCTCCTCACCCCAACCCTCCAGGACTGACCATGGTCCACCCTCATTAACTGACTTGATAGCCCTAATTAATGGGTGACCGGTCCCCTGACCACTTTCATTGCAAATCACTGACTGACTATTCACAAATTGCGACTGCTTGCACTGGACCAACTGGAGTGAGACAGATTTTGGCCATGAAAATGTGTTGCTGGAAAAGCGCAGCAGGTCAGGCAGCATCCAAGGAGCAGGAGAATCGATGTTTCGGGCATGAGCCCTTCTTCAGGGCATGAGCTCATGCCCGAAACGTTAATTCTCCTGCTCCTTGGATGCTACCTGACCTGCTGCGCTTTTCCAGCAACACATTTTCAGCTCTGATCTCCAGCATCTGCAGTCCTCACTTTCTCCTAGAAGATTTTGGGCATGTCAGTCATCCACTTGGAACAGTCAGGGTAAGACTGTGGATACTGTGAGCAGTCGCTGTCCTTGAATAACTGTGCTGGGACCCCTAACTGACAGCAGCCCTCTTTGTCTTCAAGTGTGAAAAGACAATGCGAGGCAAGATGCTGTGAGCATCCAGGAAGGCGCAAAGTAAGTATACGCTAAAAGAGTGAGCAAGTAGCCATGAGGTGCAACCTGAACCAATCTGAAAGATGGGTGATTGCACTCTAGGACAAAGTGTTCTTGCATCAGCATTTTGATGAGAAGTGCCACTGCCCTCCAAAGCATCAAAATGCAGCTGTGTTCTGTAAGTTAATCAGGGATTTGTTATGATGAAGCAATGAGGCTGGTATGTGGCAGATGACAATGTCCTTGGAGGTGGATGTATGTGGTCACTGCCCACAGGGAATACTCTAAAATGTTTGTGCCACGTGTTGACAATACAGGCCCAGAAGAATAAGCAGTGAAATAGAGTCACCAGGTACCTGCTCAAATTTCCACGTCCGATGTCTCAGTGATTTATTTCTATCCAGCAGGTCTAAGGACGGAAAGCTGAGGTGAGATTTGGTCATGAATAATGAATGATTGATTATATGTATAAACAGGCTTCTCACTACTCAATAGCAAAAATCTCGCGTCAGTGTCCAGGACTTGTTTAAATAATGTGACATTTTAATCTAAACATCAGGATAGGCCTCACTGGACACTCACCCAATTTTACCAAGTTTTTTGCTATATCCCATGTTGTTCAGTGATTGAGGAGATTCCACCTGGAGAATTCTACATAACTATCTCATTTATTAGAGAACTACCCGGTAGACAACGGATTCTCCAATGCTCGGAGGCATTGAGAGTGGGCCAGTAAAGAAGCACATTTTCATGTCAATAAATCAGTAATCAGAGACAAAGATCATTCATTTCCTAAAGGTGAGTGATGTTCTGCCATCACTCTTGTATTCATTTAAGAGCAGCTGATCTATTCACCTGGCACCTTTGGTTTCAATCTTATTTTCTTTTATCCTAATTCCTCAGCTGAAGATTCTTCCTCTTTTCCCAGGCCTCTGCCAGTTCATAACCTGTGTTTAATCAATAATTATCGCCCAGTGGGGCATCCAGGTTATAGTGTATTCTGCAGAAGTAAAACTCCTCAATCTGAGGAATGTTACTGCTTTCAACTCATTCGCAAATGCAAGAAAGGTTCTTTGAAACAGACTGCTTTGTTTCAGTGGAGGAAGGCTATGTTCCCGCATGCAGGTGCAAATAAGTTGAAGAATCTTTTGCAGGATTTGAGGTTAGCTATGAAAAATAAAAGAGTTTTATGTCCTCTTTATTTTGCAGGACCACTTCCAGTTGAGAAGCAGTGGAGTAAATGAGTGGTTGAATGAGCATTGCCAGGAGGCATTTGGAGCGTTGGAGGAGAAGAAAATGTTTCCATGAAATTATGAGGTTAGATGAGGGATAGTGTGTTTGTGAACCGAGTGCAGAACAAAAAGAGTACTTCTTTGAAATCGGAAATGAGGATGGTGGACATCAAATACAGGAATGTGACTGTTGGGGCAATCTTTGAAAAAATGATTGTCTGGTTGCTCTGTTGAAAATCCAAATGTGACTTAGATCATTAATCTTGGAAAACAAAGACAAAAATTTATGAAATGCAGGTTTATTTAAAATTAACCAGATGTTTCAGTTTTAATTAAAAAAAACAAATGTGTGGACCCTGTTTCTGTAACCCTTCTTTACCACTGTTTGAACAACACCAGTCCAGTTGGGATGTAGTACACTTTGTGGAAGGAGTTGATGACAAATACATTAGAAGTAGCAAAACTGAGCTATGAGGGTGGGAATAATAGTAGACTGTTTTCTTTGGAGAAGGGCTGGAGGCGCCAGGCGAAAAGATCTGGGGTCAGGCACCTGAACTTGCCAAGAGGGAAAAGAAAAGTGTTGCAACTGTGTCTCAGCAAAGACTGCATCATGAGGTAAGGATTCAAAATGGAACTGGATTGGACAGGAATTTGTAACAATCTCTGGGGGGAGAGGTGGATAGTAAAAATAGGAAGGCTTGGGAGTGGTGAAGTTGTGGCTGGTTTGAAGTAGACAGAGTTGCCTGGAAGAGAGCAGTCGGTGGAATTCTAAATAATTGATTGCCCCATTCTGACTATCACCAATGCTGCAGTACCTCTCCTTGCCCTGCACCATCGGACTCGCTTACTCCTGTCCCCTCAGTAGAATTTACTAAGTGGGGAAACAGCTGTTAGTGAGAATTTAAATGTTTGGTGGCTAATTCAACTGCCACAAGAGAACTTGTTTAAACAGCTGCTTCAAAATAAGGTTGTTGGGTCCAAAGGGGCATTTAAATGACTCTTGAATGGGCACATGGATGATAGTAAAATGTAGAGTATGTGGGTTAGTTTGATCTTAGAGTAGGATAAAAGGTCTGCACAACATCAAGAGCTGAAGGGCCTGTACTGTGCTGTATTGTTCTATGTTCTAACTATCAGAATTATGTAATTATCTGTCCTGAATAAGTTGCAACACAGACTTTGCATGCTGTGGCCTTTAAGAGCAACAACATGCAGAGGAATTTGTTCAGAGTGCGTGCTCTGAGCTAAGTATTTAATGATATGGTCATTGCTGGATGTGGTCATTTAAGTTCATGACATCAGATTTTCATCTCCATTTCTAATATAGATTTATGACATTCTATTTTGTATGTGAAGATTGATGAATTAGAGTGCTGGATTACCAAGTCGTTATTCATTCCTTCAAAATGTCCTAACCTGCATACAATTCTGTTCTTTACTTGATTCTCTATTTTGCTGGAATTGGAACAGTTACGATTTAAAATAGTCAGATGTCTTATTACTTAGGAAATGTAGTCACAATCTCAATGCGGCACCCTCTGTTTGGAGAAACAATAGCCTGGACTTTCTGACAGATGATAATAGTTTCTGAAGTGTAGGTAGGGATTGCACGTGGGAATCTTGCAGAATCCCCACCATAGCAGAGTCCAAAGGAATAGCCCAGGAAATTGAAGATCCTGTTGAGTGATTCCCCTGTGCCTGGAACCCTCTGAGAGTATACATCAAAATTCGAGAATTTAGTGTGTTCCACTGCAGTTAACTAAATAGTTATTCAGACTAGGTTATTCTATTAGGTAAAAACAATGACTGCAGATGCTGAAAACCAAATACTGGATTAGTGGTGCTGGAAGAGCACAGCAGTTCAGGCAGCATCCAACGAGCAGCGAAATCGACGTTTCGGACAAAAGCCCTTCATCAGGAATGAAGGCAGTGAGCCTGAAGCGTGGAGAGATAAGCTAGAGGAGGGTGGGGGTGGGGAGAGAGTAGCATAGAGTACAATGGGTGAGTGGGGGAGGAGATGAAGGTGATAGGTAAATGACCTAGGAGTTGCAGTGGGAGAGGGACTCCCTGAGATTCTTGTAGAGAGAGGAGGAAAACTTCTTCAAGGCAGGCATTAAATACCTAGAATAACTCCTAGTAACTACTCAATTGACCCATCCAACGTACTACAGTTCCCCAGTTATACCTCCCTGAGATCCCTAAAAACTTGCCAGGCCCAGTCCTGACACCTGACCCTCCTCTCCTCAACCCAACATATTATTTCTAGCCCCACTAGCAGACCCGGTACCCATCCCAGGATATAATATGTCATGCCCAGGGTCTTTGCTTGCCACCAGACCTGATGCCTCCCACCCACCCTGACCTAACCATACATTCAACTACTTACTTAGTACTCTTGCCACTCTGCACTCCGGCACTCTGTTCAACGCTCATGCTAACTCCTGGAACATTATTCCAGCCTCTATCCACAATGCCCTACCTATCTGCCTTAACCTGCTTCCTGGAGATGGAGCTGTATGTGCTCTCCATTTACTAATGCAGTCACGTCATCTTATTCTTTTCCTGCTTCCTGCTACCCAGTGGTACCCTACACACCTGGCACTGCAACCCAATCCACCTGGCATCCTGACCAAACACTTAACTGACTACAGTGAAAAGCCCAATGTGATTTGTCTTCCCCCGACTGTTCTATACAATGAGGGACCTGTCAGAGTGGAAGTATGGTTCCACATTTCTGAAAGACCTCTAATCAGAATCTTTGATTTTTGTAAACAAGGCAACTTGTGTGAGATTGCCACACCTTGGAAAATCCAGCCCAACAGTGGAATGCAGATTGTCACTAGATGTGGTGGTATGTGATCCTCAAGTGTATTCTTCTGTATAGCAAATCTGTTCACATATTTGAAGAGTACCACTATACAGATAATCAAGTGTTAAAGAAATGTAGTTTCTCTATATACGTTGCCAGTAAAATAAATTCTGTCAATATGCAAATGACACTTGAAAGCTGTTTATGTGTTCTGTTTAAAATGTATACATAATAACTTGCTGTGCAAGAAGATATATGCTTCTTTCAGTATGATTAGATAATTTCCATTTGTCAGACTTGCATATAAGAAAATAATCTATCCAGAATGTAGGGAGTACTTATGTTTTAAGATAAGAATGAAAAGATAGAAGTTTATCTGTTAAGTATAATACTAATGAATTTTAAATTTTGAATCAACTTCACTCTGATCATTAGCAAAATGTGCTACATTAGTTTCACAGTCCAGCACTTTAACATTGCAAAATGCGGTCTTTGTTTTCAATCACATTATTTTTGCTGATGGAAAAGAACATTTGCTTGTGACAGTTACAGCTATTAGCAAAACTGTAGTGCTCTCAAAAAAATAATAGTGTTAAGTTCATGACCTTCCTTATATTACAGACCATTTATGGGCTGGATGGAGATGGAGCTGTATGTGCTCTCCATTTACTAATGCAGTCCACGTCATCTTATTCTTTTCCAGGATTGCACTGTACGTGAACCCTTCCAAATCACAGTTTTAACATTAAAGCGGATAAAAAGCTTCTGTGGAGAGGCAGGAGGAGAATACAAATATTTGCTTGATATTATGTTTGGGAAATTTAATTCACCAGCATGGTAGTAAATTGTGGGTGAGTCCACATGTCTTTGACCTCTCAGTAAGGATGTGATTTGCATACACCTAAATTACAACAAAGAAACAGACTGTATCGTCCAATCACTCTAAATACATTTATTCTCCACGTAATCAGAAGTCTTAAATACATCTTCATCTGTTTCCACATCCCTATATTCTTCTTTCCTTTAATCTCCTAGCTAGTTTATGCTTAAATGTTGATATGCTCTTTGCTCTAATCACTATTCTAGAAGTAAGTTTCGCAACCTCAAAACCCTCAATTGCAAGGAAGAGTATATTTTGCTGTCAATCTTAAATATCTTACATTAAAAAGTATTCCCATTCAACTACTCTATATCTTTTCTCTTTTTCTCAAAGGTTTTAATCCAATTTGCTAGCATTCCCTAGCAGCATGCTCTTTAATTTTCCTCGCGGTTTTGTGTGTTATACCTTGTCAAAGTTCATATACACCTCAGCCATTACATGGCCTCCATCCACTATACTCGAGCACAAACTCATTACCACAATAATTCTAGAATGTGTCCTATCAGGTCTAAATACTTTGCCTTCAAATTAATGAACACCTCTATCACTTTGGCTGCAAATATCCAATTCATGGTTCATGTGTTTTAGTATATAACTTTTGGTTCTGGTAATTATTTTTTAACAGTGCTAAATGGGATAACTGCAACAGAAGCAGCTTAAAGTCTAGTATGTAAACACTCTCTGGTCTGACATTACTGTAACCACGGTAGAAACCACATCTCCAATTCAGCAAGGACATCTGCTGTTTCTGATTCTACATTCTTAAAGTCTTAAAGCAACATGTGTCCAAACTTCAAACTTTGAAGTTTAATACCCTTAATTGTGTGGGGTACAATAAGGTACAATGTTTCCAGTCCTCCAGTCCACTGTATCCAATGAGAATTTAAAAATGATGGTCAGACCAACTGCAATGCTTCTTTGAACAGCCTGAGGTACATTTTATTCTGACCCTGGTGATTTATTCACTTTCAATGTTACTAAAGCCCTGCTTGTGGTTCCTATACAACCCACAGAAGGACTTGGTTATGCAGTTTAAAATTGTGTTTATTCAAATAGCCTCTGAGATACAGCCTGTCTGGCTAAGCCGAATTCTGTTTGATACTCCACCCACCTCTGTCTCATATATGCAAAAAAAACATCAACTTTTATGCCCCCGTGACATTGTTTACATTTCATTTTCATGCAATAAACAGATATCTTCCATCCTAGATATTTTTCTCTTATCCTGTCTATATATATTTGTTTATACTCTCTTGTCTGTACCCAAAGCTATTATATGCCTTTGGGTATACAAAAGTTCTGTCAGTCATTTTTGCTGACCCATAGGGGTTCAAGGTTCATGCCAAAATCTGCCTTACAGTACTAGCCTTAAAGGTGTTACTTTGCTCCTGTTGCAACCACTTTTCTGTAAAATCTTATTTAATTCACTACTACTTCCTCTATCCCTTTATTTAGCATATCCAATAGTTTGCACACCTCTCACCTTAACTACGATGCCCCCCTTTTATAATAGCAGCTGCAAAATATTAATTAAGAATGCTAAGACTATAAGACATAGAAACCATTCAATGGTTGGTCTGATAACCCTCAATTCTGCTTTCCTGTCTTTTCCCCCTAACCTTCAATTCTCTTACTGATTAAGAATTTGATCTATCTCAGCCTTGACTATACTTAATGACCCAGTCTTGACAGCCCTCTGCATTAAAGAATTTCACTAATTCACTAGCCTCTGAGAGAAGAAATTCCTTCTTTCTGTCTTAAATGCTTGAGCCCTTATTCTGGCATTATATCCTTGGGTCCCCTAGACTCCCACAAAGGGAAATAACCTGTCTACAATTCCACTGTCAAGTCCCCTAAGAATCTTTTATGTTTCAATAAGGTCTCCTCATAAGACAATCCCTTTATACCAGTTATCAGCTTAGTGAATCTTCTTCTTACTACCTCCAGTGCTAGAATATCTTTCCTTAGTTTATGTATTATTAAAACTGATCTTCCCCCAATTCTGAACCGCTATTTCCCATTTATCTTTGTCCATATCTAAAATAACTGTAAATTTTACTGAATTAAGGTCATGTTAACTCAAAGCGCGCCCCACCCCCAACCGCCACTGACACATTTAGGACTTTCATACCTTCTTCCTGCAAATTAGATCCAGCACAACTTTTTCTCCTATTGGTTTAACAGGTTGTTTAGGACACTGGCCCCTCTATGTTCTTTTCATTCTGTCTCAGTTAATATTCGGGAAGTTGAAAATCAAATAGAATATAATCGTCCTCTTCCCTCCACTGTCAGCATTCCACAGAGACTGTTCCCTCCATGACACCCTGGTGCACACCTCTATCAATCCTAAAACTTCCTTTCTCCTCACTGTCCAAGGCCTTAAACTCATCTTCCAAGTGAAACAACATTTTACTTAAGCTTCTTTCCATCTATTCTGCTGCATTAGCTGCTCACAATGTGGTCTCATTTGTATCAAGATCAAATGCAGACTGGGTAATCACTTTGTGAAATATCTTCACTCTGCATGTAGTAAGACCCTGAAGTTCCTGTGATTGCTATTTCAATAAACTGCCTTGCTGTCAGTTCTGAAGAAGGGTCATTGAACCTGCAGCATTAACTCTGTTTCTGTCCACAGATGCTGCCAGATCTTCTGCATTTTTCCAATAATTTCTGTTTTTGTTTCTGATTTCCAGTATCTATAGTTCTTTCATTTTTTTGCTATCATGTTAATATTTCCATTCAGGGGAAGTTCAAAACAAGTTGAAGGAACAACACCTTCCAGTATCCATTTCGATATTTTACAGACTCTCAAACTCAATATTGACTTCCACAGCTTCAAAGCTGACCTCTGTCCTCCATTTTGATTATCTCTCCATTCTCACCATACCATGTCTTGTTTGCATCAGTTTGATCTCAAAAGTGCTGACCTATTTTCTCCTATTCATACTTATCATTGGCACCCATTTAACATCTCAGTTTCTCCTTTGCTATCAATAGCACTTTGTCTTTTACTATATACGTCCTCACTATCATATCCACTTGCTCCTTCTTCCCCATTGTCAACAGCATTAAAAAAAACACAATTTTCCAGCCCCTTTCAATTCTCTAGACGACTCATATCAGACTCAATACATTAGATCGGTTCATGACTTTACAGTTGCTGCCAGACTTGCTACGTTTCTCCAGCAACTATCTCCTTTTATTACAGAGATACAAATAATTGGCCTTAGTAACGGCATCTCAAAGTCAAATATGACTTTGAGATGCCAAATATGACACATACTACAAATAGTGTGGTTCTGAAATGGTTGGCTGGATGAAGGATGTAGTTGATGGCTACAAGGCAGAGTTTTTGGCCATAGACCAGCTGCAGTTGAAGATTCGAGAGGTGCTGCTAAAATAGAGGGGTTGTGGGGGTGAGCATCAGGATGTAGTGGAAATGGTCACTACAACTGTTTTCAGATGATGTCAGGCAGAACATGGTTAGGAAAGGGAGGGAACAAGGGTAGATCCCTCAGAATCACCAGAGGGAATAGTGCAATAGCGAGAAGTGAGGCCAATACAAGAGATTCTCAGGCTACAGTAAGTTAGATAAGAATGGAGCAGGTGACTGTGTCTCAGCTGGATTGAGGAGAGTCATTGGAGGAAGATAGTGTGACTCACATCTTCTGTCCTCCACGTAGATTCTCATTTTGGTCTTTTACTTCTTTTTAGTTATTCTTTCATTCATAATCTACTAATAAAACATTTTTGGGTGCTCCAGATTGTAGAAATACTGCTATTACCGTATGGCAAGTAATTAGGGATCACATAAAGGGAGTGGTAGCTTCATGCTATTGAGAATGGTCGAGGCTAAAGAGAATCCCTGTCAGCCATTGATATATCAATGCAGCTGAAAATTTAGTGAAGGAAGGCCACAGCAATATTTGCTTGATGCTGTTGAGAAAAATTGGAGCTTGGAGAAACTCAGTGACAGCTTGGTGAAGCTAGCTGTTTGATAAAAACTTCATATTTGGTTGTAATTAGATGTTCAGGATGCTTGCGCATCCTGGGGAAGTCTGTCTTGGAAGAAGTGATTGAACTACCAAGACATAAGCTGTTAAGACAGTCTAAGTCAGAGAGTTTTTGAGGATGTTTCCGAAGCTAAATCTTTTTAATTGAAGACTTTGAATCTGTTGAAAAGGATACAGCATGTTAATGAGTCTTTGTGATCTACAGTGTCACTACCATTTGGTTGTGTGTGTCTTGACTGTGTTGACCCATTTAAAGTGAAAAAGTGTTTGACCATAGTTAGTTTGTACTTTAGCTCATATTTATCAGCTGTTAACCCCATTCTTCTCTGTAGAATACACAGCTTCTGATCTGTTTTTGTAGCTTCAATTTTCTTTACCTTATTTGGAGTTGCTCTCAGAAGAGAGAGATTTGCGACATCTAATCGAGATGTTCAAAATCACAAAAGTTTATTTTTCTTGTGAAGTTTATAGGAAGAAAGTGTTTCCATCGGCAGAAGTATTGATAAACAAATTGCACAGATTTATGATGGTTTGCAAGAGAATCATAGATAGCAAGGTAAAATCGTTTTCAAAAAGGAATTGGAGCAATATTTGAAGGAGAATTATTTGCTGGGAAATAAGAAAAGAGCAAGGGAGTGGTATTCATTGGATAACTATTTTGAAAAGTAAGCTAGGCTTTCTGTCATTCTATGATTCAACAATGATGACTCAAACACAAAAATTTATTTAAAAATAGTAATTAAAAAAGGGCTTCTGCTTAATTAGGTTAATTTCAAATACACACAGGTCTTCCTGGAACCCATCTTGTGAACAGTCTTTTGTGTGGAAGAAAAATGTCCTTCAATTGTTAACAGTTGTACTAAATTGCCCTCAACAGGAGTGGTGATAATGACAGTGTGGTATTGTGAAGTTAACAGATGGTGGCATGCGAAAAAGTCAAGGAACACTTTGAAATCCAGCCATCCAGAACAGGTATCTTCTTCACTGGCTTTGGATCATTACCATTAGAATATGAATAATTCAAAAGATGGAAATTCTTTCAAAGTTATTATTTTTCCTACAAACAGCAGTTTTCAGATTTAGTTTGCCACATATGAAACTATTAAACAAGAATAATCTTTTTCTGTGTAATGCAGGTTGTAATTAGATTTTAAGAGATAAAACTACTTGTGTAATTTACTCTCGTACACACTTATATTGTGTTCACATGGAACTTGGATCAATAACGATACAGTGAGCGTTCTGACTTGGCCTCTAGAGGAAGCAGCAGCAGTGTTACATGACCACTGAATCTTGACCTCCCACTAATTTGTTGAACAGTGTTTGAACAGCACTATCAAACTGGTAAGGCCATTAACAAGGGTTCAGCTTCCCTGCTCTAGGCTGTGTTTCAGCAATTGCACAACATCAATACACTTTGTGTCAAAGTACAAAAAATTAGATGTGCATAACTTGAAATATTGAAAGCTGAAGTATTAAGGTAATTGAGAAGTTAGTTGAAGACAAAAGATCAAAACAATTAAAAATAGGAAATTACGTGAGTCAAGAGTACATTAGCGAGCTAACTTTGGCACAATTCCAATTCACTTAAATTTTTCATTTTATTTTGACAGTTTAAAAGGCAAGTTGATTCAGAACTTTTCATCTCAAGGACAAGGAGAAATAGAAAAGGAATGATTGTCAGTTTTAACAATTGTTATTGATTAAAGTTTATAAGCTCACTGAAATATATCTTATGCATTCTAGGATTTATGTATAAAACATCAACTAGAATAGTTCTGTCTTTGAAAACAGTATTAATATGAGAAATTATAGGAGAATTGTAGTGCAAAACTAAATGAATGACTTTAGGGCCCTCAACTTCTAGATTACACAAACAGGAGGACAAACCATTAGATCATTAAATCTGTGCTGAAAATGTGTTGCTGGAAAAGCGCAGCAGGTCAGGCAGCATCCAAGGAACAGGAGAATCGACGTTTCGGGCAACAGCCCTTCTTCATTCTGTGCCAATATCGAAATGTATCTAACTGGTGTATATCAGTCACAATTACTTCACATTTGTATAACACCTCTAGCAGAGCATTACTAAGCAGATTTGCTACTGGGACGCAAGATCTTAAGATAGGTGATTGAAAGCTTTGTTGAACTAGTAGGATTTGAGCAGCAGTTTAAAAAAAAAAGCAGAGGTTTGATGAGGGAATTCCATAACTTAGGGTTTACATAGTTGAAGGCACAGCTTCCTAAAGTGAAGCAACCAAAATCAAGGGTAGACAAAAAGCCAAAATTGGAGGGTGCAGAGATCCCTGGCTGGAGGAGGTTGCAGACATAAATGAGAGGTGAAGCCAGTGAAGGATTTGAAAATGCAAATGAAATTATTATATTGGATGTGTTACTCAGTCAGAAGTTAGGCTATGTTTATGAGCATGGGATAATAATATCAGTCATGAATAACGCCATCTCTGATCATCTCATTATAGCATTCTCCACCTGACAGACTTCAATTGATATGACAGAGAACTGATTAAACTACTCAAGGCAAAAAAAAACTGGCTGGACTGTCTGAAACAATATCATGCTCAACTATGCACCAAAACTGCTTAATATTTCAAAATTGTCCTGGAATGTAATGGTAACCCCAGGTTTCTTGTCTCAATTGCAAACTGTCTCTTAAATCCTTCTCCTCTGTGTCCTCTATTTTAACTTCCAGCGGGAAATGCAAAGACGTCTTTGTCATTAAGATTGGGACCATATGAGCAACTGTCCCTGGCACTTGCCTCTCTTCCTCAATCCACTCGACTAAATTATAGAGTCAAAACTGCATGGAAACAGACCTTTCAATCCAACCAGTCCATGCCGAACATAAACTCAAACTAAACTAGTCCCACCCACCTGCTCCTGGCCCATATCCCTCCAAACCTTTCCTATTCATGTATATATCCAAATGTCTTTGTAACTGTACCCACATCCACCACTTTCTCAGGAAGTTCACTCCACACACAAATCACCCTCTGTATAAAACATTTGCCTCTTATCTATTTTTTTTAAATCTCTCTTCTCTCACCTTAAAAATGTGCTCCTGAGTTTTGAAATCCCCCATCCAAGGGAAAAGACACTACCATTAACCCTATCTTATACCTCTCATTGTTTTATAAACTTCTATAAGGTCACCTCTCAACTGCCTATGCCTCACCGAAAAATATCCCAGCCTAGCCAGTCTTTCTTTCAAACGTAAACCTTCCTTACCTGTCAACATCCTGGTAAATCTCTTCTGAACCCACTCAGCTTGATAATATCCTTCCTGTAACTGGGCGACCAGAACTGGGCGCAGTATTCCAGAAGAGGCCTCACCAATATCCTTTTCAACTTCAACATGACTTCCCACTCCTATTCTCAAAGGACTGAGCAATGAAAGCAAACATGTCAAATGCCTTTCTTAACCACCCTATCTATATGTGACACAAACTTTAAAAATAGGGACCTGCACCCCTAGGTCCCTCTGTTCTATAATGCTATGCAGTGCCCTACCTTTAATTGTATCAGCCCTACCCTTGTTTGTTGTGCCAAAATGCAATATCTTGCACTAATCCAGATTGAACTTTGCCATTTTTCAGCCCATTTATCCATTTGATCAAGATTCCTTTGTAATCTTAGAAAATCTTCTTTACTGTCTACAATGCTACCAATTTTGGTGTACTTTACAAACTTACTAACCATGCATTCTATATTCTCTTTAAGATTTTTCCTTAACCTAACTTCCATCTTGGAATAGGTTCTTTCCTATCTCCTCTCATGCGCTTGCTGAACTCATCATATCCATGAGACCCAGGTGTCCTGTTCCCTCAGTCCTCTATTTCTCTGTTTGTGAAACATCCTCATTGTCCAACAGGTACTGAATATAACTCAATGATGCCATAATATCACAAAGGGCAGGTGGAAGAATAAGGTCCCAAGAATCATCTCCATTGCTTCAGAGAAAAAGGGATATGCTGCCAAAACCTTTTGGCTTGCACTCTTCAGGACAGGACTTTATGAATACCAAATTTCAAACCAGATCGATCCTCCATATGGTAATGCCTTAACCAACCGTAATTGAGTTGCCTAGTTACAATTTAAGCAAAAACTTGGGGCTTAACTCTTCCATTATGCATTTACCATGGCACTTCTTGACCAATCAGAACCCACATACTAATCACTCTTTTCCATACAAATTTCCCTTTAAAATTTGGTATTCTTGTGATTCTGTTTTGATAAGTGAAAGAGGAAAGGCATTGTTACAATATTTCTGTTGTTAGCAATATCTATTAGCTTAACTTGAAGCCCTGGACCAGAGTAGAATTCTAATGAGATGCTCATGTTTGAAATCTTTCATTGGATTAGACATAAGAATGGAAGAAAGTTCAGCCTCAGCACATATGCCTCCAAATCGAAATGTTGGACTACATTCAGTCAGTTATGCAAAGGAAAGGCAGTTTAACTCCTCTAACTGGATGCATTATCAGAGAATTCCCACAAGTCTGGCTGGTTTGGGAAATGAAAAGTATTAGACTTGTATAGTTGGAAATGCTATGACAGTGTAGTGGAAACTTCACTCGTAAGCATTCTAATGAGATACTTGACATTATCGCTAGTGTATGAGCAGCTCACTACCACCTAAATATCCGTTATGGATGAACAATAAATGCTTATGGTATTGTACTAGAGTGGTACTCTGGTACAGTTTCATGGGCTTGAAGTTAAGCTGATAGGTATTGCTGATAAGAGTTATGCTTTACTTCATTCAGTCATCAGAACAGAATCACTAGAATGCCAATTTCAAAGGAGATACAATTTATCCTTTATGAAGAGTGGTGATCAATGTCTGTACTCTGCTCAGTTGTATTGTGTATTTCAATATGTGGTAGCTTCTTTGGAATAGGATAGAGATGAGAAATGCTGGAGTGTCCTGTTCATTATGAGTCCAGGCGATATATTCAGTGTTGGGAAGTCAACTCCAGGCTAGAGGACAGTACAGAGATAAATTGGTAGGCAACAGCTAAAGCAGCAAATCATAACTATTTTATGAGCTCTGGAGACCTGAAAAAAATTAATCCCAAAGGATCTGCCATTGATCCTGGTTCCTAGGGAAAGTACAAACAGGCAAATTATAGATATCACCCCAACACTTACCATTTGCCCACATCAGTAATGCAAGAAAAGAATACTGCCGCTAATGTAGTGCTGAAATATCAGGCCATTTGCCTATTGAGTTTATAACGACCCTCCAAAAAGCATTCCCCCAGATCCACCTCCTTGTTCTATCCCTTGCATTTCCTATGCTAATACACCTAGCCTGCACGTCCCTGGACATTATGGGCAATTTAGCTTAAGTAAACCTGCTGATCACATAACTGCTAGTACTATATGTCTAACAGGCAAGTCTCAAGCAGGGAAGTATGTATTGGAATATAGCAGCAGATGATCATAGTGAGAAAGGATATGAAGCCGAGGTGCTAGACAGTCTTTGCTTACCATCCTTGGAAAAAGGGGTGTCTTTGGCAGGCCGTGGCTGAAGGAGACATCTCAGGGAAATCATGTCTGGCGACTTTACTGGAGTTTTTTGAGGAAGTCTCACCCAGAGTGAATAGAGGGGAGCCAATAGATATTTTGTATTTGAACTTCCAGAAGGCATTCAACAAGGTACCTGACAATAGGTAAAGTCATAAGAGCTCACAGTATTGGAGGTAATATATTGACATGGATAGAGAATTTGCTAAAGAGCAGGAAATAGCAAGTGGGGATAAGAAATTATGTTTCAGGTTGGTGAACTGGATCCAGGAGAGTTCCACAGGGATCAGTGCTGGGACTGTAACGGTTTACAATATATGTTAATGACTTAAAGGAAGGAAGGAAATGTCCTGTAGCTAAATTTGCAGATGGTACAAAAATAGGTAAAAAGGCAAGTTGTGATAAGGTTACAAAGGGTTACAGAGAGATATTTGTAGGTTATGTAAGTGGGCAAAAAGTTGGCAAATGGAGTATAATTTAGGAAAATGTGAAGTTGTTCATTTTGGAAGGGAGAACAAAGGAGCAGAATATTACTTAAATGGGAGAAAAACTACAGAAATCTGCAACAGAAATGGGGTTGGGGGAACTTGTGCATGAAACCCAGCAAGTTAGCAGACAGGTAATCAGGAAGACCAATGGAGTGTTGACCCTTATTTCAGTTGGGTTGGAGTATAAGAGTTGGGAACTCTTACTGCACAAGGTGCTTGTGAGATCCCATGTAGTGTACTGTGAGCAGTTTAGACCCCTTGTTTAAGGTAAGAGATCATTTCATTGAAGGTAGTTCAGAGAAAGTTCACTAGGATGATTCCTGATATGGAGGGATTGTCTTATGACTCTACTCATTGGAATTTTGGAGAATGAGATGTGATCTGATTCTTAAGGGGTTTGACAGAGTAAATTGAGAGAAGATGTTTCTCCTTTCTGGGGGAGTGTAAGACCAGAGAGCACAGTCTCAAAATAAAGGGTGAGGCTGAGGTAGATAGATTCTTGATCAGGAGGGGAATTAAGGATTATGGGGAAAATACAGGAAAATTGATGTGAGGAATGTCCGATCAGCCATGATCCTATTGAATTGTGGAGCAGACTTGAGGGGCCGAACAGTCTACTCCTGTTCCTGTTTCTCATGGTCATACAGGAGAAACTGAAACAGTTATCAACCAAGATATGCAACTACAGGCTCAATCCAATATAAATACTCATTTGACTACTTTTACTAACTTAACCTTAATTCCTCTTAATGCTTGTTAAAACCCAAGACCACTGGAATAATGTTGGGGCCAACTATGTCCTTAATTCTCATATTACACTTGTTTCCAGAACACTATTCCCTAACATGTTGAAAAATTGAATACACTGCATTGTCAAATGGCAGTAATAAATAATGTCACCAGACTTTCAATTGTGGTAATAATTCGTATCATTTAATAAAGCAACCTCATGTAGTGTCTCACCAATAACTGCAATTTTCAAAAATATTCCAGTAATGCTTGGTAAGCTACCAATCAACCGTGAAAATGTATTTAGTATCTGAATGAGGCATTAACTAAATTACTTTCCTTAGATCAGTAAATGGACTTAATGTTGGGAAGCAAGAATTTCTAAATTTAAGGATTTAATGAAAGCAAAGAAAGTTGACTTACCTTGAGCCATATGGAGGGTGATTTTTCACCTATTGGGGATCACCATGGAGTGTTAAAGCTCAATCTCGAACATTAAGAAAAAGCACCAATAGAAAGTGGGATTTTGTATTATTCTTGAACTCAGGCTCAAGAGGAATAGGCAAAAGTGAGGACTGCAGATGCTGGAGATTAAAGTGGAGAGTGGGGTCCTGATGAAGGGCTTTTGCCCGAAACGTTGATTCTGCTGCTCCTCCGATGCTGCCTGGCCTGCTGTGTTTTTCCAGCAACACACTCCCAACCCGAGGAATAGCCCTGACACCAGAAACCTTTCATATCATCCTCTTTTCAATTATTCCATATGTGAACACTTCCTTGTGTAGAGTATGGGGTTTGAAGATTTTCTTGACTTTTCAATTAAAAGATGGGACGGGATTTCATCCAGGCCCTGGTGCCTCCAGCACCTGTTTGCATTTTCTATACAGGATCTCATAGAAAATGTTGAATGGGATATCAGGGTTATGGGAGATTTTGGGAGAAAATCAGGGCAAGCTACAGCAGTGAAAAATTCACTGCAACTGAGATGACCGAAAGGGACATATGATAGAGAAAGAGATGGAGTTGGTTTTGAAAATTGAACTGCATCGTTTAAAGGGCATAAGGAATAATAAGGATAATAAGGAATTATCAGCTGCTTTTGCACATCTCCAACTTTTATTTCCACTGAAGTCAATCGCGAGAGATGTAAAATGAACTGTCGATTCACTGTTTTGTACCCCTTTGGTATAATTTGCAAATCCGTATGTAGAACATTCTGTACTTCATCAAAGTAATGCTGAGGCCTGAATCAATATCCCAAGAGAAGCTGCTGTTGTATTCTACTTGGCAATCAAATATTTTTCTTTCTATCCCTACTCTTATTCTTAACTCTAGCTGAGACAAAGGTTTTTCTGTAATAGAGCTCAGGTCACTACTGAATCTGTTCCAAATGATATTGTAAATTAGTGTGTAAGCCATTGCACAAGATAGCTCAGTGTAGACCAGTTCCTTCGGGATTGTTTTCAATGAAATAAAAGCAGCTTCCAGATTACCTTGTTTAGTCTATAAATTGTGAAGGCAACTGGGTTCTATTTTCCTATCAGCAGTTTAGTTGAATCCATAATTTTCTGCTGTACTGCATTTTATTTTGTTTTGAATCAATTAGCATGTTAACTTTTTCTACAATTTGCTTGGTTTGAAATAAGAAGGTTCACAGTGTTAATGCTCAGAAGCAATTATAACCAATGTGCTAACAGGGGATAGACTACAAGTTTCCAAAGTTCTATCCAAATGTTGAGAAGGCTGGGTTCTTGACAGGTGTTCTTTAAGCTGACTATTTACTTTCAAATGTTATAACCCCAGGTGAAACCATTAATTTATATTACATTAAGCTTAAGAACCTATTTTTTTTGTTTGTTTGAAGAAGACAAAGTTTGAGGTCTCAATTGCTTACTAAGAGAATAAAGCCAAGGGATTCCATAGTTTGAACAAATGTAACTACTATAGAAATTTATAAAATGAAACAACCCAGAACATATACAAATTATGCCCCAGTATTCAGGAATAACAAGGGAAGTATGAATTAACAGACAAACTGTGGTTGAAAATCCCACAGATTGCACTTTAACTGATTGCATTGGATTGGACTTGACTCCATCAAATGTTATTCACAGTGTAAGTTACCAAAAGCTCACTAGTACTGTTTATGAGAGATTCCAAATCTTTACATTTAAGATCAAATGGTGGACGTAATGTTAAAGTTTCTACGACTTGGATTGTCTCAATGATGGTTCACAAACAGGATGAATACAGGAATGATATTCCCAATGAGAATCTAGAAGCAGAAGTCATAATCTAAGGTTATGGGGTAACCATTTAACACTGGGATGAAGGGAAATTTCTTTGTTCAGAGAGTGGCGAGTCTATGGAATTCACTACCACAGAAAGCTGTCAAAGCCAAAACGTTATATGATTTCAAGAATTATTTGAATATAGCACATGGGGCTAAATGGATTAAAAGTTATAGGGTGAAAGCAGTAACAGGCTATTGAGTTGGATGATCAGCCATGATCATAATTAATAATGAAACAGACTGAAAGGGCCAAATAGCTGACTCCTACTCCTATATTATGTTTCTATGTCTTCGTAGCTTAATCCCTTATTCAGAGACTCCTGAGGCAGCTTCCGAGCATCTAATTACTGGCATAATTTCAGCTTTAGTAAAACAGCTAGTTTCACCAAGCCACCAATGAATTTCTCTAAGGTCTAATCTTTCTCAGCTGCAGCAAATAAGCATTGCTTCTGGGATTCCTTCACTCCACTCTCAGCTACATTGAACCATTAATGGCTCCCAGGATGTTTTATAGACCTTTCCATTTTCCACGGCAGACAGCCACCACTCCCTGGGAATTATCCTGGACCCTGAAGCCACCTCTTCTGCTCTAGCACCTCCAAATTGCAACTGACTCCTCTCCCAACTAACACAGTGATAAATTGAAACCAGTGAACATTTTTAAGATTCATCCTTCTCCATAGTGACAAAGCTGGCTTTGTGTTGAGCTGCCTTTAAGGCCAAGTTTCTCTCACTTACAATTCCTTCTTTATTCTGATGAGATTTATACATTAAAACATATAAAATATTAACAAGATAGTTAGAACCCATGATAAAAGATTGCTGGAATCCCAAGGATAGCTTATTGGCATCTTTTGACAAGTGTATATAGTGAGTCTACAGAGGAATATAGACAGGTTAAGTGAGGAGGCAAAAATGTGGCAAATGGAGAATACTATGGGAAAATGAGAACCCTCCACTTTTCAGAAAGAATAGAAAAGCATTCCAGTAAAACTCCTGCTGTTCACAGGATTAAGTTCCCACAAAATCTCAGAAATGATGAAATTATGAACTGTGAAGAAATCTTAAAATATCAGTCAATGAAATGGGTTCCAGCCATCTGCATGGGGGAGTGTCTCTCCCTGCTGTAAATGATACAGGACTGCACTATGCTCTTCCACCGTTATGGCAGATACTGACATATCTAGAGTACAGTTTTCATGTTTAACTTTGTTTCAACTTTTTTTTTCGCTTCATTGTGGGACCTTATACACATTGGTTCCAACTATTATTTTGTTTTACAATATGGTAGAATGAACATTTAAGCTGAAAAGGGTGATCAAAAAAGACTTTCACATGGTTAAGCAAGTTTGAAAAAGAGGAAGTCATGAATAGTGGAACTTTATAGGACAACTGTTAAATGGAAAGATTGCAGAACTCAGCAGTACATAGGGTCTTGGTACCTTCATCACAATAAATTAAAATGGAGATAGAGCAAATGATTAACAGGCAAGTGAAATATTAGTGTTTGTTACAAAGAGAAGGGAATATAAAAGTGGGATTTTTTAAAATAAAGTTGTCAGACTATGTATGGACTACTGTGTAGAATTTTGGTGGTCTTACTTGGAAAAAAGCATATGATTGTGTTAGAAACACTTCAAAGATGGCTCACTCATTTCTGGAGTGGCAAATATTCTGAAGAAAGATTAAACATGGCGAGCCTGTTCAAAATAAAGCCATTGGTGTTCAGAACCCAGGTGATTTTATTGAAATGTGTATGGTCCTAAGGGGATTTACAAGGCTGGCACTGAGAGGATACTTTCTCTTGTGGCATAGACTAGAACCATTGGGCACAGTTTAAGAATAATCCTTTCGCCTTTCAGGCAAAGATGTGGAGAACTTTCTTTCTCTCAGTTTGACAATAAAATGTGGAAGACGAAAGTGAGGACTGCAGATGCTGGAGATCATAGTCAAGAGTGTGGTGCTGGAAAAGTGCAGCATATTAGGCAGCATCCAAGGAGCAGGAAAATCGACGTTTTGGGCAAAACCTGATGAAGGGCTTTTGCCTGAAACGTCAATTTTTCTGCTCCTCAGGTGCTGCCTGACCTGCTGTGCTTTTCCAGCACCACACTCTGGAATAAAATGTGGTGAATTATTCAAGGCAAAGCTATGTGGAAGATTATATAAGTAAAACAAAGAACTGCAGATGCTAGAGGTCTGAAAGAGGAACAGAAATTGCTGGAGAAACTCAGCAGGTCTGGAGCACCTGTGGAGAGAAAAACAAAATTAACGTTATCAGTCCAGAGAACGTTTGTCAGATGATTGACAGACATCAGTGAGGTAGACAGGAAAATGGGTTTGAGACAATAAGTATATTAGCTATCATCTTATTGAATGGCAGACCAGGTTCAAAGCCTGAATGGCCTACTTCCGCTCTGAAGTCCTTTTTCTACCTGCATGGAAGGTTCTTGTGTTTCACATTGTCATGGCAATAGGCTTGTGTTTGGATAAAGGCCGAATTCAAGAGGAGTAAAACAATGCTGGAAGATTTGCCTAGCTTGTGCAAGCGTAAGAATCTCCAATTGAAAACTGAGAAAGTCAGTTCTGAGTTTTAAAATTTCCAGACTGAGAAAGGAAAAGAGCATAAGTAAATGTGGTAAGAATCATAATGGACTGATTCCAATAGAATTAAATTTCTACTTAACAAATGGTGCAAAGAATATATGTGAAGGGTGTATTTAATTGTGCTAAAATAAAAAAAATGAAAAATGCTCTGGTTTGTGGTATGTAAAAGATTGCATTTAGTCTAGGGAGATTTTGGTCTTTTGTTACAGTAAAGATCTTAAAATGTGAAATCTGACTGTGTCAATCTGTTAGTTTTTAGTTCAAATTTGTTTCCAAATGTTATTTTGAGACACAAATCAAAATATCCCTGACTGCCTGCATCTGATCACATTTGACTTTTTAAAAATATATGTGGGCAGCTTTGGCAAAGTCTGCATTCATTGCCTATCCCTAATTGTTCTTGAATTTATTGGTTGTCTTGGGTAATTTTGAGGGAAGTTAATATACAACCAGATTCTTGTGGATCTGGAGTCAATGTCGGCCATTACAGACAGGAATGGCAGATTTCTTTCCCTAAAGAACATCAGCGAACCAGATGAGTTTTTACTACAATTAACAATGGCTGTATGGTCAGCATTAACCTAGCTTTTGGTTTAATTCCAAATGTTACCGATTTCAAAATTCACCAACTCCGTGATGGGATTTAAAGCCGTGCTACAGGACACTGAAGTTCTGGATAATTTGTTTGGTTACCACTTTCTCCCCCTTCTTCTGACGTTTTTCGATTTGTAAAAGTAAAGTGCCTGGGTTGGAGGGTTATCATGTACTAACATGGATAGAGAATTGGTTGGCAGACAGGAATCAAAGAGTAGGAATAGACCAGCCTTTTTCTGAATGGCCAGTGCCTGCTGGGGGATCAGTGCTTGGCCCTCAGCTCTTCACAATACATATTAATAATTTAGAGGAGGGAACTAAATGTAATATCTACAAACTTGGAGATAATACAAAGCTGGGTGGGAGATGAACTGTGAGGTGGGTATAGAGATGTTTCAGTGTGATTTAAATAGGCTAAGAGAGTGAACAAGTGCATGGCAGATGAAGTATAATGTGGACATATGTGAGGATATCCACTTTGGTTGCAACAACAGGAAGACAGATTACTGGTTGCAACAGGAAGACAGATTACTGTCTGAATGACGATAGGTTGGGAAAGGGGGAGGTTTACACACACCAAAAGCTGAGCATAAATATGCAGATACAGCAGGCAATGGTACATTGGCCGTCATAGCAAGAGGATGCAAGTACTGGAGCAGAGTGTCTTGCTACAGTTGCACAGGGCTTTGGTGAGTCCACACCTGGAGTGTCATGTGCACTTTTAGTCTCCTTATCTGAGAAAGGATAATCTGGCTATGGTGGCAGTGCACCTAAGGTTTACCAGGCTTAGTATGGTCTAAGTCAGAAAGAAGAGTAACTGGAAGGGCAAGGACTATATCCAATGGCATTTAGAAGAATGAGGGGGCATCTTGCAGAAATGTATAAAATTTTAATAGGACTGGACAGAGTAAACATAGGAAGGATGTTCCCAATGACCACAGAGTCCAGAATTGGGGTAAGCCACTTAGGACTGAGATGAGGAGAAATTTCTTCACCCAAATAGTGGTAAGCCTGTGGAATTCTCTACCACAGAAAGTTGTTGATGCCAAAACATTAAATGCTTCTAAGAAAGCATTAGGCGTACTTCTTGGGGATAAAGGGATCAAAGGGTATGGGGAGAAAGTGGGAACAGGGAACTGGGTTGGATGATCATGTTGAATGATGGGGCAGACTTTTGCCCGAAACGTCGATTTTCCTGCTCCTCGGATGCTGCCTGAACTGCTGTGCTTTTCTAGCACCACTCTCATCTAGACTCTGGTTTCCAGCATCTGCAGTCCTTGTTTTTACCTGAATGATGGGGCAGACTGGCCTGGCCAAATGAACCTGAATCTGAAGCAGAAACAGAAATTGCTGAAGGAACTCAGCAGCTCTGGCAGCATCTGTGGAGAGAAAGCAGTTAACAACTCAAGTCCAGTGACCCTTCGTCAGCTTTTCATTAATGCCTCTCATTGTATAGCCATATAAAAGGAGTCCATTGCTAAAGATAGGTAATAAGTTTATCTCTTTCCAGGTGCTGTTACTGAGCCTAAGTAAAATGCTCACTTTGAGGTATGACTAGAAACTAACTCAACCTTATGGAATGCACTCATATGGTAAATCCAATGTTGGTGCAAATCTGTTTCAGTTCCATACCTGTGCTGTCTTTATGAGGGTGAAGCTATGTATCCAGGTCTGAAATGAGTGGAAAATCTCTTTTAGCATTTTTATTTTTCCCTGATGTAATGTTGGGCTGGTCTCTAAAATAAGACTGTATTTGTGTTGTTGCTGCAATAATAGTTTGCTCTTGGACTTTGGCTCTTGAGTCATTGTGGGCTGAATTGCTTATATTTCTCTCTTGTAGTCATAGTATTATCTGACTGGAGCAGTTGCGTTTCTGGTTAGTATATGGTCAAATTTCTTTTTACATGTTGCTTTGACTGTTTGTATGTAATGTAGTTTGTTTGTTTTTTCCTTGCAGATCCTTTTTGATATCTGTGCTGGTAGAGATTGAAAAATTTGGTTAACTCTGGATGTAATATTAGCTGGAGTAAGTCTAGGGCTGAACCTTGCTCCGAGATCTTGCGTTGGTTTTCAGAAAGTCTGAGATATTGAGAGTTATGTTTTTCACACCTTGAGTAATTTTATTAACCTTGCCTGACTTGCTGATTCATAATAGTATACTGGGGTGATGAAGGCTTTTTATTTCCTCATGGAACAAAATGGAAAGGTTAAAAAAAACATAAAGACATGCCAACTTTGAAAGCTAATAAAAGTTGATACAGTCCTCCAAGAGACGATGACTTTTAATAATGATCTATGATAAGTGAAGATAAAAAGTTAGAGTGTGGTGGGGCTTGAGCTTGTAACCCCTGCTGCAGATTAACTCAACATTCTAGCTTTTCTTTTTAAGTAAGCAAAATCACAGTTGACAGTCACGGTGATTTTAAAATAACTAGAGGGAATTTTAGTGTTGAAGGCATGAAAATTGCTTTCTGTAGAGGTATTGCTACAGTCAAAGCAACATTTGGATACCTGACACCAATTTGGACATATTTATTGATAGTTTGTGCCTGTTGTGCTTAGGATTCTGAATCATAGTGTTTTATTTTCTTAAATTACATCAATCATCTCATCCAGTCATCTTTATTTTATTTTCAAACCATAGCAACTTCAAATGTCATGGTCAAAGGAACCAGTTACAGAGTACAGGAGTAAGGCAATTAGTCCCTCAAGCTTTTTCTACTTTCAAGTTGAATCAAGACAGATGTGTAACCTTACTCTGTCCTCTGTATCTTTCAATATCCTTGGTTAACAAAACACTATCCATCTCAAATGTAAAATTATCACTGAACATAGCATCCATTACCATTCGTCAGAGTGGTTCAAACTTGTGTCATCCCATGCATGACAATATGTTTCCTAATTCCTCTCATAAAAGGGCTGACTCTAGTTCTTAGGTTATGGCTTAGTTCCAGATTTCTCACCTGGTAGCAGTAGTTTCTCTCCATCTACCCTAGCTATTACCAAATAGTCATCTTGTAGCCCGGAACCTGAGAGTCACAGACATAATACAGTCTGTTGAAGCTTTTTGAATTACACACTGAAGGATAATTTGTAAGAATACCAATGTAAAGATATCGTTTGGCAGGAAAGTACTGATTTGTTGACAAGTGGACTCTGGTAGTGAAGCTGCTAGTTAGATGATGGCAGACAGTTAACTGCCAAGCTTTGTTTGCATTCTAAACTAAGACAAGCTGTCTCTCATTTGCCAAGACATTGCCCAGAAAAAAGAACCAGAGAATAACTGTCTCCTATTTTGTTGGGTTCAAACAGGTCATTGTGCACACATGTTATCTCTGCCTACAAACGACCTTGTGTATTAAATGTGTAGATTCCAGTGTGTACAAACACACCAAACCTGACTGGCATTCATAAATTCGTCATTAGTGTAATTTGTTGCACCACTTTGGATTATTTCACAAGTACTGTCATTTTTGTAATCACAACTCATGCTGGACACTGTGTTTAATTTTTTCGAGCGTTGGCTGGTTTGGTACAGTCAGTACCTTAGTGAAATGAAAAGCATTTGATTCGATCTACCAGTGTCCAGGGCATATGCCGTACATACTTGGCATCATACTGATACTGAAATTCATATAATACTGTTTGCAACAGCACAAGCTTTGTTCACCAGTAACAGGACACTGCTGTCAAGCCTAAAAGACAGACTTCCTCACATACAAATGAATAACGTGTTATATGAATTTCAGTGCCAGTGTAATATTAGGTTAAGTCACAATACGTCCAAACACTGGTGAATTATATCAAATAGCATACCCCTTTGGTTGTTTCCAATAAGCAAGGTACTGGTCACATCAAATTTGCCTGTATTGGCAAAACTCAAATGTCAGTGTCCAACATTAGATGTGATGCTGCTAAACAATCTTAAGCGTACAAAGAATTAACAATGAAAACCAATTTAAGTCGGTGAGTTATACTCACAGGGTAGCACTTTTGTGATTACAGGAAGTTTCATATAGTATTGAACAGAGCTCTGTTGTTTTTGCAGACAAAACATGTCCAGACACTCTGTCTGTTACTAAATAGGTGACAGTCATTCTCTGGTTCTTGCCTCAGGACAATGCCTTAACAATCAGTGTCAACATGCCTGATTTAAAATTTCAACAAGGTTTTGCCATTTACTGTCAATCATTGTTTAACTGCTGCATTTTCCATGATAATAACTCTACCATCAGAGTCCACTTGCCAACCAATTAGCACTCTCCTCTAGGCAGTATTAATGTTAGTTTTCCTCTTGACTTGGTATTCTTGCAAACTTCCCTGATGAATGCAAGATGAAAAGTTCCAACAAGCTGTCATTTTTCAGCAATACTATCTGTTCCTTTTCATCTCTTGAAAAGCCAAATCAAATCATTCCATAACCTTCTGAATTCCAGTGATTCCAACTCTAGTTTGTGAATTTTTTTCTCATAATTCAGCTCTTGAAATACAAATATTTTGATGAATCTATTGCCACACTGCTTCTAAGACCTATTGATCGGTCCTGCCCACAGTATTTGAGATGTCTTCCAATCCAGACTCTGTACAGCTGAAGCAAGCTTCCAATCCTGTACATTCCAGTACTTGATATAAATTCCAGCAATCTGTTAGCTTCTTTGATTGCTTTCGGTATCTGTTCATAGCATTTTAATGCATCCCATGACTCTTTAAACTTTCACTGTTTCTAGCCTTTCATCACTTAGGTACATTCCCTTTGGGGAAGCTGTAATTTTCTATCTCAAAAAGCATCTATAACTTGTATTGAAGAAAATAAATTTCCTGTAAAACAACTACCAGACATGGCCCAGAATTGAAGAAAAAAGCTTTTAGAATCTGTCTTTTTATCAGTTTTTTTTGTTTTAAGCAAATCTTTTGTTGGAGGGATGGTGGAGTTTAGGGAATAGGGATGAGTCACTAACTAAACACCCCTGAAATCGTAAATCTCTGAAACTATTGGCTCAATTTTTATCTGTTTCTTCTGGTGTGTGTACTAAACAATGAGAAAAATAATGTCTTATTTTAGGCTATCTGATTCTGACAGATGTAGTGATTTATCCTCCATGAGTAATGAAAGAGTTGATTTTACTTGTGTCTGATTTACTTGTTGTAAAGATTATCATTGACGTGTATAGATTTGATACTGAGGCAGCAGTATCTCTGATAACTTTGCCTGTACAAACTGGAAATAATGATCTTTACAAAGGCTGAATCTGCAACCCTGAAATTAGTTCTCACAGTAGGAAAGGCAAGCTTTTGCCCCTCTGGCTTCTAGCCATTTTGTTCTTCCAAGTGCTACACAGTGCTGCTTAGGGTATCATGTTTGGTCACTGGTCCTCATCGTATTTGGATCTGTATTTGCTCTGTGAATGAACAATGTTCAATGGTTCTTTGCTGAGGTTCAGACCTTTAGATATGGAATCTCTTCAGAATCACCTCACAAAACCATTCCTGCAACAGCAGCAATATCGCTTATTCGTGATCCAGCAGTTCAGTAACCTTTCTGAAAAAGATTATCAGTTTAAAGACGGTATTGTGTGGAACCCTCATCACCAAGAGCCAATGTCAATTTACCTGGGGGAACTTAACATTGCTCCAAGCACAGGTGTCTTGTGTCACATCTCTCTCAACTGAAATGGAACAAAGTTTCAGTCATAAAATATTTATGTCCAATCTGGTATGTCACCTCGCTCCTCTAAAGTATTCTAATAGATACCCAATTCTTCCAAAAGGTTTCTCTCATATATCTAATTTGGTACAAGATAAAATCTATATTAAATAGATAAAAGCTCAGTGTTGGATAAAATTGCTCGACATCCAGTGAGTTTAAAGCCTTTTGATTTGACCACACTTAGATTATTGCATTCACTTCTCATCACCACTTTACAGGAAGGATGTGGAGGTGCAGAAGAGTTTAACCAGGATGCTGCCTGGATTAGAGGGTATGGGCTTGAAGGAGAGGCCAGAAAAGCTCAGGCTGCTTTCTCTGGAGCAGCAGATTTGATAGAAGTCTATAAAATTATGGGATGCATAAAAAGGAGGAACAGGCAAAATCTTTTTCCCCGAGACTTGAAATGCCCAATGCTTGAGGGCATGCATTTAAGGTGAGAGGGGGAAGCTCAAAGAAGATGTGATAGGTGAGTTTTTTTTACACAGAGAGTGGAAGGAGTCTGGAATGCACTACCACGGGTGGTGATGGAGGCGGATACGATTGGGGTGTTTAGGGAACTTTTAGATGGAGTCATAGAAATATACAGTACAGAAACAGACCCTTTGGTCCAACTTGTCTATGCTGACTAGATATCCTACGTCAATCTAGTCCCATATGCCAGCACTTGACCCATATCCCTCTAAACCCTTCCTATTCATATACCGATCCAGGTGCCTTTTAAATGTTGTAATTGTACCAGCCTCCACCACTTCCTCTGGTAACTCATTCCATGCACGCATCACCCTCTGCTTGAAAAGGTTGTCCCTTGCATCTCATTTAAGTCTTTAAACCCTCTAGTTTTGGACTCACCCACCCCAGAGAAAAGATCTTGTCTATTTACCTTATCCATGCTCCTCATGATTTTATATACCTTCAAAGCCTCAGCTTCCAATGTTCCCAGGAAAATAGCCCTAGCCTGTTCAGCTTCTCCCTATAGTTCAAACTCTCCAACCCTGGCAACATCCTTGTGGATCTTTTCTGAACCTTTTCAAGTTTCACAACATCCTTCCTATAGGAAGGATATCAGAATTGCACGCAATATTCCAAAAATGGCCGAATCAATGTCCTGTACTGTTGCAACATGACCTCCCAACCACTATACTCACTGTACTGACCAAAAAAGGCAAATACACCAAACACCGGCTTCACTATCCTACCAACCTGCGACTCCACTTTCAAGGAACTATGAACCTGCACCCCAAGGTCTCTTTGTTCAGCAACACCCCCCGGCAGGACCTTGCCATTAAATGTATAAGTCCTGCCCTGATTTGCCTTTCCAAAATGCAGCACCTCACATTTATCGAAATTAAACTCCATCTGCCACTGCTCAGCCCATAAGCACATGGATATGCAAGGAATGAGAAATATGGACCCAAGGGCAGGCAGAAAGGATTAATTTAATTTGATGTTATGTTTGGCACAACATCATGGGTTGAAGGGCCCATTCCAGTGCTGTACGGTTCTATGTTCTCTTCAGTTGTTTTCTAAATGTTCCATATTCACTGAAGCTGACCCCTTGGGTCAAACAACATTGTAGATTCATCTCTTTGGAATAAAACTTGAATTTCCACAGTGAAGACACCTTTCCAGTTGATGAAAGGCATCCATATGTGATATCTTCTTGATCTCGCAATGATTCTTAATTGAAAACACTTTATCTCAAGCAAGTTGAACTAAATTACATGATAGTTGGCCAAATATATTAACACTAAAGGTATGTAATTAATTTAGTGCCCCGTTTTTGACACCCTGTTTTATAAATCTCTCTTCCTTTAAAGTGGTGTATGTACTGTGCAAGAAAGAAACCTTTCCTCATGACCCCCAAGAAACTTTTCTTTTCATTGTCTGCTTTTATATATGGATCCAGCAATTTCATATTCTTATTGGAGAGCAAATATATTGGCATTAGTAAATTGAAGATTATTATAAATTCTTAGGTTGAAGTTGATTATTCTAGCAAAAGCAACAATATCTTTATACCTAATATTTATATTATATGCCTGTGTTCTAATAGGACCATTTATGAAATTTGGAATGGCTATAGGCTATTGGGTTTGTCACTTTTAGTTATTTTTATTTTGCTCTTTGGCAGCTCAAGTAAACAGAAGTGTTTGTAATTTGTAGTATCTTTTATTACTGATTTCATATATCTTCTGTATTTATATATTTAAATCTTCTTTTCGTGTTGGTATTACCTCCAGCAGTACAATACAGCTTCAGTACTGCACTGGAAATGTCAACTGAGTATGTGTTGAAGTCTCTGGAATGCAACTATGAACGTACAGCCTTCTCAAGATGAGTGTTTCCACTGACTCATGGCTGACAATGCGAATCATGGTACTCAACAAGGTGGCAATGGACAAAGTGAATATTGGAGTCAGCCCAGGCTGTTCTTCTAACACTAGCAGATGCTTAATTCACACGGATATGGACAGATCATTTGGGAGCAGATTGCCATTCTCACTGTCAGAGTTGGTGAATAATAAAGAACATTCAAAAATTGAGATAGGGAGAAGTTTTAATGAAAGAGAAGAATGTTCAACATTAAATTTCAGAACAGCAGTCAATTCAATAATTCAAGAATGTAATCATAACAAAACGTACTTTGCTTTTGGCATCTTAGTTGGAGTTCAACCAATAAATGAAAGTCCAGAAAAAACAGATTGTCTGCCTTACAACCTATTTCATTACAAACACAATATCATTTCATGGATCTCCAAACAAAGACGTCTGCACAATCCCTTAGGTCTTACTGATTCTCTGTACTGGGTTGTGTGTTTGGATTTTTCTGAAAAGTTATCCGCTATACTAATGCACTTGAGAACTACCCTGAAGGGGAATGCTGTCAATCAAATGTTACTGAATGGAGACTTAAGAAGAGCTAACGTTTTGAACAATAAATGTAAAAGTTTTAAGAGAAATTGACTGATGTTCACTGTATTCCCTCTGCCCCCGCCCTTTGTGCAAAATTTGAATTAATTCCTGTGTCCTTTGCCATTTATTTGATGGACATTTGCTTTCAGGCCTGGCAATTTGTCTCTATTGTGCTTTCCGTGTGTTTGTTCTGAATAGAAGGGGATTTTCATTTAAATTTGGATGGGTTCCAGTTAAGGTTTTGCAATTGCCTCAACCTGATTGTATGTAGAGCGGTGGCACACAAATTAAATAGCATAGACTCCAATCTTCTGATCACAGCCATCTCAGTAAATTTAAATTTATATTATTGAATCTCAGGGGCATTCCTCTCATACATTGATGAGAAGAATGGGTGGTCTTAGCACTAAGCTTCACATTCCCCCCAACCCCCACACCACCTTCCCCTTCCTTTCTCATAAATAGTTAAGTGCAAATGCATTAGCAATATGCATAAATGGCAGATCCGGTAATTTTGACAGCAGAATATTGAACTGCTCATCCCCATAGGTGATCACAGACTGTCAATATGTGCACTGTATAACACCCCAGGCTTTTTAACCAAATTTGCTCAACTGAAGTAGCAGTATTTTAGCTAATAATTTATGCAAACACATCATTTGGCTCCTTTGAGTGAATTTAAAGGTCAAAGACACCATGTTAATTTGTAGCTGTCCTAGTGCATTATTTCTGTGAACTAATAATTTACAACCAGATTGCAAATTTAGTATATTGTATTGCAATGTTACACTAAGATTCCAGCTCCCACCACAATTAATTTAATTTACATCTGGTTGTGCTCAGGACAATATTGCTGAAAGAGATTTTACATGATAAAGATATTGTACAGGAAAAATCAGCTAAAATGCCTCCTTCTGTGCCGTATCATTCTTTGAATACACTGTGCTTCCACCACTGAAGCTGGGAAAGAACCCAATGCACCTAATAAGAAGCAACTCTTCTCACTGCTGGCTATATGGACTGAATTTTGGTCAATCCCAGTTCAACATTTCAGTACTTTCCAACTTTGGTTCAAATTGGAACCAAATTAGATATCTTAGACAATTTGTGAAGTTTGGTTTGTTTGTAGTATAAGACCAAAAGACATGGAGCCATTCTCCCCAATGAGTTTGCTCTGCCAATGAGATCATGAGTAATCTGAAAATTCTCAGGTCTACTTTCCTGCCTTTTCCCTGTAACCCTTGATTCCCTTACTGATTAAAAATTCATGTGTCTCAGCCTTGAACATACCTAATGAGGTAACTCTTTAGAGACCGCAATTTCCCTTCCCACGTAGTTAAAGATGCCCTCCAAAGCATCTTGTCTACATCCCGCACCTGCGCCCTCAGACCCCACCCCTCCAACCATAAAAAGGACAGAGTGCCCCTGGTGCTCACCTTCCACCCTACCAAATCATAACCAAATCATCCGCCGACATTTCTGCCACCTCCAAAAAGACCCCACCACCAGGGATATATTTCCCTCCCCACCCCTTTCCGCTTTCCGCAAAGACCGTTCCCTCTGCGACTACCTGGTCAGGTCCAATCCCCCTACAACCCACCCTCCCATCCTGGCACTTTCCCCTGCCACCGCAGGAACTGTAAAACCTGTGCACACACCACCTCCCTCACCTCTATCCAAGGCCCTAAAGGAGCCTTCCACATCCATCAAAGTATTACTTGCACACCCACTAATATCATTTATTGTATCTGTTGCTCCCAATGCGGTCTCCTCCTAGCAAAGCGCTTTAGGGAACATCTCCAGGACACCCACACCAATCAACCACACCGCCCCGTGGCCCAACATTTCAACTCCCCCTCCCACTCTGCTGAGAACATGGAGGTCCTGGGCCTCCTTCACCGCCGCTCCCTCACCACCAGACGCCTGGAGGAAGAATGCCTCATCTTCCGCCTCGGAACACTTCAACTCCAGGGCATCAATGTGGACTTTAACAGTTTCCTCATTTCCCCTTCCACCACCTCACCCTAGTTCCAAACTTCCAGCTCAGCACTGTCCCCATGACTTGTCCGACCTGCCTATCTCCTTTTCAACCTATCCACTCCACCCTCTCCTCCCTGACCTATCACCTTCATCCCCTCCCCCACTCACCCATTGTACTCTATGCTACTTTCTCCCCACCCCCACCCTCCTCTAGCTTATCTCTTCATGCTTCAGGCTCACTGCCTTTATTCTTGATGAAGAGCTTTTGCCCGAAACGTCGATTTCGAAGCTCCTTGGATGCTGCCTGAACTGCTGTGCTCTTCCGGCACCACTAATCCAGAACATACCTAATGATCCTGTCTTGATAATCCTCAGATAAAGAATTGAACAGATATCACTAGCTTCTGGGATATTCTTTGTCATCTCTGTCCTAAAGAAGGGCATCTTATTCTGAGGATGTATCCTTTTATCCCAGATTCTCCCACAAGGGGAAACAACCTTTCCATGTCTACCCTGTCAAGTCCCCTAAGAATCTTATATGTTTCAATAATTAAGTCTTCTAAATTCCAGTGAATACCTCCCCAACCTCCTCATTCACTCCTTATAAGGTAGTCCCTCTATACCTGGTATTAGCCTGCTCCACCTCCAATGTCAGAATATCTTTCCTTGGATAATGGACCTAAAACTGTTCTCAGTGTTCCAGCTGACTCCACATAGAATCTCCATTTCTTTCCTGTTCTTTACACATTTTACGTCAAAATATAACTTTAAAACAAAACCTTGTTTAATTTTCTCCCTACGCAAAAACCAAAATTGCTGGAAAAGCTCGGCAGGTCTGGCAGCATCTGTGAGAAGTCAAAGTTAATGTTTTGGGTTGAGTGACCCTTTCTCATAACTGGTTTGAGGAAGGGTCACTGGACTGGAAATGTTAACTCTGATTTCTCTCCACGGGATGCTGCCAGACCTGCTGAGCTTTTCCAGCAATTTCTGTTTTTGTTTCTCATTTACAGCATCCACAGTTCTTTCAGTTTACTTTTCCTCCTGTTCATTTTTGACATGAAGGGACCTGAAAATATGGGGTGTATACTGATTTGAAAAGTCATATTTAAAAAGATATTTCCTAATACTCTGTCATCCCAACATGTTCTTCCTTTCAAGGTTTTGATTGATGTTGGTGTGTGGATTTCCAATACTTCACATGCAAGTCCTTAATATTAATGTAATGCCATATAGTAGTGTTCATTGTAAGCTGATTGCTGGGGCCAATAATTATGAGTATTCAATTGGGATGTACTGAATAGTGACCAGGGTTCCTGGTAATTCTTGTCCTCTCCCTGAAATTGAACTGATCAAGATGTCATTTTAGCTGCGATCCAGGAACCTTGCTGCTTACAGTATCACAACATGCAACAGAGGAGGCTAAGGACATTTGATGGAGGTATTTAAAGTCATGAATGGTTGGATACAGTATATAAAAATAAATTGTAAAGATTGGTGCACTTTGTGTCTTTCACTGTGTCTCACACTGCACACACACAACATGGAAAAAAAAAGAAAAAAAAATAAATAAAAATAAATTGTATTCAATCAGTAACAAGTCAAAGATTTAAGATTATTGACAAAAGGAACAGCATGAAGATTTTAAATATTTTGCAACGAGTGGTTAGGACTTGGAACACACTGCCTCATAGATACAAAATCAATAGGAATCTTCAAATGGAACTTGATAAACACTTGAAGAGGAAAAAGCTGTACGGGCAGGGAAGAAAGTCAGGCAGTGGGACTAAATAAATTGGTTTTTTTGAGAAAGTTGGTATAGATTTAATCTTTTGACTAGCCTCTAGCTGTATATTACCAGCCACTATAGAGCGTATGCACTCAACCAGAGAGGGTGGGCAGAATCGTATAGGGGTCTGAGTGACAAGGGCTGTAGTGAGATGGGGCAGAATCAGGTGCCAAGTGCAGCGAGTCTCATCTCAATATTGAGATCATCCCACTCTGTTATACTTTACACAAACAGTGTGGCAAGATTCCCACTAGGCAGTGGCAACATACTAATTGACGGGGATTAATGCTTGTTCACTTCACTACTTGCCTCATTAATATTCATCCTCTCATTTTACCAAACAAGCTAAACATTAGGAAAACCCAACAAGGAAATCAGAGTGAATGTCTGGTGGCTTGAGATTGCAGCTTGCAGCTGCAAATTCTGTGTTGGAGAGTGGGCACCAACATCACTGGGCATGCTCCATGGGCACCAGCCACATGCACCCCACACCCACAGATACTGTCATGTGATATCTGCCAGCTTCTAACACAGATGGTACATCCCTGAACCACTTAGTGATGCTTCTGCACTTCAGTGCTGCACCAAATGTACAATACTGCTTTGCTGTTTAGCCATTGGTGCGAATGGTGAGGTTCCCGATCAAGTGAGGAAGGCAGTGTAGAGGGTATGCTGAGTCGGTGATGTTGGGGTTTGGGGTGGATGAGAGAGTGTGGGATATATGTTTCAGGTAATAGTGAGAGGTCAAGAACATGAGCCTTGGTGGGTGGCAAGGATACAGTGAGCATGAGGTATTGTAGAGAAAATGGTGGAACATACCATGGCAGAATGGAGACATTTGTTGACCTTCTTCCTATGGTGCTGGGATTGTCCAGGTCCATAATTGACTTTCAGAGATGTAAGGGATGCTGGTGGATTCCAGGATATCGGTTGTGCAGTGAGTTATTTCAGGAATGGCTCATGGTAAGATGTGGAGGAAATTGAAAACCAGTAAATGATTTCTTCCAATTAGATTTTTTTGCTGCTGAGCTAAGTTCACTGATCTGACTCTGGAAGAACTGCTCCGGCTCGAGACCAATTACACATTCGTTAGAGGAATGGTTGGTAATTAATGAGGAGAGTTTGCGAAGATACAATGATCAAATTTACTAGGCATCACGGTAACAAACCCTCCAGAAAACTCAACGCAATGTAAATTTAGCTAAAAGAACATTTGATTTAACCCAATATTTTGGCCAATTTTCTTTCTTCTCTATAGAGAAGCCCTTAATAAATTGAAATTTTCTCAAAATGGTATGGCATGTGTGAACAGCATTCCAATTCTCCTCATTCACTTCCACTGCACGCCTGCAGTTGTGTTGGGTGAGATTTAGAATAAAGATAGAACTATTTTCTTTGTTTGCAGGAGTTAAAAAAATTCTCTAAATTGTTTCCCAAGTGATTTGTAATCATCAAGACCTACATACAGGAAAAAGGCCAGTCAAATTCAGGCACTAAACTATTCTCATCCCATTTTCCAGCACTTGGTCCATTGACTTGTGTTTTGGCATTGCAAGTGTACATCTAAAGACTTCTGAAATATTATGCGTGGTTCTGTCTCCACCACCCTTATAGGCAGTGAGTTCCAGGTTTCAAGAGGACATTTTTATCCTCACATCCCCTCTAAAGTTTCTGCTGCTTAACTTAAATCTATGCCCTTCCAGTCAATGTCCCCTCCATTAAGGGAAAGTTTCTTCTTGTTGCCCCAGTCTATGGCTCTCATGATTTTATATATCTCTATCATGATCCCCCCACCACGCCCCCCCCTCCCCAGTCTCTGCTGCTCTAAGAAAAGCAACTTCAATCTGTCCAATCTCTTCATAACTGAAACTCTCCATCTCCGATCCCAGTAGATCCCCTCTGCACCCTCTCCAGTGCTATCACATCCCTCCTGTAATGTAGATTCCTGAGCTGTACATGGTACTCCAGCTGTGGCCTAGCCAATGTTTTATACACAACCACATCAAAAGCCTTACTTTTAGTTATGAAGTGCTTGTGATTTTTGTGTCTTTAAAATCTAGATTGATGCTGTAACAGTATTGAATCAGCAATTCAGGCATTAAAATAGTTATTAATATGTTACAGAGGTATACAGCACAGAAACAGGCCATTTGGCCCAACCCATCCATGCTGACCAGGCTTCCCAAACTGAACCCGTCCCATTTGCCTGCATTTGGCCCATATCCCTCCAACCCTTTCTTATCCAGGTACTTGCCTAAAGATCTTTATCAGGTGTATTTCACCTGTGGAGTTTACAACTCAATGGCTTCAATATTGACTTCATCAGCTTCAAAATCCCTTCACTCCCAGCCTTATCCCATGCCCAGCTAACTCCCCCCCCCTCCTCCCTGACCTAACCTGTCCATCTTCCCATTCACCTATCCACGACACCCCTCCCCACTGACCAATCACAATGACCCCCAGCTGCATCCACCTATCACCGTCCCACCTTCTCTTTCTCCACCACCACCGCCACGCCCCCATTTACTTCTGGGCTCCTCTCCCTCTCCCTCTCCCCAGTCCTGACGAAAGGTTCCAGCCTGAAACTTTAACTTTCCTGCTCATCGGATAGTGTCTGATCTGCTGTGCTCTTCCAGGAGACAGGAGAGAGAGTGAGATGGTTCTTATTCTTTCCACACCTTGATTGACCAGAGACAGATCTGCTTTAAAAATAAAAACATAAGTGTTTTAACACCTTTATTGCTGTAACTCTCAAAATCAGACAAAAAACAGGTTTTCTCATACGTTTATAGACAAGGTAAATGTTCATTACTCAACACAGAAAAGTAGTTACAAGGGCACTGTTCTTTCTCGCTCTCTCTAACACACACATACTGAGGTGGTTGTACCATGTTTCAGTACATACAATTCCAGAGCACTGTCCTATATGCTTGTACATGTCCTCAAAAGTATTGCTTTACAGCCTGCCTGTAATAGTACTCTTCTTGTTTTCCAGATATCTATGATTGCAGCGAGTGTGCAGTATGGATCCTTGATGCACATTGTGCTGTCCCCCAGTAGGCCTTGTTTTACTAATCTGGACAGCACCTTCACCTACACAGTGAACAGCAATCGCTCCCAACCCATCACTCCCACAGTCTGGACACACCCCAGTCCACTGCACCCATAACCTGGACCGTCCCTACTCACCACACCACCCCCGCCGTCCCCCCCAACTCTCACCCCCACCGATCTCTCAGCCTGGAGAGCAGCCAAAACATTTACCACAACCTGGCATGGTGACTGCTCCAATATCCAGTAGAGCCTCAAACCACACTCACAGACAGTACCGCCCGCTCCAGCAAACTAGACAGTACCCCTGCTCCAGCAGCCTGGACAGGACCCCCCCCCCCCCCCCCGCTCCAGCAGCCTGCATTGTTACCCATGCTCTAGCAGCCTAGACAGTTCTCCCGTTCCAGCAGCCTGGACAGTACCCCCGCACCAGCAGCTTGGACAATATCCCCCACTCCAGCAGCCTGGACAGTAACCCCGCTTCAGCTGCTTGGACAGTGCACCTGCTCCAGCAGCCAGGACAGTACCCCCTGCTCCAGCTGCTTGGACAGTACCTCCTTCTCTACCAGCAAGGACAGTACCCCCTGCTCCAGCAGCTTGGACAGTAGCCTGGCTCCAGCAGCTAGGACAGTACCCTCGCTCTAGCAGCTTGGACAGTACCCTCACTCCAGCTGCTTGGACAGTACCGCCCGCTCCAGCTGCCTGGACAGTACTCCTGCTCCAGCAACTTGGACAGTACCCCTGCTCCAGCAGCCTGGACAGTATCCCTGCCCCAGCAGCTCGGCCAGTACCACCCGCTCCAGCAGCTGGGACAGTACCCCCCACTCCAGCTTCCTGGACAGTAACCCCTGCTTCAGCAACTTGGACAGTAGCTCCCGCTCCAGCAGGCTGGCAGTACCCTCTGCTCCAGTTGCCTGGAAAGTACTCCCACTCCAGTTGCCTAGACAGTACCCTCGCACCAGCAGCCTGGACAGTAACCCCCGCTCCACCTACTTGGACAGTACCCTCGCACCAGCAGCCTGTACAGTACGCCCCCCTCCAGCAGCCTAGACAGAAACCCCACAACTCCAGTGGCCTGGACAGTACCCCCGCTCCAGCAGCCTAGACACTACCCCCCGCTCCCGCAGCCTGGACAGTAACCCCCACTCCAGCGGCCTGGTCAGTACCCCTCGTACCAGCAGCCTGGACAGTACCCCACACTCCAGCAGCCTGGACTGTTACCCCTGCTCTAGCAGCCTGGACAGTAATCCCATTCCAGCAGCTTGGATAATATCCCCCGCTCCAGCAGCTTGGACAGTACCCCCCACTCCAGCAGCCTGGAGAGTAACCCCGCTCCAGCAGCCTGGACAGTACCCCCAGCTCCAGCTGCTTGGTCAGTGCACCCGCTCCAGCAGTCAGGACACTAGCCCTGTTCCAGCAGCCTGGACAGTAACACCTACTCCAACAACTTGGACAGTACCCCCTGCTCCAGCTGATTGGACAGTGTACCCGCTCCAGCAGCCTGGACAGTAAGCCCACTCCATGTGCTTGGACAGTACCCCTGCTCCAGCTGATTGGACAGTGTACCCGCTCCAGCAGCCTGGACAGTAATCCCCATTCCAGCAGCCTGGACACTACCCCCCCCCCCCCGCTCCCGCAGCCTGGACAGTAACCCCCACTCCAGCGGCCTGGTCAGTATCCCCCGTTCCAGCAGCCTGGACAGTACCCCCACTCCAGCAGCCTGGACAGTACCCACGCTCCAGCAGCTGGGGCTGTGCCCCCGCTCCAGCAGCCTGAACAGTACCTCGCGCTCGAGAAGCCTGGACTGTTACCCCTGCTCTAGCAACCTAGACAGTACCCCCCGCTCCAGCAGCTTGGATAATATCCCCTGCTCCAGCAGCTTGGACAGTACCCCCCACTCCAGCTACCTGCACAGTACACCCGCTCCAGCAGACTGGACAGTACCCCCTGCTCCAGCTGCTTGTTGAGTGCACCCGCTCCAGCAGTCAGGACAGTACCCCCCCACTCCAGCAGCTTGGGCAGCACCTCCCCCCCCACTCCAGCAGCTTGGACAGTAACCCCTGCTCTAGCTTCCTTGTCAGTACCCCCGTCCCAGCAGCTTGGACAGTACCCCCCCCCCCCCCCCCCCCTCCAGCTGCCTGAACAGTACCCCCTGCTCCAATAGCTAGGCCAGTAACCCCACTCCAGCAGCCTGGACAGTACCCCCTGCTCCAGCTGCTTGGACAGTACCCCCTGCCCCAGCAGCTTGGACAGTACCCCGGCTCCAACAGCTAGGCCAATAAGCCCTGCTCCAGCAGCTTGGACAATACGCCCGCTCTTGCTACCTGGACAGTACCCCCACCATTCCAGCAGCTTGGACAGTACCCCTCGCTCCAGCAGCCTGGACAGTACTCCCCGCCCCAGCAGCTTGGACAGTACCCCCCGCTCCAGCAGCTAGGCCAGTACGCCCTGCTCCAGCAGCTAGGCCAGTACGCCCTGCTCCAGCAGCTTGGACAGTACTCCCGCTCTAGCTGCCTGGACAGTACCCCCGTTCCAGCAGCTAGGCCAGTGCCCCCTTCTCCAGCTGCTTGGGCAGTACCCCCTGCTCCAGCAGCCAGGACAGTACTCTCCCGCTCCAGCTGCTTGGACAGTACCCCCTGCTCCAGCAGCTAGGCCAGTAAGCCCTGCTCCAGCAGCTTGGACAGTACTCCCGCTCTAGATGTCTGGACAGTACCCCCATTCCAGCAGCCTGGACAGTAATCCCCATTCCAGCAGCCTGGACACTACCCCCCCCGCTCCCGCAGCCTGGACAGTAACCCCCACTCCAGCGGCCTGGTCAGTATCCCCCGTTCCAGCAGCCTGGACAGTACCCCCACTCCAGCAGCCTGGACAGTACCCACGCTCCAGCAGCTGGGGCTGTGCCCCTGCTCCAGCAGCCTGAACAGTACCTCGCGCTCGAGAAGCCTGGACTGTTACCCCTGCTCGAGCAACCTGGACAGTACCCCCCGCTCCAGCAGCTTGGATAATATCCCCTGCTCCAGCAGCTTGGACAGTACCCCCCACTCCAGCTACCTGCACAGTACACCCGCTCCAGCAGCCTGGACAGTACCCCCTGCTCCAGCTGCTTGTTGAGTGCACCCGCTCCAGCAGTCAGGACAGTACCCCCCCAATCCAGCAGCTTGGGCAGCACCTCCCCCCCCACTCCAGCAGCTTGGACAGTAACCCCTGCTCTAGCTTCCTTGTCAGTACCCCCGTTCCAGCAGCTTGGACAGTACCCCCCCCCCCCTCCAGCTGCCTGAACAGTACCCCCTGCTCCAATAGCTAGGCCAGTAACCCCACTCCAGCAGCCTGGACAGTACCCCCTGCTCCAGCTGCTTGGACAGTACCCCCTGCCCCAGCAGCTTGGACAGTACCCCGGCTCCAACAGCTAGGCCAATAAGCCCTGCTCCAGCAGCTTGGACAATACGCCCGCTCTTGCTACCTGGACAGTACCCCCCCCATTCCAGCAGCTTGGACAGTACCCCTCGCTCCAGCAGCCTGGACAGTACTCCCCGCCCCAGCAGCTTGGACAGTACCCCCCGCTCCAGCAGCTAGGCCAGTACGCCCTGCTCCAGCAGCTAGGCCAGTACGCCCTGCTCCAGCAGCTTGGACAGTACTCCCGCTCTAGCTGCCTGGACAGTACCCCCGTTCCAGCAGCTAGGCCAGTGCCCCCTTCTCCAGCTGCTTGGGCAGTACCCCCTGCTCCAGCAGCCAGGACAGTACTCTCCCGCTCCAGCTGCTTGGACAGTACCCCCTGCTCCAGCAGCTAGGCCAGTAAGCCCTGCTCCAGCAGCTTGGACAGTACTCCCGCTCTAGATGTCTGGACAGTACCCCCGTTCCAGCAGCTTGGACAGTCCCCCTCGCGCCCGCAGCCTGGACAGTAACTCCCGCTCCAGCAGCTTGGACAGTAATCCCGCTCCAGCTGCCTAGACAGTACCCCGGCTCCAGCAGCCTGGACAGTACCCCGGCTCCAGCAGCCTGTACAGTACCCCCCGCTCCAGCAGCTTGGACAATATCCCCCGCTCCAGCAGCTTGGACAGTACTCACCCACTCCAGCTGCTTGCACAGTACCCCGTGCTCCAGCAGCCTGGACAGTAACACCTGCTCCAGCAGCTGGAACAGTAATCCCACTCCATCTGCTTGGACAGTACCCCCCGCCCCAGCAGCTTGGACAGTACCCTCGCTCCAGCTGCTGGGACAGTGCACCTGCTCCAGCAGCCTGGACGGTAACCTCCGCTCCAGCAGCTTGGACAGTACCCGCTCCAGCTGCCTGGATAGGACCCCCTGCTCCAGCAGCTAGGCCAGTATCCCCTGCTCCAGCTGCTTGGGCAGTAGCCCCTACTCTAGCTGCTTGGACAGTACCCCCTCCTCCAGCTGCTGGGACAAGTGCACCTGCTCCAGCAGCTAGGACAGTACCCCCCCGCTCCAGCTGCTTGGACAGTACCCCCTGCTCCAGCAGCTTGGACAGTAGCCCCACTCCAGCAGCCTGGAGAGTACCCCCGCTCTAGCTTCCTGGTCAGTACCCCCGTTCCAGCAGCTTGGACAGTACCCCTCGCGCCCGCAGCCTGGACAGTAACACCCGCTCCAGCAGCCCGGACAGTCACCCCAGCTCCAGCAGCTTGGACAGTACCCCCCGCTCCAGCTGCCTGGACAGTACCCCTTGTTCCAACAGCTCGGCCAGTAGCCCCTGCTCCAGCAGCTTGGACAGTAGCCCCACTCCAGCAGCCTGGAGAGTACCCCTTGTTCCAACAGCTAGGCCAGTAACCCCTGCTCCAGCAACTTGGACAGTACCCCTTGTGCCAGCAGCCTGGACAGTACCCCCTGCCCCAGCAGCTTGGCCAGTACCCCCTGCTCCAGCTGCTTGGATAGTGCACCTGCTCCAGCAGCCAGGACAGTACCCCGCCCCCCCCCACCCCCCCGCTCCAGCTGCTTGGACAGTACCCCCCGCTCCAGCTGCTTGGACAGTACCCCCTGCTCCAGCAGCTTGGACAGTAACCCCGTTCCATCTCCTTGGACTGTACCCTCTGCTCCAGCTGATTGGACAGTGCACCCACTCCAGAAGCTTGGACCATACCCGGTTTTGGAAGCCTGGTCAGTACCCCCCGCTCCAGCTGCTTGGACAGTTCCCCTGCTCCAGCAGCCAGGACAGTAACTCCCGCTGCAACTGCCTGGACAGTACTCCTGCTCCAGCAGCTTGGACAGTACCCCCGCTCCAGTGCCTGGTCAGTACCCCCTGCTCCAAGCTGCTTGGGCAGTACCCCCTGCTCCAGCTGCTTGGTCAGTACACCTGCTCCAGCAGCCAGGACAACCCCCTGCTCCAGCAGCTAGGCCAGTACCCCCGCTCCAGCAGCCTGGACAGTATTCCCGCTCCAGCTGCCTGGACAGTATTCCCGCTCCACAGCCTGGACAGTATTCCCACTCCAGCAGCCTGGACAGTATTCCCGCTCCAGCTGCCTGGACAGTATTCCCGCTCCACAGCCAGGACAGTATTCCCACTCCAGCAGCCTGGACAGTATTCCCACTCCAGCTGCCTGGACAGAATTCCCGCTCCACACCCTGGACAGTATTCCCGCTCCAGCAGCCTGGACAGTATTCCCACTCCAGCTGCCTGGACAGTATTCCCGCTCCACAGCCTGGACAGTATTCCCGCTCCAGCAGCCTGGACAGTACACCCCGCTCCAGCAGCCTGTACAGTATTCCCGCTCCAGCAGCTTGGACAGTACCCCCTGCTCCAACAGCTAGGCCTATAACCCCCGCTCCAGCAGCCTGGACAGTAACCCCCGCTCCAGCAGCTTGGACAGTACCCCCCGTTCCAGCTGCCTGTACAGTACCCCCCGCTCCAGCAGCGTGGAAAGTAACACCTGCTCCAGTAGCTTGGACAGTGTTCCCGCTCCACAGCCTGGACAGTATTCCCGCTCCAGCAGCCTGGACAGTACCCCCGCTCCAGCAGCCTGGACAGTATTCCCGCTCCAGCTGCCTGGACAGTGTTCCCGCTCCAGCTGCCTGGACACTATTCCTGCTCCAGCTGCCTGGACAGTATTCCCGCTCCACAGCCTGGACAGTATTCCCGCTCCAGCTGCCCGGACAGTATTCCCGCTCCACAGCCTGGACAGTATTCCCACTCCAGCAGCCTGGACAGTATTCCCGCTCCAGCAGCCTGGACAGTACACCCCACTCCAGCAGCCTGGACAGTATTCCCGCTCCAGCAGCCTGGACAGTATTCCCGCTCCAGCTGCCTGGACAGTATTCCCGCTCCAGCAGCCTGGACAGTACCCCCGCTCCAGCTGTCTGGACAGTACCCCCCGCTCCAGCAGCCTGGACAGTACCCCAGCTCCAGCAGCCTGGACAGTACCCACGCTCCAGCAGCCTGGACAGTATTCCCGCTCCAGCAGCCTGGTCAGCCCATTGTCCTGCGATCTGTTCCGAACCACCAGAGGCTTTCCTCCCCGTTGTCCGATGGTTCCACCTGCTGAGGTCCTGTTTACGTTTATCCCTGAAAACTGGTAAACCTTGACAAGAGAAAATGGTGATTACAAAGAAAGACTCCCAAGATTCACTGTCACCTCTTGATTTTCTTGAGATCCAGCCTTGAGACATTTCCACCCGTGATTTAATTTTGATTTATTGTAGATACGGACTAGATACAAGAGTAGGCCATCTGTCCCCTCGAGCCTGCTTCGCTACTCAATAAGATCTTGGCTAATCTGTTATTGGACTCAACTCCACTTACCCGCGCTCTCGCCGTATCCCTTAATTCCTTTATTTATTAAAAAAATCTACCTTATCTTCGAAAGTGTTTGCTGAAGTAATATTAACTACTTCCCTGAGCAGGGAATTCCACAGATTCACAACCCTCTGGGTGAAGAAGCTCCTTCTCAATTCAGTCCTAAATCCTCTCCCTCTTATCTTGAGGCTATGCCCTCTTGTCCTACCTGCCTGTGGAAACATCCTCTCTACTTCTATTTTATCGATTCCCTTCATAATTTTATATGTTTCTGTAAGATCCCACCTTATTCTTCTAAATTCCAAAGAACATAATCCCAGTCGACTCAGTCTCTCCTCATAAGCCAACTCCATCAACTCTGGAATCAACCTCGTGACCTCCTCTGCACCCCCTCCAGTACCAGTACATCCTTTTTCAAGTAAGGAGACCAAAACTGCACACAGTACTCTAGGTGTGGCCTCACCAGCACCCTGTAGAGCTATCACATTACCTTTGCTTTTAAGCTCAACCCCTTTAGCAATGAAGGACAAAATTCCATTTGCCTTCCTAATTACTTGTTGTACCTGCAGACCAACTTTCAGTAGAATTGGAAGTTGTACGTTTCTGATCACAGATTCATTGTGGGTCACTGTTGTGCAGCATAAGGGTTTTCTGACTTCACTCTAGGTGAGATGGAATCAAATCCCTGCAGCAAAATCATGGTTTTGTCTTCAAATGAGTACCTAAAAGCTGGCCCCCATCCTTTGCCTCCAGATGGACTTGAGGATTTGAATTTCCTGGATCTTCTCACTCTCTCTCTCTGTTCCTGAGGCTGCTCTCCAAAATGTACCTTAATAACTATTCCCTATCAAAACCTGATTTCTGTCATATAAGTGTAATATTTGTGAACCAATGTCCATGTACTTGGCGTTTGATGATTTGGACATTGACAAACGAGTCTTTTGAGTTACTCCTATTTCCATCTCTTTATGATGGAGTTAGTTTCTTCTCAAATGGATTATGATCATTCTGAAAATTCACGGCTGTATTTGGATATTGGATGTTATCGCAATTTTTTTTGCATTTATTACTTTCTGATTCAGTGATATGAAAAATAATTGTACTTTAATATCCTGTCGAGACAAGTGGTCTACCTTTTAGCCTTATGCAATTCCAAATGTATTAGCAGATAAAAAGGTCATATATCTTCTTAACTTCATTTTGCTTCAAAACAGAAAGTCCAGCCTCCATTCTGATTTAAAAATTGTATCCATTTTTTAAAAAAATCTGAGAGTGTGGGGCAGTCAGGAGATAGTGGTACATGTATTTGGAAAGGCAAGGACTGATGAGGGATAGTCAACATGGCTTTGTGCGTGGGAAATCATGTCTCACAAACTTGGTTGAGTTTTTTGAGGAAGTAACAAAGAGGATTGATGAGGGCAGAGCAGTAGATGTGATCTATATGGAGTTCAGTAAGGTGTTCGACAAGGTTCCCCATGGGAGACTGATTAGCAAGGTTAGATCTCACGGAATACAGTGAGAACTAGCCATTTGGATACAGAACTGGCTCAAAGGTAGAAGACAGAGGGTGGTGGTGGAGGGTTGTTTTTCAGACTGGAGGCCTGTGACCAGTGGAGTGCCACAAAGATTGATGCTGGGACCTCTACTTTTTGTCATTTACATAAATGATTTGGATGTGAGCATAAGAGGTACAGTTAGTAAATTTGCAGATTACACCAAAATTGGAGGTGTAGTGGACAGCGAAGAGGGTTACCTCACATTACAACAGGATCTTGACCAGATGGGCCAATGGGCCGAGAAGTGGCAGATGGAGTATAATTCAGATAAATGCGAGGTGCTGCATTTTGGGAAAGCAAATATTAGCAGGACTTATACACTTAATGGTAAGGTCCTGGGGAGTGTTACTGAACAAAGAGACCTTGGAGTGCAGGTTCATAGCTCCTTGAAAGTGGAATCGCAGGTAGATAGGATAGTGAAGAAGGTGTTTGGTATTTATTGGTCAGAATATTGAGTACAGGAGTTGGGAGGTCATGTTGCAGCTGTACAGGACATTGGTTAGGCTACTGTTGGAATATTGCGTGCAATTCTGGTCTCCTTCCTATTGGAAAGATGTTGTGAAACTTGAAAGGGTTCAGAAAAGATTTACAAGGATGTTGCCAGGGTTGGAGCATTTGAGCTACAGGGAGAGGCTGAACAGGCTGGGGCTGTTTTCCCTGGAGCGTCAGAGACTGAGGGGTGACCTTATAGTGGTTAATACAAAATTATGAGGGGCATGGATAGGGTAAATAGGCAAAGTCTTTTCCCTGGGGTCAGGGAGTCCAGAACTAGAGGGCATAGGTTTAGGGTGAGAGGGGAAAGACATAAAAGGGACCTCAGGGACATCTTTTTCACACAGAGGGTGGCATGTGTATGGAACGAGCTGCCAGAGGAAGTGGTGGAGGCTGGTACAATTGCAACATTTAAGAGGCATTTGGATGGTAAATGAATAGGAAGGGTTTGGAGGGATATGGGCTGGGTGCTGGTAGGTGGGACTAGATTGGGTTGGGATATCTGGTCGGCATGGATACGTAGGACTGAAGGTTCTGTTTCCATGCTGTACATCTCTATGACTCTTTGATTAGTAGAATAGAACCCTAGGCTGATGCTCTGTGGACCTGGATTCAAATCTTTCCATGGCCGCTGGTGACATTTTAATTCATTAAAAAATTGGAATCTATAGCTAGTCTAATGGAGACTACGTAACCACTGATTGTAGGATTTTACAACAATCTACTTTGCCACCTTTAGCGTAGAAACCTGTCTTCCTACCCGATCTGGCCAACATGTGAGTCCAACCCAGAGTAATGCAATTGCATTCTGGGTAATTAGCAATGGGCAGTAACCTTGTCAATGGCACCTACATCCCATGAATAAATTTGGATGTCAAAGAGTTAGAGATGCCCAACCCGGAAACAGACCCCCCTTCGGTCCAAGTTGTCCATGCCAGCCATGCCAAATTAATCTGGTTCCATTTGCCAGCACTTGGCTCATTTCTCTCTAAACCGTTTCTATTCATATCCCCCTCCAGATGCCTTTTAAATGTTGTAATTGGATCTACCACTTCTATGGCAGCTCATTACATGCACTCACCACCCGCTGCATGAAAACGTTGCCCCTTAGTTCCTTTTAAATCTTTCCCTTCTCACCCTAAACCAACGCCCTCTAGATTTGGACTCCCCCACCCCAGGGAGAAGACCTTGTCTATTTACAGTATCCATGCCCCTCACGGTTTTATAAACCTGTAGCAGGTCACCCCTCATCCTTTGATGCTCCAGGGAAAACAGCCCCAGCCTGTTTAGCCTCTCCCCATAGCTCAAATCCTCCAACCCTGGCAACATCCTTGTAAATTGTTTCTGCACCCCTTCAAGTTTCAAAACATTCTTCCGATAGGAAGGAGACCAGAATAGCCATGATATTCCAAACATTAGCCTAACCAACAGCCACAACACGACCTCCCAACTCCTATGCTCAATGCTCTGACCAATAAAGGTAAACATATCAAACACCTTCTTCACTGTCCTATCTAAATGCAACTCCAATTTCAAGGAATTATGAACCTGCACTCCAAGATCTCTTTGTTCAGCAACACTTCCGAGGACATTACCATTAAGTGTATAAATCCTACCCTGATTTGCCTTTCCAAATGCAACACCTCACATTTATCTAAATTAAACTCCATCTGTTACTCCTCAACCCATTGGCCCATCTGATCACGACCCTGTTGTAATCTGAGGTAACCTTCATCATTGTCCACTGTACCTACAATGTTGGTGTCATCTGCAAACTTACTAACTATACCTTCTATGTTAAAATCCAAATCATTTATATAAATAATGAAAAGTAGAGGACCCAGCACCATTCCTTGTGGCACTCCACTGGTCACAGGCCTCCAGTCTGAAAAACAACCCTCCACCACCACCCTCTGTCTTCTACATTTGGGCCAGTTCTGTATCCAAATGGCTAGTTCTCCCTGTATTCCACGTGATCTAACCTTGCTAACCAATGTGCCATGAGGAACCCTGTTGAATGCCTTACTGAAGTCCATATACATCACGCCCACCCTGCCCTCATTAATCCTCTTTGTTACTTCTTCAAAAAGCTCAATCAAGTTCGTGAGACATGATTTCCCATGCGCAAAGCCATGTTGACTATCCCTAATCAATCCTTGCCTTTCCAAATACGTGGAAATCCAGTCCCTCAGGATTCCCTCCAACAACTTGCCCACCACTGTTGTCAACCTCAGAGGTCTGTACTTCCCTGGCTTGTCTTTACCACCCTTCTTAAACAGTGGCACCATGTTTGCCAACCTCCAGACTTCTGGCACCTCACCTGTGACTATCGATGATACAAATATCTCAGCAAGAGGCCCAGCAATCACTTCTCTAGCTTCCCACAGAGTTCTAGGGTACACCTGATCAGGTCCTGGGGATTTATCCACCTTTTGAATTTTAACACATCCAGCATCACCTTCTCTTTAACAATTTTCAAGATGTCACCATCTATTTCCCTACTTCCTATATCTTCCATATCCTTTTCCATAGTAAATACTGATGCAAAATACTCATTTAGTATCTTCCCCCATCTCCTGCAGCTCCACACAAAGGCTGCCTTGCTGATCTTTGAGGGGCCCTATTCTCTCCCTACTTACCGTTTTGTCCTTAATATATTTGTAAAAGCCCTTTGGATTCTTCTCAACCCTCTTTGCCAAAGCTATTTCATGTCCCCTTTTTGCCCTGATTTTCCTCTTAAGTATACTCCTACTGCCTTTATACTCATCTAAGGATTCATTCAACCTCTCCTGTCTATACCTTACATATGCTTCCTTCTTTTTCTGGACCAAACTCTCAATTTTTCTAGTCATCCAGCATTCCCTATACTTACCAGCCTTGCACTTAACCTTAACAGGAATTTACTGTCTCTGGACTCTCGTTATCTCAGTTTTAAAGGTGTCCCATTTTCCAGCCGTCCCTTTACCTGTGAACATCTGCCCCCAATCAGCTCTTGAAAGTTCTTGCCTAATACCGTCAAAATTGGCCTTTCTCCAATTTAGAACTTCAACTTTTAGATCTGGTCTATCTTTTTCCATCACTATTTTAAATCTAATAGAATTATGGTCACTGGCCCCAAAGTGCTCGCCCACTGACACCTCAGTCACCTGCCCTGCCTTATTTCCCAAGAGTAGGTCAAATTTTGCACCTTCTCGAGTAAGTACATCCACATACTGAATCAGAAAATTGTCTTGTACACACTTAAATCCATCTCCACCTTAACCCTTAATACTATGACAGTCCCAGCCTATGCTTGGAAAGTTAAAATCCCCTACCCCTACCATAAACACCCTATTATTCTTATAGATAACTGAGATCTCCTTACAAAATTGTTTCTCAATTTCCCACTGACGATTGGGTAGTCTACAGTACAATCCAAATAGGGTGATCATCCCTTTCTTATTTCGTGGTTCCACCTAAATAACTTCCCTGGACGTATTCCCAGGAATATCTTCCCTAATCCCTAATCAAAAATGCCACACCCCCTCCTCTCTTGCCTCCCTTTCTATCCTTCCTATAGCCTTTGTATCCTGAAACATTAAGCTGCCAGTCCTGTCCATCCCTGAGCCATGGTTCTGTAATTGCTATGATATCCCAGTCCCATGTTCCTAACCATGCCCTGAGTTCATCTGCCTTCCCTGTTAGGCCATCTGGCATCGAAGTAAATATAGTTTAATTTATCAGTCCTACTTTGTTCTCTGTTCCTGCCTGCCCTGACTGTCTGACTTGCTCCTTTTCTCAACTCTACCAGTCTCAGATTGATCTTTTTTCCTCACTGTCCCACCCACTCAGGTTGTCAACCACCTGATGAAGGAGTGTCGTTCCGAAAGCTAGTGCTTCCAATTAAACCTGTTGGACTATAACCTGGTGTTGTGTGATTTTTAACTTTGTACACACCAGCCCAACACCGGCACTTCCAAATTACAATGACCACCTGCTGGTCCCTCTCCCCTTTGAGAATATTCTGCACTGTCTCCGAATATCCTTGATCCTGGCAGCAGGGAGACAACACACCATTCTGATGTCTTGCTGTTGGCCACAGAATTGTCTTTCTGTGCCTCCGACTAGAGAGTCCCCTATCACAATCGATCATTTAGAACCTAGAGTACCCCTCATTACATTCGAGCCAATCTCAGTACCAGAAACCAGTTCTACACTCCCCTGAGAATCTTTCACCTCCTATATTTTCCAAAACAGCAAACTTGTTTGAGATGGGGATAGACACAGGAGACTCCTGCACTACCTGCCTCCCTCTTTTACCTTTCCTGGACGTAACCCATCCACCTGAACATATCTGTGGTTTTTCTCCCTTCCTATGGGTTGGCACTGTGGCTCAGTGGTTAGCACTGCTGCCTCACAGCACCAGGGTTCCAAGCTCGATTCCAGCCTCGGGTGACTGTCTGTGTGGAGTTTGCACATTCTCCCTGTGTCTGCGTGGGTTTCCTCCAGGTGCTCCGGTTTCCTCCCATAGTCCAAAGATGTGCGGGTCAGGTGAATTGGCCATGCTAAATTGCCCATAGTGTTAGGTGCATTAGTCAGAGGGAAATGGGTCTGGGTGGGTTAGTCTTCGGAGGGTTGGTGTGGACTTAGTTGGCCTGATGGACCTGTTTCCACGCTGTCGGGAATCTAATTTAAATCTAATCCATAACTGCCATTCATCATACCCCCTGTAAATCCTCCCGAGCTGCTCCTGTAAATTCCTCATTGCTTCAAATTGCTGCTGCAACTGACCCCTGTGATCTGATAGGAGTCCCAACCAAATAAACTTCCTGAAGACATAATAACCAGTAACGTGGAAACTCTCCCTAATCTCCCATATCCAACAGGAGGAGCACATCACTCTACTAAAAGCCATCTTGACACTTTAACAGTCTATGGATGCAGAAAATAGCACAGTCCTGCTGGTCTACAAAACACTGCTCCAGGCTAACTTAGGACCTATGTTTTATATTTTTAAAGTGTAATCAAGGGTGTTATGGACAAGACCAAACCACTCAAAAATATTCTTAAACAGGCAGCCCAGACCATAACTTTGCCAATTTGTTTCAGTAAGTGTACAGTGAAAATGACCAGGAGTAAGTTAGCTAGCTTGACTACCAGGTTTTAAAACAGACAAACATTTATTCACAAAATTAAACAATGAAACACAAAGAAGAGAATAAAGATCCCCTACAGAAGTCAGTCTATCCAAACTAGACTTATTTATGCTGTTCCAAATATACACAACAGTTCCAATAAGCAAACTCCCTGAAACACAGTAAAAATAAAACAAATGCTTACAGGTTGAAGTTAGAAGGGCAGAAGGAGAGAGAGTCTGGCAGCCTGTTTCCACATAGCTTGACTGCTGAACTTCAGACTAGTTCTGGACTGAACTGCTCAGCTTTCAGAACTGACCACTCCCCTTTTATTATACAGGTCACTTCTAAAACATGACCACTTTGGCCTGAAGTCTCATCTGTTTACAGATAAACAAAATCCTTTTTCATTTCTGTACCAAGCTAGCCAACTCGGAGCTAGGAGGGTTTTATGACCCCTCTGAAAATAACCAAGGACCCAGTATCCTTGAGAAAAGGAACAGCTTTGTGGCAAGAGACAGATCTCAATAAAGCATATAATCAAAAAAGGACCCACTTTGTTCACTATTGTAGATGTACTAAAAGGAAAAGAACAAGAAAGAATACTTAAAAGCTAGGCATCTGAGGGAATCCAAGATGGCGGCATCCTGTTAGGATCGCGTTTGCTGGGCTGCACACCACAACACCGACCTGACAGACCTTGAACCTGTCCCATTCACTTTACAGTGAGTAAAAACACAGTAAAGGAGTTAGAAACCTGAATAAACAATTTACCTTTGTTCTTGCAGCTGAAGAATGCCAAAAAAAAGGAAGCTTGCTTGGGGTTGAAGCCATGGCCCAGCCCACTGAAGCAGCAGCTTGCTTACTCACCAGACCCTGGTTGAGCAGCTGGCCAAACCTCGCGAGCTCCTGGGGAAGCAGATCGAGAAAATAAAATTGAAGAGAGGCTGGCTCCTGTATCTGCAATGCTGCAATCCCTGGGAAAAAGAACCAATAAATTCGAGCGCCAGGCTGCAGGGGTAGAGGCAGAGGCTGACTCTTCCAAGCGGCGGTTTGAAGCCCTGGAAACACAGGTCCGTGGTCTGTTGGATCTGGTAGATAATCTCGAAAACAGGGGCAGAAGAAAGAACCTGCGCATTGCTGGCATACTGGAGGGGACAGATGGTGAGAGACCAGTGGGGTTCTTTGAGAAGTGGTTCCCAGAATTCCTTAGTTTGGACACTGAGGTGGGAAGCATAACAATTGAGAGAGCCCACCAGATCGCAGTACGAAAGCCAGGCGCTGATCTGCACCCACACCGTGGCCTGGTGAGGTTTCATCGTTATAAAGACAAGCAGCGGGTCATGGAAGCCTCTAGACCCTGAGGGAGGGTTCCATGAGCGTTGGTATGTGACGGCTCCAGGGTCATGTTCTTCTCAGTGGCAGTGGTCTGGAAAAGGAAGTCCTACGATGGCGTCAAGAGGAGATTGAGAGAGCTTAGGGTCCAGTATTCTCTAAGATAGCCAGCGGTGCTTTGGATCAATCATAATGGATCCATATATTTGTTTGACTCGCCAGAGAAAGTGAAGAACTTTGTGGATAAGTTCTTAAGTCAAACAGTCAAATAGGTGTAGAGGAAAGAGCTGTTCAGTTTGTTCTTCTTTAAAAAAGACAGTGGCATCTTCTTTCTGGTAATACATTGCATTAAATGATGTCTGGGGTGAATAGAGTATTTATCTTTAATCTCTAGGTTATGTTAAGGGATGGGTGATATGTTTATTTTTAGTTTACATGTTGATAGTACAAACCTTGCTCTTGGTGTTTTTTTCTCTACTGGGTTGTTGGTTTATGTGGTGCGACCCTAGCTGGTAGTTGAGAGGGTGGTTGGGATGGTTAGTCAGGTTGTAGGATGTGTAGGTACCCACTTTGAAGTGGGGGGGGGGGGTGTAAATTTCTCCAGTCAGTGATTTTGGAGATTTTTTTGTTTTTCTGTTTTTGCTGTACATAGTTTTTGTAAGTTTTGTAGATTCGTTGGCTGTATTTATTTTAGTCTGTGTAGTTTTTTGGGTTATGTGGATTCTTTTGCATTAAAGCTCAGTGATCTGTAGTTCGGGTTCTTCCTCTCTGGGATCTAAATGGTGCTATGGAAGGTTTTGGCTCAGGATGTGTTTAAGTGGTGCACCTGAAATATTAAGGGAAGTCACTTTCTGGTCAAGAGGAAGAAGGTACTTTCTAGCCTTAAAAGGGAGAGGGTGGATGTTGCCTAATTACAAGAAACGCACTTGGATGATGCAGAGCTTTTGAAGCTACAACAGAGTGGGTTGATTTCTCATTCTTTCAATATGAGTAGAGGGGTGGCCATTTTAGTAAGAGAGAATCTCCCATTTAAGTTGTTAGAGTGTATTAAAGACACACAAGGGAGACTTGTAATCCTTAAAGCTTTGATACATGGGGAAGAATACGGGATCTTAAATGTTTAGTGTCCCCTTAAGTTCTTGACAGATGCACTTTCTAGGCTGGTTAACCTTGCATCTCAACATATTGTTGTAGGAGGGGATTTCAATTGTCTAATAGACCTTGTGATGGACATATTGCCCAAAGGTCCACCAAAATCTTCTTCGCAATCTAAACAATTAAGGGATCTGTATACGGAATTGAGGTTGGTAGATGTTTGGAGGCACCTTCATCCTACTGGCGTCATGTACAATTGGCAATATCACCATTTCCGATCACACCCCAGTGCATTTAAAGGTTAAGAGTAAGGATATGGTGGTAGGCTCGAAGCACTGGTGACTGGACCCCTTCATCCTCAAGAATAGCAAGTTTATTGAATTCTTTTCTGCTGCGTTCAGGGCTTTCTTAGATATTAATTCAGGCTCATTCAATAGCCCATCCATTCTCTGGGAAACAGCTAAAGACTATGCTGGGAGTTGTTTATTTTCTATTCAGCCAGAAAGAAGCAGCAGACAGGTGAGCAGCAATGCTTGCTCGAGACACATCTGAAAGCAGCTGAAAAGGTATACTTTGACAGGCCCTCACTGACTAAACTACGGACATCCAAAAGGGAGCTTACATTTGCAAGTCAAAGGCTGTTTGAGCGTGGGGATAAACCGGGCAAGTACCAGCATATCTTGCCAGGACAAGGAGTGTGCCCCCAAGCCATTACCACGATCAGGGAGGACACTGAAAGAATTAATGCAGCATTTCCGAAATTTTACTCTGAAAGCTGTGAGAGTGGGCAGGTTAGGATGGAGTCTTTTTTTAAAGAATTTGGACCTTCCGGGAGCGACCTCTGAATAAGAGTCTCTCCTCAATGCCCCATTGTCAGAGCAAGAGGTGCAGGAGGCTGTGAGGCAGTTCCAGGATGGGAGGGCACTGGGTCCTGATGGGCTCCCCAGTGAGTTCTATAAGGAATTTATAAGAATAGTATGTTTAATGACTCAGATAGTCATGGCCTCCTCCCACCATCTCTAAGAGAGGCAAACATCTCTCTCATTCTTAAAAAAGGGAGGCCCCAGAGGACTGTGCTTCCTACAAATCCATTTCACTCCTGAATATTGACTTCAAAATCCTATCTAAGACTCTTGCATTAAGGTTAGAAACTGTACTGCCGTCTATCATTCAGGAGGACCTGAGGGGATTCATAAATGGTTGCAGATCGATGGATAATGTCAGGAGATTACTTAACATGATCCAAGTATGTCAACAGCAATCGGTACAGGGATTGGTGATCTCCTTAGATACAGAAAAGGAATTCGACAGGGTTGAGTAGCCATATCTTTTTCATACATTGAAGCAGTCTTGCCTGGGAGAGACCTTCATCGGGTGGCTGCAGGTTTTCTATAGTGAGCCTCTTGCCACGCTCCTCACCAATGGTGTGCGGTCAAACAAATTTAATATTTGTAGGGGCAGTCGACAGGGCTGTGCCTTGTCACCATTGCTTTTCACGTTGGTGATCAATCTGCTGGTGGAGGCACTACACAGGGATCCCAATATAACCGCTCCAGAAGTGGGGATGAAGTCACATAAGATCGCACTGTATGTAGATGAAGTTTCTTGTCTTTTAGTCAAACCCAGCAGTCTCAGTGCCACACCTGATGCAATGCATCAATTTATTTGGTGGCTTCTTGGGTTATAAGATCAATTTTGTGAAGTCAGAGGCCATGCCCATGGGTGGTCTCCCGAAAGTGCCTGATCCTGAGGGTGGAGCTCGGTTCCCCTTTAGATGGTCGCAGGACAGCTCTCTCTACCCAGGTATATTTATTACTCCGGTTTTTGATCCCTTATTTAAAGCCAATTTTGCCCATCTATCGGACAGAATCAAGCAGGGCCTTTGTAAATGGGAGGCGCTTCCCATCTCTTGGTTAGGTTGGATAGCCCTCGTTAAAATAAACATTCTGCCCCACCTGTTGTATCCTGTGCGAATGCTTCCTCTGCTTTTTACTGAGCAAATATTGAAAAGACTGAACAGCTGGTTTAGTTCTTTTATCTGGTATCACAAAGCGGTCCCTAATTAAAGTGACTAAATTGCAGTTGCCTTCCAGACTGGGAGGAGTGGGCCTCCCAGATATCAACAACTATCAGCTCAGCTCATTGCTATCTTACGGGAATGATTGGGCCTGGGGGCGACCCTCACTCACTTTGGTTGGACATTGAAGCACCTCAGGCAAGATGCCCCCTTATTGGCCTGCTGTTCTTAGACAAAATGTGAACAGTCAAGGAATATTGCCATAGCCCAATAATCATCAATACTATCAAGGCGTAGAGGGCAATGGGTAAGGGTGAGGGCAATATCGCTAAAACATCATTTTTGACACCCATATTGATGTCCTTTGACCAGTTGGCTTGGAAATATGAATTGCCCAGTAGGGACCTCTTTCATTTCCTTCAAATTAGAAACTTCATATGAAAAGAACCCGCACTTCTAACTGATCCTTATAGGTCCGACTTGGGGAAGAGGTTGTTGAGTGTAGAGGATACATTATCTGTTAGCAACGCTTATCTTCTATTGGGAGAGAGTCCCTCTGACGAGACCGAATGGCTCTGTAAGGTATGGGAGAGGGAGCTTGATGTTGAGAACTCTTCTGAAATGTGGGAGGATATCTGGGAAAATGCAATAAGGACCTCGATTTGCAACAGGACCCATGCCTTGCAACTGAAGATTTTCCACAGGGTCCGTCTGGCCCCAGACCCTCTCACTAAATTTAAAGTGGGAACATCTCCAATGTGTCCTAAATGTAAAGTGAGCGTGGGCATGCTTATTCATTGTCTTTGGTCCTGCCACAGACTGTGGGCATACTGGAGCGCTGTGGTGGGTGGAATAGAGAAGGCCTTGAGGATGGAGGTGAAGATGGAACCGGTATCACTTCTTCTTGGCTTTGTTAATTCCTTCCACTAGATGCACACAAAGAAAAGGCTTTTCAGTATCCTCACCTTTTGTGCCAGAAAGAACATTCTATTAGGGTGGGTGTCAGAAAATCCCTTGGGGCTGACGTAAGTCATGGAGCACATCCCCTTGGACTTTGCCATGAGTATGGTGCGCCATAAAACTGAGAATTTCTATGAGACGTGGCGGCTCTTTTTGGACTACCTGGGTACAGATTTGTCCACCATACTAATAAGAGCCTTTATATAGCCATGGCAATTCTATGTAATGGATTTGGTATCCAGAGAGGAGGAAGTATGAACATATGAATAGTATGAACTTATATGCTCGATGATCAAGGGCTTTCGCTTTGTTTCAGTCAGCTGTGTTATTGTTATTATTCCTGTTAAGATTTTCCTTTTTTAGCTTAGTTATTAGTTATTATTTATTCATCTATGTTATTAGTGGGTTTGGTTTTTTAACATTGGGTTGAAGTTTTTGGTTTTGTATCTGTTGTAATATTTTTTAAAAATCCCTTTTTTTTCAATAAACATTTTTTAAAAAATGCAGTTACAATTAAGAAACATTTGTATGATGTGGATTTTTTTAATGTATCTAGAATTCTATTCAAGCTTTGGACAGTCTTGAGAAAGAGTAAATTAATGTTTATTTCCATATTTTCAGTAAAATGTTTGCTCAATATTAACCATTCAATTTTGTCCCAATTATTCATGGGTCATAATAATAAATAAGTTTTGTGTAAAAAAAGCTATGCACTTAGCTTGTACTCAAACAGGGCAATTCTTGCAAAACCCAAATCGAAACATCCACTATTGGATGTAATTCCATCATTGTGAAGCATTTGCTGACCAACCCTGAGTGTGCTAATAGCTACACAAACAACCAATTTAAGATAACTGTTCAAACCCATAAAATGGCTCATTTATATTTGCTGGTTGCAACGTATGTTTGAATGTAGGGACGTGCTCTCTTCAAACAGAAGAACATGTTCAAGCCTTGAGCCACCTTATAATTACCTGAGCATTGGGGAGCTTATAGTTCCCTGTTGCTTTCTCCATGGCAATGCTTCAGCCAATTAGCATTGCCTTGCTAATCAATCAACAGTCTTTTCGGCTTTAGCATTAATTGTCACTATCATTTGAAATTTAGCATTTTTCCTGATAAATGAAAGACGAGAAGCATTTCCTTTCATTCAACCAAGTCCAATTCTTCTGTTAAATTTAAGTCCGACTCCAAGTTGAGAAAGTTTTCCTCATATCATACGTTATCCACAATATGAGATGTCTATCCCCTCCTTATAACTGTTTAAATCAGTTATATGCTAATTGTATTCTACGCCATTATAATTAGTATTTAACTGCCTTAATCTGAAGATGTGTAATCTGAATTTGCCCCTTAATGTGCACGATCATGCTCTTTATTTGAGTTTAGAATTTCTTTGTTTTAAAAAAACATTACCTCATGGATAGATGGTTATAATTTAACCTCAATCGCACAGACCATTTGAGCTATTTGTTTCTTGTGATGATACCTGATGTCCCAGGAGCAAATGACAACCTTATAATTCATTCTCAGTTACTTGGCATTCAATATGTCACTGCAGGTAGATTTCATGTTACTGAAGAAATAACACTGCCACCAATGCATAATTCAGTAAAATACCCTTGGGCCACCCATTTGTCACCCGTGAATTGCCAACGTCTTCACATACCCTGTAGTAATTACACTTAACATGGATGTCAGCACAACTCATGAATTGGGAATCATGCCTCACAAAGCAAAGAAGATTAAAAAGCTCATAAGGTACCATTTTCAAAAATATTACATCACTTCAGTAGTTTATGCTTAATATTGATGAAGGATGAAAGAGCAGTTTATTGACCCACTGCTGCACGATTTTACATAACCTTAGCAGGACAACATTAAAATAATAGACAGTAAAACACTCAAACTCGTGTCTTACTGAATCTACAATAACAACTATTTCATCCATCTGCAGCTGCAAAGTTTCTAAAATTCAGTTTACAAAAACATTGCGACATGATGATATTGCATAGATTTTACAAACACCTGCATTGCCATTATAAAATGAGAGTACAGGGACAGTAAACTACATGGGATTTTAAAAGAATATAGAGATATTCCTTTCATAAATTCACTAAGTATTGTAGAGCCTTTGGGTGTATTAAAATTAAAATATGTGGAAGAGTACATTGTGTTAATGGCATTGTGACAAACATTTCTTATTTTCAACATTGTAAAATTATAAAACTTCTAAAACAATAGGTTATGATTTTCCTAATATGATGATCAGAAAAACTTGTCCCACAACGTTCACAATATCAAATGGTGGAAATCCCTTTCCACCATGAACAAGGGAGAATGTCAAAAATATGTTCTTAATGTTGCAACAAAGAGCATGGGTAGAAATACTTCTTCTGTATTTGTGGGGGGTGAGAGAGATCTGTGTTTGTAGAGAAAATGGAAATAATAAGATGGTCATTAAAAAGCTGTAGTGCTTGAATATTCATGAGTGATCAGACCAGATGGAGTGCATGCTGAACTACTTAAGGAAATGAGGGCAGAACTGGAAGGAGCTGTGGCTGAACATTCTCACAGCTCATTGAGCACGTGGGTGGTGGTTCCAGAAGAGTGGAAAATAGCTAATGTTCTAATTTAAATAAAACATTAGGAGCCGAAAGCTGTGAATTATAGTCCTGTTGGTTTGACATAAATAGTGGGGAAAGTATTAGAACCTATTGTAAAGGAATCAATTAAAGTATAATTAATGATAATAATACTAACATTCCCTTGGTAACATAGATCTAAGAATGGTAAATTGTAGCTAATGAACTGATTGGAATGTTTTGAGGCTGTGTCATAATCGATGAATTAACGTGATGAAATGGGTATTGTGTACTTCGAATTTTCATGGATAAAATAGAGGCTTTTGGATAAATTAAGGTTTTGTAAATTGGAGAATAAATTGGTAAAATAACGGGACAAAAAGGTAATAATCAATGGTAGTAGATCTAATTAGACAGCTGGGACCAGAGAAGTATCCTTGGATTCAGCCCTGGGGTCTGTTCTCTTTACTTATCCTGATGAAAGTACTGACATCTCGATGGCAGATGATACCAAGTCGTGTGGAAAAGCAGGCTGTTTGAGCAAGATGATAAAGTTCAGAATAATTTGCTGAGACTTCACTGGGCAGAGCAATGACAGATGGGACTTAAGAATGATTAACGTATGGTAATGTTCACTGGTACTGAGGCAGGAAAAATGATTACAATGAGGAGACATCATTTCACAATTCTTATTACAGAGGTAATGTTACAAAAGCATTAAAAAGAAGTAAAAGCAAATTCCTGCGAATAATGTTGATCTTATATTTATTCATTACTCTAATTCATAATTTATCGTTCTACTTATTGAACAAGGATGCAAATTTTCTATTCAATTATATTCTCTTAAAAAGTAACTTTGAAGTTAGAGAAACGTTCATCTTTGCATTAAATAAACTTAAAGGATGCAAGCTAATTACAAATTTTTTGCCTGATGAAAGCAAGAATGGACAATAAAAACAATACATTAAGCAACAAATAAATCAGATCAGAAACACAAGGATAAGGCTGAATGAATTGTACTTTTACCAATCTGAGCAATAATGCTGATGGACAACATGAAATGAGAAAAGGTCATGTGAGGTAATTATGTGTGCACAGTGGAAGGAGTGCAGCTGATGGGCCAATTGTAAACTCCTTCAACCCCGAGATTTAATCTTTTCTTCCAACAAACATGTTTATTGTTTTCTGACTCCCATTTGTTTGTAGGATCACTGCCTACTTTCTGGTTGGCTGGTATTTTTCTTCTGTAATTTCTATGTTGGTTACTTAAATAAAATAGTCCAAGCATAAAATATATTACTGCAGGGTTTAATTGTTTTTGACCATTATTTAGTGTGCTCGGTTTAATTAGGAAACATAATTCTAATCAAATTAATTAACTGATATATTAAGCTCAGTTGCATCTTTCATTATTGTTCATATTAATTGTATTAGTGCACAAAATGATTGTTTTCTTCCAGTTCTGTTTAAATCATAATAACTTATTTTATAAGTAAAGCAAAATAAACCAGAATTGCAATCATGCTGACGTACATCATTTCATTAATTCAAAGTGAAAGCAGCTATTCCCTTGATGAATCAGTGGGTAAATGCAGTGCATTTCTGGCACTAACCCACATGAGAAGGTTCCAGGTTAACAAAATGTACTAAAGCAACTAAATTCATCAAGCATGTCTCTGGGAATAGGACAACACAGTTGACATCAGTATCATTAGGGCAGGAGGGGAAAAGGAAAGCAGGTTTGGATTCTGACACAATTCACTGTTGAACAACGGCTGCTAAATGTTTCCGTGTCTGAAAATTTGCAATCTGCCATCCTCTATATGTTGGTTGGTACCTGTGCCACTAGTGTTGGATCTCAAGTGCCCAAAGAAAGAAGGTAACCTCAAAATTGTGGAGGATGGTACCTGATCAGAGCAAATGATGCTAGCGTTTTAGGAAGTATCCTTAACTTCTTCATATGAACTCAAACTGGAAGTCTAGGTTAGTGAGTTTTGAGAAGATTTGTAGCTCAAGTTGAGGTTCTGGATGTAGGTTTGCTCGCTGACCTGGAAGGTTCATTTTCAGACGCGTCATCACCAGACTAGGTAACATCATCAGTGAGCCTCCGGATGAAGCACTGGTGGCATGGCCCGCTTTCTATTTATGTGTTTAGATTTCCTTGGGTTGGTGATGTCATTTCCTATTCTTTTTCTCAGGGGGTGGTAACTGCGATCCAAGTGAATGTGTTTGTTGATAAAGTTCCGGTTCAAGTCTAGGTATTATTGGTTAAGTCAGATCCCAAACTTCTAACTGGCTTGAGATGTCATGTTTTGTATTGTTAGTTTTCTGGTAAGATGGCAACAGAGTAGGACGGTTCAGCTAGATCTCATTTACTGCACCCATTCTTTTTCTTTATTTCTTCCGCCTTTTCCTCTCTTCGCTCCCTCCTCTCGGCCTTGGACACCGGACCCGTCTCCAATTCCCAGCTTCTGAAGCGGAGAAGCCAGCCACCAGTGGCCCAGTGCGGAGCATGGCGTCAGTGGCCCAGTGTGGGAGCAGGGACAGCAGCCAGTGGTCAGACCATATGGAGGGTCCACTGTGCTGGTCTGCTGCAGAGAGCCCTTGGAGAGAGATGGTGATGTTTATCTTTTTAATTTTGCTTCTTGTTTTTTAATGACCAAGGCTATATGGTGTAAAACTGTAATGTAACTGTTATTTCTTCATTTCTCTATTCTGTGACGAAAGATTGTACCTAAGATGGTGCTGTAAGTGGTGAATTATGAACATTTCACAGCACTCATTTGAGTTCATCGAGTCATAGAGATGTACAGCATGGAAACAGACCCTTCGATCCAACCCGTCCATGCCGACCACATATCCCAACCCAATCTAGTCCCACCTGCCAGCACCCGGCCTATATCCCTCCAAACCCTTCCTATTCATATACCCATCCAGGTGCCTTTTAAATGTGACGATAAAGTTAATTCAATTCAATTAAACAAAGTGGACTTTCACCGAAACACAAGTATGCAAAGCTGTATTTCTGGTTTAAACAATAAAACAAAAGTTTATTTTGCAAAAATAATGATAAGATAGAATAAATCAAAGTATTTACAGAATACCGAAATTTCAAGATTGCAAAATATACAGTAAAATAAAATCCTATCAATTTCAACAGTGCCCCTTTACATTACGCATACCAGAGAGAATTTCTTTCCCTATCACATCTATAGGATTTAACCTTCATTTTTTGGTCTTGAGAATCTGATAATCTTTTCCCTGAGTTTTTGTACTAAGCTTAGTCTTCCTCAAATACATATACATGTTCCAATGAGACCACCGAAATGACTAATTTGCATGACTGATTGCTACTTAGGCCAAAAGCAATCCACACCAGGTTTTAGCCGTAACAGAAAAATAATTCTATTTGTTGTAGCACAATTAACTTTAACAAGAGCAGTGATATAAAGGATTTCTAATCTACTCACAATTTAAACAACAAACCTTCAAATCCCCAAATATAAAGGTACTTAATCACGATTAAGACAGGAAAATGACAAATGGTATAACATACACTGTGTGTGGAAAAAGCTCCTGAAGATCAAAAGTCCAGAATGCAAGGTGGAAAGTTATCTTCTCGTAATCCTTTTGATTTTTAAATGATGACATGCTATTGACTGCAGGTTAATGGTCGTTCTTTGATTCAGTGGTTGATCAGGTGGATTTAGGCCTTGTATGATTTTTTTCTTTCAAGCTTCCTTACTTTTATTATGATTTCTCCACATGAAGAAGAAAGCAGGAGTGATGGATGCTTTATGTTTGCGAGCAGTCAATGTTTCTTTCTCTCTACTCATGGCACTAACAGCTTTTTAACTCTCTGCAGCTCACCAATCCACCATCCATGAGCCACAAATAAAGAGTGTGATAGAAGGCTCCCCACTTGCCTGGATGAGTGCAGCACCAATAATAATAAACCTTACACCATCCAGGTCAAAGCAGCCCACTTGACTGACATCACATCGGCAAATATTCATTCACTCTACCACTGGTGCTCAGTAGCAACAGCATGTGACATCTTCAATAGAAATTACCAAGGCTCCTTAGACAATATCTTCCAAACTCACAAGCACTACCATCCGGAAAGACAGGGGCAGTAGATTCATGGGAACGTTACCACCTACAAGTTCCTACCCAAGTCACTCATCATCCACACTTGTAAACATATTGCCATTCCTTCAGTGTCTCGGGGCCAAAATCCTAAAATTTTGTCTCTAACAGCGTTGTTGGGTACCCATGCCAAATGAACTGCAGTGGTTAAAGAAAGCAACTCACTAGCACTTTCTCATTGGCAGCTGGAGATAGACAATAAAGGTTGACCAGCCAGTGATGCTCACATCCCATGAATGAATTAAAATATAATGGAATTATGTAAACTGGGCATAATTTCAATGTATGGTCTCCTCAACCATTGCATAATGGGAGCTAGAAAATTTAGATTAGATTAGATTACTTACAGTGTGGAAACAGGCCTTTCGGCCCAACAAGTCCACACCGACCCGCAACCCACTCATTCCCCTACATTTGCCCCTTTACCTAACACTACGGGCAATTTAGCATGGCCAATTCACCTGACCTGCACATCTTTGGACTGTGGGAGGAAACTGGAAGTAAGCAATGAGGATAGTAACTGGACATCCAATGGCTGGTGAAATGTGGAGAGATCTGGCAGGTTATATTTAATGCAAAAGAGTCTATTGTAGTTCATGCTAGTTTGAAGATTACTGAGATGTAATTTAAACTAAATTGTACAATTCTAGGAGGGGTTGCAAAAGCAGTGAGAAATAGGGATGTAATTGTAAAATCTTCAAAAGTTGCAGAACAAGCTAAGGAGCTGTTAACAATGTATATGGTATCTTTAAATGTAGAGATCGAGGCACATGCAACTGGTGAAGTCCCAACTGGAGTATTGAGGCCAATTCTAGGTATTCAGGAAGATTTTCAAAGCTTCAGAAAGGATGCAGAGGAGATTTATAGGAACATTAGAAGCATTAATTGTTTCAGTGATGTAGTAAGATTAGAGATCATGGGTTGTTCTTCTTAAAACAAATAAGATTGAGACAGTTCTTCATCGAGATATTATTTCCACTGATTGAAGAGTAAGAATCAGAGGACACAGACTTAGCAAAAGAACCACAGGCAATGTAAGAGAACATGAAAATATTTATTTGTTTCAAAAAGCTGGCCTGAGTATGATATTCAACATGGTTTCATCAACCACAGTATAACTTTGGATTTTGACACTCATTTTTCTCCAAACCCAGCTTGTGTTCTGTCTGTATTAGTGAACAGATAAACATCAGGGTTACAAGCTTTTATTGGAGGTGACTGAAAGAACATAAGAACCAGAACCAAGTGTGGACCACACATACAGCCCTTGAGCTTTCTCTGCCAATCAACTTCCACTCCATTTTCACATGATCCCCAAATCTTGTGATTCTTTTAAGTCCTAAACTCTATTGAGCTCATCCTTGAATATACTCAATAACTGAACCTTCACAATGCTCTGGGGAGAGAGTCTTAAAGACTCACAACCATCTAAATGAAGAACTATCTCCTTATTTCAGACCAAAATAGCATACCTTTATCCTAAGGTCATTGTCCTTACTTTGGCACTTTCCAATCGGGTGAAATGCCTTCCCAGTATTTACCTCGTCGAACCTTCTCTGAATCTGTTTGGGGTTGTTTGTAAAGGGGAAGGGGGTGTGGATGTTGGCCAGTGGTGCTGATGGTGACATATTGATAATGTCACTTGATTACTATCAGAGTTCCAGGTTAATACTCTGAAGGCATGTGTTGATGGCAGTTAGTGGAATTTAAGTACAATAAATTAAAACTGGAATTAGAAGCTAGCTATCAGTTATAGTGACAATGATAACTGTCGCTAATAATTGCAAAAAGACATCTGGTTCACTAATGTCCCTTAGAAAGGAAAATCTGCTCTCTTGGTCTGGCCTGTATGTGACCCTTGCAGTGACATACACCTTCACTCTTAAGCACCCTCTGAAATGGTCTAGCAAATCACTGAATTCAAGGGCAGTTAGGAGTGGGCAACAATATGTCCACATTCCTTTGAAAAATAAATAACAGAAAGACTTGTATGGTTCAATAAGCACCTGTCATTCTTCCTAACACCAACATATACAGGCACATTCTACTCAATCTCTCACTGGAAGATAGTCATCTCATCCTCAGAATCAATCTTTGACACTCATATTGCTATAAATATTGTTACCTAATTCTAAATATTTACATTATGTGCTATACCTTACCTCTGCTATAAAATCATTTTTTTACAATTTTAGTTTGTATTGTTGTATTTTGTGTCAAAACATGTGTTGCTGGAAAAGCACAGCTGGTCAGGCAGCATCCAAGGAGCAGTACAGTCGATGTTTTGAGCATAAGCTCTTGATCAGGAAGATGGCTCTGATCTCCAGCATCTGCAGTCCTCACTTTCTCCCACTGTTGTAGTTTGCCACACTTGCATCATCTTTTTTCCCGTCATATGGAGTACTACCCTTGTGATAGGTTTTGTTGAAATAAATTTGTCAACCTGTGATTATATAACATGCCAGCAGTTTCCGGGGGTGGAAAGGAACGGCACTTTTTCTTATAATAAATTAAACGCCTAGTGTACAAAAAATCTCCTTTTGTGGCTTTCTGAAGTGATCCATTGAAGCATTAAACCAGAAATTCTTCTGGAGACCTTCATTTTACTCCATTACCTAAAGATAGCATGCATCATTTACTTGTGTTCGCTTCAAATTATTGTGAAGTATGAGCCCAAGATTTTTCTTCTCATTGATACTCTTGTTCTAAACAACTAACATTAATTTCACAAACACTATAGCATTATGCACTGTTGGGTGAACTTTCAGCTGTGAGTAGGTGGAAGTTAAAGCCTACTTCTTCAGAGTTTCTGATTTAATAATATAGTTATAATTACATCCACTCGGTCAGATTGATGGCAATCTGAATCTACTGCACTAAGATATAACCTTTTAACTCTCTCTCCTCATCATTTCGAAGTGTCATTCTCCTCCTCAGGATTCTCTGTGGTTATTTTCCCACAGCTAATGATTTCTTTTGAATCCATTCCTGATACTTGTGCACTTTGGCCTTTGAAACCTTGTCTTCAGTGTTTGTTTATAACTATAGTTCTGTTGCTTTATACTTATTCCTGTTCAGCTGTTTGTTCTGTTTTTGTTTTGTTAGTCTGTACATCTACAGTTTTCACTGCTGTTCCCATAGTGTGTGCTTTCCCTTGATGACAAAGTTCATTCATGTAGTGCTGTACAGACGTACTGTTTCCCAAAATGAATGTGCTGTGAATGCCTTCATTACCCAACAAGTAAGATCTATTCTGGGCCTACTTAAAGAGGCTCTCAATAAGTTGCAAGCGAGGTGCTTCTCAATTATATGCGCTCTGATAATGTTGGTGGAGGTGTTGTAGTGAGTTCATGGAGGAGTTTAAAGGTTTCTGCTAACCACAGAATGGCTGAACATTAATATCACAATGGACAAATACATGGACAGTATTGTAATGTTCTGGGTGTGTCAACAAAAGCATCTGTAATGCCTTGTGTAGATTCATTGCCACCAATCCTTCTAGAGTCTAAATTACTAATACCAAGTCAGGAAGGATGCTCACACAATTTCTTGAGAAAAAGATAGGTTCAGTCTTAATAAACATGATAGGTTTTTAAAGAATGAGAATATAGAACAATACAGCACATTACAGGCCCTTCAGCCCACGATGTTGTACCAAGCATTTGTCTTAATCCAAGATCAACCTAACCTACACACCTTTCCATTTACTGCTGTCCATGTGCTTGTCCAACAGTTGCTTAAATGTCGCTAATGTACCTGATTCTACTATCACCATTTGCAGTGTATTCCATACACCCACCACTCTGCGTAAACAACCTATCTCTGACATCTCCCCTATACCTTCCTCCAATCACCTTAAATCACCCCTTGTGACAGCCATTTCTGCCCTGGGGAAATGTCTCTGACTATCCACTCAATCTATGCCTGCATTACTTTGTACACCTCTATCAAGTCATCTCTCTTCCTTCTTCTCACCAGTGTGAAAATCCCTCAGCTCACTTTACCTCTCTTCATAAGATACGCCCTCCAATCCAGGCAGCATCCTGGTAAATCTCCTCTACTCCCTCTCTGAAGCATCTGCATCCTTCCTATAATGAGGTGAACAGAACAGGACACAATATTTCTAAGTGTGGTCTAACCAGGGTTTTATTGAGCTACAGCAAAACTTCCTGGGTCTCAAACTCAATCTCCCTGTTAATGAAAGCCAAAACACCATACACCTTCTTAACAACCCTATCAACTTGGGTGGCAACTTTGAGGGATCTATGTACATGATCCCCAAGATCCCGCTGTTCCTCCACACTGCCAAGAATCCTGTCTTTAACCCTGTATTCAGCATTCAAATTCAACCTTCCAAAATGAATCACTTTGCATTTATCCAGGTTGAATTCCATTTGCCACTCCTCAGCCCAGCTCTGCATCCTGTCAATGTCTTGTTGTAGCCTGCAACAGTCCTTGACACTATCTACAACACCACTGACCTTTGTGTGTCATCAGCAAATGTTCTAACCCACCCTTCCACTTCTTCATCCAAGTCATTTAAAGAAACTACAAAGAGCAGAGCCCCGAGAACAGATCTCTGCAGAACACCACTGGTCACCATCCCGCAGGTGGAATACTTTCCATCCACTACCACTCACTGTCTTCTTTTGGCCAGCCAATTCTGTATTCAGACAGCCAAATTTCCCTGTACCCCATACCTCCTAACTTTCTGAATGAGCCTACCATGGGGAACCTTATCAAATGCCTTACTGAAATCCATATACACCACATCCACTGCTCAACCTTCATCAACTTGTCTCATCATGTCCTCAAAGAATTCAGTAAGGCTTATGAGGCATGATCTGCCCCTCACAAAGCCATGCTGACCATCTTTAATCAAACTCTGTTTTTCCAAATAGTCATGAATCCTATCTCTCAGTCTTACTTAACTGATTCAATACATTTGGGCAATATCCAGGTTTGGGGTGGCATGGTGGCTGAGTAGTTAGCACCAAGGACCCGGGTTTGATTCCACTCTCATGTGCCTACCTGTGCGGAGTTTGCACATTCTCCCCATGTCTGCGTGGATTTCCTCTGGGTGGTCTGGTTTCCTCATACTGTCCAAAAATGTGCAATAGGTCAATTGGCCATGCTAAATTTCACATAGTATCCAGGGTTATGTATGAACGATGGATTAACCATGGGAAATCAAGGGTCATAGCATAGGGGGTGGGATGGTCTTTGGAGGGGCGTTGTGGACTCAGTGGGCTGAATGGCCTGTTTCCATACTGTAGGGACTCTATGTTCTTTGAAAGGGAATACCAGAATAGGACGGCAGGGCAAGATGTCTTTGAGTAACTCTGGGCAATAAAGTCCTGGCTTTACACCCATTTCCACACGGATGGCACAGCAGTCTGAGGCAGTTAGCTGAGACACACCAAGCAGGGCACTGACAGTGCTGGGAACATGGGTGCTCAGAGATGTCAGCAGAATCATGCTCTACAATAAACCATCCCATTACCATTGTTCAATACATTAGCGTTTCTCATCATCGAAAGTAACACAGGGTAGTCATCTGCTGGCAACCACTTTCAGCACTGAGTTCAGTATACATGACAGCAGCAACCTGACTTTGATGATCACGAGCAAAGTTGATAGCATTTCACGCTAATCCAGGGATGTCAAGACCAATTGCATCTCTACCACAACTCAACTAGCCCCAGTATTTGCCAAACACCAAGGTATCAGGATGAACTGTGCTAAAGGGCTGCTTCGGGCGGCACGGTGGCACAGTGGTTAGCACTGCTGCCTCACAGTGACGGAGACCCGGGTTCAGTTCCCGGCTCAGGTGACTGACTGTGTGGAGTTTGCACGTTCTCCCCGTGTCTGTGTGGGTTTCCTCTGGGTGGTCCGGTTTCCTCCCACAGTCCAAAGATGTGCAGGCCAGGTGAATTGGCCATGCTAAATTGCCCGTAGTGTTAGGTAAGGGGTGTGGGTGGGTTGCGCTTCGGTGGGTCAGTGTGGACTTGTTGGGCCGAAGGGCCTGTTTCCACACTGTAATGTAAATCTAATCTAAAATCAAACACATGATTTTGAATTTCAAACTTGGCGCTGAATCAAGAATGATACAACACTGGAGGGTGGCTATTCGTCCCATTAGGTCTGTGCTGACTCCTCGCTCGAACCATCTAATGAATGTCCCTATTCTTTCCTTTTTTCCTTTGTTTCCAATATTCTCCATTACCATTGAATCTGCTTCCATCAGCCTTTCAGGTGAGTGTACCCCAGAATATACTGCCTCAGTGCGGAACCTCTTCCCTCCCCTTTTTGTAGCACATAATCTGGAATGTTCTGGTCACAGAGTCCTCTTTTGTCATCCATTCCAAAAGTAGACCGTTATACTGTCAAGCCATTCATTTTCAGCAACATCACACATTTTATACACTGTCCATCATTAGAAAACTTGCTGTGGCAATTTATTTCCCTCACTGAATGATTGATTGGAAGAAACTTGCTAATGGGGACCATTGTGATCTGATCACACTGTGGAACAGCTGAGCCACCTGAAGTCAGAAATTGTCTTTAATGTTGTGGTTTGGGCACTGGATAAACTTGTAATTTTAAAACTTATTTTAGGTTTTTGTACAATTACATGGTTTGGGTACTGGCAGTTGTGTTTTTTTTTAAATTAAACTTAATCTGACGGTGATTAGATTAAAATACTCTATTGTGATAGAAGTGGATAGTCTTATCCAGTCTGTGTGATGTATTAGATTATAAATAACAAACTAAAACAGAGGTGTTGGAAACAATGTAAGGCCTAGCCGAATATGGAGAGAAATCAGTCAAGCTAACCTTATAGTGTAGATGCTTCTTTGGAACAAGAAGTAATAACAGAAGAAGAACGTTTTGAAGGCTGAATGGAATTAATAGTTGGGAGGGAGCTACAAAAGCACACACTGTAAAAGACAAAGATCTTGAGAAAAGAATGGAATGTTCTGTGAAGTTGTGATATTTTTTAACCCATCTCCCTTCCCTTTGTTTGTTTTTTAAATGCTACTCATCTATAATATCTTCATGTTCTGATGAAGTGTCCACACACCCAAAATGCTCATTAGTCTGGCCTCTGCACCAAGCTGCTGATTTTGTCCCATATTGCCAGCATTAGCTGAGCTTTGCTTTGTGTTCATACAGTCATTAATAACATGGACAAAAGATGAAAGCGATGATAACATTTGCAAGGAACAGAATTAAGCAAGGAAGAAGCTTTATGTCTTACAAATATGAGGAATTGGAAAGAGTTTCTTCAGAAAGTGGGCCGATTAAGGGTGAGAATTTTCTGCGTCTATGTTTTTACTCATGGCTGTCAAAAATGATGCAAAATCATGGTAGCAATAACAAAGGGAGCAAAGAGCCAAGGTAAAGAGTGAATCTGTTACCATGGATACTGAAAACAGATAAACTGAGCTGCAGGAGAATAGCATGAAGCATGGAGGTGAGAGATCAATAGACAGTCAATTGGTAATTGCACAAATAAACCAAGAAGGGAAAGGATAAAACCACTGACAAGACTTAGAACATTCAATGTGGAAGCCAGAGTAAAGTCATGCCGAAGACCAAAGCAAACAGTTATAATTATTGATTCTGTTGTATGAGGGGTAAATTTGAGATTTGTTGAAATAATAAAGTACCTGGAGCCATAAAAAAAAAGTTATTGAATCAATGGACAAACTGTTGATGGATGTAGAAAATAAGTCAGTGTTAGTGCTCTGCTTCATGGCACATTCATTTGGAAAGGGGTGTAAAGTTGAGGATGATAAACAAAAGGTCTGTAGTGGGAGAGCTTTGGATTTTTTTTCTCTGTTCTCATTGCTATAACAGACATTTTCTCTTTGTTCTTCCTGCCACCTCCCCTTTCCACTGGCTTAGAACCTCTTACTTTTCCATTTGTCTTCGGTTCGGATGCAAAGTTGTCGCCTAAAATTGTAACTCTGTTTCTCTCCACTGATGCTGCCTGACCTGCTGAGCTTTTGCAGCTTTTTTAAAAATTCTAATTTCCGATTTCCAACAATGTGTTTGGCATCTTCAATGTGGATTTCACACGTCACACATACTTGAGAGGGAGCGATGAAATATTAATATCAAGCTTCTCAGAACATCGAAGCAGGAGATCAATCCTTCTTTATTCATTTTTTTTGCCATTCAGTGAGATCATGGCTGATGTGTGTCCTCAAACTCATAATTATCTGGGTAGAGTAGATAGGGAGAAATTGTTTCCACTTGTAAAAGGAAGGAGAACGAGAGAACGCAGATTTAAAGTGATCGAAAATGTAGAAAAAAAACTTTTTTGCACAAGTGGTTGAGATTTAGAATGCACTGCCTGGAAGCAAGGTGGAGACAGGTTCAACAGAGACATTGAGAGGGCATTACATGATTGATTGAATAGAAACAGTGTGCAAGTGTACAGGATAAAGACCAGAGAATGGCCTTAAGAGGGAATACACATTTGAAGAGACAGAGCAGCCATGATAGGTCTGCTTTACAACATTTTTGATTCAATGAACTCTTTGTTAACTGTGGTTTTGTATCCATTAATATCCTTGCTGAGTAACTTACTCACTCTTGCGCACTTGACCAGCTGAACTGTAGGCAATGATGAAGAGGGTGAGGGGGTCTAAACTGTTGGAGTGAGCCAATATCATTTATATATATTGCAGATCCTGCCCCCCACATAATATATTTATTGACTGTCGCAGACCCCCAACCACTGCACCGTGTGAATGTAGTGAAGCCATGGGCACTATGAAGTGTCTACAACCACAACAGAATCAGGGACAACCAAATGAATCTACCACAATGGGTTATGAAATGTTAAAACCATCCACGACCATTGGCTGTGAAAGAAACTTTAAACATGAAAGAGCTGCCTGACTAAACCGTGGTCACAGTATAATATGGTAAACAAACTATTTACGACAGATAGAATGAACAACAAACTACGTACAAGTTTTCCAGATGCTGCTCACATGTGATGTCAATACCTTCCTCTCCCTCTCACTAGGCCGCACTGTGTTCTCCTGCTGCGGATGAGTCTGCTCTGTGCTTTTGCTCATTGGTTTTTGTTGGACAAATTAGCCCAATAAATTAGAGATCAGAAAGCACAGTTCGAAGTGAAATTAACAAACGTTTTATTAGGACGGTGATATTGCAGAAGAGAAATTGACTAAGCTGAAACAGCACAGACAATCTGTTCAGCACCTTCATCCCCACCCCCATCCACCTATTGTAATCTTTGCTACCTTCTCCCATTTCTCTCTCCACCCTGGAGGCTCCCTGCCTCTATTCCTGATTAAGGGCTTTTGCCCGAAGCATCAATTTTCCTGCTCCTCGGATGCTGCCTGACCAGCTGTGCTTTTCCAGCACCACTCTGATCTAGACTCTGATTTCCAGCATCTGCAGTCCTCACCTTTGCTTAGTTGATTATAATCTGTCCAGGTAGCCAAGAATTCTCTTCCTCGAGCCGAGGATGAAGCCAGGTTTTATAGGAATCTTGTACAATGAGGTTAATTCAAATGGGGAAAGATGCAATGTATTTGGAAATTAAGTAATCCAGCTACAATGATGATAATTGAAAACCAGTTATCGGAAGAATGTCCTGATTGTCGATACAATGTAACATCCTGACAGTATCAATGAGTTCTTGATGGGATCAGGAGATTCCAGCTCTCTTTGCAGGTAAGTGAGAATGTCTCTTTTGAAGCTGTAAGGTGCTTCCATTGTTCCTGTCCTGGGAGCGAGGTCCTTTGGTGCCCCTCTGTCTGACCTGTTCTTTGTGTGGCTTTGGTATTCTGAGTTATGAGACTGCCCTCGGGGCTTTGGGACAGCTGTGTTGACCAGGTATTGTTAGTGTGTTTTGGGAAGTGTATCCCCTTGTCTGTGAGTGACTATAGTTCTGTCTGGTTTCACTTGTCAGCACGTTTGGTCACCACTGAGGCATTTTGGGTTTTCTGGTATAGTTTGACCAAGTTTGCTTTCCTATGTTCTTTTTGCACAGTTTTCTTGGGTGAGCCGGTGAGCATTAGCTCTGGCTAGGATGGGACTTCTTGTCAAGCGGTGTTGACCCTCCTCAGTGCTCAAAAGGGAGCAGGCTGAGTGAGGGGGAGGGCCTAGCCATCTGAGTTGATACTGTCTAGGAGCTCTTTGTGAGCTTTCATAGGTGCTTCATTGGACTGCCTGGTCTCCTTCTGAGGAGGTACCACCTGCACAAAGCTCAAGGCTTCCCATCCCACTCTCAGTCTGGCTCTCCAACTGCGCATGAGGGCGCTAAGCCTCTCTCCATGGCAAACATCCAAACGATGTGCAGGTTAGGTGATTTGGCCATGCTAAATTGCCCATTGTATTCAGGGAAGTGTAGGTTAGGTGCATTTGTCAGGGGAAATGTAGAGTAAGAGGGTAGGGGAATGGGTCTGGGTGGGTTACTCTTCGGAGGGTCAGTGTGGACTTGTTGGGTTAAATGGCCTTTTTCCACACTGTAGCGATTCTATAATCCTATGATTAAACGCCAGCACATCCATGAAGTCAGATGCTTGCAGGAGTAGCTGAACTATTGCAGCATCTGAGCAATGACAGGCAGTGAATTGATGCAGTGCCAAGCCACTCCAGCTTCTCTGCCAGGAGGGTTAGTGCCTCCTCTATGTCTGACTCCTACTGCTGCTCCATCCTGTGCCACTGCACACTCCACTCCACCTCATAGTTAAGACTGCGTGGTCATCTCCTGCCAGGGGCTCAGCAGGCACTTAGTCTCCGGCAGTTCTCTGAGTGCCAGTAGCCTGGGCAATTCCTCCCGCACATGTAGGTGGAGCTGTTGATGCCTGGAATTCACTGCGCATCCTTCCAAAGCCCACTGAGATGTCCTTACCTGTGCCGGTAGGGGGTCCAGGAGGCAATGCACATGATCTGGGTAGGTCTCCACAGGAGCTCTCCCCTGTGGAAGATGGCCTGGTCCTTGGGGGGATGGGTGTATCTGTCAGGCATAAGAGGCAAAAGATGTGGCAGCCATGAGTCAGTCATGGTGGTTGACGCCTGGTTAATGTGACCTTTGCAGTAGGTTAACAAGTGCCACTTACTGAAGTATTAGGATATGGATGTCTCCATATCCCAGCAGGAATGGTCCCTGCCTTTTCCTTTGAGGGCAAGAATCCGATCCAGAGAGAGGGTAAGAGCGTGGATATTGGACACCCAACCCCCAACTGCTGCACCTCCCCCCCCCACCCCACCCCAACCTGGATGGTGCCATTCAATCCGTTATGTCCTGTAATGACATAAAGGAGGTGAATGAGTTAGATGCAAGTGGGAGGCGTGGCTGTAAGGGCTGGTGCATGTGTAGGAGACTTGGAGAATAACAAGACCAAGAGGTTGCATGCATGTGTTAGCTTTCATGGGAGCTAACTGCATTGGCACAGGTAAATGTGAGGCAGCAGACAGCAGGATATTGCAAAGTGGAGATCTTTGACCTTCTTCATGCATTGCTGCTCAATCATCCTCACCATGGGGAGGGCATTGATCCAAATGGCCACCTCTGGCCAGACTGACACAGTAAAGTGATGAGGCCACCTCCGCAAGTCCTTTGGGAAGAGAGTTCCTCTCCTCTCCACCTGCCCATCCACCAGGACATCCATGTCCCTCCTTCTCAGAGAGGAATGGTACTAGCTTTCCCTACATTGCCATCTTGTTTGATGTTTAACAAAAGCCAAAGGACACAGCTTGCACATGGCAGTGCACCTGCAGATGCAAAGGGGGTTTTGAAAGATGGTGCAGCCCTAAGGAATGCTGGTCTTTGTGGAGGACCCTGGCTGAATGGTGAGTTGCTCTGGAAGTGGTGCAGGGGAAGATGGGTAAGTTACAGGATGTGATTCTTGCCACAAGGGCACAAACAGCCATTAATGCAGTGAATTTGGTAAATTATGGCTATTTAACTCCATCAGACCTTCCCAATTTTGCTCCAGACCAATCACAAACCTCCAGGCTCCCACACCCCACTCTGTGCCAGACTGCATGTTATGATAGTAACACATCACTTTAAATTGTGCATGATTCAACTTTTGCAAACCTTGTTGTTTTTAGTCTCACTATTTTTAGTGATACACAGTCTGGAAATCTTTGACATGGATTAAGAGAAACAACATAGCATCAGATGTGAAGCAATTGTTAACATGAAGCTAACATCCATTCCGCCTGAGGTAGGATTCCTTATGGTGCGATTAATTAAATATCATTGCCACTGCAATGATACAGCAGGCTTCACAGTTGGCAGTCAATCTACTGCAGATATGAGGATTGTTTCCAAGGTCAGAATAATATACAAGATATTGATGACTACCGTGTGGGATTTCTCCTTGCATGGTACGTATCCAGTGCTTTAGGAATCTGATATCTGCACCATCATCACTCAACAGCAAGCAACCTTCGCTAAGGAATTGGTAAGGAAACCGCAGCAAAATGTTGGAGACAGACCTTGGACCATTGACGTGCCTGCTTTATATCATTTGACATTTTGCTAAGTGTTACTCCTCACCTAGCAACACTGGATGCCTATTGAGTTATGGCATTCCTCATAGCTTGCATTGCTGAGGTGATAATGATGGAAAATATAAGCTAATGGGATGAGACATCCTTTCATTATCACAGAATGGTTACAGCACAGAAGGAGGCCTTCAGCTCATCTTGTCCATACTGGCCCTTTGAAGGAGCAAACCACTGAGTGCCACTCCTCTATTTCAAAGCCTTGTATATGCTTCCCTTTTAGGTAATAAGCCAGTTCCCTCTTGATTGATGCGTTTGAATCCACCTTCATCACATTCTCAGGCAATGTATTTCAAATCCCAACCACTCACGGTGTGAAAAAACATTTCTGCACGTTGCCATTGCTTCCATTGCCAATGATTTGCTGTTTAACTGTGTGCCTCTGATTCTCAATCCTTCCACCAATGAAACAGTTTCTTCCTATCTACTCTGTTCAGAACCAGCATTATTTTGAAACCTCCATTAAATCTTCTTCTACCTGTCTCTTCTTTGATGAAGCCATTCACAACATCTCCAACCTCTCCAGAAAACTGAAGTTCCTCATTCGTGGAATCATTCTTGTTTATCTTTTCCGCACTCTCACTAATTCCTTCACATCCATTTATAAGCATGGTGCCCAGAACTGGGCACAATAGTCCAGCTGAGACTGGAACAGTGTTTGATACAGCGCTGAACTTAACTTCCTTATTTTAGTATCTAGGAAAGAGTGAGGATTGCAGATGCTGGAGATCAGAGTCAAAGAGTGTGGTGCTGGAAAAGCACAGCAGATCAGGCAGCATCCGAGGAGCAGGAGAGTTGACGTTTCCAGCATAAGCCCTTCTTCAGGAATGATGAAGTAATGCTCTATGTTACTACCAATAAAGTCTGTTGCTGCTCCATTAAATTTGCTTTCTACTTTATAGCTCTACCTGTGATTTATGCATAAATATACACAAGTTCTCTGCTCCTGCACCTATTTAGAATTTTATCTTTTATTTCATATTATCTCTCCATGTTTTCTATACCAAAATGAATCACTTCACACTTCTTCTTTCCACTAAATCTCATCTGCCACTTGTGTGCCTATTCCACCCAAATTGCCCCAGTTCACAATAGGTTTTGCATTATCTATAGATTTTCAAATGGCACCTTATACACCAACGTCTGTGTCATGAATATCCATTCAGAAATGTAGGTCCTAATATTGCTGCAGAATATTGGGATAGTGGTAAAATTCATCACGTTTTCAAAAGCTTTAGATAGTTTGTCAGTCCCGGGATGATGGGTCAAGTGACTTCCTTCTGCACAATATTAACTCTGCGATTTTGTGACATGTTCTATTTATTTAATTTCAAGAAGTGCGGGCAATTATATTCTAAGTGTCAGAAGTTCATTTGTTAAATATCTGCAGTGAAAGGAGAGCTTGTGAGGAAGCCGTTGGCTATCAATCGACAAGAACATGAATAAGGTGTCACTAACAAGGCATGCATTGATTGCTTGTCCTAATGCCTCCTGGGCATGTAGTTGTGTGCTGCTTTCACAAACTGCTGGGGGTGCAGGTATACAGGGCTCTGAGGGAGGGAGTTCCAGGACATTGACCCAGTGACTGTGTGAAGCAATGGTGATAAAGTTGCAGGTCAGGAAGGTGTATAAGTTGAAGGGATACTTACAGACAACAGTATTCCCATGTGCCTCATGCACCAGTCCTTCTAGATGGTGTGAAAGGTGAAGGTTGAAAATGCTGTCAAAGGATTTGGGGGAATGCTTGCAGAGCATCTTATGGATGGTACATACTACTGCCATGGTAAGCTGGAGTTGGAGGGAGCTCGGGTTTTGGTGGTGGGAGGGGTGCCAATCAAGTGTGCCATTTTGTCCTGGGTTATGTCAAGGATTCTGAGCATCGATGAAACTATTCCCCCCAAATATTTGGGCAGTATTCCATCACACTAGTGTTTGGTTAATGAAGGGTAAAGATTAAGCAGATTGCTTGTGGAGTGTGTGGGTGATTCAGGAACTGGGGTAAGAGGAGTTTGAACAGGAAACACTGGTGATCAGAATCAAAACCAGATCATTCCGATTTTACAGTGAAGGGGAGCTAATGGCAATGCAACTGTCACAACTGACAACTAGTTTTATTTTCTTTTACAGAAATCTTCAGAAAGTGTTGTCTGTTTTGTTCCATCAGGTTGGCTTTTAGAGTGTGTTTTACCTGTGAACCTCCTGTTTCTTTGCTGAAGGAGGCAAAAGACTTGCTATGCTGTTAGTGGCTGCACTGGGACAGATTTGATTGTTTCAGAGACAAAAGCAGAGAGGATCAGTTAGTTAGAGAAGCAGTAGCAGACAGTCACTGTTCCAGCAGCCACAAATCAAACCAACCAAATCCAGTTATGGAGATGCTTATCAAATTCTGCAACAGTGCAAACCATTTAGTGATGGAAGTTTTGTCAAGGAATATTTGTTTGATGTGGTCAATAATCTGCACCCCTGGGATATCTCAAAATGTAATTCTGTCAGCCTTGGGCTGAATACTGCTCAGGAGGGAATGTGAGACATAGCAACTGAGGATTTCCATTTTATTAGCATCATTTCTGGAACAGATGGGAACTAGTCTACAAGAATGGGCTCCACCTGGACAAGAAGGGGATGGCAAGATGGTTAAATGGGGAAGTGAAGAGCTTCTTAAAAAGGGAAAGAACATGTAGGTTACGTGAAAAGATTCAGAAAGAATAAATAGAGAAGACTGCAAACATAAAATGAATGTAGCAAAATGTATAGTATGCAGACAGGAAGGTCAACAATCCATAACAACAAACATGAATTTCAGAAAGGAAGATAACAGTGGTGCTCTGAAGATGTAGGATTTATTGAATTATGCCATCGTGAGTTGCACATATCAACCATGGACATCTTGAGCTTTTTGAAGAGGACACTTTTTCAAAGCAGAGGCGACAACAGCAACATTATTTCATTTATACAAAGCACACGGGCTAATTGAACAGATCGATTCTGCAGTGCTTTCAGGGAGTGTTCACATGACCCAGTTTGTGGGAGTGGAATACATTGATTTTGAATATGGTCAAGAAGGACCTGCCATAGGAACAACAACCTTTGCCCTCACTCTCCTTTTCTGATACCCCTCGGGTCCAAGTTAAATTAAAAAAGACTGCTAGAAGATTTCATTGCTTTAAGTGGAGGGCTCTTAAAGGAGAAGTCCAAATCTGCATCACTGCATCCAGAAAAAGAGAATTCAACCAGCCACAACCAATTCAGGGAGGAACCACAGTCCCAATAAATTGTGTGAAAAGTGACTTTGGCTCCAAACCAACATTTAGATAATTTGTAAATAATTATTTTCTTTTTCTGATTTTAATTGTTACTTGGCCAATGTCGTATTCTATGCTAAAAACAAGTTGCGAAACTGAGTCAGTAGCAGACGATGAAGGAATCTACAAGAGGGAAAAATTTACTTGACCTCATCATCACCAATCTGTTTGCTGCAGATTCATCTGTCCATGAGCTTATTGGTAGGAGTGACGACCATACAGTCCTTGGGGAGATGAAGTCCCATACTCACATTGTTATGTGACACTACCACTGTGCTAAAAGGAACAGTCTTCAAGCAGCTCTAGCTCTAGTCAAAACTGGGCATCAATGTGGTACTGTGGACTATCACCAGCAGCAGAATTGTGTCCAGCCATTAACTGTAATCTCATGACTCAGTGTATCAGTCACGCTATCATTACAATCAAGAAGTGGATCAATCCTGGTTCAAAGGAGACTGCAGGAAAGCTTGCCAGGAGCAACATCAGACATACCTGACAATGAGGTGTCAAGCTGGTGGAGCTACAATATAGGACAGCTGAACTAGCATGCAATAAACAGGGCTAAACGATCCCACAATTAACAGAGTCCATCTAAGTTCTGCAGTCCTGCCACATCCAGTTTTGTTGGTGGTGGAAAATTAAACAACTCATTGGTGGAGGAGACTTCACACTTATTATCTTCAATGATGGGGGATACCAATATATCAGTGCAAAAGATAAGGCTGAAACATTTGGAGCAATCTTCAGCCAGAAATGTCGAGTGGATGATCCATCTCGGCCTCCTCTAGGAGGTCCCCAGCATCACAGATACCAGTCTTCAGCCAATTCAAATCACTGCACATGATGAAGACACCAGATACTGCAAAAGCTTTGGGCACTGACAATATTCCAGCAATTGTCCTGAAGATCTGTGCACCAACACTGGCCAGGCCATTAGTCAAACTGTTCCAGTACAGCTGTTACACTTGGATCTTCCTGAAAATGTGTAAACCTATCCAGGCATATCCTGTGCACAGTAAAGCAATACTAATCTTACACTGGTGCCACATCCAACCACTCTTGATCATCAGCAAAGTGATGGAAGGGACCATCAATAGTGCTATCAAGCAACAGTTGTATTCTGTTCATTCATGGAATGTGGATGTCTTAGAAACCTTCCAAACTCATGACCACTTCCATCTAGAAGGACATGGGCACCAGATACATAAGAGCAATCACCTCCAGGCTACACGCCATCCTGACCTGGAAATCCTTACATTGCCTCACTGTTGCTGAGTCAAAATCCTGGAACTCCAACTATAATGGCACTGTGGGTCCATGGATTGCAGCGGTTCAAGAAGGTAGCTCACCACCACCTTCTCCAGGATAATTAGGGATGGGCAGTAAATGCTGGGCCAGCAAATGACACTCACATCCCATGAATGAGTTTAAGAAAGGAAACTGCAGATGGAGTGACTGTGCAACTCCTGCTTTCCTCATCACCTTCCTCCTCTAGCCTCCTCCTAATGCCATTGTGCTTTCTGAACTGGCTGATCTGCCTCTTCAAATGCACATGGCAAAGGAAGAGTAAGGTCATAAGAGTGAAAAGAGCTTACACTCACTAGAGCTTATGCTCACAGCCTCTAGCTTAGATAGTGGCAGCCACATTTGCTTCCTCAGTGCCTGCCTCCATAAACAACTGATTACTCTTTGCTACCTCCCCCCACCCTCCTCTCTGACCTATCACCTCCATCCGCACCCCCATTCACCTATTGTACTCTTTGCTACCCACTCCCCAGGCCCGCTCCACCCACCCCCCCCCCCATTTCTCTCTCCACCCTGGAGGCTCCCTGCCTCGATTCTTGATGAAGGGCTTTTGGCCGAAACGTCGGTTGTCCTGCTCCTCGGATGCTGCCTGACCTGCTGTGCTTTTCCAGCATCACTCTGATCTAAACTCTGGTTTCCAGCATCTGCAGCCCTCACTTTTGCCTTTGAATAGACACTCCTGGCAGGCAGGTTCTCCAGATGCCTCCTACAGAGGAAATGGTCTCGAAGATAAAACAAATAAGAACTAATAAATAATCAGTAAAAAGCTAGCTCACAGAAACAAAGAAGGAGCTAAAATAAAATCTGATAAAGTGTGGAAAGCACAAGCCTAATAATGAGCCATGTTTATGAATTAGCTACAAATATGATGATATTTCATTGCAGTACCATACATCAGACTCATTGCATGCTCAGAAGCTGCCAAATAAATATCAGTTGGTGACATCTGGCATTTTTTAAAGTATTAATTTAATGCATGGTCAGGGTTTAAATCAAACTAATTTAGTCTTTTCATTGAAAAGATGGAGAACAAATATTCAGATGTCTAGTCATTCCAGGCAAAGTGCTGAAGTCACTCTCATGTCTTCCAAACAGAAATTGCTACATCTTTGAAGAACAGAGATATAAGCTGTTAAATCCTGCACTTGTTGAATTTTTCATCTCGCCTTAACAAATATTAAGAACACCTTTCATTTTAACTGGCTTTTGATGTCAGTATGATATTGTTAACTGCTTTAAAGGGAAGAAAATGGATTGAAACCTGAAGCTTTAGAGAATAGACACAGAAAATTGCAGTTCACGGTGATATTATATAATGACATTTGATGTGCAATTGAGGAACCTTTTCAAAACTGGGAAACAAAGCTGTGCACTTGTTCAGACCATAATTGTGCAATCAGAATGCTACAGGAATTGTTTGTAATTGACAAGTTTAATTCAACATATTGCAGACTTCAAAACACTTCAAACAGATGGTGTTGAGAAGAACATAATGAAAAAGAATTGTAGTAGGTCATGTGGCCCCTTGAACCCCCTCCATTAGTCAATAAAGTCAAGGTGGTTCTGACTGTGGCCATAATTCCATGTTCCTACCTGTCATCCATAACCCTTGGCTCTCTCATCAATCAAAAATCTATTTAAGTCAGCCTGGAATATATATTCAGTCTCCACTACTTGGCAGAAGAGAACGGCAAACACTAATGATACCACTGAGAGAAGAAATTTTGCCTCATCCCTGTCTTAAATGGGAAACCCCTTACTTTGAAACTATCGCTCCAAATTCTCAATATCCTTCCATCTTACCATGTCAAACCCCTCAGAATCTGATCATAAAATCATCTCCAAATTGTTCAATTGTTTCTTATAAAGCAAACCCATCATCCTAGAAATCAGCCTGCTGAACCTTCTCTGAACTGCTTCCAAAATCCTTCCTTAAGTAAACTGACCGAAACTGCATGCAATACTCTTATACTTATTTTACTCCAAATCATTTGCAATAAAGGTCAATGAGTGGGTCAAATTGAAGTACGTCATGGCTAAGATGTAGAGTTGCATCTTATTGGAATTCTCCTGTTGCTAGTCTGTAATCTTAAGTGCATTGGCTGGTTACATTATTTGGGAGCACTGACATATATGAACAGTTGAAGAAGCACAATGGATGTAAGCTGGTGAAAATGTTTTGTACTTTTTAAACTTAAAGATCAGGAATAAGAAAAAGTGTAGAGTATGTTATAAAAGGAGTAAAATACCAATGGTATTTCACAATGTCAATGTGGATAAATGAAAGGAAGATCACACTTGACAAACCTTTTGGAGTTTTGGGAATGTAACTAGAAGAATAGAAGATTGGATGTGGGTATTTGGATCTAGAAAGCTTTTGATAACATCAAAATAGATTAGTATCCAAAAACAAAGTGCATGCAATTGGTGGTGACTTATTGATATGGATTGAAAATTGATCAGCAGGCAGGAAACAAAGAGTACAGATAAATGTGTTTTTTCTTGGATTTGAAAGTAGAGATGCTTTAGGTACCACAGAGATCTGTACTTGGACCCCTGCTTTCACTTACATATCAATGATTTGGATGAGGGAATCGAATATAATATTTCCAAACTTGTTGAAGACAAATAAACGAGATGGGTTAGTGAGTGTGAAGAGGATTTAAAGAGCTTCAAGGCAATTTAGATAAGTTGAGTGAGTTGGTAAAAACATGGCAGTATAACATGGATATGTGGATATGAAGTTGTCTACTTCAGAAGGGAAGACAGAATGGCAGAAACTAATTTAAATAAGTATTGATTGTGAAATGTTCATGTACAAAGAGAACTAAGGCTCCTTTACAATGGTTAATGAAAGCAGACAGGCAGATGCAGCAAGCAATTAGGAAAGCAAATGTTATGTTAACCTTCAATGCAAAAGGGTTTGTGTATAGGAGCAGCTGTACAGGGCTTTGGTGAGACTACACCCAGAGAACTGTGTGCAGTTTCAATCTCCTTACCTAAGAAAAGATATATTTTCCATCAATGGAGTATGGTGATGGTTCAAAATACCAATTCCAGGAATGGCAGGTTTGTTGTATAGGGAGAAATTAGATCATCTGGAGTTTAGAAGAATCAGTGGAGGCGTCATTGAAACAGGGAAAAGTCTGACAAGGTTCCATTGACCCAATGCAAGAGATGCTATTTCTCTTGGCCAGGTGGGACTAGACCAAGATGTAATGGCCTCATGGATATGTAGTAGACCATTTGGACTGAGATGAAGAGAAATTTCTTCACTCCTAGGTTGAATCTGTGGAATCTGCAATTGCAGAAGACTATGGAGGCCAAGTCAGGAATATATTTAAGAAAGAGATTTCTAGAGGCTAAGGGTGTCTATAAGTATGGGGAGACAGCAGGAGTATGGTGGTGAGATAGAGGATTAGTCAGGACCATGTTACATGGTGGAGTAGGCTCAATGGGTCTAATGGTCTGCTCCTGCTTCTATTTTCTATGTTTCTATATCTCTGTTTACTACCTTCCTTTTTACTCAGTTCCCAGTAGGGACAAGTTGTTGAAAGAGTTGCATGCTTTGCTGTGAGGGTCCTGATAAAAGAAAAACTAGAAACAGTACTTTATGTTTAGACACTGCATCCCATCTTTATAGATTGGGAATATTTTCTGGCATAGAGTGTCTGATTCCAGTTGGAAAATTGGCAGCTAGAGAAAACCAATAACTTATGGGTGACAGGTTATGATTCTATGTTAATATTATTTATGGAAATTTCCTCTGTTATGGCCTTGTTTTCCTGAGCATCCCATTTACTGATCTTTGAACAGTGTAAGGCACCAAGTTCAAAGTGTGTCGGGATTGACCTACTGTCAGGCAATTGTTGAGCTGTTCCTTAATGTTTTCTCTGTCATCACTGACCTGTTTGAAGGACATCTATGGCTATTGCTTTGGTGCTGCCATTTTTCTACTCCTGATGCCATAATGCAAGAGTAAATTTTCCATTGCAAATCATCACATTTTTGAATGAAGAATAAGAGGACAACATCAGTCAGATAAAATTAAAACCAATGACATTCTGTTCTTATTTGCTGGTCCTGCAGATTTTGAGACTACTTCCTGTAAAATAAATATCCTGTCCTTATGTTCAGTTCAGCGCCAATCATTCCTATAAACGGTTTTCCTTCCCTTTTGTAATTATGAGTAGAATCTAAATATACATTAGCATTACTAAGGGATATTGAGTGTGGGTTGATAGTTTAGAAACCAGTCTGAAATAATAACAATCACTGTTGGATTTAACATGTTCTTTGCACTTTTGAATTTGCACTGGTTACATGATTTTAATCACCATTCTCATTGTCTGTGTAGGTATAGCAAGAGAAGTGAACCTTGAATGACCAGGGGGTTAGAATGAAAAAGGAAGCATATGTAATGTCTAGGAGGATAGGAACTGATGAAGCCCTTGAAACACAGAAGGAAAGTAGGAATTAACTTAAACAAGGAATGAGAAAGACTAAAAAGAGTCATGAAAAGCAAACAGAATTAAGGTGAATCCTAAGGCTTTTTATACAGATATAGAAAACAAGAGGGTAGCCAGGGAAAGGGTTAGCCGACTCCAGAACAAAGGAGGGGATCTAGGTGTGGAGCCAGAAGAAGTGAGGTCCTAAATGAATACTTTGGGTTGGTAATCACCAAACAGAAGGAACTGATGGAAGATGATCTTAGGAAAGAGAGTGTCAAGTTTCTAAGTCAAGTTGCTATTAAAAAGGAAGAGGTGTTATCTGTCTTAAAACAGTATTAAGGTGGATAAGTCCTTGGGTCCTAATGGGATCTATCCCAGAATACTGAGGGAGGCAAGAGAATGCATTGCTGAAGCATTGACAGACATCTTTGTATCCTCTTTGGCCATAGGCAAGGTCCCAGAGGATTGGAGAAAGTCAATGTTGTCCCATTGTTTAAGAAGGGTGGCAGGGATAATCCTGGAAATCACAGGCTTGTGAGTCTCAGGTCGTTGATAGTTTTGTGTGGGGGAGGTTGTGCCTCACTAACTTGACTGAGGTTTTTGATGAGGTAACGAAGATGATTGATGGGGCAAAAGTGGTTGATGTTGTCTACACAGACTTCAGTAAGGCTTTTGACAAAATCCTTCATGGTAGACTGGCTCAAAAAGTGAAGCCTCATGGTATCAGGATGGTCTGGCAAGATGGGTACAGAACTGGCTTAGTTATAGGAGACAGAGGGTAATGGTGGAAAGGTGCTGTTCAGAATGGAGGTCTGTGATGAGTGGTGTTCCACAGGGATCAGTGCTGGGACCTCTGCTGTTCGTGGTCTACATAAATGATTGGAGAAAAATGTAGTTGGTCTAATTTGTAAGTTTGCAGGTGATACACAGATTGGTGGATTTGTGAATACCATGTTTGTCAGAGGATACAGTAGCCTATAAATCAATTGGAGGTTTGGGCAGAAAAATGGAAGATGGAGATTAATCCAGAAAAATGTGGGGTGATGCATTTTGGAAGGTTTAGTACAGGTGGAAATTATACAGTAAATGGCAGAACCCCTAGGAATATTGATATGCAGAGAGATCCGGGTGTGCAGATCCACACATCACTGAAAGTGGTAACACTGGTAGATAAGGGAGTGAAAAAGGCCCATGGCAGGCTTGCTTTCATTAGAAGGGGCATTGAGTAGTGTATAAGGATAGGCAAGTTATGTTGCAGCTTTCTAGAACTTTAGTTAGGCTACACTTGGAATATTGCATACAGTTCTAGCATCACACTATCAGAAGGATGTGGATGCTTTGGAGAGGGTACAGAAAACATTTACCAAGATGTTACCTGGTTTGGGGGATTTAAGCTATGAAGCAAGGTTGGACAGACTGGGTTTGTTTTCACTGGAACATAGGAGGTTGAGGGGCAACCTTATAGAAGTTTATAAGATTATGAATGGCATGGATAGAGTGGAAAGTATGAGGCTTTTTTCCAGGGTGGTGGGGGTCAATTACTAGGGGACACAGGTTCAAGGTGCGAGGGGAGAAATTTAAACAAGATGTGCGAGGCAATGTTTTCACACAAAGGGTGGTGAGTACCTGGAACGTGTTGCCAGAGGAGGTACTGGAGACAAAAAATCTGCAGATGCTGGAATCTGAGGTAAACAAGCAGAGGCTGGAAGAACACAGCAAGCCAGGCAGCATCAGGAGGTGGGGGTCGATGTTTCAGGTGTAACCCTTCTTCAGGACTGGGGGGGTGGGGGGGGGGGGGTGTAGGGGCTGGTGGGGGCAGGTTGGTGAAGTGGGGGTAGTGAAGACAGGTAGAGGGTATGAACTGGTTGGTCAATGGGAGGAATGAATCCGGTTGGTGGCTAGGGGCTGAGAAGGGAGACAGGGGATGGGAAGGGAGGTTATTTGAAATTGGAGAACTCAATGTTGAGTCCTCGGGGCTGTAGGCTGCCCAGGTGGAAGATGAAGTATTGTTTCTTCATTTTGCAGTGTGGTTCATTTTGGCAATGGAAGACGCCAAGGATGGTCATGTGGGAAAGGGAACGGGAAGGGGAATAAAAATGGGCGGTGACTGGGAGGTCTTTGCAGGCCTGGCTGGGATGCTTGGCAAACCGTTCCCTAAGTTTATGTTTAGTCTCCCCGATGTAGAGAAGACCACATCAGGAGCACCTGATGCAGTAAACTTGGTTGGAAGAGAGACAGGTGAACCTCTGTCTCACCTGAAAGGACTGTTTGGTGCCCTGGATGGAAGTGTGGGGGTTGGTGTACCTGGAGGTTTTGCATCTTTTCCGGTTGCAGGGGAAGGTACCTGGTGGTTTTGGGAAGGGGGGGGTGTTGGTGGGGTGAGTGGAGCAAACCCTATGGAAGGCACATTCCGTATGGAAGGCTGGGAGGAGTGGGGAGGGGAAGATGCTCTTGGTGGTGGGATCTAGCTGGAGTTGGCAGAAGTGTTTAAAGATGATGCATTGGATGCGGAGAGTGGGGGGGTGGTAGATGAGGACAAGGGGGTCTCTGCCTTTATTACGCTGGGGAAGTTAAGAGCAGTGGAACGGGGAGTGGAGGTGATATGGTGAAGGGCCATCTGGATGACAGAGGGAGGAAATGCACTGTTCGAAATAGGTGGACATCGGGATACTCGTGAGTGGAATGTCTCCTCGTCTGAGCAGAGGCAACGGAGGCGGAGGAATTGGGAGAATGGAGGTGGAGTTCTTGCAGGATACTGGGTGGGAGAAGGTGTAGTCCAGGTAGTTATGAGAGTCTGTGGGTTTGTAGTAAATGTCTGTCTGGAAACTGCTGCCGGAGATGGAAATGGTGAGGTCAAGAAAAGGAGGGAGGTGTCCGAGGTGGACCAAGTGATTTTGAGGGCGGAGTGGAAGTTGTGGGCAAAGTCAGTGAACTGTACCAGTTCAGCCTGGGTGCAGGATGCTGAACCGATGTAGCCATTGATGTAATGGCAGAAGAGTTGGGGCACAGTCCCTGTGTAGGTATTGAAAAGGGACTGTTCGATGTAGCTGACAAAGATGCAGATGTAGCTGGGTCCTATCTAGATGCCCAATGACACCCCGTTGATTTGGAGGAAATAGGAGGAGTTAAAGGAAAAGTTATTGAGGTTGAGGACCAGTTCAGTGAGGCAGAAGAGGGATTGATGGAGAGGGACTAGATGGGTCTGTTGGAGAGGAAGAAGTAGAGGGCCCGGAGGCCGTCCTTGCTGGGTATAGACATGTGTAAGGACTGCACAACCAAGTGAAGATAAAGCAATGGGGGTCAGAGAACTGGAAGTTACTGAAGAGATGGAGGGTATGGTTGGTGTCACGGGTGGAGGTGGGAAGTGCCAAGAGGATGGAGTTGAGGTAGGGCAAGATGAGTTCTCTGGGGTAGGAGCATGCTGAGACAATGGGCTGGCTGGGGTAGTTGGGCTTGTGGATCTTGGGGAGTAGGTAGAACCAGGCAATGCAGGGCTGGGGGGTTATGAGTTTGGAGGCAGTGGAGGAGAGATCACCGGAGGCAATGAGGGCACTGACGGTGTCTTGGATTTGGGCATGATGGGTCACGGTGGGGTCATGGGCAAGGGGGAGGTAGGATGTAGTGTTGGAGAGTTGGCATTTGGTCTCTGCAACAGGTCCCTTCTCCAGACTACCAACGCCCTGCTTTTATCAGCAGGTTTGAAGGTGAACCGGAGGTTGGTGCAGAGAGAGTGGAGCAGTGCACATTCGGAGGGGGTGAGGTTGAAATGGGTGAATGGGTGGAGACATTGAGGCAGCCGATGACACGTGGACAGTCTGCAATGAAGAGGTCTAGGGCGGGTACAAGACTGGTGGGTGGTGACCAAGTGGAGGAGGAAAGTTGGAGGTGGGAGAGGGGGTCCTCAAAAACAGAAGGCACGGAGGGTCCACGTTGCAGTGGATCTGGAATTCGTTGAAGTGGGGGCGGAGGGGTACGAATGTGAGCCCTTTCCTGAGGTGGTGGAAGCAGCATTCAAGAAGCACCTGGACAAATTCATGAATAGGAAGGGAATAGAGGGATTTGGATCCTGTAAGTGAACTAGGAGAAAGTGAGGACTGCAGATGCTGGAGTACCAGAGTTGAAAAATGTGGTGTTGGAAAAACACAGCAGGCCAGGCAGCATCCGAGGAGTAGGAGAATCGACGTTTCAGGCATAAGCCCTTCTTCAGGAATGCCCGAAATGTTGATTCTCCTGCTCCTTGGATGCTGCCTGGCCTGCTGTGTTTTTCCAGAACCACATTTTTCAATCCCGTAAGTGAAGACAGTTTTAGTATGGAAGGTCAAAATGTGTTGGCACAGGCTTAGAGGGCCGAAGGGCCTGTTCCTATACTTTTTTTGTTCTTTGTTTTTGATGTGTAAGAGGATGTTATTGTAATCTAAATTGGATATTGTGTGCTCGCATGCATCTTTTCAAAACTTCAAAAGGGAAATGACAAAGTGTCAGTAAAATCAGGCAAGATTTCATTGCTTTATATCTAGACAGCCAAGAAGTGCAAGTAACAATCTAAACTCAATGAATTATTTAACTCCAAACACAGTCTCACAAACTTGATTGAGTTTTTTGAAGAAGTAACAAAGAGGATTGATGAGGGCAGAGTGGTAGATGTGATCTATATGGATTTCAGTAAGGCGTTCGACAAGATTCCCCATGGGAGACTGGTTAGCAAGGTTAGATTTCACGATATACAGGGAGACCTAGCCATTTGGATACAGAACTGGCTCAAGGGTAGAAGACAGAGGGTGGTGGTGGAGGGCTGTTTTTCAGACTGGAGGCCTGTGACCAGTGGAGTGCCACAAGGATTGGTGCTGGGTCCACTACTTTTTGTCACTTATATAAATGATTTGGATGCGTGCATAAGAGGTACAGTTAGTAAGTTTGCAGATGACACCAAAATTGGAGGTGTAGTGGACAGTAAAGAAGGTTACCTCAGATTACAACAGGATCTTGATCAAATGGGCCAATGGGCTGAGAAGTGGCAGATGGACTTTAATTCAGAGGTGCTGCATTTTGGGAAAGCAAATCTTAGCAGGACTTATACACTTAATGGTAAGGTCCTGGGGAGTGTTGCTGAACAAAGAGACCTTGGAGTGCAGGTTCATAGCTCCTTGAAAGTAGAGTCGCAGGTAGATAGGATAGTGAAGAAGGCATTTGGTATGCTTTCCTTTATTGGTCAGGGTATTGAGTACAGGAGTTGGGAGGTTATATGGCAGCTGTACAGGACATTAGTTAGGCCACTGTTGGAATATTGCATGCAATTCTTGTCTCCTTCCTATCAGAAAGATGTTGTGAAACTTGAAAGGGTTCAGAAAAAATTTACAAGGATGTTGCCAGGGTTTGAACTATAGGGAGAGGCTGAACAGGCTGTGGCTGTTTTCCCTGGAGTGTCAGAGGCTGTGAGGTGACCTTATAGAGGTTTATAAAATCATGAGGGGCATGGATAGGAGAAATAGACAAAGTCTTTTCCCTGGGGTCGAGGAGTCCAGAACTAGAGGGCATAGGTTTAGGGTGAAAGGGGAAAGATATAAAAGAGACCTAAGGGGCAACTTTTTCACACAGAGGGTGGTACGTGTATGGAATGAGCTGCCAGAGGAAGTGGTGGAGGCTAGTATAATTGCAACATTTAAAAGGCATTTGGATGGGTATATGAGTAGGAAGGGTTTGGAGGGATATGGGCTGGGTGCTGGGAGGTGGGACTAGATTGATTGGGATATCTGGTCGGCATGGACGGGTTGGACTGACGGGTCTGTTTCCATGCTGTACATCTCTATGACTCTATGACCTCCTTGTGAATAATAACTGCATCACATTTTTCCATATTACTGGGTTAACTTGCAGTTTCCTGCTTAGCTGTCAAGTTCTGACTCACTGTTTTCAAGAAGGTAAATTAATTTCTTGTCATTAAATCAGGCTTGCTTCAAAGATTGCATTGGACTAACCACATGCTCTTTGCTTCCTTTTGTTCTCTGCAGGCATGAGACAGCTGGGGGCTCATTTTCTGACCCCTCTGTTGATCTTATGTCAGTCTATAGGCACCAATTAACCAAACCATCACCCCCAGAGTGGATTTCTGTCAGACAATCCCACCTGACATAGCAGTGATGCCAACCTGTCATGTGTGAACACAAACTGGAATGACTGAATTGAAGATCACAGGGTAATTATGGAGAAGGGCGATTATTCTGTCCACATTAGTTAATTCATCGAGAAACAGCCTGCTGTGAAACTGTTCTTAATGCATCCAATGCTTTCACTTCCATCATTTTCTTTGGAAGTCCCTCCACTGTATTCATCACTTGCTGTGTGACAAATAACTTTCTCGTATCCATCCTAAAGTTACCATTTCTTTGATTGGTCCTATGGTCCTGATTTTAATAACCCAAACCATTTATTATCTTGCACATCTCCATTACATCAACACTCAGAAACACCTTTGAAATCTTAAAAGGCCCATATATCTTCTCAAATTTCAGGTATCTGACACCTAGGATCAGATTGTGGTTCTTGTCTACATCGCCTCCAGTATTTGAATGCCTCTCTGTGTCCTGGTGGTTCAAGTAGGGCATTATATTCACGTGTTGTCTGACCAGAGCCATTTGATGGTATGTCATAAAGTTCAGTTGTGGTTTGATGATTCCCAAGTTTGATGATTTTGGGATTTAATTGAAATAATTTGGGCTTTAAGGAATAGGCCAGTTTTTTTCAGTTGAGCTGATTATCAAAGATTATTGCAGCTGTCCTTTCCATAGGCAACAAGTCCTGGCACCAGTCTTGAACTAGTCTAGTGGTAGAAAAACTTTCACTGTCTAGGGGTTGTCTAGAGATAGAAACACTTTTACTGCACCACTAGACTTCAGTAATAGTCAACATTGTTCCTTTAACCTGAAGGCTAATAACATCATACATGATATTGAGGTACAATGTATTGCGTGCAAGTGGTCAGAATAATTCTTTTCTTCTGTTAGCTTCTCTGTTCAGTGATCTTTTCATGAACTCCCAATATGGCTTATCTACTGAGGCAGCTAAATACCACAGACAATGTCTGTCGACTCCAAAATGTTCCTTGCTTCTCAAGGGTAACTGAACAAAAACTCCAAATTATCAATGCAGCATGAGATTCCTAAGGTATTAAACTTCTACTTCGGAATTCCACACTATGGTCCCAACAGGATTGGAACCATAGTGTTCGACAAAGTATTTCATCCTATAATGTCTATATTTATCTCTGCTTATCTAAGCTTTACCACTGGGCTCCACTTGACCCCTTATTAATGGAAGGAGTGAATCACAGCAAGCCCTGTGTGATAATTCACTTTGCTGAAAGAAACTATTCTATTTGGTTTCTGACTATTGTTATATTTACCCTGCCCTTGGATATAAAGCTATCTTTTGATCCATGGGAGTAATCCACTTAAAGAAGAAGCCTGTGACACTTAATATAATGATGGATGAGGGCCCTCTTGTGGTGCAGTGGTAGTGTCCCTATTCCTAGAGGGGGATGCCTGGGTTCAAATTCCACCTGTACTAGAGGTGTATAGTAACATCTCTGAACAGGTTGATTAGAAAAATAGGTCAAATAACAACCTATAATCCAGAGACCCCAAGTAATCCATGTTCAAATCCCACCACACTGGAATTTGACTTCAGTAAAATGTCTGAATTAAGAGTCTAATGATGACCATGAAACCATTGCCTATTGCCAGGAAAAACCTATAATGATGGGGGACCACCAAATATAGTGAAATGAACAAGCAAGTTAAGCTGACTAACAGCAAAGAATAGGCATAAGACAGGCCATGGCAGAATCTTATAGGGGCTTGAATGACATGGGCTATTGTGGCATTTGTGGCAGAATTGTTCAAGAAGTCCAGTAAGGCCCATTCCAATGTCAGGAGCAACTCACTGCATCTTTTTCAGTATCTGCTGCTGAGGCAAGCTTCTCGCTAGGCAGTGGGTGAGTTTCTGGATTAGTGGTGCTGGAAGAGCACAGCAGTTCAGGCAGCATCCGAGGAGCAGTACTGCTCCTTGGATGCTGCCTGAACTGCTGTGCTCTTCCAGCACCACTAATCCAGAATCTGCTTTCCAGCATCTGCAGTCATTGTTTTTACCTAGTGGGTGAGTTACCAATTAAGGGGGATTATTGCTTGTTATTACTAACTACGCACCTTAACTTCTATTCAGGTGGAGCTTCCCATTCTACCACCCGCTGTGAGCAAAGCATGGGTAGTTGCCGATTTCAGCTCGTCACTGGCTTGAAGAGCAATCATGTTGTTCAGCGTGAAACAGCATCTCAGGGCACAATCCATGGGCACCAGCTGCCCTCAACCCTTGTCCACAGACAAAAGCATCCGATAATTACCAGCCCCTCATGATCGTCATGGCATCACTCTGATCCACTTGCAAGATGTTAAGGAAGTACAGACCATGCACTGCTGGGAGCATCAGCAATGAGCATTGAAAGGCTGTTGCAAGGACACTTGCACGCCAAGGCCAGGCACCCAGTTCACAGGCATCTCACGGCTACTCGCTTGCTCTCATATGGTTCACTAACCTAGTGCCTACCAGCATGCTCACAGTTTACTACCTTGCCTAGTCTTGCCATGTGGGCCATGCCTATGCACACATTGGTTCTTAAGCCAGAACCTATAGGCTATTAGTAATGCCATGCTTGGCAGTAGCCATCTGTCTGTAAGGTGGGGATATCTTGCTGTGCTGCACACCGAGATGTCAATTTGATACATACAGTATGTGCCAACCGCCTGTGTATTCAACTAAATGACCACATCAGAAACTGGATAGAGTGTAGTCTTCAGTCCTGTCAAAGGGATGCAATTGTCTCTCTGGGTAAAACAGCATTGAAGAGCGTGGTGGCTACAGGTGGGATTGGCAGATGGGGATTATTAACAGTAACCATTGCCCTAACCACTAAGGGGAGAACATAGAGGACTAGGTTGGGCATCATTAGGATGGAATGCCAAGGTTCAGGATGTAGGGAAAGACAGTTGGAGGCAAAGTCTAATGTGATGGGTCTCCACATGAGGAAGATGGGTGAAAATGAGCTGTGACAGTCAAGTGACATAACGATAAAATGACATGGTGCCTCTAGGAGGAGTGGGGAGAAGGAGGAGAAGTGTGACCTGGAGAAGCTCTGTGCTGATGGATTCCTCCACATTCCCTGCCACTGCTTGCTGTTCTCTAGATGTGAAATTCAACTGGAAAATGACTGGGACAATCCCTGGCTGGACACAATCAATGTCAGCTTGATGGGTGAAAGCATAGAGTCCATGACTGCTAGTACCAGGACATTGAAGGAAGGATATCAAGCAGGCATTTCCAAACATTTTATTGAGTACAAATAGTCATCTTTCATCATCCATTTGCAATGCTTGCAGACTGAAAAGGCTTAGGCCTCATGTGTAGGTCAAAGGTGATTTGTACCAAGCCATTGGTGCTTGCAAATCTAACATTGGCACTTCCATGATGCAGGAGTTGGCAGGATTGACCTAAAGAGAGGTGAATGTGGATAAAGGCATTAATTGTGAGGAAGGAATCAGCATCACTTATATCACATAAATATGATGGTGGATTCTACTGAATGCAATGAAAAGGTGAATGGTTGATCTGTACCTGGGATGGAAAGGGGCTTGGGCACAGCAGACAATACCTTTTGGATGTAGTGTGTTGGTTCACTCAGCCAGATGGCACCTTCACCAAGTTGATGCACAAGCTGCGGCCAGGGCTGTGGATAATGGATACTCCTGAAGACTTTGAGTGTTTTAGGCTCTCAGAGATCAGTGGAATCACTGAATGTTTTTAAAGCACAGGTAGGTAGCTTCTTGATGAATAAGAGAATCAAAGGGCATTCCAGGTAGGCCAGAGTACAGAGTGACTGCCATAATTACTACAATTACTGTGATCTAAAAGAGTGATGGAGCAGGTGCAAGGGGTCAAAGGCCTTCTCCTGCTCCTCCCTTGGATGTTTCTATGTAATAGCGAGCCTGGGGATCCAACCATGATGTAACATTTGATGGTCAATGTCACAACTTCCAATGCAGCACAAACAGCTTCTATCATAGGTCTGAGTGCTGTGGTGAAAATACAGTCTGCAGCCTGGCAAGCTCAGACCACTGTCATGAGTGTGGGTGCCATTGTTAAAAGGGACTTTGAGGGTATCACAGCAATCTATCGATCTGTTCCATAACAGAGCAGCTCGATTGCTGAGGTGTCACCCAAGAAAGTGACAGAGGCTGCATGGAACACAAACCCGCTGAACTCTGTCTTGAGGTGTAAACATGCACAGGAATGCATAATGCATATTTATTTGCATATATTATGATAATGAGATTGAAAATGAATTTTCTGGTGTGTTTAATTGTGTTGTTGAAATTGTGATGGCCTGTGATAGAACAGAGGAGCACAGACTGGCAGGTATGGGCTGATATACTTGATGTTAGTTGTATTTGGTCACACACACAACCCAGGTAGAAAGGGAACCATCTAAATTGTAGCCAAAATTCCAAATTCTGATCCTGCACTTCCTGTTTCACTCCCAATTCTTCCTCCTACTCCATGATTATATTGAATGGTGGGACAGGCTTGATAGACTGAATGGCCTAACCCTGTTTCTTTGTTTTTCACAGTGTTCCTTAGCTTCTCATCTAATAGCTGCTGGCAAGAAATGTTCCCTCACATTGACCAGGTTGCTCAGCAAGCAGCATACTATAGCAAATTTCAAATGTGCGCAGCGAAGTACTGCTGGATTGTTTCAGAGCAGTACAGATAGCATAAGTATTTCTTGAGGAGGCTTTTTGGTTTGCCCTATATTGTTCCTTGTGGCAACATAGCTTTTATTCTGTACATCTGTATAAAGTCAGGTGCAATGTCATGACTGATAACCATTCCAGCCACTAACTAGCCTTTGACGTACCATTGGAGGGTCTAATGTGCTGCCATTGTGTGACATAGTGGCTCAGTGGTTAGCGCTGCTGCCTCACAGCGCCAGGGACCTGGGTTTGATTTCAGCCTTAGGGAGACTATCTGAGTGGAGTTTGCATATTCTTCCTGTGTCTGTATGGGTTTCCTCCCACAATCCAAAGATGTTCAGGTGAGGTGCATTGGCCATGCTAAATTGCCCATAGTGTTCAGGGATGTATGGGTTAGGTGCATTAGTCAGGGGTAAATGTAGAGGAATGGGTTTGGGTGGGATACCCTTTGGACGGTCGGTGTGGACTTGTTAGGGCCAAATGGCCTGTTTCCACACTTTAGGGATTCTATGAAACATAAGGGAAAAGGGACTGCTGAAGGATAAAGGAATCATGACAACTGCTGGAATAACCTGCCCAGCGCTGAAGATAGACCTACAATGCCATTCAGGAAGGAATTCCAGCATTTTGACCGAGTGTCAGAGAAGGAAAGGCGATAAATTTCCAAGTCAGGATGGTGGGTGATTTGGAGGGGAAATTATAGGTGTTGGTATTCCTGTGTATCTGCTACCCTTGTGTCCTTCTAGACGGAAGTGAGTATGTATTTGGAAACTAGAAGTTGGAAGGCAAGAGTTTCTGCAGTGCACCTTGCAGATGATACACACTGCTGCTACTGAGCGTAGATGGTGGAGGAAGTGGATTTTTGTGGATGTAGTTCAAAACAAATAAGATGCTTTGTCCTGAATGGTGTCGAGCTTCTTGAGTGTTGTTGTTGCTACACCCATTCAGGCAAATGTGGAGTATCCTGAAGAAGGGCTCATGCCCGAAACGTCGATTCTCCCGCTCCTTGGATGCTGTCTGACCTGCTGTGCTTTTCAGAGCTTAGATCTGATCTGTTGGTTTTGTGGTCACTTAGCTTGCTGCTTATGCTATTTGGTATGCAAATAGTCCTTTTTGGTGGCTTCACCAAGTTGACACCTCATTGACACCTGGTGCTGCTCCTGGCATGACCTTTTTCAATCTTCGTTGAACCAGAGTTGATCCCTGGCTTGATGGTGATGGTTGTTTGGGGGATATGCTAGGCCATGAGATTACAGATTACACTAGAGTATAATTCTGTTGATGGCTCACGGCACTTCAGGAGTGCCCAGTCTTGACTTACTAGATCTATTTGAAGTCTGAACCATTTAGCACAGTAATAGTGCCACATAACACGATGGAGGTTATTCTCGATGTGAAGGCAGGACTTCGTCTTCAAAATGACAGTGCGGTCGTCACTCTTAACCATTACTGTCATGGTCAGATGTGTCTGCAACCAGCAGATTAACAAGGATGAGGTCAAGTACCTTCTTCCCTTTTGTTGGTTCCCTCACGTCCTGCTACAGAATTAGTCTAGCAGCTATGTCCTTTAGGACCTGACCAGCTTGATCAATAATGCTGCTGCCAAACCACTCTTAATGGTGGACAATCAAATAGCCCACCCAGAGTACGATCTGTGCTATCTCCAAGTGTTGCTTAACATGGAGGAACATTGATTCATCAGCCAAGACAGGATGGTAGGTTGTAATTAGCAAAAGGTTTCCTTGTTCTTGTTTGACCTGCAAGGTATATGTATCCTAACAATTGTATCTGAGGTATGGGAAAGCCTGCAGTCCAGGGAAACACCTTCAGCTTGCTTGGCTCTGAGAAGCAGAAGTAAGATTAAACTGTTTTCCCCAGTTTAGAGAGCCACACTGATGCCTCTTACACAGAACACTCTGCAAATAGCAAGATGCTGTTTATACTTCCAGTGACAACCTGGAAGACCGAAAAAAAGTACAGTCACCGTTAGCTTGACCACAACTGGCAATGCTGTCCTGAAACTAATTGGTGTTACAGTTGTTGCTCCAGTTGTAACCTGATTAATGAAATGAAGATGTCCCTCGCATTGATCTGTATGGAAGATGAGATAAGAGAATTGCTTTGTTAAGACCCTCAGCAGATCTGGTCTCCTGCTGAGAACATTTCTCCCTCTCCAGCTCCTTTCTTGATCAGCAACTTGGCCTGTTCTGCATGATCTTTCTTCATTCTCCTCATCATGTTCAATTCCCAGAGGAAGCCCATCCAGGTCATCCATGTCTGGAAACAACTTGTTTCAACAAGTTTCTGAATGAAGAAGAATGTACTTTAGAACCAGCCAGTATACCTGTTCACAACTCGGTAGAAAAGCTCCAAAAACACAATTAATGGGACTAACTACCAGAAGAAACAGTTCAGCAACTAACTCATAGATAGTTCATGATCCCTTTAAGCAGTATTTTTGCAGGTTCCTTCATTCTGTTTAATGTTGTGTTCAGTTGTGCAATGCAGAGTCAGTTACTAAACTTGATTTCTGGGTGTAGTTTAAATCAAACAGGCCAGTTGTCATTATGTCACCAAGTTTATATTCACCAAGTTTTGATTTCTTGCTTTCACTTGTAGATGTGTAGAGTTCGTGAAACAGGAATTAGTTTACATTACATTAACTTTATTTTTAAAAATGTATGGGGGTGGGCAAGATGTTAATTTTATGAGAATGTGTAGTGGGCAACACTGTTATTCAACATATGAGCTGACCATCCTGGTGTCTGCCTTTCTTTGTAATTATATCTCAATATTTAAAAAGCCCCACATAGTTTTAGTTTGATTATTTTGTGACTTTTTTCAAACAAGTTTGAAACTATGTCTTGGTTGTTTTTCATGAATATTGTACTGAGTTTGATTCAATCAAAGATAAGGGATAATTCACGGATAATTCATTAAAAACAAGTAATAAACTAAAAATTCTAGAACGTTGTCCGGCTAATAAAAACATTCGTGCCAATGATTTTGCTACAGCTGATTTGCATGGTGTGAAGTTATTAACAGCTGGTAGAGAAAACCAGCCAATCCTGACACATAATAATGCTCACTTCAGACATCTTAAGCTGCCATCTGGGCAGTTAACTAATACAAATGATTATCATTTAATTTACCCAGCTGTGGAGAGTGAAAAACCTTTTTATATCTTGTAACGCTATGTCTAAGTGCTGTGTAAAATTTGAAGAATATGATTCATTTGTTATGTTGAAGGTCTGAACAGAAATGGAGTGGGAATCTTATATATATATATAACTGCGGCAGCATGAAACTGAGTTTAAAAAAATCAGCATGATGTGAGAATAAATAGAAAATACTGGAAATGCTCAGTCAGACCTGTTATGTGTGAGATATCAAGGACATGCCTCATGCCCTGGGTAATGCAAGAAGCGTCATCAACTGCAGCAGTTCAGACTTTGTGTTTCAGAACCTGTATAGCTGCTCGGAGCACTGCAGCACCTCTGAGAGGTTGAGGGCTGTGTGAATCGCATGCTGACAGGTATGGTCACTGGCATCTTGTGGGGATGCAGGAGAGAGGCAATGGGAGGCATGTCAACAAGGAGCAAACAGGTAGTACACGGTCCCCTGTGTGCATCTCTCTTTCCAAATATGATACAATTCTTAATTCGGGGATGAAACAGACAAAGCTGAGTCCATGGCATCTTGACAGGTTCAGCTGTACAGGGGTGCGGCACGAGAAAGACTGGAATAGCAACTTTGATAAATGATTCAATTGCAATGTTTCAGCAGCTGCAGATGTGGATCCAGCAGGATGCAGAGTTAAGGATGTCACTCAGTGGCTGCACAGCACCCTGAGGGGAGAGCGCAATCAACCAGTGATCATAGTTCATATACGTAATGACAACATGGTGCGATTAGCTGGCGTTTTTGAGGAGGGATTAAATTAAACTAGCAAGGGTGTGAGGACCAGGTGCTAAAATTAAAGAGGAACGCTATGGCGTACGGGGAATTTGGAATAACAAATAGCACCAGATTGGGAAAAAGTAAGTATTAGGTGGGGTCAGAGTAAGAGGGAATGCAATGAAGTCTAAATGAGTATTACTATAGATGCATGTGAATCCACAGTGAGTGCTACTTAAGACAGGTGGACTGTCGATGCAGAGAGTCACATGGAAATATAATATTTTGACTATGATAGAGATTAGGCTCAACCATGGGACAGTCTGACCTCTAAATATTTCTGATACAAGGTGTTTGGGAAAGAAAGGAAAGGGGAGCTGGGAAGCAATGTTAACTTTTTTTTTGTTCAACCATGGGGTGAGACCAATGTTGTAGAGCCAGCATTTGTTGCTCATGCAGAAATGCTCTTTAACTAACTGGCCAGTTCAAAGGCATGTAACAAACAGTCATGTTGCTTTGGGTCTGGAGTCACATATTGGTTAGACTAGGTAAGTCATTCCTGATGAAGGACTTACGCCTGAAAAGTCAATTCTCCTACTTCTCAGATACTGCCTGACCTGCACTCTCGACTCTGAGCTCCAGCATTTGCAGTCCTCACTTTCTCCTGGACGAGGTAAAACTGGCAGATTTCCTTCCCCAAAGGACATCAGTGAACTGGATGGGTGTTTACGATATCAATGATAGCTTTATGGTCACAATTACTGAGACTAACTATTATTTCCAGATTCTATTAATTGAACCTACATTCCCCTAGCTGGCATTATGACCAATCTCCCCAGGACAGGACTATTATGCCACCATTTTCCCATAGATTAAGGAGAACATTGCAGCTGTGGAGAGAAACAACATCTCAGAGCAGTCATGGACAGAATCTATTTGACGAAAGCCACAAAAAGTGTGTGGTGGAGGCTAGATTGTGAATTTCAAAAGAGAATTGGACTGTTATCTGAAGGGGAAATGTTTTCAGGACTTGGGGAACAGGCAAGGGAGCAGGAATAGGTGATTTTTCTTGCAGAGAACTGGTACAGACATGACAGGCTGAATGACCTCCTTTTGTGGAGTGACTATTCTGTTATTCAGAATAACAGTCATGTGATTCTAAGTCAGTCAGAGTCCTTGGAGTGATCAGACAAATTAATCTTTCAAGTATGGATCGAGCATCAGGAACATCTGCAAATCAGCTTGGGCTTAGCAGCTATGGGGAGGACTAGAAGAATTTGAAAGCTGTCAGAAGTGCATTTAAGTAAGACACTGTGTTGTAAAGGAGAGCAGAAACAATGACAACAATAAGGGAAATGCATGGAGAGAAAATTCTACTACAGTTATTGTCAGCTGAGGAAATCATCTGTTACTTGTTGAAGATGAATGTTAGAAAATGGCTTTCACTTAGGATTAAATATTCTTTCTATTTCTCAAAACCAAAAATATTCTTGAACTGTTCAGTTCAAGTGTTCATAAATTTGTTAAGCATGCAGTAAATGCAATAGTATTGAAATTGACACTTCAAAGGTAATACTTTGCATACCTGATGGTTAGGTGATTCAATCATTTGCTTTCACATTTTCATTGCTTCAAGTCAAGAATACAAATATTTATAACAAATGTTCACATTTTTTAAACATTTCTCTGCCATGGAAATGTGATAATTTGTTCATATGGTTAAAACAAAAGATGTATTTATTTATGTATTTAAGGCTGATTTGATTATCACCTGAACTGGCAGCTAGAAATTTATGCTCTCGGATTCGGCATGGGCGAGAGAAATTCAACTTTCACAATATTGTTTCTAACTCCTTTACACCTTGACTAAGAGAAGCACCCTCTCTAACCATCCAGCTTGTGGTCTTTCTCACACTGCTGCTTAACTCAAGTAAGGATTCAAGACGTTCTTGTTAATAAAATTCCTACATTTCTCTTTGTTAAAAGGGAACTTTTCTATCTGCCAGTTGCTGCGTATCATTTCATATTCAGAGCAGGGACACATCAAGGACACCATGGAGAGACAGAATGCGTTGGACATGGATCAGGGTTGGAGTGGAAGAAAGCCATCCTCAATCCTGAGGGAATTCACATTTTCTAAAGATTACAAAGGACATGGTTGGTTTTAAAATTAGTTGTCACTCTTTGTAGCTGTTTAAGATGCTAGGAACTCTGTTTTCCTGCTTAACAAATAAAGTCTAATATATGAAGGAAAATCAGTATAAATAATGCATTAGAAAACCTCCAGTGAAACTGATCAGTCTGGGCATATTTCTTCCTGCAACAGAAGACTACTTTGCCACTAGCATTGAACTGCAGTCGGTTAAATATCTTGGGAAATCTTCTTGTGGCAATTTCTTAATCACACACCACACCAAATTCAAAACTCTCCAATCCATGAGGCCCAGATCTGACAGACTCTACCTCAGAAACACACTTACAGGTACAAGCAAATAAATTATTAATCAGAGCTATCATGAAACGTGAAGTATTTTTCTCGGTCACAGTGCTAGCCAGTCATCCTGACATTGGATTTTTTGAGGAAGTTACCAAAAAGATTGATGATGGCAGAGCAGTTGATGTTGCTTATTTGGATTTGAGTGGCAGACTAATTAGTAAAGTTAGGTCACATGGGATTCAGGGGGAGCTTCCAATTGGACACGTAATTGGCTTAATGGCAGGTGACAGAGAGTAATGGTGGAAGGTTGCTTTTCAGACTGGAGGCATTTCACCAGCAGCGTTCCATAGGGATTGGATCTGGGTCCACTTTTGATTGCCAGTTATGGAAATGATTTGGATGAGAACATAGAAGGCGTGGTTAGTAAGTTTGCGGACAACACTAAAATTGGCAGCAGACTAAACAGTGAAGAAGGTTTTCTAAAATTACAAAGAATCTTGATCAAATGGGTCAATGGGCAAAAAAATAGCAGACGGAGTTCAATCTGGATAAATGTGAGGCATTGCACTTTGCTACAACAAATATGGGCAGTACATTGGGTAGTTTTCATAGAATCCCAACAGTATGGAAGCAAGCCATTTGGCCCAACAAGTCTACACTGATTCTCCAAACAGCATCACATCAAGATTCGCCCCCTACCCTATCGCTATAACTCAGCATTTCCCATGGCTAATCCATCTAACCTACACATCTCTGGACAATTTAGCATGGCCAATCCACCTAAACTGCACATCTTTGGATTGTGGGAGGAAACTGGAGCACTGGAGGACACCCACGCACACACGGGGAGAATGTGCAAACTTCACACCAACAGCCACCTGAGGGTGGAAGTGAACCCAAGGCCTTTGCACTGTGAGGCAACAGTGCTAACCACTAAGCCACTGTGCCATTGTGTTGTAGAATAGAGGTCCTAGGGGTGTAGGTACATAATTCTTTGAAGTTTGCGTCACAAACAGACAAGGTGGTTAAAAAAACATTTGGCATGGTTGCCTTCATTGCTCAGTCCTTTGCGTTGAGAAGTCATGTTGAGGTTGTGCAAGACATTGCTGAGGCCTCTTCTGGAATACTGCGTCCAGTTCTGGTTGCCGAGTTACAGGAAGGATATTATCAAGCTGGAGAGGGTTCACTAGAGATTTATCAGGATGTCACCAGGTATAGAAGGTTTGAGTAATAAGAAAAGGCTGGATAGACTGGGACTTTTTTCACTGGAGCAGAGGAAGTTGAGAGGCAACCTGATAGAAGTTTATAAAATAATAAGAGGTATAGGTAGAGATAATAATAGTTGTCTTTTACTTAGGAAAGGGAATTTCAAGACGAGGGGCCACATGTTTAAGGTGAGAAGAGAGAGATTTAAAAAGGACGAGAGGCAAATGTTTTACATAGAAAGTGGTTTGCATGTGGAATGAACTTCCTGAGGAAGTGGTGGAAGCAGGTACAATCACAACATTTAAAAGACATTTGAATATATACATGAATAGGAAAGGTTTGGAGGGATATGGGCCAGGAGCAGGAAGGTGGGACTAGTATAGTTTGCGATTATGTTCGGCATGAACTGTTTGTACCGAAGGGTCTGTTTACATGCTGTATGACTCGGGGATTCTATAACATAGAAATATATTGCTGATTCTTCAGTATAGTGGGCCAAAATCCTGCAATCCCCCTCCATAACCCCAAAGCACGGCAACAGTTCAAGAGGGCAGCTCACCACACTTTCTGAAGGGCAGCTAGGGACAGGCAATAAATGCTGGCCCAGCAGTGCTGGTGTATAATAGGAATGTACAAGTTATAGCCTCTGAACATTGAACTAATCTAATTTCTTCCACTAGCATAACATTAAAACTTAAAGATGAAGTTTTCTAAGGGCCAGAGGGCTGGTTTGAAGATTTGATGTTGCACTCCAACAGACAAATGGTGAGATCCTGAATTTCTCATCTCAGTTATGGTCAGGTTGTTTCATATGCATTCTCCGAAAGGGAGAATTGTGTTTGGGTTACCCTTGAATGCCTTCTAACTGATTGATCAGTTTGGGATATTTGCAAGCAGATTAACTACTCAACTCTCACAGTTGAGTTATATTTGCTATATAATGTGGAAACACACTGGCTGAGGTCACCATGCAGTTCCCACCTTCTCAACCTCACCGCCTTGTCTGAGGTGTGGTGACCCTCAGGCTAAACTGCCACCAGTTATCTCTGTCTCTAAAGAGAGAGCAGCCCTCAGGTCCTCAAGATTATGGCAACATTACTTACTTTCTACAAAACCCTGGAACCTCAACAATAGGGACAGAGGGAGTTTTCCATTGTACTGCATCAAGCGAAAATTATTTTTGTTTTGGAGCGAAGGGTTTGTTTCCATGCTGTACAACTCTGTGACGCTATGTACCAATGACTGTCGAAGTGAGGGATTTGAAAAAAAAATTCAAGCCGTTAGGGTTTGAGGTAAAGCTAGATTGCACTGTGAAGGAAAACCGTTAACCAGTTTACAACATGACCTATTGTTGCTAAGCAACACATTGCCGTAGCAACTACAAGGTAATAATTGCACAAAGCATTTTCAAATGAGAGAAATTCGCATGAAAACACAGATTTTAAAATGCACCATTTCACGATTAAAGGTAGCTTTATTCTGAAAATGTTTCCACTTTGTTGCACACTTGTTGTTTATTCAGAAACAAATCAAGTTCCTTATCCAAAGTATATTTCTGTGAACAGGATCTGAGCAACTACCGAACACAGATGAATTATAGGAAAACACGTTGGGTAAATTAATTAGGGCAAGTCATCCCTAGTAATTTCCAGTCCCACACAAAGAGGTTGCAACATGGAAATTATAGAGGTGTTCCATTGTGTTAGCTGTGATATATTAGTTATAATGTAGCAACTTATCATTAAAGTGGAGCTGTGTACATTTGAATAACCTTATGATCCTAAATGTGATAGAGCTATCCCCACACTTTCAAGTCTACAGTTATACTGCCACTTATGTTTTGCTATGAAGTATTTCTGTTCTGCTGTGGAGACTCCAGTCGGTCTGGACAATAATTCCACAAAAGGGTTAAGGCTAAGCTCTAATGAGCAGTGGTGATGGTGTTGCTGGCACAGTCTGACTGATGGTTTGTATAGATATTTATATAGATATTTTGAGATTTCAGACATCTACCCTTTATGGTCTCAATACATTTAACAATTCTCAGGACAAAAATCCCAACCTAAAATGTTTAGATATCCAGTAAAGCTGTAAGAAAGCTGATACAGTCCTAAGAAAAACTGATATAATTGGGAAAAATACTGATAGCTCACAATTCTCTTCAAATGGAAACCTATGACATGTAACAATGAGTTAGACCGAAAATGCAGAGAAACTTTGACTTGTTGTAATCTATGCTGCACCTTTCTCCAATAGTCCATCACTTCTATTGAAAGAAAAGAATTGTTAGCAGCCATGGGGACTTAGAATTATGTTCCGAGTGTATTCTCATGAGAAACTTCTTCATTTTCCCACTTGTCCTGGTGCATTTAATGGTCATCCGGAGCCAACTTTGAGTTTAAATGTAATTTATTTTGGCTAAGTGAAGTATGTTATCACCAGAACCTCGTCCTGTTATAGTTTTAAAGCCTGTTGATGCTCTGAGTGTGATGACGGTCAATGGTGAATAAAACCCAATGATCATCTTCACACAAGAAAACATTCACGTTATCTCAAAGAAGCAGCTGCACTAACTATTGGAAATTAGAGTGAAACGACTCACACATGTTCAGTACGTTACTCTGGAGGAAAATGAGAAATTGTTAGAAGCTTCACTTTAGAACTCTACTTGTTATTTATGACTTAGGTTAGATTACCTACAGTGCAGAAACAGGCCCTTCAGCCCAACAAGTCCATACTGACCCGCTGAAGAGTAACCCATTCACCTACTACTATGGGCAATTTAGCATGGCCAATTCACCTGGCCTGCACATCTTTGGACTGTGGGAGGAAACTGGAGCACCCAGAGGAAACCCACGCAGACACAGGGAGAATGTGCAAACTCCATGCAGTTGCCTGAGGCTGGAATTGAACCAGGTCCCTGGCACTGTGAGGCAGCAATGCTAACCACAGAGCCACTGTCCCACTCCAAGCCACTGTGCTGCCACTTCTTTGAGATAAACATTAACTAAACAGAGCAGTGACTGGATATTCTGCACTCACAGATCATTATAATTGTTCTGGCTTATGTTTTTGTGGAACATCATCTGATTGATTCATTGACTTCTGTCCTCTGTATAATCTGTCTGGTTAAGACTGGCAATATACAGTGCCAATGATTGCCTTTTTTCTCTCAGTGACACCTTGTTAATTTTTCTGCTCTCTCTACTCGCCTCTTGGTTCATGTGACCCAGCTCCAGCTCGCTCAACCTCATTCTAATTAAACTACTGGTCACTCAACTATCCTTCCTGCTACCCTTGCCAGTAGGTGTAAACAGTTACCTCTTCTCAATTACTGTCCCCTCTTCCATCAAGGCTGTTGTCAGTACTGCCTCCCCCCTCAAATACCTACAGCTTCTGTGAACTTTCAAATCCATGTTAACTACCATCCATCCGCAACGTCTCTTTCTGCTCCAAAGTCCTGCATGTGCTATTGCTTCCCAAATCTATGTGCATCTTTGACATTTCTCTTCAGTCAGAATTCTACTCCAGCATTACATTGAAATGACCCTAATCAAAGTCACAAAAGATGTTCTCTGTGAGTGAGACCATGGACACTGTCATTCCTCACCTATCTGACCTCTTTCAGCATTTGACATGATCAACTGAATCATTTTCCTCTAACTCGGTGAGAGGGTTTCCCTCACTTGGTTTCACATTTAACTATCCTAACTAGCATCTGCATAGGAAGGCCTGTCTTCCTGCTGTGTTATCTCTGGAGTCCTTCAATCCTTATCCATTCCCTCATTGTAATCACCCTGCATCTTAGCAAAGCTATGTTGCACTGAAGTCACACAGTTCTACTTATTAGCCACCTACCTCAATACCTCCACTGCCTCTGTCTTGTCTAGCTGTTAGTCTGACATCCAGGACTAGATGAGTTTTCATTTTCACCAATTCAACCTTTTGTTTGATTATGAGGTCAGCTCATGTGGTGGCACTATAATTTTTTTTATAGTTTACAGTTTATAAAATATTTTATCGCAATGTAGCTTGATTGATAAAGTTAAGTTTGGAATGTTTATTTTGGCATGTAGTCAAGTGGTTGCTATAGTAGTGAATAAATAGTGGCTTAAAGAGTGGATTTTGACAGAATGAAAGCATCATAACTACTGCCAGGATACTGGACATGGTCCAGTATGATGTTTTGTTCCAAAGCTGCATATCAGCTGGATGTTGAGTGAGTGTGATCTCTTTTAGTTGCAGTGTATCGAAGAGTTGTATGTCCTCAAAGCAATGTACATATAGTCAGGGCGAAGCCTGTGATCCTCACAACATCAGATGATTGATCTGTATGGTCCCCTCTGGCAGAAGAAAGTATTATAATTTGGAATCCTGACCTGACCAGTCTTCAAACTGCCCACTTCCAATTTAATGATAGATGTGAGCAGCTGACTAGTTCAAAGGAAGCTGAACAGCACTTTATAGATTGTAATGAGGCTGTTTACCTCATGTGTACCCACCATTTCAATACAATCTTGCATTTCCTGAATGTCTGGAAACTCTAGTTGGATAAGGTTCTGTTCAAGCAGGAGGTAAGTACTGATCCACTTGGATTCAATGTGCTTGCCTACCCATCTAAAACAATCGGACACTACCCACTGAGCCTTGTTAATATCTTTCCAAATCCACCTCGTGAAGGCTCTGAGCTCTATCTGTGAGACCTTCACCTCCCTCACTGACTTCTCCATTCTTCTGTCCTCAACAGTCACCATCTCTGATTTCATTCCACAGAGGGCTGCAAAACCCATCACCTAGCCCTCCAACCAAATTTGCAGCAAACCTCTGAATTCCCCCAGTGCTTACAGCCTTCCAAGACTCAGATCCCCAACCATTACACCACCCCTCACCCCAACTTCAGATCCGAGTTATGATCATGAGAAAAAGATTCCAATCTTGGAATTGGCTGGCCTCCAAACCAATGGCGTTTTCCATCTTCTCCTTCCCCAACCACCCTCCTTCCCTATGCTTAACCAATATGGCCTCCAAATTACAGCCCTTTTCCCCTCTTCCTCCAACCTCTTCAAGCACCATCCCCCCGCTCCTTGTAACCTCTATCTATTCTCCCCAGTGTGTTGTAATCCAAAGGGAATTCCAACTGCTTCTCCCATGTCTGGGAGTAAGGAATTGATGCGAAATCCTTGAAATTCGAACCAAGTCAATCAATGTGTTCCACCCCACTCCCTATGAATTTCAACAACATTAAACACCTTTGGAAATCACCACCTAAACTTGTAGCAAAACCCAGTGGAAGTTGATCAGACAAACCTGACGCCTTTGAATAGCACATGTATGGTTGTATAAGGTTAAAAGAGCACATTAGCTGAAGGGATGACTTCCAAATTACCTTATGATCTGCCTATTGTGCATCTGTCTGGGAGATGTACCTTGTGCTGACACCAAAATGCTGTCTGCTGTGTCTAGTCTGAATGTGTAAATGCACCATGGATGGCATTTTGGAGGCAAATTGACTCTCAATACCATGGTAAACTGGATAGGTTCAAGCCAAATCTTTTCAACACCTGAATTGAATATCCCTTACACATCCTGAGTATACTGCTATCATGAATATTCTCATATTCAAGCATCACTGAATTCCTTCCACAGCAAATATATCCCTTCCAAAGCAGAAACAAATAATTCTAAGGTGTTCTGAAGCCCATTCGCTCCTTTGATCATTTAGAGTCATAGACTTGTACAACACGGACACAACACTTCAGTCTAACACGTCCATGCTGACCAGTTATCCTAAATTAATCTAGTCCCATTTACCAGCATTTGGCCTATATTCCATTAAACCCTTCCTATTCAGATACCCATACAGACACCTCTTAAATGTTGTAACTGTATCAGCCTCCACCACCTCCTCTGGAGCGCGCACACACACACACCTTCTGTGCCTTTATACTGGATTAGTGGTGCTGGAAGAGCACAGCAGTTCAGGCTGCTCCTCGGATGCTGCCTGAACTGCTGTGCTCTTCCAGCACCACTAATCCAGTATTTGGTTTTCAGCATCTGCAGTTATTGTTTTTACTTCTGTGCCTTTATGTCCATTTAAATCTTTCCCCTCTCACCTTAGAGTGCCCACTATTTTGGACTCCCCTATACTGGGGAAAAGACCTTGGCTATTTACCCTATCCATGCCCCTCTTGATTTTATAAATCTTGAGAAGTCATTTCTCAGCCTCTGATGCTCCGGCGAAAAGAGCCCCAGTCTATTCAGTCTCTCCCTATAGCTCAAAATCTCCAACTCTGGCAACATCCTTGTAAATCTTTTCTGAAGCCTTCCAAGTTTTGCAACATCTTTCCTATAGCAGGGAGACCAGAATTGAATGCGGTCTTCTATTGTCCTACGCAGCGGCAACATGACCTCCCAACTCCTATACACAATGCACTGACCAATAAAGGCAAGCTTACCAAATGCCTTGTTCACCATCCTGTCTACTGTAACTCCACTTGCAATGAACCTTGAACCTGCATCCCAAGGTCTGTTTGATCGGCAGCACTCTCCAGGACATTACCATTAAGTGTCTAAGTCCTGCCCTGATTTGCCTTTCCAAAATCAGCACCTCACATTTATCTAAGTTAAACTCCATCTGCCACACCCCAGCCCATTTGCCCATCTGATCAAGATCCCATTGTACTCTGTACCTTTTTCGCTGTTCACTACACTTTCAATTTTGGTGTTATCTGCAAACTTATTAACTATACCTCCTTTATTCATATCCAAATCATTTATGTGAATAACAAAAGCAGTGGATCCAGCACCAATCCTGTGGCACTCCACTGGTCACAGGCCTCCAGTCTGAAAAGCAACCCTCCATCACCACCCTCTGTCTTCTACCTTTGAGCCAGTTCTGTATCAAAATGGCTAGGTCTTCCTGTATTCCATGTGATCTAACCTTGTTAACCAGTCGACCCTGCGGAACCTTGTCGAAGTCCATATAGACAATGTCCACTACTCTGCCTTCAAAAACTCAAGTCAGTGAGAAATAATTTTCCATGCACAAAGCCATGTTGACTATCCCTCATCAGTCCTTCCCTTTCCAAATGCATGTAAATCCTATCTCTCAGGATTTCCTCCAACAACTTACCCACCATTGACGTCAGGCTCATTGGTTTATAGATCCCTGGTTTTTCTTTACCACCTTTCTTAAATAATGACACCACGTTAGCCAACCTCTAGTCTTCCAGCACCTCACCTGTGACTATTGATGATACAAATACCTCAACAAAGGGCCCAGCAATCATTTCCCTAGCTCCCCCCAAAGCTCTGGGGTACACCTAATCTGGCTTGGGGGATATTTCCTTTATGTGTTAAGAAGTCAAGCACCTCCACCTCTATAATATTTTCAAGATATCACTATTTATTTCCCCAAGTTCTCTAGCTTCTATATCCTTTTCCATAGTAAACACTGATGCAAAATACTTATTTAGTGCCTCAACCATCTCCTGCAGTTCCACACATAGGCAGTCTTGCTGATCTGTAAGTGACCCTATTGTCTCCCTAGTTACTCTTTTGTCTTTAATGTATTTGTAGAATGTCGTGACTCTGGAAGAATGTTTTTCAGAGCTTTTCACATTAAAATAATTCAACAAATGATGGTGACCCAATACATATTTTATGGCATGTCTTCCCTTATTTCAAATCACCAATGTCCGAACTTGCAGCATTATATTCTCTTGACTCCAACTCATTAATTATTATCATTAAATCCACAGGCAGAGGAGTCACTTGTTGTTTAGTTAAAAAGCCCTTTCCTTGCAGAGGCTGAATGACATCTCATTGACTATTCCTCCAGCTTTTGTGGAAACTGATGCCACCACAGAACATCATGTCATCATTTCCTAATCAATCACTAACCTCAGCAATCCTGGAGATATCCCCATACTCCCAGTTTCCAACCTCTTAGTTCCCTGCTCTCTCAAATCCAACAGGTAAAGTTTCATAAACAGGATTGTTTTGTACAGCTGCAATTCTAACCTGTTCATACCCCATGGAACTTATTGCTTTCAGTATCAGCTCTAGTTCTTCTCATTTTGTCATTTTTTTTCTGACTCACATTGTTCCCCTAAGGTTTCTTTGTTAATCCTGGCCTGTTCGTTGAAATGAGCTGTTTTTTTTCTGGAATGCTGTGCAGCCAAGGACCCATGCAGCTTAGATTAAATATTGTCAAGGACTCGTGACATCCTCTGCTACTTTAAGAATTTCTGATTTTCTAAGCCTACTTGCATCCTTTTTGCTTTGGATATTAGTCCCTTGACTGTTGCAACCCCATTAGAATGGTCTGGGCCCTCTGCTTCTTTCTTAAATCTCAGCGGCACCCATTCATCCACCCTCTCCTGTGGGTGAATTTTTCTTACGGTACAGACCTTGTCTTATAACTACACCTTCAAATAAGAGCTGGTGCTTTGGGAGCCCAGATTAGTCCCAGGTTGTTCATGCGATGTGTAGGACACTCCTTGTTGGATCCTCTGCCTCACCATTTTTCTCAGTACAGATATATCGATCATTGTGTTAGTGCTCCTTTCTCCTCTCACCCTGAACTAGACGAAGTCATTAACTATGATTCAGATTCACCCCCTTCCTTACATTCTTGTCTCTGACTCTCCCCTTCTCTTCCTCAACTTTCCAAGCTACATTTCTGGGAATACTTCATCAATATGTACTACTAGCCTCTAACTCTCAAAGTCACAATTACAAAGTTACAAAGGATCCTATTTCATTCTCCCAGTTTCTCTGTTGTGCCTGTTCTGACAATTCCAACGTCCACATGTACAGCTTTGAAAATGTCTTCTTTTTGCCTCAGTTGAGGATTTTCCTCCTTTGTGGTTGATGAACATCTCTGGCCCTTTTTTCACACCAATTCTCATCCTTTCTGTTTCCTGTGTTAGGGTGCTCCTTGTACTTTCTTTCCTTATCAAAAACAATGGATAGTCCCCTAGTATTTTTGCCATCTGTAGCCCAATGCCACAACCAAACACATCCTCTCCTCCTCTTATTTCAACATTCTGAAAAGACTGTTCCATAATTAATTTCCAATTCTTAATAGTTGCTCCCTTCCTGCTAGCACTTTCCCATGCTATAACAGGAGATGCAACATCTACAGTTTAACTCCTCCCTTCCCTCTATAGATATTTTAAATTATCTTGTTCAGAGATGTCATTACATGCCACTACAGCAGGTGGGACATGAACTTGGGCCTCCTTGCTCAGAGATAGAAACACTACCATTGTGCCACAGGAACCCTTCCTCATTTCCCTCTATCCAGGACGTAAACTTTTCCTCCAGGTGAGATAGTAATTCACTTGTACTTGTACAAATTCATTAGCTGTATTTACTGCTTACAAAGCTGACTTCTTTCCACTGCTCTTCATCTGTTTTGTCCTGTCTGTCACAGATCATTTCCCTTCGTTCTTGGCCCTGTTTCCTTCCACTGTCTGTGTATTTGCTTTAAAGCCACCCACCATTAACAGCTTTCCATTCTGATGGAAGGTTCTCCACTGGAAATGCTGATCTGAATTTGACCAGGTCATTCATGATCCTGATACCGGGTTCAGTCTTGAAACCTGTAAGTGGCTGTGTAGGAAGTCATCTCCCAGAACCGCATCATTAGACAAGGCCCAGTTCCAACTTCAGCAAAGGCTGCTGAACCAATCCTGTGGGTGGGGCAGCTAGTCCATGAAATGTAAAGATTATAACAGGGAAGACAGTGTGCAATGGGGCACCTTAAGTGTCAATGGCTAGTATTGCAGCAGCAGTTACATTAGCAGATAGATCAATCTCCATGAAGGAGCTACAATTGTATGTCTTTTGCATGGGAAGATTAGGGCTCTGTGGTTTAATAACTGAATAAGAAAAGTCTTTTATGGTTTGTTGTTAGCTGTAAAGCTGCTTCCATTTGGTTTCCAGCTGCCTGTGATCCACACCCACATATGGGGGCTAATTGCCTCATTAAATTGCCCATATTAGCTACCATGAGGTGAGATCCTGCCTTTGGGAAATGACCAAGGAGGTGAGAACATGTCATGGAGTTGGGCTGACAAGAGTCAATCACATTTTACTTGTCCCCAAATCTCAAAAGCCACTTCTGCGCTGCCAAGAAAGTTCAGTCCATTAACTTTGTTTCTTGATTCAGAAATGTTGCTTGACTACGTAGTACATGCAGCATTTTGTGTTTATATTTCTGATTTCCAGCATCTGCAAAATTTTGATTTTGTTTGACATAAAAGCATAAGATATGTTACATAACTTGCCCCAGTGATATACAGTTACATCCATTTTACATCCTACCAGAACTGACTCCCTCTTTCATTAATCTGTCACTGTCTATGTCTACAGATAAAGGAACAGTGCTCCAAAAGTTAGTACTTCCAAATAAAGCTAGTACTTCCAAATAAACCTGTGGGACGATAACCTGGTGTTGTGTGATTTTTAACGATGTCTACTTCAGCTGCTTAATGTGCAATGATTCCCGGACTGGTCAGTTCACAGTTTAGATCAAATTGTCACTTTAATTCCTCTTGACAGGAGCAAACCGTGCTCTCTTCTATATTATAACATACCACAAAACATCTTCAGCATTTTTATTATTATTGGTTGATGAGCTAAGTGAGTTGCTTACTGGAATGACAGTAAATTCAGCACCAATTCGCATTTTTCTCTGACTCATGATGTAATACTAGTTTTCAGGCTAGCTTAAAATCAGACCAGCATTTTAAAACTAAAGAACATAAACTGTTATAGTAGCAACGCTAAATTTAAGTGAAGAGATCTTCAATATAATAGAATGCAATAGTGATTTAGGTGAATACAGTTGTCCTTTTGTTACAATTGAATGCTTCTTCAAGGAGATGGGTTCTTTGGGTTGTTCACTAGTCCACACTGCCAATGGAGAACTGCTGCCAGCACGTATTTGCAATAGAAATCTCATTATGGTTTGCTCGATCAATGTAATTGAACATGTTTCATTTCAGGTTTGACAAATAGTTCAATGCTACAATTGTTTTCCAGGCCTGGGGAGGATCAGCTGCGCGAAAGTTATAATAATGACTTTTGTCATTATCAATTTCTAAACCCACATGATTTAAATTGTTCCAGATTAAATGTATGAAACGTTTGCTTAACCCTAGTTTTGTTTGGAGTTTCCTACATATTTTCACCCATATACAGAAGCAATCATGACATCGCTAAAAAGACAATAGAAATGCGGTGTAACTAATTGAGGTGTAAATTTGATACACTCAGATGTACTCTGTGTTCTGGGATCATTTACCAATCCCTTTGCAAGAATGTACTTTTGCAGTAGTAATGGTCCTACCCCATGTAACAGAACCTTGTTTAATAGAATAATGCTTATATAGAGCCTAGCCTCCTATTACAACTAGATTTCGAGACACAAAGGGTTGAATTTTGCTGTAACCAAAGAAATCCCACTGCCAAAATGAAAAATGAGGGCTGACCTTGTTGTCTAATGGCTCACAGTCAGTATATCTTTAAGAGACATACTTATGATATCATCACTGCATGTGATGATCCAGGATCATCATGTGATCGCTGCATCCAGGAAATGGCTGATGGAATTCAATGTGAGCAAATACGAGGTCTTGCACTTTGGAAAAAAGAATACAAGCCTGGACTACTTTCTAAACGGTGAGAAAATTCATAAAGCCAAAGTACAAAGGGATCTGGGAGTGCTCGTCGAGGATTCTCTAAAGGTAAACATGCAGGTTGAGTCTGTGATTAAGAAAGCGAATGCAATGTTGTCATTTATCTCAAGAGGGTTGGAATATAAAAGCACCATTGTGCTACTGAGACTTTATAAAGCTCTGGTTAGGCCCCATTTGGAGTACTGTGTCCAGTCTTGGTCCCCACACCTCAGGAAGGACATACTGGCACTGGAGCGTGTCCAGCGGAGATTCACACGGATGATTCCTGGAATGGTAGGTCTAACATATGAGGAACGGCTGAGGATCCTGGGATTGTATTCATTGGAGTTTAGAAGGTTAAGGGGAGATCTAATAGAAACTTACAAGATAATACATGGCTTGGAAAGGGTGCACGCTAGGAAATTGTTTCTGTTAGGCGAGGAGACTAGGACCCTTAGAATTAGAGGGGGTAAATTCAGAACAGAAATGCGGAGACATTTCTTCAGCCAGAGAGTGGTGGGCCTGTGGAATTCATTGCCACAGAGTGCAGTGGAGACTGGGATGCTAAATGTCTTCAAGTCAGAGATTGATAAATTCTTGATGTCACAAGGAATTAAGGACTACGGGGAGAATGCGGGTAAGTGGAGTTGAAATGCCCATCAGCCATGATTGAATGGTGGAGTGGACTTGATGGGCCTAATGGCCTTACTTCCACTCCTATGTCTTATGGTCTTATGGACCTAAGGATATAAGTTTTCATGCTCCATCTTACCGCAGATCTCTTGAAGCTTGACATTCTACTTGAAACATAATAACAGCTTTTGAAATGTGGGTATGGTAGAGAATGCTCAGAGTCATTATTTGGACAGAAAGATAAATGATGGAATAAGATTAAGTGTTGAAATTATGAATGAACAGAGTTGCTAAGTACGATTCTACAAAGAAAGATACCAATATGGTCAATGGAAAGAAAGATCTGACAGCCTTATCCTGGCAACAATTGAAGCAGAAACCGAAAGTAAAAACTGAAGAAGGAGAAGAAAATTTAGATGAGTTGATAATATTGAGACATGGACTGAAGGACTCTCAATGCTATCTGAAAAAATTCTATTTCTGCTGCAATGTACAATACTTATAGAATCATAGAGATGTACAGCATGGAAACAGACTTTACGGTCCAACTCGTCCATGCTGACCAGATATCCCAACCCAATCTAGTCCCACCTGCCAGCACCCGGCCCATATCCCTCCAAACTGTTCCTTTCTATATTCCCATCCAGATGTGTTTTAAATGTTGCAATTGTACCAGCCTCCACCACTTCCTCTGACAGCTCATTCCATACATGCACCACCTTCTGTGTGAAAAAGTTTCCCCTTAGGTCTCTATTATATCTTTCCCCTCTCAACCTAAACTTATGCCCTCTAGTTCTGGACTCCCCCATCCCAGGAGAAAGACTTTGTCTATTTACCCTATCCAGGGTCTTCATGATTTTATAAACCTCTATCAGGTCACTCCTCAGCTTCCGACGCTCCAGGGAAAGCAGTGCCAGCCTATTCAACCTATCTCCATAGCTCAAATCCTCCAACCCTGCCAACATCCTTGTAAGTCTTTTCTGAACCCTTTCACATGTCACATGTTTCCGATAGGAAGGAGACCAGAATTGCACACAATATTCCAAAAGTGGCCTAACCAATGTCCTGTACAGCCTCAACATGACTTCCCAACTCCTATACTCAATGCTCTGACCAATAAAGGAAAGCATACCAAACGCCTTCTTCACTATCCTATCTACTTACGACTGTACTTTCAAGGAGCTATGAACCTGCACTCCATGCTGCAGAAATGCCATTTTTTCTGCATGATTTGTCCACGAAGTATGGCATCAGTACCGGCAGCTTTGCCCCTAACAATCAAGTCAATAGCTGTAGTAAGCTGCCAAATCTTGGTGTGCCACAATTGGCAAGCTTGCAAAAAACTGACAGCAAGCCAGGGGGTTCGAAAGAGAGACATCTAAATGAAAATGATTGCACTTTTCAAGATACACTCGTCAAACCTGTCTCACTAAACTGTCCCTGGAGTACTGAACGATTTCTTGATTTAAAAGCAAAAGAACAAAACATTCAGTGATTTTGATGTGAAGCACTTGTCACAATTAACTCGAGTTATAAATAATGGTACTTGCAGTTCTCTTCTTGGATCTGGAGAAGCAAATTACTTTCTGGTAGTGCCATTGAGCCATTGGTAAAAATATTTTAATTTGTGATTGATTTAATGCAGGATTCTCTTTTGAGATTTATTATAAATTGGTTTGCATCTAGAGAAAGGAGACAGCTATTTCCATAAACTCTCTGGGGTGTTCTTTTTGACAATAATATATTGTATCAATATATTTAGGCTGCATACCCTAAATGAATAGTTAATAAATACAGCCTGCAACCACTGGAAATTCATATGCTTTTGTTCTTTAATATTCTTACTAATTTGTGTTACTTTGTCATTGTCATGCATCAACAAAGGCTCCACAAGAAAATATGATCACTTTTCATTAGCGTAGTCAAATTCATAACACAATGAAAATTGTGGCACTGACGTTATGACTTTATGTTAAATGTGGTGTTGAAAACAACAAGTTTTTGCTTTTATGGCATGGATAAAAATTCAGTCACATTCTTCAAATTCAGAAAATATTTGATCTATATTGACTGTTAATGGGGTCTGCAACTAGTCTAAATGAGGGACATGCAATTCTGCAGTGACTGACAGTTGTGGATGAGGTGAATTAAACACAAAGTCCTAATGATATCTTTTCTTCTTTTTTATAACTGCTTTAGTAACCAGGATTCAGATTTCATTTTATAGGTTGGATGAATGAGAGATGACCAATAACATTATAACATCATCACATTACCACATGTGTCTACGCTACACTTTTGTCATTCTTTTTGACTTCAATTTCTCTGCTTCTGAAGGAGCCAAACTCTGCTGTATGAGAATTTCATGAATATCAGCAACCCTTCAGCCTTTTGGTATTCCGAAGCAATAAGCATCAGCAGACTTTACTATTAGAACTGAACTTTATTCTGTCTTTTTCTGATCTCAGCACAAACCAGTATTTTCATTAGGGTTCACTCAGTGAATAATGCACGACTGCTAAGCCCTTTTATACCAAATCATCCCAGTTGTCTTTTGGCCAATTGTGGTGATTTCATCCTTCTGATTTGCACAGGTGAATATCATGCAGGCAATACGCCTATTCATTGAGCTGTGGTGATGCTAAGGCAGATTTTCCTCTATTCTATTTGAGTGTAAATGATGGCTGGAGTGGACTACTAAAATTGAGATGAGTTAGAGGGATGACTTGTTCAGAATGGAGAATTTGCAAGGCCCAATTATTTAAATTCATGGAAAATCAGGCAATATCACCAACATGCTACTATAATAATATCAATAAACAAGGATTTCATTCACAACATGCATCGCAATTCCTCCACCCTATTTATCCCCATTTGCTTCACACATCAGTTTGCCCTAAACTAGACATAAAGAACAATATTTCCTCCCCCAAAGATTTTAAATATGGTAAAATGATTCCTCACATCAATGTTACATCATAATCTTTGGCAGCACAGTAACCTCTACAATAAACCTTTCATATTTTTAAACTTTTACATCCTTAATTATTTTTTCACAATCATTGAGTTTCCTTTTCTATTCTTTACAATGTTTCTCATTTTCCATAGTCATGGTGCGCTAGGTCTGGATAAGTAGTCTTATTGTATCGATTCTTCCCCTTCTTGTTACATTAGTTTTGGCCTTGTCTATACATTAGTGGATCTCATATGAACTTCTTCCTTAAACTAAGGGCTTGAGGGTGTGTGATCCTTTCAATAAAAGAAATTTTCAAAGAATGCTTTTATAAATATCTCTTAGCCACACACAAAGTAAATGACCAAATAAATAACACTGGGAATGAATCACTGAAGTCCCAACATATTCTTCACATTCTCTCACCTGAAATTCAAATTTGTAATATTTCCCTCCATTGTCACAATGTAAGTTGTATCAGGATGCATAATTCCCCCACTTTGTTCTGGTAACATTGCAAGAAAAAATTAAACTCACAGGCATTTGTAAATACTCTAGTTATGAAGGCAATGTTACTTTAATAAAGAACATGGAGTGCACAAGCTCTTACCAACCTACCTCATCATTATCAGTATCAAGCATGTTCCAGTTTTCTCCTGTGCAATTCTAAATTGAAATAAATATATTGTAAAGAACTGTACTGAGCTTTTATTATGTGAATGTGAATGACTATTAATTCATGTCATTTGGATTCTGCACTGCAATTGTCAAATAGGACTTCTGTAGGGTCACCTGACTACCTGACATGCATACAAACCTATCACTTTGTTGTATAGTCTTTAACCCAAACAACTGAGAAATCATATTATCAAAGGTATCCATTTGTCTCTTATCAAGAGCACACATTGGCTAATAATGTGGTCAGTGATGATCAAAATGTGATATCCCCATTATTAGGTTTGAGTAGGTTTGTGATGTATGTAGCACCTGATAAAGATCACGCAACTTTGTCGGATGTAAGTGCATTGAGTATCATCTGAACCAACTTGTTAACCACCTAAATTTCATGGAAGTGATGAGAGTTGTCCATAATACAGGTATAGTGCTTGTTCAAAAAGGGTACTTGAAAAGGGTAGACACATGCAATTAAGCTATTCCTTTTTCAAGATGGCCTTCAATTGCCACCCTTTATTCTTGTCCCCTGCGACCCCACCATTGCTTAGCCAGTCTGTCAATCAGGCTTTGAGGCTGCTTCCTATTTTATAGTTGGTGCTGTGGAATATGTGACCCATCTCCTTCCCCAACTCCCAAACACCAGTGCAGCAAAGTATCAGATTTATTGTTCCAGCTTGGTGGGTATTTTAGCCTCTGACATTCTCACTCTTTTTCTGAAGTTTAATTTTGTTATACTGCATAACATAGTCATATAGCATGGAAACAGACACTTCTGCCCAATTTATCTGTGCCAACCAAGTTTCCTCAACTGAACGAGTCCCATTTGCCTGCATGTGGCCCACATCCCTCTTAACCTTTCTTATCCATGTACCTATCCAAATGTCTTTTAAATGTTGTAATTGTAGCCATCTCCACCACTTCCTCACATTCCACACATGCATCACCCTCTGTGTGAAAAACTTGCCCCTCAGGTTCCTTTTAAATCTTTCCCCTCTTACCTTAAACCTATGCCCTCTAAGTTTGGACTCCCCTTCCCTGAGTAAAAGACTTTGGCTACTCACCTTATCTATGCCTCTCATGGTTCTATAAACATGTTTTGAATTTTGAACACAGAGGAGAAATTACAGGAGACTATATTCTCACATGACATGGAAAATACAGTAGATCACATGGTAAACATGGTGGCTCAGTGGTTAGCACTACTGCCTCACAGCACCAGGGTCCCAGGTTCAATTCCAGCCTTGGGCGACTATCTGTATGGAGCTTGCACATTCTCCCCGTGTCTGCGTGGGTTTCCTCCGGGTGCTCCGGTTTCCTCCCACAGTCCAAAGATGTGCAGGTCAGGTGAATTGGCCATGCTAAATTGTCTGTAGTGTTAGGTGCATTGGTCAAAAGGAGGTGGGACTGGATGGGTTGCTCTTCGGAGGGTCGATGTGGACTTGTTGGGCTGAAGGGCCTGTTTCCACACTGTAGGGAATCTAATCTAACACGTTTGGTTAATTTATTTTGATTAAAATAGAAAATGGAAAAAAAAGTTAAGCACAGCAATAACTTCTATGTGTTTAGTTTCATCAATAGCGCTTCCAAAACTCATGACTTCCTAATACCTAATAGGGCAAAGTCAGTCGGTACTTCGGAACACTACCACTTTCAAGACACACACCATCCTGACTTGGAAATGCTTTGCTGTTCCTTTGACATTGTTGAGTCAAGATCCAGGGACTGATGCATTTCAGGAAGGCAGGTTACAACCAGCCTCTCAAGCCCAATTAGAGATGGGGGGCTTTGCTAGAGAAGCCCATATCTCATGCATAAACAAATGGACTTTTACTGCAGTAGACTCCAAATAGCTGAATTTCCTCACCTCTCCCATCACTCCCAACCCCTCCTCCTGAGATGGTTCTTTTCACTCAGTACTTTATTTTGACTAATCCTTTTGAGATTTGATCCCTGAATAATCAGCTATTTGTGTGGAAATCATGAAACGAATTATGTTTTGCTGTCTGAAATAAATATTCAGAACACCTGTCCAGGGTTACAATAACAAAAAGTGTCAGTGGGGATAATGAACGGCATGCCTTGTGGAATGCCAAGTGGCATATTTTAGCTGATAATGTGTAATTGTCTGCCTTAGCCTTCACTTAGATTAGAACAAATTATCATGATAGAAGTAATAATGACATGCTTTACAATGAAGTATCAAGAATAAGAAATGATCTTGGATGTGCATATAGTGCTACTAACTGTAGTGTTAAGAGAACCTGAGACCTTCTTTTACATAACCCAAGAAGACAAAAGTTCTTTATTTTACTGATGATTTGCCATATTGTATATGATGAACATCTAAACAGCACTTGTCAGTTTTTACATTTGATATAGAATTACTTTATCTTTATCGCAGTTTTTCATGCTTTCCCTTTCAGAGCTAGTTTGCCAAATCATTTATCACTATAATAGTTCCCATTCATTTTCAAAAAAACTGTGTTGACAAGGTAATTCCGAACAAGATCAGTTTTTCCAAAGATATTGTCAGGATCTTCAACCAGACAGCTTTCCTTCAGCCATCAGTACTGTGTTAATTATTGTATATTCATCATTTTGTAAATACTTAGGGAGCCATTGAAAGACTAGAAAATATATACAGTATAATTGATGAATCCAATCTATTAACTGTTTATTCAGTTAATAACACGAGATCATTAAATGAAGAAAGCTAAATGCTTTAAAGCTGAGGAACATTTAACTTTGATTCATATAAGAATATATTCTCTATCTGAAAATAGTTAAAACTAGGAGTTGCATACGGATGAGTACAGTCAGTTCTTCAAAAACCCATTTGAATAGGAACATTCTGGATTTGTAGATCTATACTTTGAGAAGAGATTGAAAAGTTCTGAAACTTCTCTGTGGGTGAAGAACATACAGATGGATATCTCTGCTACAGAGGTCACTGCATTTAGAGTTTATGTGAATGATGGTGCCCAAGTGATAGAGAAAGGGATATCCCTGGATATACGCACTGAACCCGGTTTGTTGTATGTCAGTACTATTATCTTCCTAGTGAAATAAATAATTTGATTTTTATATTAAAACAATTCAAATTATGCGTAATGAAGTCAGGAATCCATCCAAGCACATTAGTTGCCTGTTCTTCGTTGCTGTGTTGTCATTGGGTAAAAGTCCTGGCTCTTAAGGGAGTATCATCAGCACAAGGACTTGCAGGTCCAAGGTGAAAGCTTCCTGATGAGTGTCACACACAAAAAAGCCATGTCAATGTTTCTCACATTGAGGTTAAAAAAACAAGTTAAATGGAGACTCTAACAATTTGCTATCTTGTCCAGTTAACTACCTATGCAGTGATCACTTTGCTTTCATCTCCACAGTACGGTGGCATAGTGGTTAGCACTGCTGCCTCACAGTGCCAGAGGCTAGGGTTCAATTCCTGCCTCAGGCAACTGTCTGTGTGGAGTTTGCACATTATCCCCGTGTCTGTGTGGGTTTCCTCCGGGTGCTCCAGTTTCCTCCCACAGTCCAAAAACGTGCAGGTTAGGTGAATTGACCATGCTAAATTGCCCATAGTGTTAGGTCAAGGGGTAAATGTAGGGGAATGGGTTTGGGTGGGTTGCTCTTCGGAGGGTTGGTGTAGACTAGTTGGGCCGAAGGGCCTGTTTCCACCCTGTAAGTAATCTAATCTAATCAGTATTAGCAATCCTTGGAGGTCTGTACACCTCAGTTGTTGTGAAGTACACAGACAACATTATGAAGGGATTCTCAGCTGCTGCAGCAATTGTAATTTCCACAGTTGCTTCCATGTTGTTGTTTGGCTTGCAGATAAGTAAGTATCACCTTTCCTAACACCAGGCTCTCACTGTCTAAATGACACATGCCATGTAAGTGTAGTGACTCATTTTGCCTCTCGAGCAAATAGGGTTTGTTTAGATGAGTTGAGATCCTGGGAACATTGGGGTTATTTTGGTGAAAGCAAGGGCTGAATCAGTCCTGTATTATTACCACATTCATATGTTTGAACATCTGGTTTAGTCCGCATTTTTGGGCCTAGTGACTTCTTTACAGGTAGAGAACACAACACACAATCTTTTAGGTGAAGTCCTCTGAGAATTTCAGGAACATATACTATTTAGTCAAGACTGTGCCAACACTCAAAGTCCTCTTCAACTTTCCAGCAATGATAAACAATTGAAGATTATATCAATTTTTTAAGTAACACTCCAAGTCCTCAGCAATTTAGAAGGAAACATAGGATATTATTAAGCTAGACAGGGTTCAGAGAAGATTTACCAGGATGTTGCCAGGGAATGGAAGGTTTGAGTTATAAGGAGAAGTTGGGCAGGCTGGGCTTTTTTCACTGGAGTGTAAGAGGCTGAGGGGTGACCTTGTAGAGGCTTATAAAATCATGAGCGGTATAAATAAGGTGAATGGCAGGTATCTTTTTCCTCGGGTGGGGGGGTTTAAAGAACAGGGGCATTTCTTTAGGTGAGTGGGAAAAAATTGTAAAAAGACATGAGTGGCATCTTTTTTTTACGCAGGGAGTAATTCATGTGTGGAGTGAACTTCCAGAGGAAGTGGTGCATGTGAATGCAGTTACAATGTTTAAGACATTTAGGTAAGTACATGAATAAGAAAAGTTTGGAAGGATATGGGCCAAGGCAGGTAGGTGGTTTACCATTGGCATAGACTGTTGGGACCAAAGGGCCTGTTTCCATGCTGTATGACTTTAACTCTATCAACACGTGGGAAAGTTGCAATAATAATAAGTTTTATTATTCCAGTTGAAGTAATGGAACTGTACTTTAAGGAAAATGCTTGATTTTTACATTTTTACATTTAGGATCATCAAAATGAAAGCTGGCAATGCTGGGAAATGAAGTAACGATGGTGTGAAGAGTCTAATTTTGGGTGTACTGAGAAGCACATTTTCTCTTGTCTTGCTTTGACAATTAAACCTCATTGTTAGATTGACATTTCGGAGGCTTTCTTTTTAAATAAAGGGTGGATTCTGGTGTACCTAGTCTCTGCACCATGATCTGGTAGATCACTTTGCACTCCTCATTTGAATCTATGAAGAGATCTCCATTTCCTCATCAGTACCTCACTTCTAGCATTCAGGGACTGTTTCTGACTCCGCTTCGATGTCAGCAGTCTGAGCTAGTGTTTTTAACAGTGGATCAGCTTTTTGAATTGCTATCACTGAAATTTAGATATTACCTCCTTGGAAATTTTTAGATTCCCAGGAAAAGGTTCAGTGACCCAGACTGGAAGGTTTTCTGTTGGCAGTAACACCTTAGCCTCCAATGGCTGAGCTTGTTTCATCACAGACCACATAACCATACAGTCATGGAAAATGCCAGGCACATTCACCCTGAGACAACAGACTTCTCACAGACCACCATTTTGATCCTGCTCGGTCATTACTGAGGAGCACGTCAATCTCAAAGAACAAAGTAAAAAGAAAATTACAGCACAGAAACAGCCCTTCAGCCCTACAAGCCTGCACCGATCCAGATCTTCTATCTAAACCAGTCACCTATTTTCTAAGGATCTGTATCCCTTTGCTCCCTGCCCATTCATGTATCTGTCTGGCTATATCTTAAATGACACTATCATACCCACCTCTACGACCTCCATTGGAAATGTGTTCCAGGCACCCACCACATTCTGTGTAAAGAACTCTCCCTTAAACTTTTTCCCTTTCACTTTGAACTCATGACCCCTAGTAATTAAGTCCACCACTCTGGGAAAAAAAAACTTCTTGCTATCCAGCCTCTCATGGTTTTGTAGACCTCAATCAGGTCCCCCCTCAACCTCTGTCTTCCCAATGAAAATAATCCTAATCTACTCAACCTTCATAGCTAGCACCCTCCATACTAGGCAATATCCTGATGAACCTCCTCTGCACCCTCTCCAAAGCATCCACATCCTTTTGGTAATGTGGCAATCAGAACTGTACGCAGTATTCCAAATGTGGCCGAACCAAAGTTTTATACAACTGTAACATGACCTACCAACTCTTGTACTCAATACCCCGTCCAATGAAGGAAAGCATGCCGTATGCCTTCTTGACCACTCTATTGACCTGCATTGCCATCTTCAGAGTACAATGGACCTGAACACCCAGATTTCTCTGTACATTGATTTCCCCCGTCACCTCTCATTTGCCATTTCTCCGCACAACTCTCCAATCTATCTATATTCTGCTGTATTCTCTGATAGTCTCCTTCACTATCAGCTACTCCACCAATCTTAATGTCATCTACAAGCTTGCTAATCAGACCACCTATATCTTCCTCCAGATCATTTGTGTATATCACAAACAACAGTGGTACCAGCATGGATCCCTGTGGAACACCACTAGTTACAATTTTCCATTTTGAGAAACTCCCTTCCACTACCACTCTCTGTCTCCCGTTGTCCAGCCAGTTCTTTATCCATCGAGCTAGTACACCCTGGACTCCATCTGTCTTCACTTTCTCCATCAGCCTATTATAGGGAACCTTATCAAACACCTTACTGAATTCCATGTATATGACATCTACAGCCCTTGCCTCATTAATCAACTTTGTCACTTGCTCAAAGAATTTTATGAAGTTGGTAAGACATCATCTTCCCTGCATGTTGTGTATAACTGATAAGCCCATCTTCTTCCAAATGGGAATAGATCCTATCCCTCAATATCTTCTCTTGCAGCTTCCCTACCACTGGCATCAGGCTTTCCGGTCTATAATTACCTGGATTATCCCTGCTCCCTTCTTAAACAAGGGGACAACATAAGCAATTCTTGAGACCTCTGAGACCTTACCTGTGTTCAAGGATGCTGCAAAGAGCTATTTCCTCTCTCACTTCCCTCAGCAACTCGGAATAGAACCCATCCAGACTGAGGGCTTGTCCACCTTAATGCCTTTTAGAATATCCAACACTTCCTCATTCCTTATGCCGACTTGACCTAGAGTAATCAAACATCTATCCCTAACCTCAACATCCATCATATCCCTCTTCTCGGTAAATACCGATGCAAAGTAGTCATTATGAATCTCACCCATTTTCTCTGACTCCCAGCATAACTTTCCTTCTTTGTCCTTGAGTGGGCCACCGTTTCTCTAGTTACCCTCTTGTTCCTTATATATGAATAAAAGGCTTTGGGATTTTCCTTAACACTGTTTGCTGAAGATATTTCATGACCCCTTTTAGCCCTCTTAGTTCCTTGTTTCAGACTGGTCCTACTTTCCTGATATTCTTCCAAAGCTTCATCTGCTTTCAGTCGGCTAGACCTTATGTATGCTTCCTTTTTTCTCTTACCTAGTCTCACAATCTCACCTGCCATCCAAGGTTCCTTAATCTTGCCATTTCTCTACTGCACTCAAATCAATCTCTCTTTAAAAGCTTCCCACATGTCAAATGTGGATTTACCTTCAAACCGCTGCTCCCAATCCACATTCCCCAGCTCCTACCAAATTTTGGTACAGTTGGCCTTCCCCCAATTTAGCACCCTTCCTTTAGATCACTTTCACCCTTGTCCATGAGTATTCTAAAACTTACAGAATTGTGATCACAATTCCCAAAGCAATCCCCCACTTAAACTTCAGCCATCTGGCAGGGCTCATTCCTCAACACCAGGTCCAGTATGGTCCCTTCCCAAGTTGGACTATTTACATACTGTTCTAGGAAACCCTCCTGGGTGCTCCTTACAAACTCTGCTCTATCTAGACCTCTAACACTAAGTGAATCCCAGTCAATTTTGGGAAAATTAAAGCCTTCTATCACCACCACCCTGTCACTCCTACATCTTTTCATAATCTATTCACATATTTGTACCTCTATCCCATGCTCGCTGTGGGGAGGCCTGTAGTACAGCCCCAACATTATTACCGCACCCTTCCTATTTCTAAGTTCTGCCCATATTGCCTCACTGCTGAGTCCTCCATAGTGCCCTCCTTCAGCACAGCTGTGATATCCTCTCTGACCAGTAATGCAATTCCTCCACCCATTTTAGCCCCCTCTCAATCCCACCTGAAGCATTGATATCTTGGAATATTTAGTTGTCAATCATGCCCCTCCCTCAACCAAGTCTCAGTAATAGCAATAACATCATACTCGCAGATACCAATGCAAGCCCTAAGTTCCTCTGGCTTACCTACTACACTTCTTGAATTAAAACAAATGCAGCTCAGCCACCAGTCCTTTTGCTTTCAACATCTGCTCCCTGCCTACTTTTACCCTTAGTCACACTGACTTCATTATCTAGGTCCTTATAGGCTTTAGTTACTACTCCTTACTAACCTCCTCATTTGGTTCCCATCTCCCTGCCACATTAGTTTAAACTCTCCCCAACAGCATTAGCAAAAACACCTCCGAGGGCATTGTTTCCAGTCCAGCCCAGTTGTAGACTGTCCAATTTGTAATAGTCCCACCTCCTGTAGAACTAGTCCCAATGTTCCAAAACTGAACCCCTCCCTCCTGCACCATCTCTCAAGCCACACATTCATTCTGCCTATTCTTTCATTTCTTCTCTGACTAGCACAAGGCACTGGTAGCAATCCTGAGATTACTACTTCTGAGGTCCCACTTTTTAACTTGGCTCCTAACTCACTAAATTCTGCTTGTAGGATGTCATCCCGCTTTTTACCTTTAACATTGGTGCCAGTATGTATAACCATAACTGCCGCTGCCCAATACATCAGTTCACTCCCCTTCCCAGAGCGCAATTTGACCGCTCCCACTCAGCTCCTCCCTCTCCCCGCTCCCACTCAGCTCCTCGCTCTCCCCGCTCCCACTCAGCTCCTCGCTCTCCCCGCTCCCACTCAGCTCCTCACTCTCCCCGATCCCACTCAGCTCCTCCCTCTCCCCGCTCCCACTCAGCTCCTCGCTCTCCCCGATCCCACTCAGCTCCTCCCTCTCCCCGCTCCCACTCAGCTCCTCGCTCTCCCCGCTCCCACTCAGCTCCTCACTCTCCCCGATCCCACTCAGCTCCTCACTCTCCCCGATCCCACTCAGCTCCTCACTCTCCCCGCTCCCACTCAGCTCCTCGCTCTCCCCGATCCCAATCAGCTCCTCGCTCTCCCCGATCCCACTCAGCTCCTCACTCTCCCCGATCCCAATCAGCTCCTCGCTCTCCCCGATCCCACTCAGCTCCTCGCTCTCCCCGATCCCACTCAGCTCCTCGCTCTCCCCGATCCCAATCAGCTCCTCGCTCTCCCCGCTCCCACTCAGCTCCTCGCTCTCCCCGATCCCAATCAGCTCCTCGCTCTCCCCGATCCCACTCAGCTCCTCCCTCTCCCCGCTCCCACTGTGCTCCTCCCTCTCCCCGCTCCCACTCAGCTCCTCACTCTCCCCGATCCCACTCAGCTCCTCACTCTCCCCGCTCCCACTCAGCTCCTCACTCTCCCCGCTCCCACTCAGCTCCTCACTCTCCCCGATCCCACTCAGCTCCTCGCTCTCCCCGATCCCACTCAGCTCCTCACTCTCCCCGATCCCAATCAGCTCCTCGCTCTCCCCGCTCCCACTCAGCTCCTCACTCTCCCCGATCCCAATCAGCTCCTCGCTCTCCCCGATCCCACTCAGCTCCTCACTCTCCCCGCTCCCACTCAGCTCCTCACTCTCCCCGCTCCCACTCAGCTCCTCGCTCTCCCCGCTCCCACTCAGCTCCTCACTCTTCCTGATCCCACTCAGCCTCTCGGTCTGCCTGCTCCCACTCAGCTCCTCACCATCCTCGATCCCACTCAGCTTCTCGCTCTCACCACTCCTGCTCCTGCTCCTGCTCCTGTAAATGAGGCAGACAGGCGAGGGAACAACTCCCACAGCCGCATGTCCCGACTCTCAAATGAACCTGCAACGCAAGAAATGGCATGTGTACCATCATTCAATCCCTTTTATCAGAGACTGATCAGTTTTTCAAAATTTTTGTCTTTAAAAATGTTTGACTGATTAATACTTATTTCTAATCTGTGTGCATGTATGTTAAATGATTTTTTTCCCATGTTTACTAACTGATAAATTCTTCTTTTGTTTTTTTTGTAAATATATTTATTAGCAATTTTTTTTAACTTTATAAAATTATTGAAAAGAAAATCACAAATATCAGTATAATAAAAAGAAATAAAACACAAATTACAATACAACTACTATCTACTAACTACTAACCTACTCTATAATACGAAGCAAACCCTAACACTGTACAAAGCAACACCAAAAAAAAGAAAGACAAGCAACAAAAGAACAAAAAAACCCACAAAATACAGAACAGCTATGCTCGGCACAAGGCTCCCAAACAAAGGAACGGGAGCATTGTTTACATACCCGTATTAACTCAGGAGACCCCCTCCAGGGCCCAGGGCTTGACAAATCTAATCATCCGGTTAAACAAACGCCCGACTTAAGATAACTGATAAATCTATATCCAAATAACTCAAGTAGGGCTGCCATGTCTTATAAAAATTGGCTGTTGTGTGGTGCACCATGTTTGTGAAAAAGTCCAAGGGAATGTGCTCCATAATTAATTTCTGCCATCCCAGTAAGCCCGGCGGGTTCTCAGACACCCAATTCATCAGAATATTCTTCCGTGCACAGTATGCAAGTATATTACATAGTTTCTTCCCATGCCTGTCTAAAGATGGTAAATTCGGCAGACCTAAGATGAGAGATATTGGGTCTACTTTGACTTCGGTCCTCAATCCCCTCCCTATCTCTCCAGCCACAGTGCTCCAATAAACACGGAGCCTGTGACATGTCCAGAAGCAATGGGTAAGAGTACCTACACTTCTTTTACATTTGGGGCACACTGAAGATGCCCCTTTTTTAAACTTCACCAGACGATCCGGTGCCAGATGAGCTCTGTGCAGAACTTTTAACTGCATGGCACATATCCTGTTACAGATTGAGATCTTTCGAATATTCACCCATATGTTCTCCCATGTTTCAGAAGAGATCTCCATTCCCAGCTCTTGCTCCCAGACCTCACATAACCGGTTAATATCCTGCCAGGCCCTGCCACACAGCAGGCGATAGAGGGCAGTAACTGAAATGGTGCTTGTGGAATGTAACAACATTCTCTCTATTGGGCTTATAGGGATTAGTGACAAGTATAGTCTTCTTCTGGATGAAATCCCTAATTTGAAAAAAACGGAAAAGGTCTCTGCTGGGCAACCCGTATTTGCGGCTCAGTTGCTCAAAAGACATCATAACCTCCCCCTCAAACAAGTCTCCCAAACTAGAAACTCCTCTCGCTGCCCATAGTTTGAACCCTGAGTCCATCATCCCTGGTCAGAGCCCTGGCATGCCAACTATAGGTGCAAGTAGCAAAGTCTTGGATAAACAACCCTCACTCTGACGCATCGCCCTCCACGCCGTGACTGTACTAATGACAATGGGGTTCCGGCAGTGGTCCATAACTGTCCTCATCTTATCCATGAACAACAGGTTAATAATAAGAGGGCACTTTGCTTGGGAGGCCTCAATATCCAGCCATATTGAGTTTGGATCGTTACCTACCTAATCGCAGACAAAGAACAGCAGGGAACTCAACTGATACCTTCTGATGTCTGGGAAATCAACTCCTCCCCCTCCTTGAGGCAACTGCAATTTAGTAAATTTGATGAGGGGCCGCCCACGATGCCAGACAAGGGAAACAAACCACCTCATAAGCTTCCGCAGCGTTGACCTGGGAAACAGTATTGGGACCATACGCATGGGATAAAGCAAACGAGGAAGAACATTCATCTTAATGAGAGATATTCCACCCAGCCATGAAATTGGAAGAGCCTCCCATCTCTGGAGATCTTGCCTAACATTGTCGAGCAAATGAGCAAAGTTAGTCCAAAATAACAGATCAAACTTGCGGGTAATAAAAATGCTTAGGTACTAGAACCCTGCCTGTGACCACTTAAAAGGGAACTTAGAGCCACCTTCAACTTCTGGCACATCCTTGAGGTTCCCCAAAGGCATAGTCTCTGATTTTGCAAAGTTAATCTTATATCCTGAAATAGCCCCAAATGAATTGATACATTGTATCAAATGGGATAGGGAGGTGATTGGGTTCGATAAAAACAGAAGGACATCATCCACGTACAATGTAACCTTGTGTGCCCTCGATCCCACTTCCGGAGCAGTTAGGTGGACGTTCTGACGAATAGCCTCTGCCAGCGGCTCTATCACCAACGTAAACAACAACGGTGAGAGGGGGCAGCTTTGCCGACTACCCCGACCAATTGTAAAATTCCCAGACTTCACTCCGTTGGTGATGACCACAGCCAGAGGGTGGCGATATAAAACCTCCACCCACCTCGCAAAGACCCCACCCAACCCAAACTGTTCTAAGACATAAAAAAGATACGGCCATTCCACCCGGTCAAATGCTTTCTCTGCATCTAAGGAAATCACCAACCCCTGAATCGATCGTTGCTGACAAACTAGGACCACATTCAGCAACCTTCTAACCTGTCTGGTCCTCTTTAATAATATGGGGCAACACCTTTTCCAATCTCAGCACCAGGATCTTGGACAGAATCTTGAAGTCTGAACGTAATAGAGAGGTGGGCCTGTATGTGGCACAATCCTCAGGAACCTTCCCCTTCTTAAGAATTAAGAAAATATTAGCTTCTCTCAAAGATAGTGGTAGGCGTTCATGCATATAGGAGTGATTGTACATCTCCAACATCGGCCCTGACAGAATCCCTATAAACTCCTTATAAAACTCACCCGGAAGACCATCAGGGCCAGGCGCTTTCCCACTCTGATGTTGCCTAGCTGCCTCCTGTATTTCCTAAACTGTCAAGGGGACATTAAGGAGCGAAGTCTGTTCCAAGCTTACCCCTGGAAGGTCCAGGTTCTTGAAAAAGGTCTCCATTTTAGCACTCCTGTCTTCGCAATCTTCAGACCGATACAATAGAGTAAAAGCTCCAAAAAGCCTCATTAATCTTTTTAGCATCGTATGTAAGGACCCCGGCGCTGTCTCTGATTGCAGTAATGGATTGGGGAGCACACTTTTTCCTAGTCAGGTATGCTAAATACTTCCCTGGCCTATCTCCATATTCGAACAGCCTCTGCCTAGCAAAAGCAAGTTCTTTCTTTGCGTTTTGTGTCAGTATTGAATTCAAGGCAGCCTGGGGGGCCGTGATCTGCTGTAGCTTAGTCACCGAAGGCTGCGCAAAATGTGCCGCCTCCGCGGCTTTCAACCGCGTCTGAAGTAGACGCTGCTGTTCCTCCTTCTGTCATTTCTGGCGGCCGAATAGGAAATAGCTAATCCCCCAACAAAGGCCTTAGTGGCCTCCCATAACATAGATGGACTACTAGCCATGCCTGAGTTGATAGTCAAGAATTCCTGAAACTCCTTCAAAAAGTATTCCACAAATTTGGAATCCTTAAGGAGAAAAGGGTCCAAACACCAGTGCCACAAACCTAGCCCTTCACTCTTGGCCTTAACCTCCAAATATACTGCCGCGTGATCAGAGATAGCTATATTCCCAATTTTACAATCCATAATCGAATCCAGAAGGGCCAAGGGAGCCAGAAACAGGTCAATCCTCACGTGACATTTATGTGGGTTTGAAAAAAAGGTGAAGTCCCTGCCGGTAGGTTGACGACATTTCCAAATATCCACCAGCCCCAACTCCTCGCATAAGTGAACCACCTACTTGGCCTGCAAAGAAAGAGTTGGGGGCCTACAAGGCATCCTGTCCACTGTCAGATCCAAAAGACAAATAAAATCCCCCTCTATAATAATGTGCCGTGTTCCAAAAGCACTCAACTTAGAGAAAGCACTTATCAAAAATTTGAGGGGATGCACCAGAGGACAGTAGACGTTTAAAATGCCACATTCCTCCCCATGTATCAGGGCTTTAAGTATCACAAATCATCCCTGCTCATCTTTCACCTGCTCTAATAATGTGAACGGAAGATTTTTCTGGATAAGTACAGCCACTCCCCTACTTTTAGTAGTAAAGGATGAAAAGAATACCCGGTCATAACCCCCCTGTTGTAATTTCAGGTGTTTCCCATCATCAAGATGGGTTTCCTGCAACAAAGCGATATCAACCCTTTCCCTCTTAAGGCTAGAAAGCACTTTTTTCCTTTTAATAGGCGAATGACTTCCCTTAATGTTCCAGGTGCACCATTTAATAAGACACTTAACCATATCCCCTTTCAGACACCCTTGAACCCCTCAGAGGAAGAACCCTGCTTACAAAGCGCAGAGCATAAGTAAATAAAGACTCATAGAATCGAAAAAGTATATATACAAAAACTATTCTATCATAACTACAAACAACTATTACTACCAAAAAACTACAAAGAAAACCAACTTTAGAACTTTGAATGGAAAACTCTTCCCCCTGCCCATAGGGGGCACTCACCCTACCCATCCCCTCCGTCACAGCTCCTTCAAACCTGGAGTGTGCCCCAGTGTTAGGCCAGAAAAAAAATCAAGGGGATGATCCTTAAATCAGAAGACAAAGTCAGGATGAGCACTCCACCCATCCCTGGCTTCATGACACCCCTACTTGTGACTAAAAAAGAAGCAGAACAAACAAAAATAAAGGGAGAGAGACAACAAAGAACATCCACAAAATTTCCCATTAGAAAATCCAATTATTAAAAAAAAAGGAACAACTTATTCCAAAGTCTTTTCTCCCCTTTCCAAAAAGGAAATTATTAGGGAGAAAGAAAGGAATTTAAAAAAGGAATGGAAAACATGGGGAAAAATAGAAAACAGAACAAACATTAACCATATTCTTCAGGCCAATCCGTCTATTTTAAAGTGTCTACAAAGTTTTTAGCCTTTAGGCTGAAATGAAACACTGTGGGGTATCTCAGGGAGTACTGGATGTCCAGGTTCCTCAGCCTCTTTTTAACTTCATTGAAGGACTTCCTCTTTCGGATTACAGCTGCTGAAAAATCCTGGAAAAACATGATTTTTGACCCCTTGTACAGCAGCACCTGCAGATTATTTCCTAGTAATCGAGAGGCTTCTATGACTTTTTGCTTGTCCTTATATGAGTGGAAGTGCATTAGGACCGGGTGGGGGTGCTGCACCGGCCCGGCCTGTGCACTGGAACCCGATACACCCTTTCAATCTGTAGCCTGCTGGACTCTGATATGAAGGCCCAAAAACTTCGGCAGCCAGTTTTCAAAGAAGCTGACTGGCTGCTCACCTTCCTCACCTTCAGGGAGCCCGACAATTCGGAGATTTATCCTCTGACCCTGATTTCTGAGGTCGTCGATATGGTTTCGCAAGGCCCGCACCTCTCACTCCAGCACCTGGATCCGACTGGATGATGACTCCATTGCAGCTTCCGAGGCCTTAGTTTGACCCTCCACCTCCTCCAGCCTCTCCCCGAAGCCCTGGATCTCCTGCTCATGCTCCTGCAGCATGGATGCGATAGGTTGCACCTGGGCATGAATCTCCCCACGGATTTCCTCAATCGCAGCCGCAACGTTCAAGATAAGTCTCTCCATCGCCACAGCCAATTACTGTGAGTCGGTCAGATCCCCAGGGGGTTCAGGAGAGGCTGCTGCTGCTGCAGTCTCTGGTGTGGTAGGTGCTGCAGAGGAGTGTCCTCCCTGCTGCTGTTTGCTCACTCCTTTTCCCTTTGGCATCCTTCCCACTCTCAAATGTTAACAAATGTGTGTTCGGTAAGGTTTTAAACTAATATTTCCACCACATAAGTTGGCCAGTGATGGCAGAAAACACTGGTATGCCTTGGCTGTCAGGCAGAGCTGTCCACAGCAGTCCTACAGAATCGCCGCCATCTTGCTGAGTCCCAAACTCTTCTTTTGTTAATTCTAGAAAGCCTGGTTAACAATGCCTGGCATTGGTTCAGTGGTAGGACACAAGGTGGTAGCAGAAAGCTGCTTATGCAACGAGGACAGTAACACAGGGATCGGGACTGGGTCCATTATTGTTTGTGATATTCATAAACAATGTAAAGCAGATTGTATGTGTGTGTGTGTGTGTGTGTGTATAGAGGGTGGGGTTGGGGTGGGGGGGGGGGAGCGATGGTGTTGGTGATGATAAGTAATGGTAATGACACAAAGATTGACCAGGTGGTTGACAGTGAGGAAGAAGGTCTTAGATTACAGGAAGATACAAATGGATTGGTCAGATGGGCAGATCAGTGGTATGGAACTTAACCCTGAAAATTGTAAGACGATACATTTTGAAGGAACTAACAAGATGAAGGAGAACTCAATGAATAGCATGACAGTAGGAAATTCTATGAAACAGAAGGATCTTGGTGGGTTCGGGGAGGGGTGTTGTCCACAGATCCCTGAAGACAGCAAGACAAGTAAATAGGGCATTTACCTTCAGTACAGCATAGATTATAAGAGCAAGGAGGCTGTTTTGAAATTATACAGTACTTAACTTAGATTGGGCCACAGCTGGAGTACTGTGTGCATTTCTGGTCACCACACTATAGGAAGGACCTGATTGCACTGGAGAGGTGCAGAAGAGATTGATCGGACATTTAAACTATAAAAATAGATTGGATAAGTCACTGATTTCTTGGGAGGAGAGAAGGTTGGGAGGGAACCTTATCAAGATTTATAAGATTAAGAGGGGCAGAGACAAAGTGAATAGAAAACAGCTGTTCTCTTAGTTGAGGGGTTAGTAACAAGGTCCATAATTTTAAGGTGAAAGGCAGGAGGTTTAGAAAGTACTTGTGAAATTTATTTTCACCCAAAGGGTGGCCAAACTCTGGAATGCACTGCGTGAGAGGAAATATCAAATATTTTAAACAGTACTTGGATAAGCACTTGAAATGTCATAACCTTCAAGGCTATGGTCCAAGTCCTAGAAAGTGGTACAAGTGGATATTTAGAGTAATTTTTGTCAGTACTCAATGGGCTGAAGGCCTCTTGTGTACTATATGATGCTATGATTCTATGAAATTGACTCCTTTCAAAATATAAGTTTGTTTGAATCTGTGTAAAAGATATCCAGAAATGAAGAGATTCTTTTAACATTACATTTGTTATGACCACCTGAGGGGGCAGATGAATAACCAAGGAGAGTTAATTCATCCCTCCTCATGTGGGATCTTTACAGTTTGAGGTACTCCATCTGGATTTGGGCATCTCCACCTGGGCCCGAGCTATAATACCTATAGCAATTAGATAAGAATGAATGTAAAATGAGAGATACAGAACAGTCAGACTTCAATAAACAACAAACCAACACGTTTTTGATATTTAAATGGATTAATTTGGACATTTTTAGAAATATTGATGATTTTTATCATATCTCACATTAACTGATGTTATGAAGGTGTAGAGGTGTACTGTACCTTTAAGAGAGTTGAAAAGCTAGCAAAGACTGAAAGCGCAGTGTCCTGAACAAGATAACAATGTAACACTTGGTCAAAACAAATAGCAGCACCTAGGTTGCCATGAAATAAAAACAAATTCAACTTCAGACAATCAGTTTAAATTATGTCCCAAGCTACCAAACTCCATTTAGTATTTTGATAATATTAAAATCAATGAAATAGTCCAATGTTTTGTGGTATAAAACCAGACATTTTGAAAATTTAGGGGCAGAACTGCCAAAGAACGGCAAATATAAACTGCTAACTGAAGAGCTCTCTGAAAGGTATCTGTCTATAAGGAGTTTGCACAGCAGAACATTGAAACCGACCTGGAGTGAATCTACAGAGGAAAATCGACAGAAGAGAATTGGCAAAGCTGACTGGTTTTGAAACTTTTTTTTTGTAAATCTTAATCAGGACTTTTTTATCGGACCAGTATTGTAGAGTGAGAGGTAAAAGACAGGTTTAAGAGAAAGGAGTTATAATTAGTTGTTAGTTAATACTTTCTGTTAGACTTAAAGAAATAAAGTTGTTAATTTTTACTTTAAATAGTGACCTCTGGGATAGTTCTTTGTCTCTTGAATTTTAACAGATTACAGCACGGGGTGAATCATTTCAGTGTTGCTGGTTTAAATTAGCAGAGGGATTTACCCTGTGTCGTAACACTGACAAAGTTATAATGGATACATAGGAATATAAGAAATGAAGGAAAGGTAAAGTAAACTCTTCGGCTCACATGTCTATCGTCCATAAATTTCACATTTACGCAGAAAGACTCATTCATTTTCTTCCTCCCTTGGCAACACACTTTATCCTCACTTTTCTTTGAGATAGATCATTTCTTTATTTTTCAATCCACTTGGCTGGTATCTAGTTCCAATGTTAATAACTGCAGATCTGAACTCTGCTTTTGTTTGTTCCTGGGATGTGGGAATCATTAAAATGCCAGGATTTGCTCCCCATCCCTAATGGCTCGTCAGAAGGTAGTAATAAGCCATCATCTGGAACACAACTGAATGGTTTGTCATTTCAAAGGTCAGTTGTTGTGGGTTTGAAGTTACACATAATCCAGACCAGGTATGGACAGCTGATTTCCTTTCCTAAGTTAGGGAACCAGATAAATTTAATGATCACCAGTGCTGACACTGACTTTTTTAAATCCACATTTTATTTGGTTAAGTGAATTTAATATCCCCTGATGCCACAGTGGAATTTGAATTCATGCCTGTGAATCATAAATTCTGATCTCTGCATTACTAATTCAGTACAGTCAGTTCTGCTATAATGGACGCTTCTTCAATGCGAACTGGCTATAATGCGATTGAAGAATTTAGACCATAGTTTGTAGAATGTTAAGTTCCCTCACCTGTATTGGCTATAACATGATTTCAGTCCCATTAGTTTAAATGGTGCTGCTATTACCGGATTTGCTCATAATGCCAGATTGCAATGAACTATCGCATTATTTCAGAACAAACTGTAACATAATGACCATGCTAACATTGGCATTACTTACCCTTTTTGATTAATTCAAAGTTCTCTTAAGTTTGTATCAAATCTCCCAGATACAGGACAAAGAATTCAGTGTCTCTATCAACGATTCCTAGCCATCTTTTTTCTACTGATTGAGCTTCTTCAGTCCTCTGGCACAGTTAATTGACTTGCTTTTTGTGATTGCTTCACTATCCTTGAGATTCTATTGTAACTGGCACTCCTCTAGTTTGATGATCTCTCTATATACCTCCACAAACCTCACTAACATTTAGCAAGCATTCCTATATGTTCCATTTGCCATTACACTTCAGATCCTGAAAATCACAGGGACTGCAGAAAAGTAGTTATTCTGATGTACGTGCCAATAAAAGCTTTATGATCCTAAAAAAGCACCTTCTCATACATGCTCATATTGACATCACTTTCAGAAAGGTTTTAAGAAAACCTTAAGCTAAATATCAGAGTAGTACTGGTAGTTATCTTATAACATCATAGTTTGGTTCTTGTGCGTTCTTGAAAATCATACAATACCATTTAAACTAATGGGGCCGGAACCATGTTATTGCCAAAACAAGTAAGGATAGTTTGTGTTCTACAAATACTGGTCTAAATTCGTCAAGCATGTTATAGCCAATTTGTCTGGAAACACCTGTTAAAGGAAAACCACCTGTACAATTGCGCTTGTGAATAACATGATCTCTAGTAAGTGTACAGTACAGTATATGTACTGTAACATCAAGGCTGAGCTACATTTAAAATCCATCCCATTGCAAAGAATTAGGATCAGGTCAAAATGTTCATACCTAATGAACTACTTCTTTCAAGCTCCCTTGTAGAATTTCTATTATTTCCTTTATATATTTGCCTTTGTTTCTTGTGCCTTATTCCAGGTCCTTTAACAGCACAGGAGTTGCGTAATATTGAAAAAAATATATATGTTGGTTTTAGTCTTGAACTTTTATTCTTACGAAATGTCCTGCTAACTGTAACAGAAATACTTTGATAAAATGTCTCCTTTTCAGCAATGTCTTATTCCTCCTAGATTTATTGTCTAGGAACTTAAGTTGCTTTAACTTTATCAAGGTTTTGGTCAGTTTTTGTATCGGAGTGATTGCAACTGATCACAGAGGCTCATACCGAACATTAGTATTCCATTTTTTCAGTAAATTATTGATGAAATTATTATTAAAAATTATTGTAAAAATTCATTTGAATTAAACTGCTGCAATGAAATTGATGAACTTCTGCAATTTAAAAGAAACAGTAGAGTCTTGCCTTTGTAAGTTTGAATGCCTGATTTAAGATACCTTGGTGCCAACTTCATTTAAACTGGAGGGATATGTTTTACGTCACATTAAGAATTTATCAGATAATAAATAAAACAGCAATTTAAAATTCGGAATAACACAGTCAGTAAAGAGCCCTGAGGCTGGCCTCTGGTTTCAGGAGTCTGAGATATGAGGAATAGCTGGGAAACCTCATGATTCCCTAAAAGTTCGGGATTTTGCCTTTGAGCACTAGTGTAAAATAGACTTGCTGGTTGACTATAAGCCATTTTATATTCTCACACAAAGTCAAATGTTATCCCAAGGTGTCTCAGACGCTGACTTATAAATCTATGTAAGGGAAGTTCTGCATCACTCTTGTGGTTAGTATCCTTGCTGTCATGTGGGAGACCAAGGCTCAATTCCCTGACTGGGAGGAGCTAATCTCGATGTGAATGGTGTGTGTACATAAAGGTGTGATTTCCCTGAAAGGTCCCTTGTGGTGCTGTGGTAGTGTCCCTACCTCTAGACTAAGAGGCCTGTGTTCAAGTCCACCTACTCTAAAAGTTTATCATAACAGGTCTGGTTAAATTTATCAATAAAGATATGTTAAAAAAAGGAGCAGAAAGAATACATTCTGAGTACTACTTTAGATTAAATGGAGCAAGGTGGCATGGGCATCTTCAGAATGTATGTAAGAAAGTTCTTCATTACACAGGCAGGAATCAACACCTGAAACATACTTCTAGGCAGGGTGCTGCAGATTAAAAAGAAAGACTTTCGAATAATTTCAGATGAATTAGGCATTGTAATGGGGAACTGTCAGATGCTTCAGAATGGATGAATTAATATGGCTTGAATGGTCTCCATCATGCATAATTATCTTGTGCTCTTGTGAAGAATATTACAGCTCTTTAAACTATAATCAGCTTACAATCGACCCACAATGAGCTTTAACTGTTTTATCCAGCTTCTTATTTCTGTCTTTACCTGCTGTGTGTGGAGTACAACACGGCAGGTGGGGCTTGAAAGATGCAGATATTCTGTAAGAAATCGTGACCATCTCAGTTGAGAAGCAATCTATTGACAGAGCCAGCTGGTGCTTATGTCAGCATTTACAGAGATTTGTTCATCATTCTATTGGAGCCATGTAGAGTAAAAAGAATCTCTTGAACTTTATAAATTCAATAATAAACTCAAATGGAAGATAAATGATTGGAGAATGTTTTGATTATGTGTAGTATTTCATTTAATGCTAAACATAATGATATGCTAATATGGCACAGTAATGTCAAATCAGTGAAATAAATTGTAATACTAAAATATTTTAAAAGTACTTATGTTCTTTCATTAGTTGTCATTTCCAGGTATAACACCATGAAACATTAGCATTTTGTTTTCTCACCTAATGATCATTATAGTGCAATAATTAAATACAGACCTTCTCAAATAGATGACTATGATTAAACTTCACTATACAATTTATAAATAAGTAATTGTTAACATTAATTCATGGAGTAATATTTGTTAAAGATAAGGATTGAATTACTTCCTCCTCTCTGAGATTAACATGTTAAATTCAGTCCTGATGGACTATTTTCATTGTGAGCTCAGCTCTGCATCATGTAGAGCTGACGTAATTTAAAAATACAAACAGAAAAAATTGCGTGCCATTATAATGTGAATCGTAGCTTTCCCCAGCAAAACCAGGAGCTTGAACACACGCATCAACAAGTTCAAGTACGGCTTCTTCCCTACTGTTTAAATTAGAGTGCTGAATGGACCTCTCTAATTTCAATTCTAATGTTGACCTGGCTTTTGTGCACCTCCTGTGCACTTGTAACCTTGTATGCTTCACGCTCTGTCTAAGCACCCTATGATCTGTATGTCCTTGTTTGTTATGATCTGCCTGTACTGCTCACAAAACAAAACTTTTCACTGTACTTAGATACATTTGACAACAATAAACCAAATCAATTGAACCTTATGCATCTGAAACTTTTTTATCTAAATCTAAGTTCAGATAACCTGTACATACAAAAGCAGAGAACAGCTTATGAAAGAAAGCAATGTACAGGGAAGTGATGTGGCAAGATTTTGGTTGTGATTCTGGATTTTGAGGAAGAAATGGGTGATGGAGTCTTCATATCAGAAGGGTTTGATGGAATCATAAATTGAAATTAAACATCCATAGATCAGTTCTTAGTAATATATTTGACTTTTAACCTCGACATTAATTTTAGGTAAGAAAATTAAACTGTAGACAAACATAAATAGAATTTAAACTTGGCAGCATCTGTGGAAAGAAATCAGAGTTAATGTTTTGGGTCAAGTGACCCTTCCTCTGTTCTTGTTTCTGACTTACAGCATTTGCAGTTCTTTAGGTTTATAATCAAAATTTAATAAACTTCAATTGTCTGTAGAGTCATCTTATGATGCATCTTAGTTGTTACCCACAGAACAACCAAACTGTGTCATTCAGTTTTATGATGGAACCTCATTCTATAGGTACCTCATCTTTACTGTAGAGCACCCATTCTGTATACCTTACTACAGAGTGCATGAACTATGTACCTAGTGCTGTAACATTGGATCTCTGGATTTAAAACAGAGTGCCTCAAATGTGTGTCTTAGCTTTACCACACAATGTAGAAACAAACCCCCATTCCAACTCACCTCTTTGAAGCAGCACGGTGGCTCAGTGGTTAGCGTGGTTGCCTCTCAGCGCCAGGGACCCAGATTCAATTCTGCGCTTGGGTGACTGTCTGTGTGGTTTGCATGGGTTTCCTCTGGGTGCTCCAGTTTCTTCCCACAGTCCAAAAATGCACAGGTTAGGCAGATTGTCAGTGCTAAATTGCCCATAGTGTCTAGGGATGTGCAGACTAGGTGGGTCAACCTTGGGAAATGCAGGGTGATAGAGTATGAGGGGTGGATCTGAATGGGATGCTCTTCAAAGCGTTGATATGGACTCGATGGTCTGAATGGCCTGCTTCCACACTGTAGAGATTCTGTGATTCAATCTGGCCATGATCAGCTCTCCATCACAATGTTATACAGCATTACCTGAAAACAGAAGCAAAAGCAAAACACTACAGATGCTGGAGATCTGAATTTTTTTAAAACAAATGCTGAATATATGAATAGGGTTGGGCAACATCTACTACCAAAAACCTGAGAGACAAACGTCAATTCAATGACATTTCAATGTTGGAAAAAATAGAGGTGTACAGCTTTTAAATACATAGAGTGAAATGGAAGGGAAATCATGAGATTATCAGTGGAAGGCAGGAGAGATTAAATGTTTAAAAAAGGCATATTGGTAAAAAGCAAAAGCAGAGGATAATAGTAGAAATAAAACAAAAGATGTCGAGAAAAAGGTGTAAATATGAACCTGAACAAGTATTGTCTTAAATATGAGTAACTTGCTGACCACAATGCTGAGTTTGAAAGAACTCTGTGTTTGATTGAATGAGGAGCTGCTTGAGCTGAGGTTTGAACTTGAACTGTAACCAGTAAAAGGCTGAGTCAGAGAGGGCAGAGTGGCAATGGAGCAGAGAATTAAAATGACAAGATACTATAGGTCCAATGACATTTATATGATTCTTAACTCCCTGCTATAAAGCTATCGGACTGAAGTATTAACACAAATTGCATGAATGTTTTCTTTATTGGATCAGTGCCATTCCCCACTGTTCAGTTCAAGATTTGATAGCCATTTTATGATCTTACAAAGAAAATATTATTTCTATCTGAATTTTATTATCAGTAAAACTAATAGCATACATTGGTGGACACATTTATTTTTTTAATTTAGAGGAATATGGCCATCGCAAAGTGATGCAGTGTTAAGGTCGAACTGTAATGAGTTCCACCGTCTACTGAATTTGATCAAAGCTGAGGGAAAACATTGAGCAATACGCTTCTTTAGTTAACAATTTATCTCCCAAATTGGAATGACATACCGTATGTCAATCTGTACCGTGCATGTCCGGCGATTTTTAGCAACTTGATTCTCCACTGCATTACTTTCCGGGTTAACATGTGACAGGGGTCAGTTTGATTTACTGCCTGAGTGATCCAGGAGTCAAAACATTAACTTGGAAAATGAGCGAGAAACAATACCCGAAAGTGATCATTATAGTAATTCAGAAGCTTTCTCTTAAATCAAAAACTTTCTTTTACAAAATTGTCACTTTTTAAAGTTCCTAATAATGATGAATGAAGGTTCCTATTATAAAGCTCTTTTTGAAAAGACACATCTAATAGTTCCAACACGGAGTTCCTATCCAGATGGCTCTAGGTCTGAATCCCAAGGGCTGCCTGTCAGTATCTACCTGTCACCATCGGAAAAGTTAACTCAGCCATAGCTGTGTTTGTTGGACCATCTCATTGCAGTCGGGAGAAGCAGTTACTCTCCCTCATTTTGTCCAGTTGCATTGCAAATCCAGACCTTGACGGTAGACCACACCGCAGAGTTGTCGGGAAGCCGCTGCTTTGTGACTGTGCCCTTCTTACAAAAGAATGGGATGCATGAAACATTTCCCCCCCCCCTCTCTCTCTCTCTCTCTGCTAATGCTCAGTCATTTCCATTCTAACCCAAAGGTACCAGCCGGCGCCACGGATTAGGAGACCGTCCATTTACCTCAGGGACCAAGATTAAACTCCAACTCAGACAGATGGGGTGAGAATCCCCACTATCTTTAACAGATGCAATCGGCTTCGAATATAATTAGCTTAGGCGACTAAGATAAACTAGGTCCCTATGGGTGCAATTCCTTGCATAATTAAAACTGCCGTCACAATTTGTAACAGCAAAACAATTTTTAAAGATCTTAAATCAATGTCTAATATTAAAAGCATCAATAATTCTTACAAGATAATTTATGACAATACAGAAGTAAGAGCATAAGTGCAAGAACATCTGTTAGTAAGTTAGCAAACAGGACAGAAGGACCTTAAAAGCCAATAGAGTTAGCGCATTGATTAAAGATTAGTAATTGCTGGGTAAATGGTGAAATTCTACCAAAATTACCTATATCTATTGCAATGCTAGGAATGCAGGTCCATCTGATATCTTTAATTTCCACACCTCAGTAAAGTGACAGTGGAATGCATTGTGTCATCTATTTTCCATCTGACATCCATAACGACTTTTTCACATCTTTTCAATGCATCATTTAGAAGTACAGCACTCAGAAGGATTTAACAAAGAAACAGAAAACCTGACCAACCTTCAATATCTGGAATAACACTAGAAAATGTTGGAATTACAAGTCTTCAGCAGTGAGGAGAAATTGGGTTACTCAGGATTGTGAAGCTTTCGAGTCCTCTACTTCAGAATGCTATGGATTTTGATTCATCGTTACATATAAGACAGAGACTGATAGAATGTTGGTTTTAAGGGAATTTAAAGAAATGGAGATATGGATAGCAGGTGGAGTTAAGGTAAAAGATGAGCTATGATCTTATATAATGATGGAACATACTCATATGGTCTATTCAATGCATTTTTTAATGTTCTTATGTAAGCAAAAATGCAAACAATTAGTTCAGATTTTGTGACAAAAATTACGTTTGGGCTGAGCCATATCACCTATTTGATGCCCCTGCAAAAAGCGTATTAGTACTCCATCTGTCTCAGCCATGTTCTTTAAACTGATTTGTTGATGAAGCACACTGTTGCTTCCTTTGTCCACACATACTAGAGATGCCTGTATGAGGCACGTGCTGAAAAAGATTTCATTAGTCACTAAGTTGTTACTCAAAAAGCCTGCATAAAGTCCAACACTCTAAATCTAACAAATGGAGAATGCTGGATCATGGCAGTTGATTGTAATGTCCTGGTTGATCTTTCTGCTATTTACCCTTCATTTGTCATCTAGGTGGATTTTGTGAATAATCCAAGTTGGCAGATCTTTCAGTTTTGTGCAACTTTAACTGACTTCTTTTATTTTGGAATGATAATAGCCTCAAATGCAATCAGATTGCATTGGAAGGGCTTTCTTTTTGCACATTGCAGATGATTCAAAGGAAAAAAAAGGAGAGCCAGAATATGATTCCGTCATGATTGATTGTGCTGAAGAGTTATATTCAAGGCATTTATTTCTCCTTCTCTTTCAGATGTCTACGTTACGATGCCGTTCTGATATTTTCAAAAGGAAAAGCACCTTTCACAGCCTCAGGGTGCCAAAGTGCATCATTGCTCATGATAATCCTTGTGGATTGTCGTCAATGTTGTAATATAGGCAAACTATTTCTATTTCTGATTCTGTTGGATGCAATAATTGCATTCCTAGTTCAAAAACTCTTATCAGGAAATAAAACTTTGTAATGAAAATGAAACTTATCTAAGACTAAGATAAATGAATAAATATCATTTATTCAGATTGTCAGAAGCATTCAACAAAGTTCTCAAAATAAGATTAATAAAACTATGGACCCGAACTATAAGACGATCATTAATATACCCAATAAAGAATTTCGCAGATATGTCTTCATGCTAAAACACTATCACAAGGAGCACTGAAGTGAAAAACATTGGCACATACAAGGGGAAACATGGTTGGGAGTAGGCGATGGAGAAGGATTAGAAGGACACATTGACAGCCTTAGATAAAGTAGAGTGGGAGGAAGGGCATGTAGCGTATACACAAAAACAAGTACCATTCCGGGGACAGTAGCTGTTCAGGGCTGTAGTTCTATGAAATAGAAAAGGCTACAATTTCAGATCTATAGTAGAGACAGTTTCAGTTCCAGTGGCATTAGGTACACACTTTATGGGTCTCACATTACAAGCTGGAGCTGACTCATGTTGTCCAAGATCTCCTTAACTTTAAAAAAAAATTTCACTTTCTCATATACAGATGTGGAAGTATTGCTGCAGGAGGTTTACTATCCAGTCATGTAGATCACCATGAGAATGCAGTGGAAACAGAAATTAGACAGGGGACACTTACACTGACAGATAGTATTCGCCACTCAGTTCCAGAAAAACAGTGATACACTTATTCAGTATAGAAATGAAGTACCTGTGTACTTTCCTCTCTCACTTTCCAGTGCAACTTTATTCTTCTTTCCATTCCAGCACAGTAGTTACTTTTCTTACAGTCCTTTACATTTCATACTCTTCTAGTCTATCCCAGTTAGTGCAAAAATCTTCATTCCTTCACCCTCCCCGAAATACTGCTTCCAGCTTCCTCTCGTCAAAGCCACATTACCTGTTTCAGCCGTGTTACCTTCATGGCTCTTCATTGTCATGCGTTTTGCACTTATATTAACAACTTTAATTATTACTTACTGCCTGCTAGCCCAGTACTTACTGCTCATCCATAATTGTCTTGGAGGTCGTGGCGGTGAGCTGCCTTCTTGACTGCTACAATCCTTGTAATGAAGGGACACCCACAGTACTGTTCGGAAGGGAGTTCCAGAAATTTGATCCTGCAAAAGTGAAGGAAGGGCAATGCAGTTCCAATTCAGGATGTTGAGTGGCTTGTTGACAGAGACTTGTAGGTGGTATTCCCATTCATCTGGTGTTCTTGTGTTTCTTGGTGAAAGAGATCATGAGTTTGGAAGGTGCTGTCAGAGGAGCCTTTGGGAAATTCTGCAGTGTACCTTGTACACACTGCTGGCACGATGCATTGGTGAAAGGAGTAAATGTATTGGGTCAGGTCCTACTCAAGACAGCTGCTTTGTCTGTGTGGTATCAAACTTTTTCAGTGTCATCTGAGCTTTACCCATCCAGGCAATTGTAATATATTCTACCACCGACCTGATCTGTGCTTTTAGAAATGGCGAACAGGCACTGTGGAAACAAAAGAGTACTTACTCAACACAGAATTAATTCCCAGTCTTTGACCTACTCTGTAGCCGCAATATTTAAATGGATGATCAATAGTAACCTCCAATATGATAATGGAGGGTGTTTCAACAATGGTATTGCTTCAAACATCAAGAGATTCTCCCTTGCTGGAGATGGTCATTGCCTGGCACTTGTGTGGCGTGGATGCCATTATCAATTCAAGCCTAGATGTTGGCCAGATCTTGCTGTATATTGGTACAACTGCTTCTGTAACTGAGATTTGAGAATGGTGCTGAATTATCAGTGAACATCCCCACTTCTGACCTCATGATGGAGGGCTGCCATTAATGGAGTAGTTGAACATGATTAGGCCAAGGACACCACCATGAAGAACTACTGCAGTGATGCTCATGGATTTAGATAATTGACCTCCAACAACAGCAACCAGCTTCCTTTGTGCCAGGTATGACTCCCACCAGTGAAGAGATTCATCAAGTATTCCTTGATACCCCACTTTGTCAAATGATGCCGTGATATAAAGGGCAGTCACTCTGGAATTCAGTTTTATTGTCCATGTTTGGGCAAAGGCTGAAATGAGGTAAGGAGTTGAGTGGTTCAGATGGAATCCAAACTGAGCATCAGTGAGCAGGTCAGGCAGTAATTAGTTGGTTTGTATTTGTTCTGCTTTTATGTCCAGTTTTTAACATTATGAGGTTGCCACTGTACTGGAACAGTTTGGTTAGGAGCATGATTAGTTCTGGAGCACAGGTCATCATTACTATTGTCAGGATTCATAGGTTTTACTGTATCCAGTATCATCAGCTGTTTTTTGATAACACATAGATTGAAATGAATTGGTTAAAGACTGGCTTCTATGAGGCTGGGGAGTTCTGGAGAGACCAAGGTGAATCATCCACCCAGCACTTCTGCTAAAGATTTCTGCGCATGCTTCAGTCTTATTTTTTGCACTGAAGTGCTGGGTTCTCCCATCATTGAGAATGAGAACCTCCTGTTAATTGCTTATTTGTCTCCCAACATTCATCACTAGATGTGACATAATACAGAGCTAAGATCTGATCCATTGATGAGGGACTGCTTAGCCCTGTCTATTGTATATTATTCCCACAGTTTGGCATGCTAGTAGTTCTGTGTTGTAGTTTCCCAGTTTGACAACGCATTTTAAGCCTGTCAAGTCCTGCTGTTGCCATGCTGTCCTTCATCAAACCAAGGTCGACCTCCCAGATTGATGTTAATTTTAGATTGGGCGATATGTTGGGCCATACGGTTACACATTGCAGCTGAATATAATTTTTCTTCTGGTGATGGTTTGCAGCACCTCAAGAATGCCCAGTGATATTACCACTACATCACCCGTCCCCTTCTACATCCAATGTTCATTGTTCTCCATTTAGAGTCATAGAGATGTACAGCATGGAAACAGACCCTTCAGTCCAACCTGTCCATGCCGATCAGATATCCCAACCCAATCTAGTCCCACCTGCCATCACCTGGCCCATATTCCTCCAAACTCTTCTTATTCATATAGACCACCGGACCACTCAAATGTAAGAAACCTGTGAGGAAGTGGGGTAAGCGTGCCAGCCTGCAAGTAAGACTGAGACTATGCAGTTGCAAGACCCCCCCCTTCCTAGCTTACTCCTGGCAAATGCACAATGTCTGGAGAAACAGATGGATGACCTCAAACCATGGCTCAGCTTCCAGCGTGAACTGCAGGACTGCTGCGCACTCTGCTTCACAGAAACCTGGCTCAACTCATCCATTCCTGACTGCGCACTTCAGGCTGATGGTTTTTCTATCCATCGTATGGACTGCACAGCGTCCTTGGGTAAGACAAAGGGTGGAGGAGTTTTCTTTTTAATCAACAACTTGTGGTGCACGGACATTGTAACCCTGGGCAACCATTGCTCCCCAAACCTTGAATGCCTCACCACCAAATGCCACTCCTTCTATCTACCACGGGAATTTACCGCGGTTATACTAACTGCTGTGTACATACTGCCACAAGGAAAGGTTGAGGAAGCTCTGGATGTGCTGTATTCCACCACTAACACCCTGGAGACGGAAAACCCCGAGGCCCTGTTTATTGTAATTGGTGACTTCAATCAAGCCAATCTAAGTAAGGTGTTGTCCAAGTACAACCAGAACATTACCCGCACCACTCCAGGGGCCCGAACATTTTAGACCACTTTGAAGGATGCCCCGCCCTCATTTCGGGAACTCCAACCACAATGCCGTGTTTTTTCTCCCGGCTTACAGGCAAAAGCTCAAGCAGGGGACCCCCTCGTGGATACAGGTCCAGTGCTGGTCGGAGGAGGCAGAGGATCATCTCTGGTGCTGTCTGGAATCGACTGGCTGGGCCATGTTCAAACAGTCCACAGGTACCTTGGACGAGTACGCCACCACCGTCACAGACTTTATCAGCAAGTGTGTGGAGGACTGCATCCCTAGGAAGTCAATCTGTGTGTTCCCCAACAGGAAACCCTGAATGAATCAGGACATACAGAACCTGCTAAAAACCAGGTGTGAGGCCTTCAGGTCAGGAGACTCACTCAAATATAAGGAATCCATGTGTGACCTTCGCAGAGCCATTAAGACAGCCAAGGACCAATACCGATCCAAACTAGACAGAGACCCGGCGACTATGGTAAGGACTGAATGACATCACACGTTCTAAAAAGAGACAGTGCAAGATAGCAGATGATGACGTATCCCTCCCAGATCGTCTTAACGCCTTCTATGCTCCCTTTGAACAGAATTTTGGTGGAGAGGTAATACCTATTCTGACAAGTTCTGACGAACCTATCCCAACAGTCACTGCACCAGAGGTCAGATCAGTTTTCCTTTGTGTGAATCTAGGAAAGCAATGGGACCAGACGGAGTACCAGGCCGTGCACTCAGATCAACTGGCAGAGGTCTTCTCAGACATCTTCGCCCTCTCCCTGCAGCAGGCCACTGTCCCTGCCTGTTTCAAAAGGGCCAACATCATCCCTGTGCCTAAGACGGGTCATGCAGCATGTCTCAATGACCGCCCAGTGGCTCTAACTTCGGTGATTATGAAGCGCTTTGAAAAGCTGGTCATGGCATTAATCAACTCCAGCCTCCCACTACTCTTGACCCACTCCAATTTACCTATCGGACCAACAGATCCACATAAGATGCAATCTCACTTGCCTTGACTCCTCCTTAGAACATCTTGACACCAAGAACAGCTACGTAAGAATCCTACTCATTGACTACAATTCAGCCTTCAACACTATTATCCCCTTGAGACTGATTACTAAACTTAGCCCCACGGACTAAGCCCCACTCTCTGAAACTGGATCCTCAGTTTCCTGACCCACAGGCCACAATCAGTGAAGAGTGGAGAATGTCAAGATCCTGGAAGTGGTCATCCACAACAGCTTTCTTGGACTCTTCACGTGGATGTACTGGTCACAAAGGCCCAACAATATCTCTTCTTCCTCAGGCAGCTGAGGAAATTTGGCATGATGGCGAATACCCCTGCCAACTTTTATAAGTGTATCATCGAGAGCATTCTGTCGAGATTTATTACTACCTGGTATGGCAACTGTACCATTCAAGATCGGAGACAGTTACAGAGAGTGGTGAACTTGGCCCGGACAATCACAAAGGCCAACCTCCCATCTATAGAATCCATCTACCAGGCCCACTGTCCTGGCAATGTTTTTCGACAACCTCTACCATCAGGGAGAAGGTACAGAAGCCTGAACACATACACCATCCGGTTTTGAAACAGTTTCTACCCTACTGTTGTTAGAATATTGAATGGACTCACAAATTCTTAACATTTGCTTGTACCTATGTTTTTGTGTTTGCCACTGTTTACCTATTCTTTACTATCTATGCTCCTTAACTCTGTGATCTGCCTGTATTGCTCGCAAAACAAAGCTTTTCACTGTGTCTCTGTACACGTGACAATGAATTCAATTCAATTCAATTCAATTCATCTACCCATCCAGATGCCTTTTAAATGTTGCAGTTGTGCAGCCTCCACCACTTCCTCTGGCAGCTCATTCCATACATGTACCACCCTCTACGTGAAAAGGTTGCACCTTAGATCTCTTCTTTATCTTTCTCCTCTCACTCTAAACCTATGCCCTCTAGTTGTGGATTCCCCCGCCCCACGGAAAAGGTTTTGTCTATTTATCCTATCCATGCCTCTCATGATTTAATAAACCTCTATAAGGTCACCCCTCAGCCTCCGATGCTCCAGGGAAAACAGCTCCAGCCTCTTCAACCTCTCACTATATCTCAAATGCTCCAACCCTGGCAACATCCTTGTAAACCTTTATTGAACCCTTTCAAATTTCACAACATCTTTCTGATAGGAAGGACACCAGAAATGCATGCAATATTCCAACAGTGGCCTAACCAATGTCCTATACACCCGCAACATAACCTCCCAGCTCCTATACTCAGTGCACTGACCAATAAAGAAAAGCATACCAAATGCCTTTTTCACTATCCCATCTACTGCAACTCCACTTTCAAGGAGCTATGAACCTGCACTCCAAAGTCTCTTTGTTCAGCAACACTCCCTGAGACTTTACCATTAGGTATATAAGTCCTGCTAAGATTTGCTTTCCCAAAATGCAGCACCTCACATTTATCTAAATTAAACTCCATTTGCCATTCCTCGGCCCATTGGCCCATCCGATCAAGATTCTGTTGTAATCTGAGGTAACCCTCTTTGCTGTCCACTACACTTCCAATTTTGGGTCATCCACAAACTTAGTAACTGTACCACTTATGCTCACATCCAAATCATTTACATATATGATGGAAAGTAGTGGACCCAGCACCAATCCTTGTGGCACTCCACTGGTCACAGGCCTCCAGTCTGAAAAACAACCCTCCACCACCACCCTCTGTCTTCTACCTTTGAGCCAGTTCTGTATCAAATGGCTAGTTCTCCCTGTATTCCATGAGATCTAAGCTTGCTAACCAGTCTCCCATGAGGAACCTTGTCAAACACCTTACCGAAGTTCATATAGATCACGTCCACCATTCTGCCCTCATCAATCCTCTTTTTACTTCTTCAAAAAACTCAATCAAGTTTGTGAGACATGATGTCGCATGCATAAAACCATGTTGACTATCCCTATTCACTCCTTGCCTTTCCAAATACATGTACATCCTGTCCCTCAGTATTCCATCCAACAACTTGCCCACCACTGATATCAAGCTCACTGGTCTATAGTTCCCTGGGTTGTCCTTACCACCTTTCTTAAACAGTGGCACCACATTATCCAACCTCCAGTCTTCTGACACCTTGCCTGTGACTATCAATGATACAAATTTCTCAGTATTTCCCTGAAATTTAACCATTTTATTGTCTTCCACACTCTCCAATTTCTGTTTTTATTGCCATTTATTTGCTCCTTTTCATTGCCAACCAATTCCCATGGCCTACTTAATTCCTGTTATATCTACGTTCAGCTAATAATGTACATCATGGAGTCCTCTCGCTCTTCACTTTACCTCAAATGTTAATGACAGCAACTCTGATCGCTACACAGTATTGACAGGAAATGTGAAATGAATATGATATTTGTCTGCAACAAACTCTGCCATTAGCCACGAGTGTAGGGAAAGACCTGCTTTTCTAACACAACAAGCTGGATTTTGAATGCAAAAAGGTCATGAGCTGTTCAGGATGTGCTGAATTTTGATAACCAAGTCTACCTTCCAGCATATTCTTTGACATTCTTCGCAACTGTTGGCTTGTCTTGCTTCTGTTGGTGTCACAAATTAGTAAGCAAAGCCTGGTGCACAGGCAATGTCACATTATCTTTCAGGATAATAAAATATGTAGGACCTGACTCCATTGATGCCCACACATATGAGAAAGAACAAAAGAAACCAATTTATCTATGTAGCAATGCAGGTGAAGCAGCTTACAGCAGGTCCATTTCAGCACCTACGAACAAGGGGATCAGGATTGCGATTAGAATACAGAATTCAAAGTCTTGAACTGCTAATAACAGAAGAAACACAAGGAATTGAATGCTTGCAGAATAATTATGGATCTTCCCAACTTCTTCACATCTGTATTCATTCAACCAAAAAGATCCTTTGTGTCATTCCATTGTTTCTTAAAGGCTTCCAGGGTTTTGTTCTGATCCCGAAGTGTGCAATGCAGTTCTGAAGAAGGGTCACTGGACTCAAAACATTAACTCTGTTTTCTCTGCACAGATGCTGTGAGACCTGCTGAGTTTCTCCAGCAATTTCTGTTTTTGCACATTTGACATCTGTGGATGTTTTGACCCACAGCCCAGAAAAAGGCTCTTCAGCCCACATCATCTATGCCAGTCAAAAACAACCCATCTAACCATTCTAATCTCATTTTCCAGCATTTCGCTTATAGCCTTGGATGCCTTGGCTTTGTTTTGTTTAGTTTGTCCTGCACGTTGATCTCACTCCATGTGGGGGTCCTTCCTGATATAGTCCTAAATTACCTTCCAGTCATTCAAAGGATTGTTCACATGTTTTATTATTTAATTTAATCAAAATCCTGAATTTATCTTCCAATAGATCAGCTTGTACAGCTTCAGTTGATCTGAGAAATTGAAATTGCTCCAGTTTGCCTCATAATTCAAACCTTTGACACTGGAGATTAACTGTACTCTCTCTATACTGCTTCTACTTGATTCTTTATGAAGACCAGAAATGAACAAAAGTCAAGGTACAGCCTGGCCAGAGCAGTTCCAATGCATTTTCATCTAACTTATATGCTATTGTTTATCTGTGTTTCAATGTTGCATTGAGTTTGTTGAATACTATTTGAAATTCCAAAGACATTTTAATGTCTAATAAGACTCACGCATATCCTTTTGACTTCATTGTTAGCTAGTTTAACATAATTCATGATAAGTACCATCTATTTCTCCTTACTGTGTGCAGTACTTTCCATTTATCTGCAACAAATTTGGCAATTTTCTGCCTGCATGCACATTTTGTTCAGCATATTTTGTCATTTTTATGCTGCTGCCTCCAATTTACCAAAGCCCACTGTCAATGTAATGCCTTCTGTAAGTTTAACTGCAGTGCATTGAGCCTTTGATCCCAATATGTAAATAGAAAACAGTAATGATTCCAATGCTGGGGGATAGTTGGCATCCACTCAGTACTTACACCCGACATGAAGTTGCTCAATTACTGAGAGTACTTGTGTTTGCTTTATTTTTCAGAGTTTTTATATCCATAACTCTCACTGCTTTGAGTTTAACTAATAGTTTTTCATGTAGAAAGTTATTCAATCCCTTTGGATATCCAGGGCATTAGTTAAGTAAGATCTTCACAGTCCATTTGGATTGTAATTTGCTTCAAGAATTCAAAGAGTTTGGTCAAATCAGATTTTTATCTCTTGAATCCATGTTTATCGGAGTTCACTGGCTTTTTTTGAGTGGCATCTTCCATCCTGATGAAGGGCTTATGCCTGAAACGTCAATTCTGCTGCTCATCGGATGCTGCCTGACCTGCTGTGCTTTTCTAGCACTACACTCTCGACTCTGAGCTCCAGCATCCTGCAGTCCTCACTTTCTCCGAGGTATCTTCCATATCACAGGTCTGTGAGGCACTTTTTTTCTGTGATAGTAATCATTGTGTTCGACATTATCTGGCCTGGTTCAGGAGACCCATTCTGTCACAGTAGCAACTGCTGCATTGTCTACTAAGAGGAGCTGAGAAAGTGATGATTCACTGGCTCCTGTTTACTCTGGGCCCTCATCTGCCCAGCTCCTCCAATGTCCTTTCGAACTATAAGCCTCCAAAGGTCAGGAGCATCAGTGACTGTGTCACATTTATCTCTGCTGTTATCTGCCATCTGGCCAGGCTGTACCTTAACTTTTGTTCATTTCTGGTCTTCATAAAGAATCAAGTAGAAGCAGTATAGACAGAGTACAGCTAATCTCCAGTGTCAAAGGTTTAAATTATGAGGCAAACTGGAGCAATTTCAATTTTTCAGATCAACTGAAGCTGTACAAGCTGATCTATTGGAAGATAAATTCAGGATTTTGATTAAATTAAATAATAAAACAAGTGAACAATCCTTTGAATGTTCTTGTAGCAGTGGTGGAGACACTCACGAAGTTGTGAACCAGTGACAGTCCACCAGTCAGAAGATCTTTGGGAATACAGCCATCATTCATCCAAGGAAACATGGCCAAAGGATCACATGCATCTTTGGCTTAGCAATGAATCTATGTTCAACATGCACTGTGCTGGTGGCATGGTGGCTCAGTGGTTAGCACTGATGCCTCACAGCACCAGGGACCTGGGTTCCATTCCAGCCGCAGGTGACTGTCTGTATGGAGTTTGCACATTCTCCCCGTGTCTGTGTGGGTTTCCTCCCACAGTCCAAAGATGTGCAGGCCAGGTGAATTGGCCATGCCAAATTGCCCATAGTGTTAGGTGCATTAGTCAAAAGGAAATGGGTCTGGGTGGGTTACTCTTCAGAGGGTCGGTGTGGGTGTGTTGGGCTGAAGGGCCTGTTTCCATTCTGTAGAGAATCTAATCTAATGCTCCAGGATCTTTCAGTTGTACGATTGACTATTATTTTAATTCTGATGATGAGTTTAATATAGATTGGGACTGCGGGTTACATGTCTGTAGTTTCCTGTAGCTGAATTGTCATTTTTGTTTTGTAAATGAACACTAGAGTAGCTTGTTTTCAATCAGCCAGCACCATTCCAGCATCCATAGAGGTTCTTATTATCTCTCAAATCTTCTCCCTAATCTTGTTCAGTTTTCAAAGAAATAACATCCATTCACAGTGATTCATTTGCTTTGACTCCTTTTCATTATCCAGGGTTTCCATCTTGTTTCTGTGGCAATAACACATTTTACTTTGGTTACCAAAGCAGAAAATGCTGGAATGTATCAGCTGGTCTGCAAGCCTCAATGGAGAGAAAAACAAAGTTAATGTTACGATGATACAAAATGTGGGAGTATTGAGAGGAGGATGGGGTAGATCTGCAAAAATCAAAGATAAATCAGCACAAAGTCAGCAAGCATGACCTACTGCCGACTTCAGCCAGAGACAGAGTGAGAGGTTGGAATTTGGTGAATGATGGGGGAGATGTAGTGAGGGGGAAGGGGTTGTCCACTTGAATAGTGAGTTTATAAAAAGACTTCATAAGAGAGGGGCGAGGCTGCAGGATGAGTCAGGATGGGGGAATGGCTCAGTCTGTGGCTCTGGAGAGGGCTGGCCAAGTTCTAAGAAACTCAGGCACGGTAATACAGAAAAATGAGTATTCAATTGGTTAGTGTGCACTTCTCTCATTTATCTTTAAAACCTTAGGTTATTTTAATCATTTTAAAAGTTTATTGGAAATAGAATTTTTAATCAGAGTAGTAAAGCTTGGCTGAGGAAGGTTTTCTGTTTCAATCAGGGTAAATATTAGGAATGATGAAAAATAGGCAATAAATGCTGGCTCAGACAGCAAAACCCACATGCCTTGAATGAATAAAAAAATGTTGAAATAATATGGATATAAACAGCGACACGACTAGAGACATTAATTAATGTTTAATCAGTAAAAATAATTAACTGTGTAAATGTTGGAATAACGTTGGGGCAGAGGCTTTTACAGATTGTGGGAGGTCATGGGTGTCTGTGTGAACTGAGGTGAACATATTTGCATTAAGTGTCTGTGGCTGCAGAAACTTTGGCTCAGAATCATTGAGCTGGAGGCTGTGCTGTAGACACTGCAACACAACAGGGAAGTTAAAAGTTGCCTGTGAATTTATTCCAGGAGGCAGTCACATTCTTTAATATGGGACAATCTGATTGGGTCTCTGTGTGTGACTACAAGCAAGGCAGGTAAAGAGATCAAATAATGGAAAATCCTCAGTCTTAATCCAAAAGATTTAAGTTCTTGCAGCCAGTACAGACAAAAGTGAAGCAGCAAGTTAGATGAGCAGACTGACCATGACATAGCAAAGCTATTCAAGTTATAGGAGTTAATAGGAATGTAAGACACAGTATTAATCAGAAAAGGAGAGGTGCTCGCAACAAGGCGAATACAGTTCTTAAGAAGGGTCACTAGATTCAAAATGCCATCTTCATTTTGTCTTCCCCGATACTGCCAGATACATTGAGTTTCTGCACAATTCTGGATTTGTTTGTTTCAGGATAATATAGTAACCACGAGGTATTTCAATTTACATAGAAACTGGATAAATCTGATTAGCACTAATGCTGTGGAAAACAAATTCCTCAAATTTATATGATATTTTTTATCAAGCATTATTGTTGAGACACTAATTAGAGAACAACTGTTTTAGAACTAGCATTATGCCATGTGAAAGAATTGGCCAATTATCTCATTGTAGAGGACCTTTTAGGAAAAACTGATCAGAATTTGTTGGAGGTTTATTCCAGTTTGCAGGTGATGTAGTTCAATCCAAGTATAGAGTCTTAAATCTAAGCAGTGAAGTTCACAATGGCTTGAGGGGCAGATCAGCTGTGGTAGATTATGAAATTATATTAGCCTATGATGACAATGATGAAAAACAGTCAATGGCTAGGATTTACAGGATCTCTGCCCATATGCAGCAAAACCTGGACAACACTCAAGCACGGGCATGTAACTTTTGTGACACATGAGTGTCAGACAGTGACCATGTCTATAAAACATAATTTAACCATCACTTGCTTGATGTAGAATGATAATACCATTCATGAATCTCCCACTGTCAATATCCTGGGGCTGCCATTGACCAGGAACGGAAATGAACCAGCCACATGCATACTTTGGCTGCAAGAGGTAGGAATTCTGTAGTGAGTCACTGATCTCTAGTCTCCCAAGTGCCTGTCCACCATTTGTCAGGCGCAAGTTGGGAGTATGATGGAATACTCCTCACTTGCCTGGATGGGTGCAGCTGCGAGAACACGTCTCCCTTGAACATTTTCTCTCTCACCTTAAACCTAACATTTAGGATTTCCACCCTGGGAAAAAGACTCCAATTATTCACTTTATCTACAATCTCACAATCTTATATACTTCAGGTTATCCCCTTAGCCTCTGGCACTCTAGTGGAAGCAATCCAAGTCTGTCCAACCTCTCTGTGTGGTTAATACGCTCAAGTCCAGGCAATATCATGGTAAACCCTTCTTGGCCTCTCTAAGCCTCCACATCCTTCTAAAGTGTGAGGACAAGAACTGACACAATACTCCAAATGTGGTTCAACTAAAATCTCATACAGTTGCAACATGATTTGTCAGCTTTTATACTCAATGCCCTGAGTGATGAAGGCAAGCATGCCATATGACTTTTTTTAACCACCTTATCCATTTATATTGCCACTATCATGGAGCTATAGACTTGCACCTCAAGATCCCACTGTATAACAATGCTCCCAATGCCATTAACTGTACACTTTCCTCTTGCATTTGACTTCCCAAAATGCATCACCCTATACTTGACTGGATTAAAATCCATCTGCCATTTCTTTGTCCAACTTTCCAACTGTTATAAAGCCTGCTACATTCTTTGAAACCTTCCTCACTATCCACAACTCCACCAATTTTTGTGTTGTCTGCAAATGTCCTAACCAGAACAAACAACAGAGGTCCCAGCACTGATCTATGCAGAACACCACTGATCATAAACCTCTAGTTAAAAAGCACCCTTCCACAACCATCCTCTGTATTCTCTGACCAAGCCAATTTTGTATCCAATTTACCATGAATTTCATACGACTTAAACTTCTGTACTAACTTACCATGAGGCACCTTGTCAAATGCTTCAATAAAGCCCATGCTGACTACATTCACTGCCCTACCTTCATCAATCACCTTCATCAGTTTCTTAGAAAACGTAATCAAGTTTGTGAGACAAGACCTCTACAAAGAGATTCTCCCTAATAAGTCCATTCTTTTCAAAATTAAATCATGTCCCTAAGATTCTTCACCAATAACTGTATAAATAGAAAAAAATGAACATGATTTATGGCAAACTTGCATTCATTTTATCAACAAAGTCCCGTCAAGAAATGTCATCCAGCTATAGTGAACAAGAGAAATTATTAAAAGTTATGAAAAAAATTAGAGTTAAAGAAGAAACTTGTCAAAAAAGTAAGCCTAAGAATTTGGCCAATTTCAGAATTCAGCAAATGAAATCCAAGAAGCTGACAAAGAAAGAGAAAATAGAACATGAAAGTAAGCTAGTGGGAAACAAAAACAGATGGTAAAATCTTCCATAGGTATTTAAAGTAGAAAAGATTAGCAAAGATAAATGAGGGTTCATTATAGGCAAAGACAGGAAAATTTAAATGGGGAATAGGGAATAACAAAAAACTAAACAAATGCTTTGTGTCTCGCTATTCACCGAGAAAGTTTAAAAACAAACCTCCCAGAAATATTAGAGACCCAAAGGATCAATGAGATTGGGAAACTGAAAGAAAGCTGCATCAATAAAAAAAAGTCACACTGGAAAATTAATGGACTGGAACTTGATAAATTCCACAATCATGATAATCTTGAGTGCTGAGAAAGATGTTTGTAGTGGCAATGGATCATTGGTGATCATCTTCCAAAGTTCTATTTAGTCTGGAATTATTCCTGCAGAGTGGATGAACATGAACAAATATAACCCCATTATTTAAGAAAGGGGGGAGAGATGGAACAGAGCATTACAAAGCTATTAGTCTGATATCTGTGGCATGGAAAATGTTTGAATCTATTGTAAAGATGTAACACTTAGAAAATAATAATAAAATTGCACTGAGTCACTATATAAGATAGTTATGTAATGCATATGTAAAATTATGTATATAAGATACAGAATGTTTTACAAGCCTTCACCATTCATAATCTTTATAATGTATAATTTTGAAATTCCAGATTTTTTGCTGATGACTCAAAACTAAGTTGCAATATGAGTTGTGAAGAGTCCTCAAAGTGATTTAGGTCAGTTAAGTTAGTGGGTAAGAACACAGTAGATGTAAAAGCAAGAGCGATAGTTGCCATAGTCCCGCTGTCTGATTAGAGGGAGATGACTGATGGTGGTTTAACTTGAGGGTTAAGAAGGAGAGCCCTTCACAGTAACCTCAGCCAGTACAGGAATTGAGTGCATACGTTCGGCATTAGTCAACAGCTGTCCAGCTAACTGAAATAACCAACCACCAAGGTGAATTTGCCACAGTCTTACCAGACCATAGATCTGCTCTCTCAGTGCAGAGAAAAAACTGGTGGTGGTTTAAACTGAGGGTCACCAAGGCTCAGGTAAGGAGAGAACATAGGACCTTCATAGTAACCTCCGCCAGTGCAGGATTTGAACCCATGCTGTTAGTATCACTTGGTATTAACAGACTAGCTATTCAGCTAACTGAGCTAAACCACTTGATAGATGTGATGTGATGTGGAATAACATGATGCTATCCAGTTTAGTAAAAAATGCCAAAATTCTGAATATCTTATAAATAGCAAGAGATTGAAAATTGCAAATGATCAAAGGGACCTAGGTGTCCTTGTACAAAAGTTATAGAAACAAGCAGGTGCAGCAAGGAACTTGGATGTCAAATGGTATGTTAGTCTTTATTGCAAGAGAGAACACAGAAGCCTTGCTGCAATTGTATAGAGTGTTGCTGACATTGCACTTGAAATATTGTGGGCAGTTTGGTCTCCTTACTTAAGGAAAGATAGACTTGTTCCAGAGTGAGTGCAACAAAGATTCTGGGGATGATGGGATTCTCCTGTAAGGTGAGATGGTGAGATTGTCCTGTCAGGAGAGATGGTGGGATTGTCCTGTAAGGAGAGATGGTGAGATTGTCCTGTAAGGAGAGATGTTGGGATTGTCCTGTAAGGAGAGATGGTGGGATTGTCCTGTAAGGAGAGATGGTGAGATTGTCCTGTAAGGAGAGATGGTGAGATTGTCCTGTCAGGAGAGATGGTGAGATTGTCCTGTCAGGAGAGATGGTGAGATTGTCCTGTAAGGAGAGATGGTGGGATTGTCCTGTAAGGAGAGATGGTGAGATTGTACTGGAAGGAGAGATGGTGAGATTGTCCTGTAAGGAGAGATGGTGGAATTGTACTGGAAGGAGAGATGGTGAGATTGTCCTGTAAGGAGAGATGGTGGGATTGTCCTGTAAGGAGAGATGGTGGGATTGTCCTGTAAGGAGAGATGGTGAGATTGTCCTGGAAGGAGAGACAGTGGGATTCTCCTGTAAGGAGAAATCCCCAAACTTTCAAGATGGTGCCGGAGTGTGGCGACATTTTGCGAGCTGTCTACAGCAGATCTAACTTTTACATATCTTATCATCATTCTGCTCTTCCAAAGGTCAATTCTAAGTCTATCAGAATTACTAACAATGTTCTCTTAAATCTAGATTTCAGGTGTAAAGATTGTACAATCAATGAGGATCAATTACCGACACAATAACAGCAAACCCAGGGGAATAAAGGGCCTGCTGACTTCCCATAATCCCACCATCATCATGGAAACCTGGGACCAAGACCCGACCAGCACGGGAGCAAGACCTGATTCCACAGTGACTCGACAATGAGGAGGCCCAGCCAGGAGGTTGATCTCGCTCTCTGTGTATCTTCTCTGTAGCTGTAACATTGTATTTTTCACTATGTTCTATTATCCCATACACTGTGTACAGTATGATCGGCTTGTACTGCATGCAAAATTAAACATTTCACTGTACCTACATACATGTGACAGTAATAAGTCAAATCTAATGGGTTTGTGTGATCTAGAGTTTAGAAGAATGAGAGACAATCCCATACAAAAATTCTTACAGGGCCCGACAGGGAAAGTATAGGAAGGATACTCTCCCAAGCTTTGGGTATCTAGAAGTTCTTGACATGTTCTCAGGGTAAGAGGTAGGCCATGTAGATCTCAATTGAAGAGGAATTTCTTCACTATAAGGTGAGTGAATCTTTAGAATTCTCTACCCCAGACTTCTGTAAAAGCTCTGTCATTAAGTATGTTTGAGAAAGAGATTGATAGATTTCTAAGGCTTTGAGAATAAAGAATAGCATTGAGATAGAAGAACAGGCATGTGAGGTAGAAGAACAGGCATGTGAAATAGAAGAACAGGCATGTTCTTGTTGAATGCTAGAGCAGGCTTGAGAGACCAAATAGCCTGTATTGATTGGGGGATACTGGTCAGGAATGACTATATTCAAAGTATAGACTGTAGAAACTCATTAATCTGCCAGGAGATCACTTATGAGGATCCTATGATGTAAAGCTGACCCCTTTCCTGTCAGTATTTAATACATCAGAGATGAGGGAAAACTGACTCAGTAAAACCAGCGAGATATTTATTTGCAAAAAGCCACTAGCAATTTCTTTGAAAGTTCTGAATTTCATTATTGGGACGTCTTTACTGACCATTGCAGCAGTTGTGAAATGTTCATTGATTTCAGTGATGCTCAAGAGTTTGACTCCTCCCTGCACTGCGATTATACAGGCAGGCACCATCTTTGTTCACAGCAGCTGCCATTCCACTGCCAAGCTGTGTCTATGCTAGTGAGGGCATTCACAATGAAGGCGATAAAAGCCTTGGTGGAAAAGGTAAGAACCAGAGGAACAGATGTGAGATAATTAGCAAAGAAACCAATGGCAACATGAGAAATAACTTATGTGCGCAGTGACTAGTTAGGATCTGCAATTCACCGCCTGAACTCATGGTAGAGACAGTTTCAATTGAGGCATTTATGAAGGAATTTGATTATTATTTGAGAAGGAAAGCTGTGCGGGTTATGGGGAGAAGGTGTGGTAGTGGCTCTTGGTGAATCGCTCCTTCACACAGACATGGCACGCAAGTTAGCTGAGCTGAGCTGAGAAACCATTCTCTGATTCTGTAAAAATTTCCGATCAAAGACCTAGAATGTTAATTCCCTGTCTCTCCACAGCTGCTGCCAGACCTGCACTGTATTTCTGGCATTTTCAGTTTTTTGGGGTAGATTACCAGCATTTGCAGAGCTTTGCTCTAGATTAGATTCCCTACAGTGTGGAAACAGGCCCTTCAGCCCAAAAGGTCCACACTGACCCTCCGAAGAGTAACCTAACCCACCCAGACCCATTTCCCTCTGACTAATGCACCTAACACTATGGGCAATTTAGCATAGCCAGTTCACCTGACCTGCACATCTTTGGATTATGGGAGGAAACCGGAGCACCCAGAGGAAACCCATGCAGACACGGGGAGAATGTGCAAACTCCACACAGACAGTCACCCAAGGCTGGAATCAAACCTGGGTCTCTGGCGCTGTGAGGCAGCAGTGCTAACCACTGAGCCACCGTGCCGCCCCCTTTATTTCTGCAGTAATTCTCCATGCTGGTGGAGAGCATGTTTTATCACCATGACACATGTTTTGAGCAGATTCCCTACCTGGAAGCCATTTGAAGTAAGAGACTTGGCTGCCCAACAGGCAGGAAAATCATGTAACACACGGCTGCTGCCCAAAGGATTGTCAGTGCACAGCCCGCGAATGGGTTGAGGGATGGCTTAGAGATTGAGGGAAAAGATGGGGACATTGGGAGCCTGTCAGAAATCAACAAGGTTTTGGTGTTGGAGTTGTTGATGGTCAAATAATGGTGGGGGTGGGGGTGGCTGTGGAGCTAGTAGGGGTTATGGTGGTATTGAAAAGCTGACCTGGCAAGCTCTGCAGAAAAGCTCCCGCTCCTCCCAGCCCACAAGCAGTGCTGGAAAGGCACTCTGCTGATGCATCCAGCCCTTCTCAACCTCTTTTATCTGCTAAATTGCCCAAGGCTTAACCAACATGAATGAACAATAGAAGTCATGTTAAAATGATCCTCTTAGAAAGTTTCCACAACAAATCCACCTCGGTTGAAACCGGAAGTGAGCGTGCTTGAGGTGATATCTGAAATCTGCTTTAGATTTTACCATTTTATCCAAACCATCCATTTTTGAGATAAGATCATGCCCGTCCTAAAGAAGCTCAGGCAGACCTGTGTTCATGGTTAGCTGTGGAAGTTGATAACAAATGCTGACACAGTTAGGAGCTAAGTAAGCTTTTGTGTGGAATGGAAAATCAATAGAATGATGCTACTTTTTTGGGGGCTGGGTGAAGATTCACAGATGCCTGTTAATGCATTGGCCAGAAAGATATACTCGTTAGGTAAAGATCTTTTGTGAGTGTGGCACAAACGTGCCTTGTCATTAGTAACAGGTAGTCCTCTGCAACTACCGCTAGTCTCCTGTCCCTCTTAGAAATCCTGGGTGGTCATTGAATGCTATCCATATCTGGGACTGCCAGGGTCAGGTAACTTTGAGGAATGTAGCTCTCAAGCATGACTTCTGAGGCCAAAGGGAGGCTAAATTATTCCCAGTTCAATGAAGCACGCTTGCCAGACTCTAATGGCATGCTCAATATTTAATCTGATGCATAAATGATCACCAAATTATTGACACTCAGCTGGTGTCAGCAGAAGCTACATGGAAACCAGCAGCCATAAGTGCAGTCAACAGCCTTGGTCTCTCGTAAACTACTTTCTATTCCTGGTCAAAGCTCAAATTAGAAGGCATTTTACCAAATTCCTGCAAAGGAAGTATTTCTACTATTCTGAAAACAACAAATGCTGGAGATCACAGCGGGTCAGACAACTCTCATGGAGAGAGAACAAGCGAACATTTTGACTCTTCATCAGAGCTGAAGTGTGGAGAGGACAGCATTTACACTACAATTTGTTGGGGGGGGGGATGGTGCGGGGGTAGTGAGTGCAGGGTGCTGGTGGAGAAAAGATGTTTGTACAATTCTATTCTGCAAATTGCAAGCAAGCTGGACATTGAGAGTATAGGACCTTTTGCCTTTGTCATAGACAGTTGCTGCGTGGGAGAGTGTACATGGGTGCAATGTTCCATATGTAAAACTGGGAAGCCCCATGACTGCTCTACGTCTAAATAGTCATAGGGACCTGTCATGCTGCGACCATGGAGAAGGAGATTAAACTATGTGTACAGGCGGAAAAAGCTAGTGCTTGTGAAGCCCCCAGAAGCACCCGCGGAGCTTGGAATAGCTCATTGCTGTAAAGATCAATGGTATCGGAATGGTGCGTGTGCTAGAAGTATGTTGGAAATTGGGTGGTAGTATCCAGTGTAGTACAGTGACGGTTTCCCTTTTTAAGTCTAGTCTCTGCAAACACTTTTCCTGGATGACAAGAAGTGCCTTTGTTTGTACTCTATAACAATGGGGTCCTGCTGGGTGGGTTGCTGTGCTATCTCACTCACCACCACTCCTCTCTTTCTAATAAGTATAAGTACAGAAGGGCTTCTATGAGAAACCTGTAATGTTCTGTCTAAAATGATAACTAGGAGAAATAGTTCCTCCTAACCTTACCTCTTCCACATGACACCCCGCAGAAAATGCCACAAGGGTCATAGAGATATAAACCATACAGCACAGCTGAGTGAAAAACCATATTTTAATAACAGAAGCATGTGACAAGTAAACCAATGTCAAGACCATAAGACCATGAGGTACAGGAGCAGAATTAAGCCATTTGGCCCAATAAGTCTGCCCTGGATTTTGATCATAGCTGATATGTTTCTTAATCCTATTCTCTTGCCTTCTCTCCATAAACCTTGATCCCCTTACTAATCAAAATCTCAGTCTTAAATACACTCAATGACTTGGCTTCCACAGCCTTCTGCAGCAATGAGTTCCATAGATTAAGCATAATCTGGCGAAAGAAATTGCTCCTCATCTCAGTACTAAATTGTTACCCCTCCACTCTGAGGCTATGCCCTCAGGTCCTAGTCTCTTCTACTAGTGGAAACATTTTCTCTACGTCCCACCTTATCCAGGTCTCTCAGTATTCTGTAAGTTTTAATGAGAACCTCCCCCTCATCCTTCTAAATTTCATTGGGTACAGACCCCAGAATCCTCAACCCCTCCTGATATGACAAGGCCTTCATCCCTGGGATTTTTCTTGTAAATATCTTTTCAGGCCAGAACATGTTTCCTTAGATAAAGGGCCCAAAACTGCTCACAATATTTTAAGTGCGGTCTGACCACAGCCATATACAGCCTCAGCAGTACATCTCTCTTTTTATATTCTAGCTCTCTTGAAACAAATGCTAAAATTGTATTTGCCTTCCTAACCGACAACTGCATGCTAACCTGAAGAGAATCCTGAATTAGGACACCTAATTTGTGTTTTAGATTTCTGAAGCCTTTCCCTATTTAGAAAATAGTCCATGCCTCTATTCTTCCTAACAAAGTGCATAGCTTCATATTTTACCACATTGTATTGCATCTGCCGTTTCTTTGCCCTTTCTCCCAACCTATCCAATTTCTTCAGCATCCTTCCTGCCTCCTCACCACTACATGTCCCTGCACCTATCTTTGTGCTATCTACAAACTTAGTAACAATGCCTTCAGTTACTTTGTCTAGAACATTAATGTGTAATGTGAATTGTTGTGGTCCCAATATTGAGCTTTATGGAACTCCATTCGTCACTGGCTGCTATCCCTAAAGAGACACCTTTTATCACTCTCTGCCTTCTGCCAGTCAGCCAATCCTTTATCAATGCTAGTACATTTCCCTAATACCATGATTTCTTATCTTATTTAGCAGCCTGTGTATGGCATCTTGTCAAGGACTTTCTGGAATACACCACGTCCACTGGCTCTCCTTTGTCTAACTTGATCATTATCTTCTCAAAGAATTGCAACAGATTTATCAGATATGACTTCCCTTGATGAAGCCTGGATGTTGACTCAGCCCTATTTTATATGCACTTCCATGTACTCCACAATCGCATCTGTAATAATGGACCCTAAAACTTTACCAACAACTGAAGTTGGACTTGGCTCATCATGGTATCAAACCAAACATTATTTGTAGATTTGATTACTCAAACTATACATGAAGTCGAGTTGGAGGGCGTGTGAAGGCCTGTGCCTTTGTTTTCAGTTGCTGAGATTATTTGACGACAGAGACTGCTCCATTTGGTTTATCTTAGGTTTATTTTTCCAATTTGCTGGGATCCAAATTACAGTTTCTGAAATTGGCCACTAGAACATCTTTCCATGTTCAGCCGGTTGTAGAATACCACCAGTATTCCCCAAGAGAAACACATGGTTGACTCAGTGAAACTAACCCCTGCTGAGCATGTTCTCAATGTCAGATGGGTAGCACATCTGAGGAACATTAGTGTGGAGGATTCCTTCCTGTTACTTGATGATGCAAATTTATCTATAATAATGAAGGTGTAGGACGTCTTTATGTAACCTTGGTCAAATATAGTCCAACAACTATAATATCAGGAGACTGGTACACTAAATGAAATGTTGAAAAGAGACTTTTCAGATGAAGGGTCACTGGGCTCGAAACGTCAACTCTGCTTCTCTCCACAGATGTTGCCAGACCTGCTGAGTTTCTCAAGCAATTTCTGTTTTTGTTTCAGATTCCCAACATCTGCAGCTCTTGTTTTTTTTATATAACGGAGATTGGATACCTGGATAGACAATACTTATATTCAAGGTGAATGCTACAAAAGACTAGAAAAATTAATACAACTGGGGAACAAAGAAAGAACTCAAGAAGCATAATGACTTTGAAATAATTATTGTGGGAGTTGGATTTATTGTGAAAAGAGTGAGAGAAATAAGACATTGGAGTAGTCAGGAAACAGAGAGCACATTGGCTATTCCAGAGGAAAAGAGCAATCAATTAGTAATCAAATTCAAATAAGGATAACAAATATTTATGAATGTGGTGGTTACAATTGCTCATCTTATCTAAGTGTAAAATCACTGAGGGAATACTATTTACAATGTGTGAACAGTATGATCAAATTGAAATTTATGGTGATGGATATACATGAAGAATTGAATAAAGCCAGAAGTAGCTTAAATGTGACAAAACTGTTTATGTCTGATGCATTATTAATGTGAATGCTGTGCAGTGGATAAAATACTAAAAGGGTAGATGCAAATAAGTTCTAAGATCTGAAGCTCAAGCCTTTCTTGGAAACTCAATGGGAAAGGATAAATCCCACTGCTCAGAAAAGAGGAGGGGGCATTAATTCATGATTTTTCAGAATGATTTATCTTAATGAGGGTGCTGCCAACTGGTGTGGAGAGACAAAACACAAGGGCAGAAGCAATCAAAGAGTCTTTTATACTCTTGAATATTAAATATTCAGTATAAGAGAGGTTAAATCACAGATAAAGAAAGAAATGACTGGTAAATCCGGAAATTACATGGTAAACTTTGTTTAGCCCCAAGATGGTTAATAGTTCAGGAAATTTAAATTTTCGAGGCGAGCCAGGTGTCATTTCTTACACATTTTCAATTCACATCTAAGTCAAACATAATATTGCAGTGATAATGTTCCTATCATGAAAGAAATAGCTTTATTACCTATTCAAATAAATACACAATAAAAAAAGTTTTAAAAGCTTCACAATACTTTTGTATATTTTTTCTTAATTTCTCTTTTCAATTTGTTTTATGTTCAATTATTTTCTACTTCAACTTTACTTTGATTTTATTTCTGATTAATATTGTCCCAAATTTTAACTTTGGTATCATACTTTACTCCAGTCAGTTAAACCCAAGATTCAAAGGATCATTCTGGGTACTTCATCAAAACATCTGGTTTATCTCTCATGTGTTCACGCAAGTGCATTCATACAGATTGGCTATTGCAAATCATACAATGAGATGACATTCTGACAAAACTACTCCTTATTTGTATCCAACGTGCTAATATATAGAGACTGTGGGATCTCCTGTATCAGACTGTGCAATGATTGCTAATAATATGAAGAAAGTTTTAGGATGTTGACTTAGAGATGATGAAAGGGTGGCAATATGGTTCCAAAGTCAAGTTCTGTGATGTGTGAGCTGGAGGGACCTTACAGCTTAAGTGGGGCGGCACCATGGCTCAGTGGTTAGCACTGCTGCCTCACACCGCCAGGGACGTGGGTTCGATTCCCACGTTGGGCGATTATCTGTGTGGAGTTTGCACATTCTCCCTGTGTCTGTGTGGGTTTCCTCTGGGAGCTCCAGTTTCCTCCCACAATCCAAAGATGTGCCGGCCAGGTGAATTGGCCGTGCTAAATTGCCCATAATGCTAGGTGCATTAGTCAGGGATAAATGTAGGGTAGGGGAATGAGTCTGGGTGGGCTACTCTTCGGAGGATTGGTATGGACCTGTTGGGCTGAAGGGCCAGTTTCCCTACTGCAGGAAATCTAATCCATTCTAACTATGTCCAACTCCTTCTTGAAAACATTCAAGATTTGGTCTCTGCCACTTTCTATGGCAGAGAATTCCACAGGCTCAACCACTCTCTGGGGGAAGAAATGTCTCTTTTTTGGAGGCAGGGGCAGAGACACTGACTGCAGGGATCCAAAGATGGGCACATTTTTTGGAAGCACAAAAATACCCTCAAACATTTCTGAGAGAATGGGCAACAGTTTGCAAAGACCAAAAATAGGGTCTTCAAGGGGAACAGTGAAAATGGAAGAAGTAAAAGAGATGAGAAAGTTGAGAAATATTGAGGAATCAAAAGCCACAAATAAGTAATGGTTATTATTGCATCCTCCAATAAAGACAGGAGAAATTTTCCCTATATGGCGATTAGAATGTGGGATATTCTATCGTAGGAAGGAAGGGATTGAGGTGAGTAGCAGAAATGTATACAGTATAAGACAAATTGGATAAGTGCCTCAGGAAGAAAGGACTAGAGGTTTGTGCCGATAGGGTGAGACCATTGTTCAGTGAAAGGAAGCTCCTGCAGAATATAAACCTGTTTTTATGTTGTTAATTTTATGTTCAAAATGAGAAAGCACCATATTTTTATGTATCATTCATTTAGCACGCACCAAGAACCAGCCTAGGCAGCAATAGTTCCAGCAGTCACGCTTAATCTTGTGGACAACCATTGTCATACCTTTGGCCTATGCATACTATACACCAGTGTGTCCCAGTGCCCTTGGGTGGTTCTTGACAAATAAGACTATAAAACAAATTTAATTAATGAAAAGGCTCCAACAAATTTGTACAGCTGGAACTATGCTGTATTTCTCTGCTGCAGCCACAGGAAAGCAAAGGCACACTTGGATTCTGGAGGATAACTTTGTTTTTTTGGCAGGGAGCAACATTTAACAACATTTGAATTGTTGTCTAATTAAACCAAGGAATGCAATTCAGCATGATGAGAATAAACAGAAACAGGAGCCCGTTATCTTTATTGATTGTTCATTTAGCAGCTTTAAATCAAAAAGGACAACTGGGGAAGCAATGCAATCATATACACCCCACTATCGAACCGGGGAGCTTCTCGTTATATTGAAGAATGGTATTTTGAGGAATTTGAGAGCAGAGTTAGTGACATCGTGGAGCTATAGCTCTATTATCGGAACAATTAGGGAGATAGAATTATTTATAAGCTGTCACTGCGCAGTGTCAATTTGGTGAAAGTGAGTAACATCCTCAAGATGAATTATTTCCACAGGATGATTGCTGTCTTTTTATGCAGCTAATTAAATAAGATGGCTAAATTTGTATTTGAATGAGTAAAAGCAATGCAAAAAGGAAATTATATTCATGCAAGAAAATTCCATTCCCAGTTACATTCCTGTGAAATCTTTTATATGGGAAGGTAATTGAAATCAGAGTGAAGCAAACTTCTAAGGAAATCATACGAATTAGGAGGAAGGCCAGTAATTCAACCTCACGAGCCTGCTCTGCTATTCAATAAGATCATGGTTGATCTTACTGTGATCTTAACTCCATTCCACCCCCCGTAAACCCTGATTCCCTTGTAGGTCACAAATCTGTCAAATTCAAACTTAAATATATTCAATGACTCAAATGCCAGTGCTCTCTGGGGAAGAGATTTCCAAAGATTACTGACCCTGGAACATGCTGGAAATACAAAGCAGATTGATCCATGCCTCAAACAGAGAAAGACGAATCTTTCAAGTAGAAACCATTGTAAATTCCCATTTTGGATATTTTCAGCAGCCCTGGTGTTACTAGGACTTGGAGAGATACAAACAGCATTAAGACCAAGAGTATTTCAGAAATAAGAGAAGTCAGTCAGGAGAGAAAAATGAACTGAACTGAGGTGGTTTTGGAGTGGATGTGTGCAAATGCACAGGGCATGGTAAATGAGCAGGCACAAGTAATGTAATTATGGTGCTGTGGAGACAGCTAGAGACCTGGCTGAAACAAAGGAAGAAACGGAGAGCTTACTGGTTACGTACTTTTGAGAAAAGTAGATACATTTAGGAGGTAGTTTGAAATTGTTTTGAATTTGGCCTCAAATTGGATTTGTGCAATGCAGTATTCCAGGGTTCTTTAAACAGGCCAGAGAAACAAAAGTCAGTTTGAGTAGCAGTTTAAGTAGGGATTTAAACTTGTTTTTGTCCCATCTATATAAAAGCTCACTTACTGCGGCTAGCCTCTCAGCTCTTTCTGGCAAATGCTTGTACAGAGTGTGAGTGGATTCCTGCAGGGGTCTGAGCGACATGTGAAATGGTGAGAGTTAAGGCAGAATTGCAAAGTCTGGCAAGGTCTATTTCAACATCAGGACACCTTGTGCCATCTTTTATGTTTTTCACAAGCAGCGTGGTGAATTTCTCACTGGGCAGCGGAGAGTTGCCAGTTAGGGGGGGAGGTTATAGTTGGTTAAATGTTAAAGGGAGATTAAGGGGGTGTTATAGTCAGATAAATGTAAAGGGGGGGGTAAGGGGGAGGTTATGGTTAGTTAGATGTTAACAGCCCAACTTGCATCATACATCCTATCTTACCAAAGGCGCCTATCAGGTTGGACATCAAGGAAGCTCAACATGGAAATCAGTGTGGGTACCTTGCAAATTCAACTTGCTGCTTGCTCCAAATGACCTCCACATTAGACACCGGGTACAAACATTACAGGAGATGCTTCGTGGGCACCAACACCCCACGCATCCAATATCCATGGACATAGGCATCCAATATGTGCTAGCTTCTAAGAATTCTCATGGCACATCTCTGAACCACTTAAAGGATGCCTCTGCACTTCAATGCTGCACCATGGCCTGCACCAGCAACTATCATTGTAACGCTGCTGAATGAACACCATGCACCCGGGGTCATGCACCCAGTTCATGGACTGGACCAGGTCGCATCTCCAGCCTGTCTGCATGCTCTCTTAGTACTCATTCGGAGCATACTCATTCCTGTCTTGCATTACCTTAACTTACTTATTTGGTCTTTTCCCCCTCAGCCAGACTTATCAGCCACATTTTACTTTTCATTCATCTTAGCCATTTACCACAGACATAAGGAAGGAAGCTTGTCATTATTGTCAGCAGGTGAGAAAACCCACAGGAAAACAGGCATGTGTGGACTGGTCTGAGGAGCATCGTAGGATGGTACAGTAGAGGGAGATGTGAAGAAGAGGGACTGAGGCCAGAGGAGGGACAGGAATACCAGTTCCCTACTCAACCTAGTGGCTGTTCTGGACTAAATGTCAAGAGCTGTTAACCATTTAACTGGAATCGTTACACAGTGAAAAGATTTTCACCACTGGATCCTTCCAGAGCGTGACCAGAGACATATCCACAGTCTCAGAGAAAACTGCATGTAAATCTGTAAGTCAATTGGATTGCTGACCAGGGCTGTCAACATGCAAGTTTTCCCTGCGATGGCAAAAGCCAGAATGAGTTTCAATTTTGGATGAGCATCTCAGATTAGCTTTCCACAACTTTAGGGTTGACTGTCGGCATGTAGCAATCTGAGTACCACTGTAGCACCCAAGGGATTTTATAAACAGCAATATCCAATGTACAACTGATGTGCAACCACAAGAAGAACTTCATGCCGGTCTATACCTTCATACAGAAGCCTTCCAAAATCCCAGACCTTGTCATGCTGGAAAGCGGACTTAAACCCAGCTTCTAAGAGACAAGAGGTACCCACTTCATACTTGGCTCTTGTACCACACCACTGGCACAGGGGTTATAACTAAAGCATATTACCACAAGGTGTGTCATCAAGCAAGCCATTGGATTCTTGATATCATGCTCCAGGTGCCTAGACACATATAAAAATATCCTTCTGTATTCACAAGGAGTGATCGTGTTGTGTGCACCCTGCAGCAGGAAGTGAAAAGGGCAAGTGGAGCATGTTTTATTGGGGGAGCATGTAGAAAACAGTGATCATAATATCGTTAGTAGCACAATAATCCTAGAAAAGGACAAGGAACATACAAATTTGAAAATATTCGACTGAATAGGACTAATTTGAATCAAAAATGGATGTACTACTTTTGGATTTGAATCAAATATTGACAGTCAAAACTGTAGATGAGCAATGGATGCATTAAAGGAGGAGATAGCTTGGATACAGATTAGATACATACTCTTGAGGGGAAATGAAGGCTATCTAACACTAGAAGTTCCCCAAATGGCTAAAGATATGAAAATTAAAATTAGTCAAAAATAATTTATGACAAACATCAGGTCTGTTATTCAGCGGAAATCTGAGCAGAATGCAAAAAAGGGTAGAGATGAACTAAAAATACATAAGATCAACAATGAAGCTTTGTGGGAATAAATATGTGCAAAAGATAAAAAAGAGCCCAAAATTCCTTATTGAAAGTTAAAGGATAGTCTAAGAAAGCTGGAGTCTCGAAGGGATCAAACAAGTATTTTGTATCTATCTAAAGAAGAGAATGCTATCAAAGTTAATCAGCAAAGAGGTAGTTGAGAAATTGGATGGATAAAGCAGATAAATATGAAAGAACTTAAAAGATTGCCAGTGCTCAAAGTTGAAAAGCCACCTGGTTTGATGTGTTCCATCCAAAGTTGGTATAGGAAGCACAAACAAAAATTGTAGAGGCCCAAACCATAATCTTTCACTGCCCTCTAGATATGTGATTCATGCTCAACAATTGAAGCATTGCAAAAGTCTTGCTCCTGCTCAAAGAGGGGGAAAGGGAGAATCCAGCCCACTGCAACGCAATCAGGATAAAACCAGTGGTGTAGTCGAATACAAGGGAACTTTTAGAGAGAGTGAATCAAAACAAAATTAATTGACACTTGAAGATATTAGCAAATAAATGTCAGTGTGGATTTGTTAAAGCCAAATTGTTGACTAACTTGTTTCAAGTCTTTAATGAAATAATAGAAAGAATTGATAAAGGTAATCTGATCTTGACTGCTGCCTATAAGCTAATGGGGAGAATTGTAAGTATTTTTAATCAACATTCCCAAGGACAGTATAACATTCCTCTGGAACAGGTGGGACTTGAATTAGGCCTCCTGGCTCAGAGACAGGGACACTAAAACAACACCACACGCCATAGGGTGAAATGGCCAGCAGCTGCATTGTCTAAGAGTCAGAAAACAGACAGCAGTGGTCAACAAACATCTTTCAGACTAGAGAGAGGAGTATAATGACATTTCCCAGTGATCAGTATAAGCACCACTCTTCTTTCTGCAGTATATCAATGAACTGGACTTGAGTATATACGATATAATACATGTTTCAGAAATGTACAAACAAAGATGAGGATATAAAAAGACTTTAGGATTACATAGATGGACTGGTAAGATGGACAGACAAATGTAAAGCTGAAAATGATGTGGATGTGAGTATGAGTAACAGTAGGAGGAACAATTAGTAAGTTTGCGGATGACACCAAAATTAGAGGTGTAATGGATAGTGATAAAGGGTTCAGAAAAGATTTCCAAGGATGTTGCCAGGGTTAGAGGGTTTGAGATATCAGGAGAGACTCTCATGGAGTGCGCTAGCTGAGGGGTGACCTAAGAGAGGTTTCGAAAATCATGAAGGTCATGGATAGGGTAAATAGACAAGGTCTTTTCCCTCGGGTAGAGGTGTCCAAAGCTAGAGGGCATAGGTTTAGAGTGAGAGGGGAAAATTTTAAAAGGGACATAAGGGATAACTTTTTCATGCAGAGCTTATTGCGTGTATGGAATGAGCTGCCAGAGGAAGTGGTGGAAGCTGGTACATTTACAACATTTAAAAGGTATCTGGATGGGTATATGAATAGGAAAGGTTCAAAGGGACATGGGCCAAATGCTAGCAAATGGGACTAGATTTATTTAAGGTATCTGGTCAGCATGGATGAGCTGAACCAAAACAGTCTATTTCTTTGCTGTCCATCTCTATGGCTCTGTGACTGTAAGTTTGAAGTGATTCATTTTGCTCGTAAGAAACTATTTAAAGGGTCTGCAGAAACAGAAACACCTGGAGAGTAAGTACTAAGAGAAAGTGAGGAGTGCAGATGCTGGAGAGTCAGAGTTGAAAAGTGTGGCGCTGGAAAAGCACAGCAGGTCAGGCAGCATCCGAAGAGCAGGAGAGTCGACATTTCAAGCATAGGCCAAAATGTCGAATCTCCTGCTTTTCAGATGCTACCTGACCTGCTGAGCTTTTCCAGTGCCACACTTTTCAACCCTGGAGAGAAAGTACCTAAATCTTAGATGTCTTTTCCCTGACCTGGCTACTGTCCATTCATGCCCATCAATGTATCCAATACAGATGCCTACTCTACATCAGCTTTCAACATTTGCAACATTTTAGCACTTAAGCTGGTAAGGTGAAGTTTAAATTGCCCAGAGCGTATCTAAGAATCAATCACTTTTCTGTGGATCTGGTGTTGCATGTGACCTCCTGTTGTGGTGATCGACAGCACTGTGTTTGGGTGATGTTCCTGCCATCGTTGAATAGCTGAAGGTCTGTGGAGAGAGGTGGGTATTATTAGGATGTGGGTGTGTTGGTGAAGGGGAGTACATGAATGGCAGGCAGGAGCCCTGAGCGGCAGGGATTGCTGGTGGGTAAGTGGTGGGAATGCAGCATGTCAATCAGAGTGAGAGGTTGGTGGTGTGGTGGTTCTACAAAATGCCATGTGAGGTTACATTCGATTACCTTGACATCATTGTGCAACCATTGATTTATTTTTGTGGCTCTACTGCCATTTCCTTGCGACCAGAATCTGAGCATTGGCAACCTGTCCCTACTCCCTTCTGAGGTTGGTACGTGAAGTCTTCCTGGTCCCACCCAACCTCCACACAATGGAAACATTGCCTTCCTGCTGCTCCACCTGGATCACCAGAACCTCCAAGATAGTGGCTCTAGATCGGAAAGCTTCACTCTCTCTTGTCTGATGCACTATTCTCCTTCACCTCCTGCCTCACCTCTTACTTTCCAACAGCTTTCATCTTAGGTATGTACAGCCTCTCTTTGCTAAGGGGTGAACCTCAGAGCCCACATGGTAGTCTCTGAACAATGCTACTTTGTTCTCCAGCTGAGTGCAAAGGAAGCCGGCATATTTAGGATGTTGGAAGCAGCATTGAAACTGTTCGCCCAGACACGCAGTGCTGCAGTTGATGTGGAAGCATCAGGTTTGTGTGTTACCCACCTTGACCTGAACAAAATAGGTCTTGACTTGTGCAAAGATTCCCAGAAGCTATCATAAACTTAGAACTTAGAGCATAGAGACTTTGAACAGAAAGCATGACACCAAATTAAACTAATCCCTTCTGCCTGTCCTTGGTCCATATCCCTCCATTCCTTGCATATTCATGCAGTTATCTAAAAATCCCTTAAACATGTCCACCATATCTGCCTTCACCACCATCCCTAGCAGTGTGTTCCAGATTCCTACCACTCTCTGTATAAAAAAACTTGCCCCTCACATCTCCTTTGCACTTTCCCCCCTCACCTTAAATGCATGTTCCCTAGAATTAGACATTTCAACACTTGGAAAGAGATTCTGACCTTCAGCCCTACCAGTACATCTCACAATTTAATAGGCTTCTATCTCGTCTCCTCTTAGCCTCTGTCGTTCCACAGAATTTTTCTCACCTCTCCTTATAGCTTACCTAACGTAAATCTCTTGAGTGTGTAAAAAGAGAGGACTAAATCCAATGCTATGCATTGAATGTCTGAGAGACATACTAAAGTTATCAGGAGCAATGTTAACCCATCCCACTTGGGGAAAGGGGTAAGTGGATAATATCATTAGAACAAATTATTGCTACCTTTTCACTGATGGTCACTCTAACCTGACAATCCTGTTAGTCAGCCAAGACATGCAATGGACTTGTGAACAGATGTGGATCTGAGTCCTATGACTATGTCATTAGGGACCCCATGATATTTTGACTCAACATCGCTGTGATCCTCCCCCACCGTCCCAGGCACCAGAAAAGTGTTAGTGGGACTCTGTGACATTGGCAGTAGCATTAAATGAGTTTCAGATGCTGGGAAATTGGATGCTGGGCTGGTATTGTGCTGCTTGGTCAGTTTCAGTCATCCCAATCATATCCTTCTAATGAATTTTACCTTAATTATCCTCAGGAAACTTTATTGGCCTTTCATGTGTACTCTTGTTACCAATTTGATTTGAATGGAGGAGCAGTTAGCGAAAGAGGTTAAGCAGCAGCAGCTGTGTCTATAGAAAACAGCAGGTGAGGGGGCTGCTTGTAAGATACCATGCCCAGCACACAGACCACACAGACACACAGTCACTTTTCCAGCTCTATATGCAGGGCAGTGCTTTAAGTGTTTGACCTTTTCCACAAAGACTGTACTGACCCTTTTCTGCCTCTCACATCAGCATTTGCCATTTTTGGACCTGAGTCCATCAAAATCACCATGACTCTCAAGATATTTGCTACTGGCTGCTTTGAACAGATATCAGTCACATATCCCAGTCTGGAGTAGATTGAGTAGCTCAGGAATACTCTGTTAGCCAGGATAGACAAATCATTCACCTTCCCCATTGGCATCAATCCAAGAGAATATGGGGATTTGCAGCTTGCCTATTGGCCAGGATTTGTTTGAGTACACACAGCCTACTAACAGGACACCAGAACATCAGTATTCATGTGCAGCGATGTCTACTTATCCAATAGTGTTCAGTTAGCTGTCTGATCACAGAAATAGCATACTGCTATGCCAGATTTGACAGTTGTTTAAATGGTTTTAACGTGCATTGCTCAACTATCATCCCAATATTTTATCCCTCTGTAAACATGCTGGAATGGCTATAGATGACCAAGAGATACCCCTTACACAAACAAACGCTCAATATTCTTCAGTAATTCCACTCTGTCTAAGTAACACAGGTGTAATCAAAGCTAGAGGAGCACTAGAGTCAAGATGGAATGCACATTGTTGAAACAAAGGTCCAAGTGTCTCAATAGGCCTGACAGTGTGTTCCATAAAAGAATGCTCTGCACCATAGCAGTGTGCCACCTTGCTACATAGAGTGGCTTGCAGGTGGATGGGGCAAGGCAGCAGCAGCCGCTTCTATCAAATTTGGAAAGCCTGGGTGCAAGCCAACATTAAGGATGCATAATTAGAAATTGTTATGAAACCATACTGACATCCAAAGTGCCAAATGTAATGAAGGCTATGAGTTTAATACATGCCAAATGCAATCATTGCCTTGAATTAATATTTTTATCAAGTTCTGCCTTTCTTAAAAGGGGCTTTTCAGATGGGTGTTCCCCTACAGGTCTCAATAAAGCTGGTGGCAGGCTTATGCTGGGGCCTGTGCTGTTCCCGTTGTCAGTGAATTTCGAGAGCTCCACTAAGTATAAACAATTTATTGACCATGTACAGACCAAGTGTGGACCCCTCCAGTTTACTGTCAAGCCCACGATGTGTGACAATCTCAAAGTGGAAAGTTGGGAGGGATGGAAAGCATGAACGTGTTTCTCCAAAGTTCCTGCTTCATTGGGAACCATGTCCAGAGAAAAGTCAGGGGAGACAGGAGAGGAGATTTAGCAGAGCAAAGGCAAAGTGCTGCAGCTAACTGGAACCAAAATAAAAACAGAAAATATTGGATATATTCAGCACATCAGGCAGCACCTGTTGAAGGAAAAACAGAGTTGATATTTTAGGTCTGTGATTTTTCATTGAAACTCCTGGAGGAGCTAGCAGGGTCTTGGCAGGCTGTATGTTATGAGCTTCTAGTCTTCAGATTGCAGTTTAAAGTGTCAAATAGGCTGCATGAATGATTTGCTAAGTTTTCTTATGTTTTGTAGTTATTTCTGATTGGGAATGTGAAACTGCACTTGAGGTTGTCAGAAGCTCAATGATATTTTACTTTCATGTTGCCTGTCAGATTTCATTAAATGTTTCTTTTCACTGGTCCACTCTAACGGGGTGGTTTAATAAAAATGTTCAAGATTATGAAGAGATTTGATAGAGTAGGTGAGGAAGATCTGTTCCTATTGGTATAGGCATCAATAACCAGAGGGCACAGTTTTAAGATAATTGGCAAAACAACCACTGGGGAATGAGGTTTTTTTGTTATATGTTGTGAGTAATCTGGAATATAGAGATGAAAGGACATTGCTAGCAGTTTCAATATAACTATCAAAAGGGAGTGAAACATTCCATGTCCATTGCAATTTGACAGAACAACATTCAGGCTTGAGCTGCTAAGTGGCAAGTAGGATTCATGCTACACAAGTACCAGGATGATGACCATCTCCAACACAAGGAAGTCTGAATCTCTCACCTTGATTTCTGAATCATCTGGTATAAACATCCCTAGGGGTCACCATTGACGAGAAACTGAACACTATCAGCTACTTGTGTACTCAAATCACTTCATAATCTTGAACACTTCTATTAAAACAGTCAAACTGTGACAAGAAATATTTATGGTGCAGCACGGTGGCTCTGTGATTAGCATCCACAGAACCAGGTACCCGGCTAGATTCAAACCTTGGGTGACAGTCTCAGTTGAGTTTGCACATTCTGCCCGTGTCATGTGGGTTTTCTGCAGGTGCTCCCACCATCCAAAGGTTAGATGGTTTGGCCTTCTAAATTTCCCCATACTATCCAGAGCTGTGCGGCTAGGGAGCCAAGCTATGGTAAATGTGGGGTTCTAGGGATAGGGTAAGTGGGTTATGGCTGGGGCTGGGCCTGGGTCTGGGTGGGATGCTGTTCGGAGGGTTGGCTTGGACTCGATGGGCCAAGTGGCCTCTTTCCGCACTATAGGATTCTATGCTCCATAAAAGCTGAGGCTACTGGAGAAGGTCAAAGGCTGAGTATTCTGGTGTGAATAACTCACCTCGTGACTCCCAAAGCCTTTCCACAGTTATAAAGCACAAGTCAGGAGGTCGATAGGATACTCTCTTGAGCAACAGAATGGGGACTGGTAGACATAGTGAGTTAAAACAGTACGAAAGGGAGTGTAACTTCAGAACGAGAAACTACACCAGAGAGGTGGGCCAGTGAGTTAAGAAAAAGGATAAAAGAGATTTGCTTCAGAGCATGAAACAGTAGAGAAGTAGACCAGTGAGTTAAAACAGCATGGAGAGAGGTGGAGCGAGAACAGGACGCTGTTGCTGATGTGAATATTGAGACACAAGTGATTAGAATGGATGGCCTTGAGGTACATAGGGAAGAGGTCTGTGGAATACTGGAAAGGATGAAAATAGACAAGTCCCCTGGGCCTGATGGCATTTATCCTAGGATCCTCTGGGAAGCTAGGGAGGAGATAGCGGAGCCATTGGCCTTGATTTTTATGTCGTCGTTGTCTACGGGAATAGTGCCAGAAGACTGGAGGATAGCGAATGTGGTCCCCTTGTTCAAGAAGGGGAGCAGGGATAGCCCGAGTATCTATAGGCCAGTGAGTCTTACTTCTGATGTGGGCAAAGTCTTAGAGAGAATTGTAAGGGATAGGATTTATGAACATCTGGATAGGAATAATGTGATCAAGGATACTCAGCATGGTTTTGTGAAGGGCAGGTCATGCCTCACAAACCTTATTGAGTTCTTTGAGAAGGTGACCAAGGAAGTGGACGAGGGTAAAGCAGTAGATGTGGTGTATATGGATTTTAGCAAGACGTTCGATAAGGTACCCCATGGCAGACCAATGCAAAAACTACGGAGGTATGGCATTGAGGGTGCATTAGAGGTTTGGATTAGGAATTGGCTGGCTGGAAGGAGACAGAGGGTAGTAGTTGATGGTATAGGTTCATCTTAGAGTGCAATTACTAGCGGTGTTCCACAAGGATCTGTTTTGGGACCATTGCTGTTTGTCATTTTTATAAATGACCTGGAGGAGGGGCTTGAAGGCTGGGTGAGCAAGTTTGCGGATGACACAAAAGTCGATGGAGCTGTGGACAGTGAAGAAGGATGTGGCAGGTTACAGCGGGATATAGATAAGTTGCAGAGCTGGGCAGAAAGGTGGCAAATGGAATTCAATGTAGCTAAGTGTGAAGTCATTCACTTTGGTAGGAGTAACGAGAAGATGCATTACTGGGCTAATGGTAGACTACTTGGTAGTGTGGATGAGCAGAGGGATCTTGGTGTCCATGTACACAGATCTCTGAAAGTTGCCACCCAGGTAAATAGTGCTGTGAGGAAGGCATATGGTATACTGGGCTTTATTGGTAGAGGAATTGAGTTCCGGAGTCCTGAGGTCATGTTGCAGTTGTATAAGACTCTGGTGCAGCCTCATCTGGAGTATTGTGTGCAGTTTTGGTCGCCATACTATAGGAAGGATGTGGAGGCATTGGAACGAGTGCAGAGGAGGTTTACCAGGATGTTGCCTGGCATGGTAGGAAGATCGTATGAGGAAAGGCTGAGGTACTTGGGGCTTTTCTCATTGGAGAAAAGAAGGTTTAGGGGAGATTTGATAGAGGTGTACAAGATGATTAGGGGTTTAGATAGGATTGACAGTGAGAACCTTTTTCTACTAATGAAGTCAGCTGTTACTAGGGGACACAGCTTTAAATTAAGGGGTGGTAGGTATAGGGCAGATGTTAGGGGTAGATTTTTTACTCAGCGGGTTGTGAGTTCATGGAATGCCCTGCCAGTAGCAGTGGTGGACTCTCCCTCTTTATGGTCATTTAAGCGGGCATTGGACAAGCATATGGAGGTTATTGGGCTAGTGTAGGTTAGGTAGGCTTCGGTCGGCGCAACATCGAGGGCCGAAGGGCCTGTACTGCGCTGTATTTTTCTATGTTCTATGTTCTATGTTCTAGAAAAATGCTGATAAAATGCCCTTATTCAAAACAAGAGGGAGTCAGAAAATAGGAAATTGTAGACCAGTTAGTTTAACATCTGTCATTGGAAAATTGTTAGAATCCATTATTTAGGAAGTAATGGCAGGATTTTTGAAAAGTCAAAATATAATCGATCAGAATCAATATGATTTTATGATGGGTGAATCATGTTTGACTAATTTGCTAGAGTTTGTTGAAGATGTAACAAACAACATGGGTAATACAGATCCTTTCGGTTTAGTATATCTAGGCTTCTGGGAGGCATTTGATAAGGTGCCACACAAAAGGTTAATAGGCAAGGTAAGATCACATGGGGTTAATGTATGGTTAGAGATAGAGAATTGAGTAGCTGAAACAAAGCAAGGAGTCCTGACTGACAAGATGTAACTAGTAGAGTTTGGTCTCTGGGCCCCAATTATTTGCAATCTATATTAATGATTTGGTTGCAGGGATGGAAGGTACTGTAGCCAAATTTGCACTTGGCACTAAAATAAGTGGGAAAGTAAGTTGCAATAAAGAAATATGAAATTTACAAATTAGTACAGTTAGGTTTGATGAATGAGACAAATTTGTCTTATGGAGTTTAATGTGGAGAAGTATGAGGTTAAACATTTTGGTCAGAAGAATATAAGCTAGGAGAAAGTGAAGACTGCAGATGCTGGAGATCAGAGTTGAGAGTGTGGTGCTGGTAAAGCACAGCAGGTCAGGCAGCATCTGAGAAGCAGGAGAATCCATGGTTCACACTGTTGCCTCACAGCGCCAGGGACCCAGGTTAGATTCAAACCTTGGGTGACAGTCTCAGTTGATTTCTGATGAAGGGCTTATGATGAAATCGTCGATTCTCCTTCCCCTCAGATGCTGCCTGACCAGCTGTGCTTTTCCAGCACCGCACTCTTCGACTCAGAAGAATATAAAGGCAACTTATTGAGAGAAACTTCAAAGCGCTTCAGTATAGAGGGATCTGAGTGTCCTCATGCTTGAGTGGCATAAACTAGAATGCAGGTACAGCAGGTTTAAAAGGAAGGCAAATGCAATTTTGGCAATTATTGCTAAAGAAACAGAGTATGAAAGCAGGGAGATGCTGCAACTGCACAAGGTATTAGTGAGTTGGCATCTGGAGTACTGCATACAATTTAAGTCTTCTTACTTGAGGAGGGATAAAGTTGCATCGGATGAATTTCAGAAAAGATTCACTTGATTAATTCCAGAGGTGAAGGATTTGCCTTCTGCAGAGAGATTGAATACTTTATGTCTATATTCTCTAGAATATAGAAGAACAAGAGGAGATGTAATTGAGGTATATAAGATGCTAAAAGGGATTGACAATGTAGACATAGAGAGAATGTTTCCTCAAGTAGGGCAGTCTGGAATAAGAGGTTTTAGAATGGGGGGCAGATTTAATGCAGGCATGAGGAGAAATTACCTTCTGTCAAAGGGTTGTGATTCTGTGGAATTCATTACTCTAGAGTGTAGTCAAAATTGGGATATTGGATAAATTTAAGGATAGACAGATGTTTAATTAGTAATGAGTTGAAGAGTTATGGAGAGTGGTCAGGAGAATAGAGCTGAGGCTGAGTTGAGATTAATCGTGATAATATCAAATGGTGGAACTGGCTTGAGGGGCTGAATGGACTTCTCCTGCTCTTCATTTTTATGATTGTCTGAATTAGGCTGCTCCAACAACCTTCAAGAAACTCAATTTCAACAAAGACTAATCATTCTAATTGGTTGTCACTGCATCCATCACCTTAAACCTTTGTTTTCTCTAGTACTGATGCAATGTGTCCCATGTGTGGATACATGGGAAACCCATCACCTCCCCTCCAAATCAATACTATTGTAACTTTGAAATATATTGCTGTTCCTTCAATATTGCTGGCTCAAAAACTTGAGTTTCCCAGCACTGCAGGAGTACCTCACTAAATGGACTACTGTGATTCAAGAAGCCAATTCATCATCTTTTCAAGACCATTAAAGACAGGCAATAAACTCTGGCCTTTCCACTGATACTTACGTCCATGAATTAATGGAAGAAATTGAATATATTAAAGGAAAGAGTTGCAGGACCCTGGTGAAAAAACATGAGACTGATTACATGAATAGTTGTTCTGAGAGTCAGTATGGGCACAAATGGACAAATGGCTTCCTCCTCTGCCCCATGATTTATTCTGTCACCAGTTTGTTAGCAACTAACAGAATGTACTTTAGTTGCATTAGATTGACAGGCACTCAAATAAGTCTTGATGTATCCCTCTTATCCCCTTGCTGAATAATCTTCCACTTGTCCATCAGTATGGTGAATATCTCGGGTTGATTTCTTCAAAATCACTGGAGCTTTCTACCCTTCGCTTCCCATAAACCAGTCTAGTGTTTTGTACAGAAAGCTTTAGCCTCTTTTTGAGAATGGAGTGGATGGGATGGAATCTAGACTGTTGGTGTTCTTAGGCATTCTTTGATAATGCATCTATTAACACACCTCAAATAAAGGTAAGAAAGAAGAGCTTAGGCATATTGCTGGAAACACAGAGACAAGAATTTCATCAGCAGGCAAGATTCTAACTGTCATCTTTTGAAGATTTACATTTCTTATCCTGCTGATGGTATGAAATCTCTCAATTTATCTCAAGTTCTCCTGATTTCCCAGGGGCACAAGTGACCAAAGCTATGAAAGTAGTTTTATGATTTAAGCTTTCTTCAACAGCTTTATCTTCTGCAAACAAACTTGATAACAGTTTCTGTAAGCAGGTCACATCTCCTATCAGAAAAATCACCCTACATCTATTATTTTCTGCTGCAACAAGCTAACATAGCACAGCTCACTAGCTAACTATTAACCCCAATCATAGTATTTATTGATCCAAGCTACTAGCAGGATAAATGCATTTAGAGGCAACACAGGTTTACACAGTCAGGGCAAAATTGCTGCAGCAATACCTATGAACTGAGCGCTCCTGTGTTTACCTTCCTTCTTAATGATCAACTCAACTTACATTTTAATGAATCTTGCAGAGAACAGCATTTGCAAACTGTGATGGCTTTGTTTTCAGACCGAAGTAACTTTCATTATTGTTATGTCGAAAATCTCTGCCGAGCAAATGCAATCGATGTCAATTAAGTTAGAGCAAGAGCTGTTTGTCCTGGTGGCTCAGTGAGTTGATGAGCCTTGCTTATGAGGAAAGACAAAAATCTATGTTGTAGTTGTTGACCTTCGTAGTTGTAACTGTGCTTCCAAGTTGGAAAGCAAGGATTTACCCAACTACTATTAAACCCTTATATACTCTGCAAATGGTAGTTGAGGACAGGATTGATTCTGGCTATGAAGGGCCCACAGCTGAACAGTCCACTACACCCACAAGCCCAGACATGAAATTTAACCCTCTATAAAAATAAAGGTATTAATAACAGTGATATGTCTCAGGCACCTGTGATTCATATTGTAGGATACTGAGTCATTCACTCTATCTGTTGCTCATAGTTAAGGTTAATAAGACGGGTGTTTGAATCCAGGGCATGCATGTGGTTTATTAAAGCCCAGAAAGTATAAATTAATGCTATTCAAAGCCATGCAGGAACTTTCTGTGCAATAAATTCTGTGTCCAGCATGTTGGCTTTGTTCCTTAAACAGGAGTTTTGTTTATATCACTTTAAGCCTGTCACTATTCATAGATTACAGAACAAATGCATTGTCATGATAGCAAGCTAAGTATAGTGCTAAAACACTTGCATTCTTGTGCTTTTGGAAATCAGGTGAATGTTTGCCAAAATGTTATGCATTCTCCCTCTGTGATTTTCCATCTAGCTCACAGTAGAAAGCTGTTAGGATGCATTGTAAGGCAACATTGTGAAATTAAGCAAAGTATGAGCACACATGCTTTGGCAACCTTGATGAGATGAGTAAATTTATTTCTCACCTGCTCCTCAGATCAGGTCACAGGTGAGGCAGCGTTTGCTCTTCTGCTGTCTTCATCAGGCTGCTCTTATGCAACTCTTCAGAAGGGCTGCTCGCTGGGTCCAAAACACACCATCTGTTGCTCCAGTATTATCTGCAACACAGCCACCAAGGCTAGAGCTTAGACCATGTCATTTGTCGTGATAGCCTTGCTGATATTATTTCTACCTTCTGATAGCAGTACAGTTTCAGGATGACCAACAGACATGTAAGATTTACTGGCAGCAGAAATCATAGAATCGCTACAGTTTGAAAACAGGCCCTTCAGCCCAACCAGTCCACATCAACCCTTGAAAGATTAATCCACCCAGGCACATTTCTCTATCCTATTATCCTACATTTACCCCTGACTAATGCAGCTAACCTACACATCCCTAAACACTGTGGGCAATTTAGCATGGCCAATTCACCTAACCTGCACGTCTTTGAACTGTGGGAGGAAACCGGAGCACCTGGAGGAAACCCACGCAGACACGGGGAGAATGTACAAACTCCACACAGACAGTCGTCTGAGGCTGGAATTAAACTTGGGTCCCTGGCACTGTGAGGCAGCAGTGCTAACCACTGAGCCACCGTGCCACCCCTAATTTCCCTATCATGTCCCTATTTCTTTAAGTAATTATGAATATTATTATGAAAAACAGCTGATTATGGTGCCAGTGTCTCCAAAAAAAGTGACTATTTTCATCTAAAAAAATGATTCTATCAATTTACCTTAAAAATCCCAGTGCAAAAGCTTGCTTTTCAGGAATGCATCCCAGTATATGTCATCTCTTATTGACAGGGAAATATGGTGACCATATGTTCAACTTCCTGAAGGAGGTAATGCAGGAATCTGGCATGGTGCTGGCCAGGAGCACCTCTTAAGAATTGCAGACAACCACAAGACTTTCCTTCCATTTTTGTAATGGAAAGATCAGAAGGTCCAAAACTTCCATGGACGCTATTGTTGTCAGTTCCGCTCACTGGGTGCATCTTTGACCCATGCTCTCAGCAGTTGAGCTTTTGAGCACAGGAGACCATTTTGTAAAATTAGCTCACCATTAATTAATGGCACTTACTTCGATTTAGAATTTCTCCAAACTATGGAATTCCATGAGTGTAATAAATGAGAACCATAACAATTTCCATTGTCCTTGTAATGATTGAAATAACAGAAGCAATCTGTTCAGCAACCTAAGTAACAATTAGCATGTGCTGAGAACTTGCTAAACTGAATATTTTCACACCTTATACAACAGGATCTCTTCACTATCTTTGCTCATTTCTTTTAGGTGACTGTTTCATGAGAGATGTTCTCTTGTAGAACGTAAATACAGCCGTTAACATTTGCTGAAATAGTGATGTGGTAAATCTGCACATTGTCTGGAGGAGGTTTGGCTCCTCATACGCAATGTGCAGGCCTGCCTACATATGAGCAGACACTGACACTCATGAACAAAATTGCCCACCAATGGGGAAACCACTCCATTGCTTTGTGGATGCCTCAAAAGAGATGAAGGCTAAGGGAGTAAATCCTGACAAATTCTGGAGTGGGCTGTCCAGTAATGTCGACATTTATCATCTTTTTGGCAACTCCTAGATCTGTGCCAGTGCCAAATATAGTGTTGGGCATTCCTTTGGAATGCATCAGAGAGTTCAGGAGAGGGAACCTAACATTGGGGAGATCGGGGTCTGATAAATATTGCCCTGCTCTGTGTTCTGGTAAGGACACTCCAGTTTCTTGATTGAGTGTTAACACAACAAGGGAGTCAGCAGCTACAGGTGATAAGTCAAACTCAACTGATATTGAAACAGTTGCCATGGATGAGCTGATGGGAGGGGTGATCATCTCCCACTGCTCAGCCACCATGCACTGAGTTGGGTAGTCCCCAGTTGGTAAGGGGCAGAATCATCACCTATCCGTCTGCTTCAAAGGGTTTTTGGAGTTTACAGTCTCTGATGAGCAAGTGAACAGGACCCATCACACAGGCAAACAATCAAGTAAGAGAAAGTAAGTTGTTAACTCTTTGGCTGGCAAGCTACAGCCTCAGGCCTTTGTGCGCAGGATTGTCAGATGACTTGTCAACAACATCTGGAAGGTAAAAACAATGACTGCAGATGCTGGAAACTAGAGTCTAGATTCGAGTGGTGCTGGAAAAGCACAGCAGTTCAGGCAGCATCCGGGGTAAAATACTGCTCCTCAGATGCTGCCTGAACTGCTCAACAACATCTGAAAGACAAATGAGATCAACACAGAACTTAATAGATTGAATATTGTCATAATGTCACAACAAGAAACCAGGCTTGTCAACAGCAGATCACTGAATCATACAGATTAACTGTTCCTCTGGCAGGTGAGCAAGGATTGGCTGCAAGGAAATTACTAATCTTGATAAAACCTCTACTTCTGGCATCCATGGTGGTTAGCGCTACTGCCTCACAGCACCAGGGACCTGGGTTCGATTCCACCTTCAGGTGACTGTGCGGACAAACTAGCTGGAAACTGACCCACTATCACTAGATAAAGAAGGACATCACTTTGATTGGGACAACACACAGACAGGCAAAACAAAGACACACACAGGAATTCTTAGAGGCATGGCATTCTAACCAGAACTCCATCGATAAACTCATCAATTTAGACCCTTTGTACCTTCCCTTGAAAAAAGGAACCGGAAATAACATCACTCATTAAGAAACCAAGACCTATAAATAGAGAGGCGGGACATACCATCAGCACTTCACCGGAGACTCTCACTGAAGACATTCCCTAGTATGGTGATGAAACATCTGAAAACAAACCTTCAAGCTCAGCGAGCTAACTTATATACTTATCATCAACCTGAGCTACAAATCTTCTCAAAAATCTCTAACTGTGTGGAGTTTGCTCATTCTCCCCATGTCTGCATGGGTTTTCTCTGGTTTCCTCCCACAGTCCAAAGATGTGCAAGTTAGGTGGATTGGCCATGCTAAATTGCCCGTAGTGTTCAGGGATATGCAGGCTAGGTGAAGTAGCCATGGGAAATGCAGGGTTATAGGGATATTTTAGGGAACTAGGACTCGCAGGGTCGATGTGGACTTGATTTGCTGAATGGCTTGCTTCCACATTATAGACATTCTATGAATTTTGGTTTTATTCATCCACTGGATGTGGGGGTCACAGTCTGGGTTAGCATTTATTTATTCATTGTATGGATTCATGGGAAATAGGCATCATCTATTGCCTACCCCTAATTTTTTGATCCTCTTGTGAGATGTGGACATCACTGCTGGTCTAGCGTTTATGGTCCATCACTATTGGCCCTTGAGAAAGTGGTGATAAGCTATCTTCTTGAACCATTGCAAGCCTTGTGATGTGGGTAGACCAATGATGCCCTTAAGAAGGGAACTCAAAGATTTGGAGAACTCTGAGTGACATTGAAGGAATGGCGATATATTTCCAAGTCTGGATGGCTTGGAGGGGAACTTACATGGTGGTGCTCCCATGTATGTTCTGCCCTTGCCTTCTCGATGGAATCAACATGGGTTTAGAAACCACTGTTGAAAGTTCTTTGGCAAATTTGTGCACTATCTCTTGTAATTAGAACACTGCTGCTACTTAGCCTTGATGGTGGAGGCAGTGTTTACTTGTGGATGTAGTGCCAATCAAGTGGTCTGCTTTATCCTAGATGGTGTCAAACTTTTGAATGTTGTTGGAGCAGTACCTATCCAGGCAAATCGGGAATGTTCCATCAGACCCCTCACTTGTGCCTTGTAACTTGAGGGCAGGCTTTGGAGAGTCAGGAGATGAGTTATTTATGGCAGTATTCCTAGCCTCTGATTTGGTCTTGTAGCTGCTGTATTTATATGGTGCGTCAGTTCACTTTCTGGTCAATAGATTACCCTCAGGATGCTGATAGTGGAGAATTGAATGTCAAGAGGTGGTTGTTAGATTGCCTTTTACTTGACATTGCCTGGCATTTGTATGGTACAAATGTTACTTTTGGCATTTGAGCCCAAGCCAGGATATTGTCCAGGTCTTGTTGCATTTGAACATGGACTATTTCAGTATCTGAGGCGTCGCAGATGGTGCCGTACATTGTTCAGTCATCAGCAAACATCTTTATTTCTGATTTTATGATGGGGCAAAGGCCATTGACGAAGCAGCTGAAGATAGTTGGGCCTAGGACACTATCCTGAGGAACTCCCGCATAAATGTCCTGAAACAGAGATGACAGTCCTCCAACATCCACAACCATCTTCCTGTGAGCCAGGTATGACTCCAACTAATGTAGCATTCTCCCCCTCAAATTCCCATTGACTCTAGTTTTGCTAGTGTTGCTCGATGCTACACTCGGTGTACCCTTGATGTCAAGAGCAATCACTCTCATCTCATCTCTGGAATTCAAATCAGTTTCTGGTCAGTGTTTTAATCGCAGCATATTGATAATGGAGGATTCAGCAATGGTAATGTTCTGTGGAGATTATAACATTTTCTCTTATTGGAAATGGTCTTTGTTGAGCCCTTGTCTGCCCCCAATTGTTAGATACAGGTATCAACCTAAGCCTTAAAATTGCTTATGTCTTTCTGCAGATGGACATGGCCTGCTTCAGTGTTTGGGGAGTGGCAAATAGTGAAATAAAATGGTGTAGAGCAACAAGTTCATCAGCGAAAAAAAGGTCTATTGAAAATGTGATCAGGGAAGGTCTTCACTGATTGCAACAAAAAATTGGAGAGATAATATGGAACAGAACATTGAATTGTACTCTAGGGAGTACAATGGCAAAAGCTCTAGACAGCTGCCTGTCTTACTGGTCCACTTTTGGTTGTCATTTATAGAAATGATTTGGTTGAGAATATAGGAAGCATGGTAAGTATGTTTGCAAATGACACCAAATTGATGGTATGTGCACAGTGAAGAAGGTTATCAAAGATTACAAAGAGATCTTGGTCAATTGGGCCTTTTACTTGACATTGCCTGGCTGAGGAATGGCAGGTAAGGCATTATATTTTGGTTAAATGAATAGGGGCAATTAATGTTGGGAGCCTGGGTAGTGTTGTGAAATAGAGAGACCTAGGGTTTCAGGTACACAATTCCTTGAAATTTGCATCACATTTGAGAGGGTGGTTAAGAAGACATTTAACATGCTTGCTTTCTTTCATTGCTCAGACTTTTCAGTACAGGACGTTGGTGAGACCTCTTCTGAAGTACAGTGGACACTTTGGTGACCTTGCTATAAGAAGGATATTAATAAATTCTAGAGGGTTTCGAAAAGATTTACCATAATGTTGCTGGGAATGGAAGGATTGAGTTGTAAAAATGGGCTCGATGGATTGGGACATTTTTCACTGGAGCATAGGAGGTTGAAGGTTGGACTTATAGAGATTTATAAAATCATGAGCAGCATCGATAATGAATCATGAGTAGTTCCCCTCAGGTCTGGGAGTTCAAAACTAGGGTGCATATTTTAAAGGTGAGAGCAGAAAGTTTTAAAAAGAAAATGAGGGCCAACGTTTTTACACAAACAGTGGTTCATGTGTAGAATGAACTGCCAGGGGAAGTGATGGATGCAGGTACAGTTACAGTGTTGAAAAGACATTTGAATAAGTACATGAATAGGAAAGATTTGGAGGGATATGGGCCAAACACAGGCAACTGGGACCAGTTTAGTTCGGGGACATGGTCAGCGTCGGCTATTTGGAATGCAAGGTCTGTTTCCATGCTGTATGACTCTATGAACACTATGATTTGAGATATCAAACCCACAGTGGACGGGTTTAGCAAAGCTTTTGCCATGGGTATCAGTAAGACAAATGTCATGGTCCAGGTTGTTTCCATATTGCCATCTATCAACATTGACAAGGTGACACTGAAGGTTACAGAGAACTGCGCATATCTAGGTTCCACATTCACTAGCAATCTGTCACTTGGTGCTGAAATTAATATGCTTTGCAATGGCTGCAGTTAATATTCAGACTCAGTAAGAGAGTGTGGAGCGTCAACAACCTGACTGAGAACTCTGAACTGCGAGTGTACCAAGGATGCATCCTCAATACTTTCCATTACAGCAACTTGGATAACATGAGCTAGGCAGTTTCCACCTTCACTGTCTTAGATATATCCTCAGCATCTCTTAGCAAAGCAAGGTCACTAAGCTGGAGCTCCTCCTAAGTACTAAGTTAAGCAGTGATGTCTGCATTGACTCAGCCATGTCCATCGAATGGATAACAGCCATACACCAAAGATCTTCTGTACAATGAACAGGCCACTGGGTCATGATCTCTTGAGTGTCAATATCTCTGCTACAAGAACATCTATGAATGAGAAGCTAGGAGACACTGCCAACATGTCAGTATAGGTAATTGTTTCTGTGGCCACATATGAGACTAGAGGATGGTATGTTGCCTCTCATGGGCTAGGGCTAAGGTTGTTTCAAAACAGCTTAAGGACATTCTGAAGTGGGAGTGTGAACACCAAGAGGATGTGGTAAACATTGGTACTGACAAACTAGGTGAAAAAAAGGGATGAGGCCCTGCAAGCAGAATAAAGCGAGATAGGAAGCAAGTTGAAAAGTAGGACCTCAATGTGGTGATGTTGGGATTGCTAGCAGTGCCACAGTGTAGAAACAGCAAGATATATTGGAGAGATAATGCTAGGGGAAAAGTTTCCAATTCCTGGAGTCTTGTGATCAGTTTGGGGACATGGGACCAATGGATGGGTTGCACTTAGACAGGATCGGAACTGATTTCCTAGGGGGAGTATTTGCTAGTGCAGTTGGGGATGGTTTAAACTAAGATCACAGGGGAATGGAAACCTAAAGAGGGAGATGAGAGAGGGAAGCAAGGGCAAAAACAAAACAAAGAGTTTGAAATAAGAAAGATAATAGGCAGACAATTTAAGCCACAGTATAAACTAATGTGAACAGGACTAAAAATGTTACAAAGATAAGACGTGAGGCCTTAGGTCTTCATGGGTGGAGCATTCACAAGAAAGTGGATGAGTTATTCATGCAAATAGATATAAATTTGCATGATATAGTTGGGATTATAGAGACATGGCAACAAGATGACAAGGGATGAGAACTGAACATCTCGGCCATTCAGTGTTTAGGAAGGACAGACAAAGAGGAAAAGGAGGTGTGGTCGCATTGCTGGTTAAAAATGACATCAACACAGTAGTGAGAAAGGATATGAGCCCCTCTGAAGCTGAATCAGTCCTGGGAGAGCCTAGAAATGCTAAAGGGTAGAAAATGACAATGGGGGTTGTACTTAGACCCTCAAACCATAGTCGTAATGTTCGGAAGGCATTAAACAGGAAATTAGAGTTGCAAGATTAAAGGTATTTCTGTAATTATGGATGACTTCAATCTACAAATAGAGTGGAC